>NC_140591.1:317090956-317701268 GCF_964204655.1 Triturus cristatus
CTGCCGGTGTGGGAGAGAGTGCTCCAAGCATCAAGCAATCTCTGTGCTGAGTAAGAGAAAGAGTGCCTTTCCTAATCTCCTCTGCAGGGAAACCAGTCCTACGAAGGTTGATACGACGGACCACAGTGATGTGGGCATTAGCGTGGCAAGGCGCAGAGGAGCGGGTGCACGGGTTACGGTGAGAGAACACCCCCCTCCATTGGATGCTCATAGCTGCCCAGTGTGCGGCGCCATGTTTCTCCCATCGGGCTATAGAATCTCGTCTTTAAGAAAGAAGATTGAGTGTTTAACGCTCCATTTGATGCAGAACCCTTTCGAGTAGTGTCTACAAACGGACACATGGTGATTGCCGGCCGCCTGCGAAGTCTATCACCAGATACTCTTATCATTTTCAGCATTTGACTCATTGTTCATCAGATCTAGATGTTGAAGGAGAGACGGGTTCTGGTGTCTCTGTGACTGCTGTTGCCCCTACACCGTCAACGCAGATCCTGGACTTTAACAGTGACAGTTCCCAGTTTCCATTGACAATATCAGTTCAAACAATTCGAACGCCAAGAAGATTGATTGAGGAGCTTCAATTGTATATACATGTACTTTTTTACATGGGGAGCAGGACCCGCTCACCCAAGGTGATATTATGGATTTTCCAAGAACACTCGCTTTGAAGGTGAGAGAGGGAGAGAGAGGAGAATTTTTTTGTCTCTTCTTATCGATTCTGAGGCCTTCGAGTGTTACCAACATGGGGTTTGAAGTGGCACCAAGTAGTACGAGCAAAGTGAAATGTAAAATAAATGCCCATTGGAGTTTGAGAAACACACTTTACTTTTTAATATTGGAATATTTGTACCTGATAAAAATATACTTACTGTGTGTAGTGTTTTACGCTATTTCAGCAAGATTTTATACACTACTGGTTTTGGCAACTTTACAAGTGCATCCTGGGAACTGTAGCATTACCTAAAAATCATGAGTCTAATTATGCATATTAGCATTTTGCTCACATGTGAACAAGGCTGCATGGGAACAGCCGAAATGCATCAGAAAATGCTGCCAGAAAAAAATGTAAGTTTTTTATTTAACAGAGGGAGAGATGTAGTGTCTCGTGAGTGAGTAATGACGGCACCATTTGGCTCCTGGTGGACTCTGTAGAGCTGTGACGTAAAGTGTTAGAGCGGAATGCAATGAAGGCTGGTTTAGAATGTTGAGTTTGAAGTTGCACACAGATTAATAAATATATGAAATACTAATCTCCGTGTGTGGCATAGTCATTGATGGGTACCCAGGCTGGGGAAGACGCTACAGTGACTACACAACAACATAACAGCAATTCAGCATACCAACAAAACATCTTAAATAACAACACACCCACTACTACAAAAACACCAAGGCAAACAACGACACAACACAGGAGCCGCACAATAGCACAATAATACTAGCACAACACAACAGACAACACAGCATAAGACAACACAATAATGAAACTGTGTTGAGCATATGTGCCATGTTTTTTAATGCGTGTTTTGTATTCTTATAGTGTTGTGGTTGTGATTCGTCATGCCATTGTGGAGGATTGATATTGTTATGTGCAGTTGTGTTGGTTGTGTGCTAATTTGGTGTTATATGTTGGAAGTGTGTAGGGCTTCAGGTGGGATATTTTGGGGGGATTTTTTTGAGAGGCTTAATAAATCAGGATGTCTTTTTGGTGTTTTGGAAGGAAGAACGTCGGCAATGTTTATGGATGTGTTTCGTCAAGAAGGTTCCATTAAGGATGGATTACGCATAAAGTGTGTTCTATATTGGCTATGCATAAATCCTTTGTTCCGTATGCAGTTGAATGTGACAGGTAAGAGGGGTATAATCAGGCCCGTAGCCAGGACTATTTGTTTTGGGGGGTGTGGCCCTTGTAATGACAACATCATGAGAAAGTTCCAGACAGGTTATATTGCCTTAAAGGTTTGGCAAAAAATCTGCTATAATAATGTTACTTCAAAGCAGATGACCTATTTTCAATTACATTTTTTGATTATAGTATGCACTTCCCTGAGGATTTTTGGTGAAAATGTGCAACAAATTATGTATGTTAAAGCAGGCTAAATAAAAATTAAGATACTTTACATTACAGTATTACAGGGTGAGACAGGATGGTCAGGTTTTCCACAAGAGTTTTTGGGAACATGAATGTGCAGTGAGGTTAGCAGTCGTGGTCAGAACGTTTTAAGGCAACTTTGGGAATGCAGATGAAACATCACACAGATAATTGGAACATTTACCATATTTAACACTGGATGTAATTAAAATGCAGCTGCATAGGGGATTTGGGAGCTTTCCTCAAAAGCAAAAATAAAAATGAAAGCATATTGTCAATAACATTATTGAACAACCGACAGAATAAAGACAGGTTCTAGGTAGTGTCAGAAACTCCCCTAGTGCCTCCAAGAATGTAGGACAAATTATATATTTTACAGATTCCATGTTATTATTATAGGGAGTGAGCTTGCATAAACGTTCTAAAAATGTGTGTAAATGTTTCACAACAGTGCCTGATTCCTACTATACCAACATATCTGTGGGAGCACTATGCTAACCATATATTTCCGGTTTTCTGTTAATTTTTCTCAAAGTTTTTGCACTTTAACTATGGAATCAGGGCCGACCTTAGCGTTGGTGGCGCCCGGTGCAACAATGTTTGCTGGCGACCCCAAAGTACCTCCTCCATCTTGGATTCCTTCTCCACCACATTTTAACCGTGCCCAAGTCTCCATAACCACTCTCTCTCAGATGCATTTAATAAGTTATAACACCACTCATACCATTGTAGGGTATCAGAGTACTTTGTATCACACTCATATTACACAGAGACAATCAATCATACATGTATAAATCAGTGTATAGGACATGTTACATAAGTCAGAGGCTTACAAGGTGTAGGAGTGACATGTCATCCATACTGTAAGAAGTATAGTTTAGAGCGCTTGGTCTAGAGAAGCAGAAACTCAGAATTTAAAAAGGAACACCATAGCCAGGGGTTCTCTTCAATAATAAGAATCGATTTCTACTCAAAGTAGACATTTTTGCAACATTAATCTATGCTCTCTATACTTTGCAGTGTGCATGCAGTTCTTTGATGACATTTTAAAGCTCAATGTTCTATATTTGGATTTTAACTTCTAAACTGCAAGTAACAAAAGGATGCCTCTTTTAAAAGCAGTAACCCACTGACCTATTTATATAATATGCTCTTTGTAATCTGATTGGCACACGTTCTTTGCAGCAGGCATTTAACCCTCTGCGCTACTTTACAGTGAGTCAACACCTAAATTAGACAAAACTGATCTCATTCAAGGAAGAAAATTCATCACAGGAGTTAACTTATCTTGACATTTATTTGTTGCCTGGAAATTTCTGGAGGAAAGTAACGCGGCAGCAGGTGCTTGAAAACTATAGAAAAAACCTGCGAACACAGCGCCTCCAGAACACAATATAGACAGCAGCAAGAAGGATCATCACAGCTCGCCCAGAATCCGTCTGACTGTTTGGGATTCCTTTTGTGTGGATAAACCATCAGGGAGAATTTGAAATCAAAGCAGATGGGCATACTACAATCTGCATGCATGCACCATAACATTACACAGCCCTGACACCAGCCACTACCTGGGGCTCCAGAAAAATTCAATGAAGACTGGCTTCTGCATGGGAACAAAGGCCCCAGCAGTGAGGCTTTCTGTTCATCTTCTCGGTTCAGACTCATTGTGGGGCATATTATCAAGACAGGCGATACAATTATCGCCGCTTTAGCGGCAGAAAAACGCCACTAAAACGGCGATAATGGGCTTGATAATATGCTCTATGGAATTCCAATTGAAGCTCAGGTTAGACGTCCTTCACATTTAACATGGGCTTCAATTGGAATTCCATAGAGCATATTATCAAGCCCATTATCGCCGTTTTGGCAGCAGTTTTCTGCCGCTGAAGGGGCGATAATTTTATCGCCTGTCTTGATAATATGCCCCTGAGTTTCTTCTGCGTCTGCTACACAGTTTAACCACAGGAGGTTGGGGTTACATTTGATGCTGTAATATTGGGCCCATACCCTGTGGCGACTCCCATTCTAGTAGGCAATAGAGTTTTTAGCAAGCTTTGTTCTGTTTAGAGGAGTGTGAATGTTTTCCCACTAGTGCTAGAGTTCTAACATCTGCTGCACATGAAATGCAGTTTCTGTACTCTCACCACCTCACTGATTAACTTGTAATTCCTTCCAAGAATAAATGCTGACAATCACAATTTTTTTTCTTCCAGTACATGAGCACTAGTTACATTACACAAGGACACGTACATTCTTTTGGTAGGCACGGGGAGATTACGGATTTGCCCAGAATCACCGGATGTGGAGTCGACCCCGAGTCTCGAACCTTGGTTTCCCAGCTCCAAAGTCGGCAGTCTAGCCGTGAGACCACAACTTGATGTTTTAAACTTTTTGTAGAGTTGCAAAGTAATCAATTGTCCTGGGTGACATCTTCAGTCAGTCCTGGCTTTTTTAGGCACAATAATTCCGGAATTTGTAGTTTTTATAACATAAGTAGTGGCTGAAATCACAAAATGTAATTGTTGTTGGGTAAAAAGCCAGAATTGCCTGAAGCAGTTATGCATAACATTTGGACTCTATGGGGCCGATTAGGATGTCCGCCCACCACCCTAACGGTGCTGGGACCGTCCACCAGTGGTGCGGCGGTCCCACTCCTGCAATTAGGATACCACCGCCACCGTGGCATCCTCTATTCCCAGCATTGTGGCAGGTGGTGCTCACAGCACCGCCCGCCACAATGCTGGGAATGCACTGTGTGCATTGTCATGCACAAGGTGACAGGCATCGCGCGGTGCCTGCCACCTTGTCCATGACAATGTAGGAGGGTACCATAGGTACCCCCCATGTGCACCCCCACACCCCCAATACCCTGGGGGCCCGCAAGGGGCTCCCAACAGCAAATTCCGCATGCCTTGATGCCGCCACGGAAAGGCTGCTTCCCGCACCCATGCTAATATGGACGGCGGTGTCAAGCAGACACCGCCACCATATCTAGCTCCTTTTCCGCCCGGTCGACTGGTCGACCAGGCGGAAAACCGGTGGATGGTCTTTCCATCCGCCGGGGTCCCCCTGCCATACTAAAATGGCGGGGGGAAAATGGGTGGCGGGTGGAGGGAAATGTAGGGCGGATCGCCACCGCCATGCAGGCGGTGGCGATCCACACTACATCGTAATCAGCCCCTATGTTTTAAGTTTACAGGAACAGCAGCACTGCAAGGTTTTCTAACAAAATATAAGTGAATCAGAAAAATGTGACTGTCAGTGAGAGAGTGTGCGAGAAAGTGAGATTGTGTGAGAATGTGTTAGAGTGAGTGTATGTGAGAGTCAGAGTATGAGAGTGCAGGAGTAAGCGTGAGAGTGTGACTGAGAGTGAGAGAGTATGTGAAAGAGTGAGTGAGTTTATGTGAGTGTGCATGTGTGTGAGTGTGAGACATCGTGAACGGGTATATGTGAGTGTTGGCTATATTGTGGCTAAGTGTGTGTGCTGTGACAGTGGAAGACTGAGTACCTAAGAGAGTTTGCGAGTGTGTGGGATAGATATTGTGTGAGAGTGAGTGTATGCAAGTGTGTGTGAGAGTGTGCAAGTAAATATATGAGTGTGTGCATGTTATGCTTATGAGTGTGCTGCTGTCCCTGACATACTTCAGTACTTCTTGGTTTATGAGGGAGGGCACCCACGGCATATAGGGGAGGAGTTACCCATGGCAAAATAAAACTGCTAACATACTTAAGATAATTCATGGTATGTTAGGGTGCCCATGACAAAATGACGGTTGTGGGCATGTTTGTGGTACTTCTTGGTATAAGGGAGGCTTCTGATGGTAATGGGCATGTGTGGAAAAATACTGGCTCTTGCTTTGTAAAGGTGATTTTTGACAATGTGTGTGGGGGGCATCCATAGGAAAATTGTTTCCCTGGTATATTGTGTGTACTTCTTAGGATTGGGTTTGCTGATAACATGGCAGAGGGGCAGTAATAATGATTTTTTGGGCTTGGCACAATGGAGGTAGGAATTAGGGCAAGTATTCAGTCCCCCCACTTAAAAAAATATCAACAGTAATATCAACAGTCATCAATGTTGAGCAAAAAGGGCAGTGTACAGGGGAGAATATGAGAGAGAAAAACACACAAAAGGAAAAACAGCAGAAAAAAGAGAAATATAGAAAAACCGTCACAAAGAGGAAGCAGAAGCCTGCAAGAGTGAGATAAAAGGGGAAGGAAGTGTGTGGTATTGCATTAAGAAGGTGTGAGGTGAATTGAAGACTATGCAGCCTTGGTATTCGGTTTGCTGGTATTGAATAGCGCCGGCAGCAGCAGGCGCCTGAGCGGAGCTTTGGGCACAGACACTCAATCTTTAACAACTTTGGCTTTGGCAATGGTGATAAACCACTCCTGTTCTAACTACAGTTCTGAGAAAGTAATCACCAGACCCGTGAAGTCCTTGATACAGGAGGAGTAGTGACCAGTGCCTTTAAAACAATTAAGGGCTAGATTATCGATGTGCATCTTGGGCGCAGGTCAAACGAGGCACCACACAGTGTTCTCTGTTACTATGCAAAGTTTTAACTGCCTGATTCTCCACATATTGTTAAAGCTTTTCTTTAAATGTTGATTGTAGATGAATTTTCTATGAAAGCTCTGTATGCAGATTTCTTTTGCAATGCATTTACTGTAAATGGAAGTAGCAGGTGTAGGGGACAGTAAACAACAGCTTCCTGATTCAACATGCCACGTGTTTTGGCACCTAGGGAAATACTCACAGCCAGGCCTCTGTCATCACCATTGACAGCAAAAGAGAGCAGAGCAGCCGGGCTGCACACCATGTCATTCAAACAATGTGACGTCACCTGCTCCAAAAAATACAGTGAATGCTTACCGTCTGGGGAGCGCACTCTTAATTTATTGGCTCACCCACACCTGTTATGAGAAAGGGGTCCTTTCCTTTGTCATTTTATATGATATCTTTCTTGATGAGCAACAGATACGAGTCTGGCTGTGTGCTGCTGAATCGAAACTACCTTCTGACCGGTAGCTGCTGGCCTGGACACTGGGGTGCTGCTGCGAGCCTTTAAAGTAGCAGCAGATGAGAGATACATGCTCTGAATGGAATCTCTTCTTTCTGAGCTACAGACACGTGTTCAGGCTGCACGGCACCTCCGGAGGATGATTTCATTGTGGACTTGCTGCAGAGGCAGAGTCAAGCAAGGGTCAGGCCAGTGAGGGCATGACCCCTGCCACAGCCCCTCCACTGCCTCTCTTGTTAATTTATTTTCACTCTAGCAGCCCGGCTTAAATGGAAAGTTTGAAAATGTGCAGTCACAAATGTGCATAACTGTTAGTCTGCAGCAACCCCCCTTGCTCATGGAGATTAGTGCCCTCCCAGCCGCACTCAGAGAGAGCAATCTGGTGTGCTGAGTGTGAGCATATTAGGAATTAGGAAGGAAGAACTGGCCCAAACTGACAGCATGCATAACATACCTGTAATGTTTGGTTAGAAACAGTTAAATATGGGCTGGCCCGGGCCCGCTGGGCCCCTCGTAGCTATGGCCCTGCTTGCCCCATGTGAAAGGATAAATTGCTGGAGTTGTGTCTGAATTCAGATACACCCCAGCAATGCGTCAGTTTTGCGCCTACTGAAATGTCAGGAATGCTGACGTATCTGTAATGCCTTGCGACATTGAGCAGTGTACAGTAAATACGGCGCATCCATGGTGTCGCAAGGAGGGCGCACTGAAAAGTGTTGCACCGCTGTTTTCATGCAGCGATGCAACCCTTTTCATAAATGAGGCCCAGAGAGTCTCATCAATCACGTCACGTGAGACAGACAAAAAGCCTTGGAAGCCCTGAGCAGCCAAATGGGATGCCCCAGCCTGCTCACTGTGAAAAGGAGCTATGCAGAATAGTGTGTTAAGCTATTAAAATGTGTTTGCAATGACTGTTTGGAGAAGCTTCAGCACAGGTGTCCTGCACAATAATACTATACATTAACCCTTACATAGGCTAATATGAAGATCGTGAGCACCTACAGTGAATAGGGCTTGAACCATCTGGCAACTGCCTGAAAGCCTTGATATTAGTCAGATGGAGGTAAAAGCTTGTTATCCCCTGTATACAAAGGTGGTCATTACGAGTTTGGCGGATGTGCCTCCATTGTGGCCGAATATGTTCCTCTGCTGGCTTCGTGGATGGCTATCTGCCAAATTATAAGGTTAAACACAGCAGCCCCCTGGCCGCTGTGTTAGTGCCACAGTTGTTGTTGGGATGGTGGCACTAATTGGCCTAAAGGACATTCTCTATGGCAGCCACAATCTGAAATATTGGCTGACATGGTGCAGGTGACATGACATCACACGAAGGGATGGTCAGACTGGACAGAAATGCACAGTGGTCGGCTGCCATATAAGTTCATCTGCCATGCACTTTTGGCCATTTCAGACACACTTGCACAAAATCAAGTAACAAGCAAAACTTGCAGCAACATATACAGATACCTCCCTAACAACAAACTGCAACCTTTCCTACACAGAGAGAGTCATGTCTCACAGTGACCATGAGCACAATACTAGCACCCAGGTTTATTGACCATATACAAGAAGTGATGGCGGCTGCGAGAGGAGCCACAGTTCTTTGGTGCTGAGGTGAGGAGTACCAGTCCACTCAGCAGAGGGCCATGTGGAGCTAAATTGAGGACAGTGTGAATGCTGTATCCACAGTACAATGCACATATTATAATAATCTGCAAAATAAGGGGCACCCTACAGAACCTTTTCTGTTGATATGTGTGCTATTGTAGCACCTCTCCCTCAGAATTGTAAGGTTCTTCTCCAACGTAAGGAGCCATGGTCTCCAATCTATGGAGCCATGACGTGGCTGGGTAGCCAAAAACCCTTCAAATGAAGATACATGTGGTGAAGTCAAGCAGATGTGACCATTGCCACATGGCAAGAGTAACTTTGTTGAAACGTACTTACTGACAAGCCATGCTCTGCTTGGGGTAAGGTCTGCTATCGGTTGTAGTACACTGCTGTTCCCTAGCAACACTGCATTGGTAAACATAATAGGGAACCTTGCACAGGCATTGGTGAAATAGAGATTGGCATCACACAAACCCTGAACATCTCTGGTGTGGAACGTTTTTCAGTACACATGCTCACGTTCCTTTGGCGGGATAAGCCCAACATGTATTCAGTTTACTGCTCTCACCACGTGGTATACATACCAATTAGTACACTTTGGCCCTTATGCCATTGAGCTGTCATGCATCCACAAGGAAGTAAATGTGTTCATGTATATTTTAATAATCACCTAGGACCTAAAGGAATTAAAATTCATACCATTATGATAATGGATAGTAAGAACCATACTTTAGCAAATCACACTACATAACAACACCATTTAACCTCTCAAAAATACAAACACTCATACTTTATGACTATTACTTTCTAAGTATTATTAAAGTGAATTAAAAAATGCCAATCTGAATAAAACAAGATCAAAACACAAAAATGAATATTGATAATTTAAATGTACTAATATAAATATTTAAAAAGGTATACCTATACAATGCAAAAGAGACAATATTATTTTAACTAAACAAACACTTTTATACCCCATATTAATATGCTAACACATCATGTACATATATTTAGACAATAAATAAACAAACATGATATAAAAAATAATTTGCCCAATAACATAACTAAATAAAATAAGATAGCACTTATGCATTTTTAGCTGAAATCCCGGGGCCATATTAAAGTAAGTGTCCCAAGGGCACAACAGGTGTGTGCGCCCGCTTTGTGTGCCCTGGGGCAGATTGGTATTGTAAAAGGGGCTGCGGATGCTTGTTCGGCCCCTTCTGTAATACTGAGTGCTGGTGCACATGTAGCCCCAGCTCTATCTCAAGAGGACGTTCCCTCATTTGCATGTGGGCGTGGCCCCATGCAAATGAGAGAATCACTTTCCCTCTGGCCTGTGCCATATTATGGATGCAGGCATAAAGAGAAAGAAGCTGTCAGAAGGCACTCTGTAAGGGTGTCACAAAAAGGTGGTGCACTATTAGTGCGCCCCCAGAGGGCAGTCCTCTTGAGGGATGAAAGGGGGTTCAATGGAATACCCAGACATCCCCCTGCAGATTGGTTCAGTCACACAATGCACCCGCCTGCAAGAGGATCTCTAGTACCCCTTGAAAGTTCAGGCGAGTTGCCGCCTGCACAGTGAAGCACGGAGATGCTTTGAAGCAGCTGCTCCTTATTTCACTTGAATGCCTTGCCCCCAAGGCAGCACACGTTTGGGGAAGCAGCCCTGAGGGCAGCACATTCAATACGGCAGAGCACACTCTCCGGTTTGCGCACTGTGCACCTCTTTGAAGGTGCACCATGAAGCAAACAGGAAAAGTGTGCCCTTATCAAAATACTGCCCCTGAACAGTAAAAGGATGAGACAAACAATAAAATTCCCCCAAAAACAATAAAAAGAAGCCCCAAAAATTGCAAAAATAAACCAGATTTTTTTTACACTCAGCAGGAGTCCAATAATCTAAGTACAATCTCCAAAACGAAATAATTAGAAAATTAAAAATAAATGAATGAATGAATGAAATAATATGTTTAACGCCCTCCTCAAAGGTATCCTGGAGCAAGTCCACCCAATCACACAAATAGAACTCAAGCACTATTACACCTTATACTGGAAAGAGACAGGTTTTCAAGGCTTTTCCAAAGGGTATTAAGTCCTGGCATGCTCTTTGTGAGAGAGAGTGGTAAATTGTTCCAGAGTTGCCCTGCTCTAACCTAAAAGGCACAACCACCTATTCTGGCTTTCTTAGATTTTGGAATACAAAATTGACCGAGGAAACAAAAAAAAATGTCAAGAATATATTTGGTTAAAAAACATAATCAACTCTTTGTACTTGAAAACAATAATAAGACACATCAATGAAAATAAAAATCTGTAAAGCAAAGACCATAACAACCCTCCTAAAGTCAATTACAAAATTGATACAATGTACTGGAGTCCAGGACTGGGAAACGGCAATCGCAAGCTCCAGGAACAGTCAGAAATGGCGTACCCAAGCTCTCTTTTAATGAACTTATAGAATTTTCTACCAAGGGATAATTCTTATTACTGTTCAACAGTACCCTAATCCCTGAGTTTTGCAGAAGGGATCCCTCTCTCCTTTCTTTTACCCTTATATAGAGTACTGCAGAATTTTTCAAATGTAATTGTAATGTCTCATGGATTAGTGAGCAAATTGCCTCTATTGTCTTTTATGGCCAGGATTGTGTTCAGCATTTCCAATTAGTTTAATTGTAGCATTAAAGGTTGACTAGGGGTGAGTGCTTGCAATGTTCTCATGAGGCACAGGGTCAGACTGATTTGCATATGGCCATGTCTGAACTGGGGTGGCGGAGTGAGCTAAAGAATGATGATGAATTAAACCCAGATTAGTTAACTGGGGGTGAGTGCTTGCAATGTTCAACACTCAGTCCATCATCCCCTTTGGTTTTGCATTAAAAGTTGTCCCACCTTCTCCCCATCCTGGTACGCTTTTTAGGTCTCGGCTAGACAGCGCATGCTCTGTCTCGAAGAAACACGTTGTATTCAATATGTGGTCTTCAGCCTGCCCATAGGCTTACCATTTGCTGGCTCCATCACAGCTCTCATATTCTTTCTCCCCATTTGTCCATGGCTTCCTGTGTTTAGCCCTTCCCAAGAGCATGGGCCAATTTCTACTATGCATGCACTGCTCCCATTTTAGGATCTGTTTTAGGAACTACTTTTGTCTTTGTTTTTTAACACTTCACAGGAGCGCTCGTATTTTCACTCGCTCTGAGCTCCGTTTCTGTAACCAGGCCTGTAAATCATGTTCTTATCTCGCCGATTTGCTGTGTATGCAAAGACTGAGATCAAATGTCAGACGCTGTTTTCTGACTCTCTTTGCTTCATGCAGTTACTTTCTAAAGTATAACTTAACAAAACAAAATAAATTGCTACACGGGTCTTTTTCCCTTACACAAGTCATATTTTACAGAAATAAATGGTGCAAATACTTGTATTGTGTCTTTTATGTTGTTTTGTACCTTCCATGCAACTGCTGAACCTAAAGAAAGAACACATCTCAGACGGAACTTAACTGACTTCTAGTTTCCCCGACCAGAGACGGAATATATGAGCTTCTAGGCTCAGATTGCGATAAACGTTTATGTGGGTCAAACCACCTTTTGAGACAGCTTGTGAGCATCAAACTTCATTTGGATTCCGTGCTTATTGGTGAATCAAAAACGGATGCAGCAGCGGTGGTAAGAATGTGATTGTTGCTAGTTATTTCATTACTTGCACATGCACCCACCTCTTCCCGTCTTCTTATTATTGCTTACCCAAGTGTCGGGCCCCCTCTCGTTTTGCTATTGCTTTTTCTTCACCATGTTTAAAGCAAAAGAAAAGATTGTTTGTTACACTATGGAGATTAAAAGATACTTAAATCGTGCAGCATATGGAGTACTTTGAGGGCCGTGCAAAGAACAGCGACATTGTCTCATTTCTATTTCCACTGAGGTACACAACAGACCAGAACTCCGAGTCCCATGAGGCTGCAGTGAAAGTCTACTCTGTGTACAGAGTAGACTGAGAACCCTCAGCTAGTTGAATGCGGTGAGTGTGTTTTTCTAATGTACCTCACTGAGCATTCTTTGCTTGCTATTTTCTGACATTTATTTAATTTTTTTACTTTGTAGTGTGCCATAGCGCGAACAGGATCCAATAGTAATGGAGTGCTTTAAGTGCTCACCAGTTAAATTATACAATGACACAATCATTTTTAACACTAATCCTGCTGCGATTAAGCTATTTTTTAAAAATAGTTTTTTCCTTTATTGTTGCTTCCTCGCACCTGCTATCCCATTGTTGCTTGCCCATCTCTCCATCCCCTCCTGCTTCTCTGCTTGACCCATCCTCCCCCTACCTACCTCATCGCTGCTGCTTTTATTTTATTTTTTTGTCTTTGCAGTTTTCCATAGCATGAATCTGCCCCTCCTCACTCATAAAAAAACGTTATGACTTATGGCTACGCTGGCTGCTTCTAGGTGCTTTATCCAGTGCCTTTCAGTCATGCTGAATAGCAGATGTCCTGCTAGACAACATGGCTAAAAGACATTTACATTGACAAGGCCAACAGTTCAGGCATTGCAAAGGCCTGTTGGCTTTGCCAATGCTTGTTTAAGTAGAGTAGTTACGTTTACTAATTGGCTGTCCATAAAATTGGAATAATATATCTTCGTGACATTAGGAATCATTAGAATCTATTTTCTGTGTTGTGATGTGTTGGAAGTTTGATGTTATGATAACCATAATGTAGAGGAAAGACATCAGTTGGGACCAAATAGTCTGTTATGGTGTATAAATAATTAGAGACGGTGGCAGTCCAGGTGGCCATAACCTGTCAGCTATCCCCCGGCTAAGGCATGAAACTATTATGTTTTATAGAAATGTATGAATAACAACAGCACTAGTGGCCTGTCCTTAGAATTTAAACACGGACCATTTCCTACGTTGGACCAGTTTCGAAGCTCTAATATAGTAGCAGATATGGGGACAAACTCCAAGGGAGAAGATGATTTCCACAAGATAAACAATTTGATCATGACAACAATGCAGAGCTGCCCTGTAATGTCCCCATTATTCCACTTTATATTATATAAGCATGGACAAGTGATAATGGATAGCTAACCAACTAGTCCTTCAGTCACCTCTTTGGTTTTCTGGAGTTTCCTCAATTGCAGGTCCTGAACTCCTCTGGATCTTTGCCCAAGATGTACACTCTTAAGGAGGTGATTGTGGATCTGTTGAGTTGCCTGTAGGCTCCTGGAAGGTACCCAGTGGGAAGCAAGCTTTAGAAGGCAACCTGGAACTTTGCCCCACTGTTCGTTGTGAGTTATGAGGAATCTATTAGGTGTTAATCTGGATTCCACCAGAGTCAGTGGAGCACTTTCAAGGATGACTTGATGTGGTTTGTCTTGGTCAATGAAATTTTCTTCCCTTGACAATTGCATTGGCTTGAAAAATTAAATTGAAGTCAGAATCAAAATGACCTCCAGGCTTCTGGTCTGCTGCATGTGGGTTGATGTGAAGCCCAGATTGGTAGCCATTCAAAGGTCAAACCTTCCATTTATACATACGCGTATAGTGTAGACATAAGCATCTCAAAACATAACATACCTGTAACTTAGCCCTTGTCATGGGTTTTGTATTTCTTGAAGTCAGGACTAAGGGAGTTGAGCGAACCACGTGTTACGGTTCATACAAAAGCAATTCACCTTGGCTACTCCTTAGCGATAGGATCATATTTGTTTGTTAGGATCGGAAATTGGCTGTCATTCTGGTGAGCTATTCACATACATATCACGGTGAGCCCTAATCGCTTTTCAGAGGCTTTTGGAGTATCGGCGTTGTACCGCATGCGGTTATTGGGAGTTGACCGGTGGGCGCATGTCTGTAGCAGGAGAGGCTAAGGCAAGTACTCTCTCACCTATTCAAAGCGAGGTTGTGCAAGCAAGGTGATCGCGCATCTATTGACGTGAAACTCAAGACAAACACGAGAAAAGCATAAGAGAAGTCTCTGAAAGTTCTGGAATGGAGGAATGGCTTCTTTATTTCACTCTTTAACTGTAATTGATTACTTTTTCTTAACAGCAATTACAACATGAATGGCAGTGGCAAAAAACACTGGTCAGCACCTCTGTACTGTTTACCAAAAGTCCATTATAAGGATCTGTAAATGTGCGTGCTCAATGTACAACACTGTGCCACTCACCCAGTGTTATCTTGGATGGAAAAGACTTTTCCCCATACACGTAACAGCAATTTATTGATTACAGAGCACAACTACTATTAAGTTTCACCACTGACCTTGTTGTCAGTTATTTTAATAAACATAAATACCATTCATTGTATACAATGAAGACCGTAATCATCCAGGTACAGAAAAGCAAGAAAACATGTATAATCTTGATTATGTTGACACAGAGTAAATGTTGTTGATGCAGACAGCCGACACGTGTTTCGTCGTGTATACGACTTTTTCAAGGCTCGAAAAACAGTTAAAAGAATCGGAGCATAAATCCTCGGGATCCCTCAATAGTACGGGATATACCACAGCAGTAAGGATGAGCCAGATACTTAGGTTTTTTTAGCTGCAAAGTAGAACTTCAAAACCGCTTTCCAATGTCGAAAGTTATAAAATGTAGTCGGCGCGTTTAAAAGTGACTAAAGTTCAGTCTGTCCAATTTTCAAGTATGAGCTCTCGTGATGCGTAGCGAGTCAAAAAGACAGAAACGCTCGTATTGAAGTGGAATGAACCCCAGACTTCGTTAGTGAAAATAGTGGTACAGCAGCAGGGTCCTGCTGTACAGAGCCGTGCTTGTAGAAACGCGTCTTACTTCAAACGGACGACGGCGTTGAAACATGTGTCGGCTGTCTGTATCAACAACATTTATTCCGTGACAACATAATCAAGATTATACATGTTTTCTTGCTTTTCTGTACCTGGACTATTACTGTCTTCATTGTATACACTGAATGGCATTTATGTTTATTAAATAACTGACAACAAGGTCAGTTGTTAAACCTAATAGTGGTTGTGCTCTGTAATCAATAAATTGCATTTTCTTAACAACTTGGCAAATGCTTTCTAGAAATCAAATACTGATTGAAACACCTGTGATGAGATAACCACACAAGGAGAATGCTAGAGGTGTTAACCCTGCCACATGTGGAAGGAACACCTACAGAAAATCTAATTGTACAATAGGTGAAACTTAAAGCACAATGAAAGAAGATAATTCTGCAAATCAATTACTTGGAACATCTTTCCAAGAACTCTTGCTTGTGGAGAATCAGACCAGTACTGCGAAGCGCTCTTGGATCTACTGGTCATGGAGAAGGTGACTAGCATGCACATGCTCAGTTTGCGGGTGCACTGTTGACAGTGTGCAAGTCTATATGCTTGCTTCCAGGAATCAAACGCTATGAAGCATTTGCTTCTTGTCAACACAAACAGTTTTAGGGGGCACCTACAGAGAAGTATCATCTTTGGCAATATTTAAGGCTGTTGTTTTGTGATTTTGTAATCCTTATTTCTGCACTCGTTTCACACAGCGACGACTTGACACAGGGAATCAACATGGAATTCTACAGGAATTCTAGAACTTATCTCAAGGTTAGGGAAGAATATTTCAATCCTTGTTGATTTTTATTTTCTTGATGTGTATTTTTATTTTTCAACTGGTTCCTCAGTAGATTTTTGTTTATACTTTTGAGATATCATATGAAAATAGGTGGCCAGCATAGCTACTCACCTTCTTTGTCTACAGTGCAGGAGAACCTCCTAGCAACAGGGAACTATGGTATACTGTCTTTCTTGTTTATGTTGAAGTCCATGAGGGAAAGTTTACCCATCGCAAAGGAATTGTTAGATGGTTAAAATTCGTTAGGAGGTGTGGTCCTTAAGGAATTTTAAAATCTACCACCACTCAAAAATCCAGGGAGCATTGATGTATTTTAATACGCTGTTGGTAATTAAGACTAATACATGGAAACAAAGGCAAACATAGTTATGGGGAGATATAAGTTCTATTCTATGGCAAAGATGGAAGATGAGCCCCTCAGACACTTGTGCCTGTGCTGCAAACATTAGCCATATCATGTGAGTTTGATACAACAATATACAACCAAGTTCTAAGAGATCAAGTAATGATGAAGACTAAATGCAAGAAAGTACAGGAACTATTTTGGGTAGGCATAGAAATGACTGAGTGCTACAGTAAATATTGCTAAAGGAATAGAAAAGTCAGAAAAGTTTCTGATTAGTAGTTATAATGGTGTGAATATAAGCACCTGCGAGAAAGTTGAAACTGTAAGCAAACTAAATAGTATTAAAAGTCAATTGGGTTATAAAGGAAAGTAGGAAAGTAATAACAGGAAATTTGAAAGGAAAAAAATAATCTGTTTTAGATGCAGCAGTAGTTACCATATAGGAAATTTTAACGAGTGTCCTGAAGTAGATAACATTTGTCATTGATATAAACAAAATGGACATTTTGGGAGACTGCAAAGATCTAACATGTATAGCATAGTTAATTGCATCAATGAAGATGGAGATGACATAGATGACTTGAATCCTAATGTGAGTGACAGTAAACTTAAGGAATTCCCAAAATGTGTGGTGGAATAGATGGAGAAGAGATCAAGCAATGTTGGATTCATGCACCTGGTATAGCATTATAAGTAAGGCAGTGTTGAGGATGAAGGTGTGAGGAGTAAGAGTTTTGGGTTCTCTTGATGTGAATCCTAGAGGTTACAATGAGCATATACTTGGATATTTCTGGGCAGAAATTGAATTTCCTGGCAGAAATACTAAAAGGAAAGTCCATATCGCATAGAAGGGTGATGCCATTTTAGGATGGCCATACCAGCAAGACTTAGGTATTCGATTGGACTATATTGCTTCCCGACCTGTGGATACTGTAATTGATGACAATGTTGACAAACAATATGTGTCTATTTCAAGACTCGTGTTTCCTAGTGTGTTTCATCGTGAACTGAGGAAACTCAAACCGTTCAAGAACTAGATTGTCTTGAAAGATAGTGCCATTCCAATCTGTAGCAAGGTTCGTAATGTTTCTTCAACCTTTAGAGTTAAACTCAAGGAAACCTTACTGGATTTGTGTTTCACAAAATTTATAAAAATTAATAGAATCATTGCCATGGGTTTCCCCAGTTAATATTTCCTTTAACAGTTCTTTGAAATCGAAATTATGTTTTGACTTGAGGAGGTTGAATGGTGAAATATGGGTGGACAGGTATCCATTACCAAGCTTACATGAATTAGTTTTGATGTTGGCAGGTGTCAGTGTGCTTTCCATGAGTGGCTACCATCAGGTACAAGTATAAAGGAATCCAGGCAAATGATGGCATTTGTTAATCCAGAAGACATTTATCACTTCTGCAGTATGCCTATTGGGTTATCAAGCGAAGTAATCGCTTTCCAGTGACTAACAAAGGAAACTCTTGATGGTGTACTGGGGGCAATAGCATTCCTAGGCGACATTCTAGTATTTGCCAAGGATGTGAATGAGCATGATGCAAATTTGAGTAAAATTCTGCAACAGTTGGAAAAGAAAGGGTTGACACTCAAAGAAATTAAAAGTACATTTGAGTGTGAGGAGGCAGGGAATGTGAGCAACTGATTTCTAAAGATTGCATCAGGCTGAAACAAGACTATGTCGTACCCATTTTAAATGCCCCAGTTCCCTCCACCAAGGAACAGTTATTATCTTTTCTTGGCTTAACTGAATTCTACCCCAAATTTGTGGATACCTATGCCACAATTGATTGAGCCTTTCTGCAGTTTGTTAAAGAAAAATGTGAAGTTTAGGTTGGGTCTGGAACAAAATAAAGACTTTTTAGAACCTAAGCATGAACTGGTCGAGGTTCAGATTTTAAGATCTTTTGAAATTGGTAAGGAATGCAAAGTTGCAGTGGTTGCAAGTGCTTGTGAACTAGGAACTGTTTTGTCACTGCATGATAGTACTAATGAATAGGTGGTTATCTACAATTCTGAGACTCTGAGAATGTATGAGAGCAATTATTCTGTAATCGAGAAACTTATTTGCATGTATGTGGGCAGCGGATCCTTTTAGACAATTTCTGTGGTGCACTCAAGTCATTCTCAGGATGAATGATAAACCACCAGTAGGTGTACTGTCACCTGTTTGAGATGGAACATTGACTGCCAGGTTGACCCGGTCAGATGAAAAAGTTCAATCTTACCAGTTTACATTGGAGTATGTTCCAGAAGGGATAATGTACATTCTGATTGCATGTCTTGATTGCCCTTAGATCCTGGTTTTTATTCATGAGAAGTAAGGATAAGAATCTGAAGTTGCATTTATCATAGAGGATATCTTCTATTTTCAAAGAGATATGGGAGAGAAGAATGAATGAAGACAATACATTAAAGTTTGTACAAGAATATGTAGTTAATGGTTGGCCACAAAACAGCAAACTGTACTATGATTTGGGCTCTTTTTTCAAAACAAAGAATGATTTAATGTTAATGTCATTGGATAGGGTTTTGGTGTGAGGAGATAAAGTGGTTCCACCTTTGGGTTTATGGAACAGAATGTATTACATGGCTCATGGGGGACACATTGGAATGTCCGGTTCCAAAAGGCATATTAAATAGTTTTAACAGTGGCCTGGTATTGCCCAATTTAGGGGATTTGTACGTAGGTAAGTGTGACGTTTGTGCAAAGAGCAATAAATCTACCAAACCTTGTTTTTCAGACTGTGAATCGGTCTCTGGAGAAAATTGAGCATTGATATTCTGCATGGTGGATTGCAGGAAAGGCAACCATACTAGATACCTTGTTAAAGTGGGTGACCTAGTTCACCTTTACTTACCTTTGGTAACAGAGAAGGAGTTGCTTAATGGTCTAATCCTGTCAAGTTAGTGATGTGTTCGGAAAATCTGTGCATGTCATTTGAGGTAAAATGTTGAATTTGTGCAGAAATTATGTATAGAGAAAAAAATGGAAATGAAAAAAATGGATGAGGATGGGTATGTTGGTGATACACTTGTGGAGCAAAGTTGTGCTGAGGAGTGTCAAATGCAAAGATCAAAGTTGTGGGGGTAATGAGAGTGATGACAATGCGTTCCTTGATGTAATCTGGATATATCATCCTTTGACATGTGGGGATTCCATTACAGACAGTTGAATGAGGGATACCTTGTCGTAGGAGAAGCAGACATGCACACCTTGGGTCACATAAATACTCTTTATTTTTACTTCATGAATGAGCATTTCATGCTGAAGTAGCAACAAGGATACCTGAGGAGCAGGAACATTTACGTGAGACTTTCTGGGCAGAATCTGGATTTATACTACCACGGTGTGAGAATCTTTACAAACTACTGTGTGATCTTCATTCTATGAATATTGTTTACTCATTGTGGCTGTCTTGGAAGATTGCCTACACACTGGGAATAGGAACCTTTGGGAGGTGAGAACACCATGGATTTTGAAGAACGGTTAGTTTTTTCAACTGCTACCATTTACCTCTGGCACACGCTGTGCGTGAAGCTTCTTGCCTTTTGAAGGGTCATATATTCTGTTTCGCTCTTTCACTGCTTCCTACCCTGCATTTCATGTTGTTGGTTGAGTGATTTTCTTTCTTCTGCATCACAAGATGCTGGATGAAAGTCCAGGACTATTATAAATCAGCCTCATGTTAGGAGGACGTCTTGTTTACACTGCTTTAAAAAACTAATCATAATTCAAGCCAATGAAAAATACACAGTCAATATTTAAGTATTACAGTTCATACAATCAGTCCATTGCTACTCAAACTATTCATATGACATAACATTTCTGGTTCTTATTGACATTTATTGTACAATTGCATCACACTTGAAAAATGAAGAATGGTCCATGTAACTAATTTCTTGATGCAAACAACCTTTCTTAAGGTTTGGGTAACTTTGTAGCAATGTACACAATAGTATCCACTGAAACCTGATCTGCTCCTCATATTTCATGACCTTCTCCTACCACTTTGCTTAGAAGTGATTAATCTCTTCCTGTCATCAGCACTCGTGCCTGGTAATTGGAAGCACAGCAAGTTTATTCCCCTTCTGAAGAAACTTTCCTTGGACGCCTCCAAACCTAAAAAGTTCAGTCTAATTTCTCCTCCCTTTCCTTGCGAAGGTAACAGAGACATTAATGGTATTCTGATCAAGTTCCTAGATGACAATAACATATTGGATATTTACCAAAATGGTTTCAGGCCAGGACATAGCTCAGAATTTGTGCTTCTTGCAATCACCGAGCAACTCCGTAGTGCCCTGGATGAAGGCTGATCTTCTGCCCTAATATTGTTGGATTTTAGTGCCACATTTGATGCGGTGTCTCAAAATCTTATTGCAGCGCTTATAAAGCATTGGTATAGGTGGGGTGGCATTGTCCTGGTTTGCATCTTTTCTCCTTCCAGGTCATTTCACCCACCCAGAGTTCTCAGTCGCATACTTTACCCAAAGACGTCCCCAGGAATCCTCATTGAACCCCACGTTGTACAATGTTAACATCTAACCATTGGCATAGTTGATCAAATCCACAAGGATTGCACTGATATCTTACGCTGACAATACTCAGCTTGTGCTCTCCTTTATAGATAACCCAACGCTTGATCGGTCTGATTTCCAAAAAGGACTGCTAGCGGTTGCAGAATGGATGAATGCCAACTGCCTCCGCCTAAATGGGAATGAAACGGAAGTCCTTCTAGTGGGAAAAGACACCCATTCTTGGGGTGACCACTGGTGGTCCCTTTCCCTCAGGCCTCACCCATACCCAAGTCCTCCTTATAAAGTCTAGTAGTTGTCATGGACATCACCCTGGCCTTTGAAGCTCAAACTAAATTGGTAGCAGGCACTTGCTTCGCATTCTTGAGAAGTCACAAACACATTCTTGGCCTTTTTGACTCTAGCACACGCCAAACTATCATTCAGAGAGTAATTTTATCTCGGCTAGACTATTGTACCAACAAGTCCATCGTCAGAAGACTTCAGCTCGCTCAAAATGCAGCAGCCAGGCTGCTCTTCTCCCTTTTTGGTACTTTAAAATTTGGGACCGCGTGGGAGGCAGGGCCCTACCCTGCCTATTCCGGTATCAGAGAACCGCGAATGGCCAATGCAGTATGTACAAGTGCTTTGCATAACGTTTTATCGATAAATGCACTTTGTATAGGATATTACACATTGAGTTCGCGGGTTCCATCTTGGAGCGGTGGCCATCTTATGGTTGCCCTCACATAGGCTACACATTAAGGACAAGTACAGGCCTTGAGAACACATGTGCCTCCCATTGACTTCTCTGTGACCTGTGCGACTTGGCTCCACCGCCCCAGGTCAGTCCGGTCCCACGAGCTGCCCATCCTACGGCCACCTGTGATTAGCATCAGGGTTTGACACACCATAAAGCCTTTTCATCCCACACAAGCCTCCGGCTAATCTCTTTCACACCTGACTCTTCCTGCTTTATGGCTTGTTTTACAAACAGGAGGTGCCCGTGTTTATTGGGGTCTGCTGATATCTGATGTGGGATCTGAGCCTCGCTGGATAAATAATTGTGGGCTGGCCGAACTGGAATGTGGGATGGTCATCATGACTCTGCCTTTTCGTTTGTAATGATTACATATGAATGACCATATCGTAAAACGAGGAATGTGTGCCTGAAGCATGATATTTTGTATATAAGGAGAAGCCCATTTTTGTAAGGTTAAGCAGTCTCCTGAGAACATACATTGTGTTGTACTTCTCGGATACCTGTAATTGGTCTGCAGCCAATAAATACGATCTTTGACATCACCTAGAAGACTCTGTGTTTCTGTGGGTCTGAAACAGGAAGAACTCGAAGTCTTAGGGTGTGTTCCCCTGCACCGCTGGGTTTTAAAAACCCAGTACTTCAGTTGGCGCCCAACTCGGGGCGATTTCAGCGGTACCGGTCCAAGCCAGAGGTTCGTGAGGAGCTACGTGTGGAAATTCTGGAGGAAGGCCGCCACTTCATCGACCCCTGCATGTCGACGTGGTCCGAAAGTCTTTTCTGCGAGGTTCTCCGCGTCCCGATGGCTACGAAGGACTGCTGCCCTGATTAATCGCCCTGTTTTGGACCCTTGATGATTTGGTAGAGCGAAACAATTGAGAGAGTCTTCTGGTGACGCCCTCGATCATCGATACCTCAGTTAAGTATAAGTGTGGAGCGTCTCCCAGTTTGTTTGGTATCCTTCGGGAATTTGGTATCCTTCAGGATCGCTTTGATTTGGAACTTGCAAGTGCCAAAGCCAGAGGACTCGTGTATTCACGAGACTATCGTATTCGATAATCCTTTGAAGTTTGAAACTAGACTAGTGAGCAAAGATGCCTGGTTCTAGTATATTTGGTAATTGGTTTTGTTTGGGTTGTAAAAGGGATTCCCAATTGGAGGATTCGTGTCCGGTTCCTCCAATTGGAACTCCAACTTATGAGCTTTATGTAAAACATGGCGTGGGCCCCATCGCATATAATGAAGTATGGATCCGATACACCAGAAAGGACGGTGTTTTGAAATGGCCCCAAAATGGTAGTTTCGATACAGATATCTTAGATAATTTGGAAGTTAAATTATTTAAAAAGAAAGCCCGGCCGGCGATGTTTGATTCTTTCCGCCTATGGCGAAAGGAAGCCAAACAGAAGGAAATTAAGCTAGCAAAAAGAAATAAGAGGGAAAAAGGTATGTCGATAATGCAAGCAGCTGTGCAATTTCAAGATAATGAGGAGGAACAAAGGAATGAACAGATTCATAGACAGCGGAAACTAGGGATCGATAAATGTTACCCAGTTTTGCCACACCTTCAGCAAGATGTGTTAAAAGAGAAGGAGAAAGATCCCCTTATGTCACATTTGCTGAGTTTGCCACCTCCGTATGCGCAGAGTGCTACAGCACCTCCGCAACCCTTGAATGTACAGCCTCCAGTTAATGTGCCGCAAGCTTTCCTGCAGCCGCCAGCTCCTCCTCAGCCGGCGCCTACTCTTGTGGCGCAGCCCCATCAAGGGCTGCCGACTTTGCCGCCTGCATCCCCTTTGCCTTCTGTGACTTTGCCTGCCCCATCAACTGCCTCCCTTGGCGCTCTTCCTGATACTGTCCTTGCATCTGCATCTACACCTACTGTGCTTCCCTCTGTCTTTCCCCCTGTTCTTGCCTCACCCTCTCCTTCTACACGACAAAGAATAGCTAGTGCAGTCACTAGTTTCATATCGCCTTTATTTGGGTCGTCTAATGCGACCCCTGACTCAAAGCGTAAGCAGTTGCGTAGTCAGCGGCCTGGTTCTGAAGAGAAAGAAGTATTAGACCACATGGCACGTAACTGGATTGTTCATCCATCCAGGTATAATGTGGAGTCTGTCATGAGTGTCTTTCGTCAATGGGAAACACCAAAGCAAAGATATGTTACGGTTTGAATTTGACAAAGGCACGATTGTGGGCCCCAACGTTGATAGAGCAATTACGACATTGTTGTCCTTCAGGAATGGGGATTGTCATCAGTCACTGTTCGAACAAGAGTTCGCTGTAGGGAAAAAGGGAAGAGTGCGACAATACCCTATGAGAGAAGTCCCTCCGGTATGGAAGGAAGCCGTTGCGGCTGATGCCGCTCGAGGTATTGCTGCTGCTCCAGCTCATTTCCAGCGTGTTTGGGTGCATGTCCCTTGGAAACGATCTGAAGTAATAGCGCTTAAACAGACATTGCCTGATCCCCGTAAAAACCCTGCAGGATATTATAAGGAGTTGTCACAGACGGCAGGATCATGTATCATGAATCTAGCTGACATAGATATGTTGTTTGGAAATGTTGTTCCACAGCCTTTGTGGGGATTGATTCGTAATGCAGATCATGCTGCAGAGTCAGGTGATACATGGGCTAATATTATTATTGCTAATGATGGACAAGATGGTGGTGCCAAGCCTGACCCTTTGGTAGCAGAACTCCCTGGTAGAATTATCACTTTAATGCCCGCGATGCGTGTGAATTGGGATAAATTGTCTGCATGTAAGCAAAAGAAAGATGAAACAGTGTCTGATTTCTTTACAAGGTTTGAAGAAACATTTATTGACCACAGTGGTCAAGATATGAGTACTGAAGGTGGCCAACGGTTATTTGTTGATAAATTTGTGCATTATTTGCTTCCCGAGTTGTGTAAGAAGTTAAAAGATTCAGAGAGTTCTTGGGCTGTTTCCTCATCAGCGCAAATACTGGCTACTGCACAGTATTACGAAAATAGAGATAAGGATGAGAAAGATAAAGCAGACAAGAAAACGAAAGAGCTAAAAACGAAGGTTCTTTTACAGCAAGCTTACCCGCCACGTGGTGGCCAGAGTAATTATCAGCCACAGCCACAGTTTCAGAGAAACATGCAAAGGTACGAGTATTCTCAACCACGTGTTCCTGTAGGCCCTAATCAATGTTCATATTGCAAAGAAGAGGGTCATTTCAAGTATAGTTGTCCTATTCTGCTACAACGCGCTAATGGCTCTTTTAGCACCAGAGGTAGAGGTGGTCAACAAGCTCCTAGCGGTAGGGGACGCGGGAATGTTCCCCAGAACGCGCGCCCCCTTCCATCTCAAAATACGATTAATAGTTTTGATCAGCAAGGCAATGCAACTGGTAGGACAGCTCAGTACTATAACAATGACTATTATGCAGAGGATGAAAATGTAGAAAGTAATGATTACTAGGACAGCCATAGACAGAGAGAGGGAGTTGTTTCAGTGCCAGTGGATCAGAGTGGACCGTATGTTAAGGTAACTACAATGGGTGTAACAGAGCCCTTTCTGCTGGACACTGGTGCTGCAAAGAGTTCAATTATGCATTCAAAACTCCCTGGCGCGCCTTTGTCTGGCGAAATGAATGTTTCAGTAGGTTTTTCTGGTGCCCCGGTTAGGAACCCGATTTCTAGTCCTATGCCCCTTTCTGTTGGACCTTGTGAGCTAAAAGCACCCCTCATCCTAACGACAGGTTGTGGTGAAAATCTGTTAGGGTTGGATTTGTTAAAAAGGTTGCATGCAACGCTATATTGTTCTCCCACAGGAGTACAACTTACATTGGGTAAGGAAGTGATTTCCCCGATGTACTTGTCAAAGAATACATTGCCACCTGAATTGTCATCCCTTCCGGATGTCCTTTGGGCTACTGGTCCCAATGATGTGGGTCTCTTGGAAATACCGCCATATGTGGTCACTTTAAAGGCCAATGTCAGATTGCCACGCATTCCCCAGTACAAGATCTCCAATGAAGGCCAGACAGCGTTGTTAGCAATTATCAGTGATTTGATTACAAAGGGTGTAATTGAAGAGACAAGAGGCAACGTTTGCAATAGTCCTGTTTTACCTGTCTTAAAACGAACGGACCCTTCACAGCCACCTGTTTACAGATTTGTGATTGATCTTAGAGAGGTAAACAAGATTGTTGTGCCACAGTTTCCAGTTGTCCCTGATATAACTGCCTTGTTAACTATGATTCCAGCCTCCGCTGCATGGTTCTCAGTGATTGATTTAAAGAATGCCTTCTTTAGCATCCCAATTGCAGAAGAGAGCAGGGACATTTTTGGCTTCAGTTAAGGAGGTCGAAGCATCCCCTTTAAACGCGCTCCACAGGGCTACTGTGAAAGCCCATCAATATACAGTCAGGCTTTAACCCCTTCTCCACTCATGACGGAACCACTCCGTCATGAGCCACGGTCGCCGTGTGCTCATGACGGAGTGGTTCCGTCATGCTGCGGCCGTTGGCGGCCGCGCCGCCCACACGGCGCTAATTCCCCGCCTGTGCGGGCGATTAGCGCAGTGGGCGGAGTCATGACGGAACCACTCCGTCATGAGCACAGCTCAACCGCGGCTCATGACGGAGTGGTTCCGTCATGAGCACCGCGCCACCGCGCTGCCCCCAAACCCCCCCCAGCGCTGCGGCGGAATTCCCGCCGCAGCGAAAGGGTTAAAGGCGCAGCTTGATGCACTTGTTTTACCTAGTGGCGCTACCCTTATTCAGTACGTTGACGATTTACTAATCGCAGCGGATACTGAAAAGATTTGCAAAGAAGCTACATTGTCATTGTTGCGTCATTTGTCTGCCTTTCATCACAAAGTGTCTCTCTCAAAACTGCAATACTGTCGACAAGTAGTGACCTACTTAGGTCATCTCTTATCGAAGGAGGGAAGGAAACTGACCCCAGAAAGAATTCGTGCCATTGCACAATTGAGCGTGCCAAGAACACAGAGAGAAGTGCGTGCTTTCTTGGGCATTACTTCATACTGTAGGCACTGGATCCCGAGTTTTTCTTTACTGGCAAAACCTTTGTTAGCATTAACCTGTAAAAATACACCAAACCCTGTCCCATGGTCTGAGGAGTGTCAGAAAAGTTTTTGGGAATTGCGAAATGCATTATGTTCAGCTCCTGTGTTGGGTACCCCTGACTACAGCAAGCCTTTTACATTGTATGTTCATGAAAAGGAAGGTTGCGCATTATCAGTGTTAACACAGCCTTTTGGCGACAGACCACGTCCATGCGCATATTTTTCGTCAACGTTGGACCCGGTAGCGAGGGCATTGCCAAGTTGTTTGAGAGCTACAGCCGCAGCAGCTGTGTCTATTCGACAGTCTGCTGGACTAGTGATGAATAGCACATTGATTGTAATGGTTCCACATGCTGTGGACACATTGTTAAACCGGACCAAGACACAGCACTTAACTAGTGCCCGATTGTCAGGGTACGAATTGACACTTTTGGCAAACCATATACACATAAAGAGATGCAACACGTTGAATCCAGCTACATTATTGCCAGTTCCAGCAGACATAGATGAGATTGAGCAGCATGATTGTCTGTTCAGAACAGATGAAGAAACGAAAGGGAGAGTGGATCTCAAAGATGCTCCCCTAACTGAGTGTGATGGTACCTTATGGGTGGATGGTTCGTGCTTCAAGCTTCCGAATGGTGATACGACTGCTGCATATGCTATCACGACTTTGCACACGATTGTTGAGACTGCACGCATACCACATAATTCGGCTCAAGCAGCAGAATTAATTGCCCTACAAGAGCATGCGTGTTGTCTGAAGGAATGAAAGTGAACATATATACTGACAGCCAGTACGCCTTTGGCGTGGCCCATAGTTTTGGGTGATTATGGAAAGAACGTGGGTTCCTGACTTCGCATGGAGCTAAAATTCAGAATGGTCAGTTGGTGAATGATCTCCTTGAGTCACTGACCTTACCGTTACAAGTTGCAATCATGAAATGCAGTGCGCACAAGAAGGTCACTGATGATGTTGGTCGTGGTAATGCATTTGCTGACGAAATCGCGAAAGAAACAGCAAAAGATGTGAAGACTCGAATGTATGTTGTAGGCCCTGCAAGATGGGTTGGTGATGTCGGAATGTGTGAAGACACGATAGAGAGTGTAAAGTCCCTTCAAGCTGAAGCCACAGAGAAAGAATTGAGCAAGTGGAGAGAAAGTAAGGGTAAATTGGATGAGAATGGTTGTTGGGTTGATTTGTCAGAACATTGGCGATGGTTGTTACCTGATGCATATGTGCTTCCAGTGGTTACTATGGCACACGGAATGGCACATATCAGTGTGAAAGGAATTTGTAAGTTGTTGGCCCCAGTATGGCAGAACGCTGGAATTCCCAAGTGTGCAGAGAATGTGGTCAAGAATTGTATGGTATGTTTGAAATACAACCCTGGTAGGGGAACCCCGACTCCAGCTGGTCATTTTGCGCCCCCATCATATCCATTTGAGGTTTTGCAGCTAGATTTTATCCACATGGAAAGGTGCAACAACTTGAAATATGTACTGGTTGTTGTTTGCGCTTTTTCAAAATGGATAGAAGCATATCCCCTAAAAGACAACACTGCTTTATCAACGGCCAAAGCCCTTGTGAAAGAATTTTTCCCTAGGTTTGGAATGCCAAGAAGGGTGTGGAGTGATAATGGGAGTGAATTTGTGGGTAAAGTGATGAAGAATGTGTGTGAGGGGCTAGGTATTAAGCAGAAGTTCCACGCTGCAAATCACCCCCAATCAGCTGGATTAGTAGAGTGCTACAATGGCACTCTGAAGCTTAAGTTGGCCAACATCCAGGCGAGCTCCGGTCTTAAATGGCCTGACGCTCTGCCTTTAGCACTCCTATCAACAAGAATGACTGTGCATTCACGAGTGGGACTTAGCCCATATGAGATCATTTTTGGCCGGCCAGCCAATGTATGGGGTGTGCCAAGACCGACAAAATTCAGTGAAATCGAACATCCAGTACTGCTTGACTATCTGTATGAATTGACGGCTAAATTGCGTGTTTTACACCAACAGGTGCACGATACTCTGCCCCAGGCCTCTGAAGCTCCAGGACACCCTATCGACCCTGGCTCGTGGGTGCTTGTGAAAAACTTTCAGCGAAAGAACAACGATGAGCCCCGTTGGATTGGCCCTCACCTCGTACTTCTATCGACAAGATCAGCGGTTCGAGTGAAAGGGAAAAAGAATTGGATACACGGCGCCCACTGCAAACGGATCCCTTTGCCTCTACCATATGACTGGTGGGTCCAGGAGGGTATCACTGATTCTGAAACTGACATTGTCCCTCATTTTGTGCCATTCAGTGATGCACGTGTAAAGGGAACGACTTCAGAACGAGAAAACG
Source organism: Triturus cristatus (assembly GCF_964204655.1). Lineage (NCBI taxonomy): Eukaryota > Metazoa > Chordata > Amphibia > Caudata > Salamandridae > Triturus > Triturus cristatus. The sequence goes on from NC_140591.1 coordinate 317,120,318, forward strand.
ACGATATTTTGCAGGAAGCTGTGCCACCGTCAATTCGAATAAACACCACAGAGCCTGAACTCTTGTTTCAAGACCAGACAGTACCCGGCAGAAACCGCTACAACCTGAGACCAAGGCCTATGGACAAATAAAAATTCCCTTCCCTTACTATTTTTTTTGATATTATAACTCTCCCATCTGAAGGACTTCTTGATTTTTATTTTTCGAACCACCATCCGGGTTCAGCCGCAGGGTCGCGGTGCCAAGACTTCGGGGGGACAGGCCGAAGACGTTAGGTCAACGGTCGGGTTGGTCTGGGGCGTTCCCTGGACTGACAGGCGTACTCCTTAGCAGAAGATACTCACCTGCCGCGAGCGGCACGATTAGAGGATGGAGTTTTTCAAGATGGAGAGACCCGCTGAGGAAATGAACTTTAAGACGAAAATATGTAAAATAATGAAGAGCAAACGTTTTGTATTGATATGTCTGTTTATACTATGTAGTATGATGGTGTTTACTGTAGGATTTGTATTCTTCTCCTCCCAAGTGCCAGTTGCTCCCACTATACAGCCTATACCTCCTTCTACTGCCTCCTTACACTCTTTCCACCCTCTGCCTGAACACGAACAAGCTAGACGGTCTGAGTTTGTAAATAACTCGTTTATTCAGCTCCTGCACCAGCACCAACTAGTCATGAATACAACCAATTGCTGGGTGTGTGGGTTAATGCCACATACCATTAACAAGGGTATTCCTTATCTAGTGCTGCCGTTTAGCTATAATGGATCGTCATGGGCATTCCAGACCATGTTTCTTTTTGCATTAGATGCCTACTCCCCGCGACAACCGCATTCGATCAGACCTAGCACAAACAATAAGGCCTTAATGAAAGGAGTTGCTGATATGAGCAGAGATATCGACGCATACTCATCTATTCCCAAGGATGAATTGCGAGCTTATTTAGGTTGGAACGCGACGGGGTATAGCATTAGTCTGGGTGAAAGGCAGCGGAAAATTTCATCCCCAATTTGGATCGTACCCCACATAGGTCGGTTCTGTTTACAAGGTAATGGCCAGAATACAAGAGCTCAACTGGGGAAAAGTGACTGTACTGAAACGTACACTTTTCCATCACAATTTTCCCCTGCGTTTTTGGCTGCCAAGGGTACATATTTTGTTTGCAATGACCGAGCATATACATGGTTGCCCCCTGATTTCTCGGGCACATGTTATATTGCAAACTTGCTACTGCCAACATTTACTGCTGCCTCTGATTATCACAAGACCAGAGTTGTGAGAGGCGTGATTAGTCAGGAGGAAACTGCCGGTCAGGAAGCAGGAGACTTCTTTTTGGGTTTCCTGCCGTTTTGGGGACCGATGATCAATAGTAGGAACCTGAGACAACTGACTCGTGTGGTTGAATCTACTGTTAATGTTACGGCTGGTGCCCTTGGTAATTTGACAGCAGAGCTCCAAGCGGATCGCCTCATGACTTTGCAGAACCGTATGGTTCTAGACGTCATACTTGCAGACCGCGGTGGGGTATGTAAGGTCATCCAATCTAGCTGTTGCATTTTCATACCAGATAACGCTCCAACAGTTTATCAAGCCATCTCCCAACTGCTTAAAATATCTGAATCTATACACGTGGATAAAGGAGAGTGGTCACTGATGGGGTGGTTCTGGGAACTGATATCTGCCTGGGGTTGGAAAATTCTGATGGTCATTGGAATGATCTTAGCCATTCTTTTCCTGTTCTGTCTGTGTGTACAGTGTGCTCCTGCGATATGTGGCCTCTGTGCTACATTATGCGTAAGGAAACCTGTATCGAGGGACGAGCTAAGTAATAGGATGATGCTACAGCAACATCTCCATGACTTCATGAATATAGACCTGGACTCGGATTAATATGAGTATAGTTATTGCCTATGTAAGGGCAAAAGGAGGGTCTGTGGTACTTTAAAATTTGGGACCGCGTAGGAGGCAGGGCCCTACCCTGCCTATTCCGGTATCAGCGAACCGCGAATGGCCAATGCAGTATGTACAAGTGCTTTGCATAACGTTTTATCGATAAATGCACTTTGTATAGGATATTACACATTGAGTTCGTGGGTTCCATCTTGGAGCGGTGGCCATCTTATGGTTGCCCTCACATAGGCTACACATTAAGGACAAGTACAGGCCTTGAGAACACATGTGCCTCCCATTGACTTCTCTGTGACCTGTGCGACTTGGCTCCACCGCCCCAGGTCAGTCCGGTCCCACGAGCTGCCCATCCTACGGCCACCTGTGATTAGCATCAGGGTTTGACACACCATAAAGCCTTTTCATCCCACACAAGCCTCCGGCTAATCTCTTTCACACCTGACTCTTCCTGCTTTATGGCTTGTTTTACAAACAGGAGGTGCCCGTGTTTATTGGGGTCTGCTGATATCTGATGTGGGATCTGAGCCTCGCTGGGTAAATAATTGTGGGCTGGCCGAACTGGAATGTGGGATGGTCATCATGACTCTGCCTTTTTGTTTGTAATGAATACATATGAATGACCATATCGTAAAACGAGGAATGTGTGCCTGAAGCATGATATTTTGTATATAAGGAGAAGCCCGTTTTTGTAAGGTTAAGCAGTCTCCTGAGAACATACATTGTGTTGTACTTCTCGGATACCTGTAATTGGTCTGCAGCCAATAAATACGATCTTTGACTTCATCTAGAAGACTCTGTGTTTCTGTGGGTCTGAAACAGGAAGAACTCGAAGTCTTAGGGTGTGTTCCCCTGCACCGCTGGGTTTTAAAAACCCAGTACTTCACCTTCAGACCTTTTGCTCTGTTTCTGGGCTTCTCTACAAACAGCATTGGCTTCCAGTGGAAAAGCGCATCCACTTTAGAACCTGGTGTCTGACTCCTAAGATCCTGTACTGCCAACGGGCCCCCATTTTGTCCAATCTCGTATTCCGCTAGAAACCCTACCGTCTTCTACGCTCAGCCAATCTTAAGTTGGCCACTGTCCCTCGAGTCATGGGAGCCAGAGCTGGAGGTCGCTCCTTTCCTGCCAAGGCTTCTGCTCTTTGGAATTCGCTGCCTCTTTCCATTAGGAGCAATGAGAACCATCTGCACTTCAGGAAATCCCTGAAGACATGACTTTTCTCCACCTAAATACCTGCCTTCTATTCTGATAGGCCGTAAGCTACAGCGTATCCATCTGCAAGGTATGCATGGTAGTTTTAGGGGCAGCTATGCACTTTATAAATCCCCATAACATAACATCACATAGCAGTTACATTGTTAATAAAGTGGCTGGCATTAACTTAATATACAGTTATTGAAGAATCACCACATCAAACATTGCAAACAAGGAGTCCCATTAAATGTGGTGAAGTCATTCTGCAACTAGAATTAATGATACCCCGGGTACCTTTAACTTCAGGATTCAGGCCTTAAGAGGGGATTACAGGTGATTCCATGTCGATTCTCTTCGGCATGGATAATAACTCTTTCAGCACTACTTTGCGTATGTATTTCCAAGCCTTTTCACAAGTTACTATAGATTTGTCCTGGAGAATCTGTTCCTGGCATTTTCTGCAGTTATATACACAAAGGTGCTGGTGATAATGGAACCAAGAACGGATTGCTTTAACACAGCAAACATTACACCTGAAGCTCCAGAAATAAAGTCCTGGTGCTGGTGCAGGTGGCGGTACAACACAGCATCTTTGGGAATACCAAGTAGACGAAATGTACTTTTTACGCCAAAATAAGAATAAAGATGCCACTTCTAAAGTGGGCCCAAATGTATATAGAAGGACCAACCTACTGCACTGACTAGGGCGCAGTCATGTATTGATTAGAGTTTATTCTTTGGTACAGAAAGACTTCGATTAGAGTTTATTCTTTGGTACAGAAAGACTTCACACCCATGTCTGAAGATTCGAGACTTTCTCCCTCAATGTGCGTGGTTCACTGTAGCTTTAACAAATGTAAAAAATGCTACAAGGTCAATATCAGGAGGCACAAGGACATCCAGAGAGCATTAGAGAGGAGGAAACAGCAGGGGAAGTATTGCAAGGAAATGAAGAGACTGGCCTTGTATCTTAGCAACAAGTCTGAACTATGTCTTTATGATGACACAGCATTATGATGAAAACTAACACATGTAAATGAAGAACAATGCTGCTATTCAAACTCGGCGTCTGGCTTTCAAGCACTACAAAATATGGTCCAATGCCCTCGGCATATGGAATCTGTGGGATCGAGCTTCACAAGCCATTAGGCGGCACGTGGCTTTGTACGTGCTTGTAATCACTCCAAGAATTCCAAGAAGAGTTCAGGTAAGCTGCACAAATAGTCTTATGCTGTTTCTTTACAATTTCTGGGTAAATCGCGTTTGTTTAAAATGATTTTGTTGAATAGTTCTGAAGATATTAAAGAACCCACATGACCAGTTCACATATAATGCGGTAAAGATTAAAACACTGGCTGCTCTTTGGGTTTAAACGTTCCTCACCCCTATATTGTGATATTGTATGTATTAATACCTGGAGTAGTAAAGTGTGAGTATGCTGATCCTCCTAATACACCGTGCAAGGGGTTTTTGAAACTCTCAGGTTGCCCCCCGATAAGGTGTCAGACAGCATGCATGGAGAATATCTGGCATAGCTCAGAAGTGGCCAGCCCTTTCAACTTTCAGAGCCCATGTGGCATTCCAATACACAGGGGTCACTCACACCTCAGCCCCCCGGTGCCCCTCAATGAAGGCATCCCTTCGCTCACAGATCATTCTGACATGGGGCTCATGCATATCAGTGTTATTATTATTATTATTATCATTATTATTATTATTAATAATAATAATAATAATAATAATAATAGTAATATTAATGTATACGTATTATTATTATTATTGCTATTATTATTATTCGAAATAATAATAGTAATAATAATAATCATATAATGGCTGTGTTTAGACACCATGGGGCCCATATATATCACTGTCATTATTCTTATTAGAAGAAGTAGTATTAGTAGTAGTAATATTAATACTACTGCATACTTATTATAATAATAAAAATGATTATTATTAAAAATAATAATAATAATAATATTGGCTGTGTTTAAACACCATGGGGCACATACATATCACTGTCATTATTAGTATTGCTATTATTAATGTTATTATTATTGTTATTATAATTATCATTGCTATTATGATTATTACTAATAATAATATTACAGTAATAATAAGAGAAATAATGATAATATTATTAGAAATATTACACAAATAATAATAGGTAGAATGGGCCTTCGGTGAGGCTAATGCATTTTAATAGGTTTACCCAGTCCTGCCCTTGACATTAGTAATAGTAGATTTACAACTGGGAAATGGTAGATGAAATTGATCCCCCGGCCTGACAACTGGACGGGTGAAGAAGAGAGAAGCTTCAAAGAGGGCCTGCAGCCAGTGAGTAAATCTTCACCGGAATAAGAGCAATTTGAGAGTAGTGTTACTCGCTGCCAAGCATGCCTCAATAGGGAACGAATGCTACACTAGCCATGATAAATGTGGCTGGTGGAAAGCCTGCTGGGCAACCCGCCCCTTCAAAAGTCCTTCATAGATTAACTGCAGGATTAAAAGGCGGTGTATGTCAGTCACTAATGTATTTCAGGATCCAGCTAGACGAGTTGTGTGCCTAAATCACCAAGAGCTAATTGTTTTCTCAGAAGAAGCACTGATTTGGAATTTTAGATAGTTAGGACTTGATTCCCAATTTTTTCTACCATGCTTAGGTGTTATTTACGTCTGTACATTCAGGAGTGCATTAAGAGTAAATCACAAAAACTCATAATAATTTAAAGGGAAATGTTTTTGAACTCCACCATGGGAGAACACTGAAACCTAATCAGTCCAGCAATTTTCTTATACTTAGAAAACCAGATATATTGGTGGTATTGTCTGGTTTCAACTGTGCAATATCCTAGGCATCTTCATCATAGAAAAAGTCCTGAGATTCAGAACAGCCATGCTTCTCTCCAGCCGGACTACCCCCCTCCAATAGGTCTCCGACCCAAACTGCTATTGCTTATCATCTCTTCATCAACAAAGCAACATGGGACCCTACTGCCCCAAAAATAACCATCCACTTGCGTCACTATGATGACTCAAGATTCCATAATCCCAGCTCTAATTCACATAGAATCGCAAAAATGACTTTACATCAACCAATATGGCTTCCACCCAAACTCAGAATACTGTATGGGATAACATTTCTGAATCAGTGGTCTTTGGCTACCTCAAAATAATTCTTCAGAATTTCTCAGCCACCTTCGACAACGTGGACATCTTGCTCCTCCACTTCCAAGCAGTAGCCTAGGATTTGGATCACTCTCTAAAAAAGATTCAATCAATCCTTTCTGGCTGATGTCAAAAGCAAGGCTATGTGATCTGTCCTCCCACTCTTCCCTTCCTCTTACAGAATCTCCCAAGGATAGCCCTATTCCTTGTTTTTGTTTAGCATATGTGTAAAACCACTAATAGTTTTACTCAGATGGCACCACGTCCACTTCCATTCACATAAAAAAATGTCTCTCCTTTTAACTCTTTATTCTTTGGTATGGTAAAGGGCTTAGTGCCAACCTAGCCATTTGTGGTCAAGATAACCTAAATACGAACAGTTTGAAATTCGAGATACTAATCCTACGTTTTAACTATCTATTTAAGATATAAACTTCCTTAGCCAGCTCCTGTCCCACACCCACATCAGATAAATTGTCCACATCAACATCAAAATAAGGGAACTGTGCAGCATATTGTTTGCAAAATTTCCCTTCCATGTTCGATGAAACAAACAAAGATAGGTGCCAGAAATAAGCCCTTAAACCTGACATTTTGTGAACAGGTCAGCAATTCATGGTGGTTGGTGAACCAACCAAATGAGCCACCATGAAATGCAGAATTGTACAAAAAATGTTACAGAATCAGCGAAAAAAACAAATAATTGATAAAGTGTCTACCACATAAATAAACGTAGACATGTTTACCAGTGTTTCTTATATGCATGAACGGTTCTCTAACAATAAGGGTGTAAGCATACATGTGTGTGATCGATAACTCTGTGGAAAGATTCACTGCCAATGCACTCTAGTAATATTGCATTTATTAATTAAACGATAGTTCATTTTTGGTCCACTATACACCAAAGAAAAATCATACAAAGCCGAAGATATATTAGTATCCAAAATATTCGTTGTAAATTACCATTAGAGTTCGAGGGTGGACCTGGGGGTGCAGGCAGGTTTTAATCACAGCATATAATAAACATTTTCATTCACATCTTTGTTACACGCTAAAGACCATCTAAAGGGACAGAATGGGTCCCCATTCCAAATAAGAGAAATGTATTAAACGTAATTTCAGAGGAAAATAGAAGAAAATTGCAATATTTCATGTTGTCGCCCAAGTTTATTGAAAGGACACTGTTATAAAGAGATATTTGTTAGATGTTTGCCCTCCTACTCTGCCCTTATAAACAAGAAGCAAATCCGTGCATCTGTGAATAAGTTTTATTTCAGAAGAGGGAATATATTTGGGAATCACTTGTAAAAGGTGTTTTTATGTCCCTATCCCAAAAACAATGTTCACTTAACTGCATAAAATCTTACCAGTTTTATTACTACATTTTGACCCAAAGTTTTGTTGAGATAGGATACATTTTGGAAAAAACTTTTCACGTTTCCTGCGATACACATTTACAGTACTGTAACCCAGATAAATATAAATAAATCAAATGAGCGCATAAATCAATAATCAGATATCCCATCCCAGGCCATTAAATAATTAAATAACCATCACATCAGAGTTAAAAGTCCCCGGGTGGCAATACTTACCTTGTTAGAGAGCATCTTGAAGGAAGTAGTGGTTGAATGTCGATGGGCACTCGATATCTAGTTCTAGAATTTTTCTCTATTCACTTTGTTTGTTCTAGAGCTTTTAAGCATTATTGTAGCATGTGAGTGACATTAAAGAAGCTTATGCTTAAGAATTGCCTTACCATGAAATCACCCCTAAGCCCAGTGGACCATAAAAATTGCCCCTCCCATCCACACACCTTGCCCAATCAAGATCTGAACCAGTGAAAGATGGCCATCTGTTTCAACACCATTTTCGAATCTGGTACATATAATTTACCATTATTGTGAAATGTTAAAAATACACTGAGTTAAATAGTACATTTTAGATATATATATTGTACGTTATTACTGCTCAGAAACATTGCTACTGTTTTTGTTTGTATGATATAGGTTCCCCAATGTTAATTAATCATGTTCTTTGTAAATAAAATGATAGCAAATAGATAAATATCATCTTTGCCATATGGCTTTTCTGCCTCTCGACAATCTAGGAACATGTGCAGGAGTGGGATAGAAAAGTAATAGCACCAATGCCCTTCAGATTAGTTATATGGATTCTTATTGTTCTTCACTGGTGTAGTGGTGTAGTTTCGTGGCTGTTTCGAATTGAGTTTTGGTTTATATATTTTCTGAGCCTGATAGTGTTGAAAACAACCAAAGTTTTCTATCTCTCCATTTGTTCTGGTTAAGAGTGCCTCACAATATTCCTACACCTGTGCAAACCGTTGTTTGTTGGATTTTACTGACAAACTCATTATTCCGATTTTGTTTCCCTGATATATTTTTGTGAAAAATGTCCAGTAGGTTCAAGAACAAGCAGAATTTGAAGCATAAAGTGTTGTATTTTAACACATCCTCCTCAGTGTACCAAGTCCCTGCTGCTTAGCCTGTGTGAGCTCATCTAGAATGTAGAGTTTTTTTGTGGGATTGGAATGTCAGTTACAGATATGGGCTGAGCAGCAGGATGCTGCTCCTGGCTTGAATCTAGCTATCTACTTGAATCTAAGATCTAACAAACCTTCTTATAATCTACACTACCTCCTCTGAACTTCATTTACCACACTGGCGACGATCTAGGAGAAAAACTACACGTGAGGAGCAAGATGAAGTAACAACTGAAGAAGCTTAAATGAAACTTAAGAGGAAACTATTGAAGAAACTAAGAGGATAACAAAGAAACTTAATTGAAGCCTGTAAATAGGTAACGCGCCTGGTAGCCCCACTAGTGTCTATTTACACCAGACAGCCTGCAATCCAAGGTATTTGAACAGGCGTGCATCCGAATGAAATTACTGCTGCAGCAAACTGTGTGTACTGTCAGCGTGAAATACAGCAGGATGTTTTTTGTAGAAACTGGTAACATTCAAGTGAACCTGCTGCATTGTATTAATGTGGAATTTGGCAGTGCATACTTTATAGAAACACAGCATTTAATTGACAGGAACTCACAGCAGCGCATCATTTTGCAACATGTATTAATCAGGAATGAAGTTGACAGCCCTGATCTACATCGAATACAGGAAGTGAATGGGCAGCAGTTACAGCACTACTAAAGCACAAGACTGGTGAGCTGCACGATAGGCCTGCACCATGTGTCTTTATTAACCCTGGGCGCAGTACTACGCTACGTTCGTGGAGCGTACATAGTTTGCGCTACTACGCACTACGCGAAATGCACATAGCACAGTGCAAAAACGCGTAGCGGGCATTTTCTGCTTGCTTGCGGTACTCAACATCAAGTTGGCGGCCACGAGCGAGCAAAATCAACATCCCGGCAAGACTTTTTCCTCGTTCGCGATCAGCAACATCAAGTTGCCGATCGCAAGCGTGGAAAATAAACCTCCCGGTGAGATTCTCAACGCGGGGAGGTCAGGTTTCTCATTGCGAGTGGTCGCGTATGCTCGCGACTGCTCACGATGAGAAACTACCAGTCCGCATTGAGAAAGCTGCCGCTCGAGTGCAAATCTACTCGAGCGGCAGAAAATGACCCCTTGCACTGTGCAAGATGCCATTTGCAATGATTGCACAGTGCGGACAAGCATCCGGCCCTGTGCAATCAGTGCGAACAGCATTTCCCTACCGCACTATGCAGTTTGCGTAGCTACGCCTAGCCTGCGTAGTGTGAAGTGCACTTCGCATAGCTACGCATAGCGCTACTACGCAAACTACGCCCAGGGTTAGTCTTTACTTTAACTTTCTGTGCTTCTCACGGATGGGGAGCACTCTATTTCAGGGTGGAGCATTGGTGCGGCTTTTGAATGTGCCACGAGGCTGCCATGCGATGCGGAGCGAGTGTCCATTTACTGTGATCCAATGCGGTATTTGAAAACTGCCCGTGTGGGTTGCAGTGTGCAATAAGAAGCCACGTGCAAGAGAGTCCCCGAGTTGTCATCATCTTTATCTGGTCAAGACGTGCGTGTTGGACCATGTGCAAGTGAAGCGTAGCCCCCTCTTGGTGACGTCAGTGCCGAAGACTGGAATGTGCGCTTGCTTGAGATTGCCTTAAACTCATCAGCATGGAGGCAGCATTTTTACACATCACATGTCAAATTGAGGGCTGCGAGATTGTGCCGAGACATTGGAGATGATTCTGTTGTGGGAACAGCGCTAAGGTATGAGGGGAAAAGCGATTTTGCAAGCCAAATATACCACTTGGATTTTAGAAAAACAAAGGTTGTATTAATTTCATTTTTGTGGCTCTTCATGTGAAGCCTAGAACACCAGCACTAATTACTCTAGGTCGATCACTGCATTCAGGGGTGGCAGATTTACAAGCCCCTTGCGACACTTTTGTGCTGCCTTTGCATTGCCAACGGCGGTGTAAAAAATGCGGCAAATTTACAATGTGACGTATCTAGAGAGTCTAGGGAGATGCGTCACGTTGTAAAGCCCTGCTTAACATTATACCTTTGTCAGGTATAATGTAGGCGTTCCCATGCAGGAAAGCCTCTTAAAAGTGACGCAGTGAAATCTACAAGATTTCACTTTGTGACTTTTAGGACACCACTGCGTCGAAACCCTACACCTGCTTGAAGCAGGCGTAAGGAGTGACGCAGTGTATTGGGAATAGGCCGCAACACGCATTGGTGGAGTTGCGTCGTGCTAGCAGCTAGACTCCAGCAATGCGTGACTTTTCCATCAACAGATGCATCAGAATTTCTGACGCATCTGTAAATCCCTGCGCCATAGTGCTATCTATGGTGGCGCTAGGGTTTTTCACTCAGGCGCAGGAAAGCTGGCACATCTATACAGATGCGTCAGTTTCTTGTAAATCTGCCCCAGGAGTTCTTGCATATCCCACTTTACTTTTGGGAATCCTGAGAAGCGTCTCCCGAAATCTGGCCCTGTGAAGAACATCGTGTGAGAGATCGCTCACCGGTGTAAAGGCCTAATGTTCAGACTGCGATTGAATGTTTAATTCTGTAGTATTTGCAATTATGTCTTTTGAATGTAATGAGATATGGCTTTATGTCATTCAAGCAACAGCTCTTTGGTCAATCCGAGTAATTCACTGTCAGCCGTATTATACATTAGCATTATCCCCTTTCTAAGGAAGCATCCGGAGATGTCTAGAACAAAATGTGCAACATTTCACAAAGGCAATCCCTGAACGTGCAAGACCAGGCTAAACTATTGAAATGCAGCGGAAGAAACCTTGAATGTTGTGATCGTTATAGCATACTATAAGTTTAATTAATACGCCTTTGTATTCATGATTGAAAAGCATTACATTCAGTGGGCCCGATTCACAGGACTAATTTAAGACAAAATCCTAAACTTACTACTTTTGGTATTCACAGAATGCACTTACTACTTTTGGTATTCACAGAATGGATTTACGAATACCAAAAGTAGTAAGTTTAGGATTTTGTCTTAAGTCAATTCTGTGAATCGGGCCCATTGTCTTTGCTTTCGCGGAGCCTGTGGGGAAAGATGCGCAGGGGAACCTGATAGGGAGGGGGGAGGGGTGAATGCAGGAAAAAGAAACAGAGAGCATCAGCATTAATTTTGACATGGAGTTTTCATCAAAATCTGGCATAACTAAATCAAATTAATAATCACACTTCTAACCCCGATAATTTACTCATTTCAACTGCATAAATATTGATTTATTATTTGCATATTGGATCCAACATAAAAATCATTAATATTGAATATGATTTGTCAACTAAAATTATGAATTTAAAAAATATCTAACAGTTCTGGAGTGAGCCTCGTTGACTTTTTTTTTAAACAATACTTAGTGACTATTGTGAGGAAATCTGCTTTAGCACATTTAGGCATAATTTGTAGTGGTTCTCTGAATTTGCTGTGCATGCAAAAGTTTTTAAAATATTGTTCTATTTATCAGATAGTTAAACCTAGATGCTGAATTGATGTTTACTGTGTGTGCATGTGTGTGTGGAAATCTATATCTGACTTATAGGAGGTTAGAGAGTTGGCACATGTGTATGTTCATTAATACTCGAATGCTATTAGTTGACATCTCTTCATTAGGATAGAATATGTGGCTTGGAACACCTAAGGGGGGGCATGCAGTTACCATTATTTACTCTGCTATGTATGATTAGTAGAGCTGATGATGCCCCGTGTCACATGCAGAAGTTTACTTTAATGTGTTAAGGGCAGTGTTAGCAACTGCTTGTATTGTGCATATGGGAATGTCAACTGTTGACTATATATAATTCTGTAAACTAATAAAGAGTATTCTGTAAGCGATCATTATATTAACTCACTCATGTGTTTTAATTAGTGGCTTTATCCATTCCTATTTTAGGTTTAGATGGTGGTTATGTTAGGACTTGATGTGTTCTCTTGTATTCTAAATTCTACATGTACTAACTGTTTGCTAAAAAGTTACACAACAAGAATGATGGAGTCTCCCTGGTGGCCAGTACCTTTGAAACCTAGGTAGACCTAGATAGACAGAAGGCTACACATATATTTTCCAGAAAGTGATTTAGATCCCTTAGCCGGGACCTACGGGAAATTGTGTGACAAATTATATTTGAATGATAGTTGTCATCTGATAACAGGAGGAGGAAAATCTAGCCCATCAGTGAGAGTACATCTGCATCTTATAAGAACTGCTCACTAAGGCCATATGGTATAATATGTTGGTGGCCAGAGATGGATTGAGAAGAATACAATTGAACTGGGAGATGTGCTGAATGTAAGGAGAGAAAGTATAGAAAACTGGAGGTGGTCAAGTGCAAGGCTGGGGCATGCTGGAGGAAGCTTGGCATAGAAACTGTTTAGACTTTACAAGTCTAACGTAATTCCTGGGTCAGTGTGAAAGGCTTGTGGTAGTCTTGGTAAATATGTTAGAGGTTGAGTTTGTTCAAAATGTTATGACCAAATCTACTATTGCTGCAATGATGAACATTTTAAAGAGAGAAGGATACATTAATATTTTGGTGTCAAACAACAGTACTTGGTTAATGTCCTCAGTCAATTGTTTTGAAGAACATGCCAAAAGGTTGATGAAAAGTGCCTTTCACATGGGTAGCAGAAACAGGCAAAGTGTTAGAGATATTGTCCAATAAATATTCTCGGTGTCCTGCAATATTTAAAACTCAACTAAAGAAAAAATATCTTTCAAGAATGAGAGGAAGCGTTACTGTAACTAAGTTACATCATCGTTGGATGTGAGCTAAGGAAGCTTGGAATAAACTTGTGGTATCCACTGGTGATTGATTAGAAACTGGATCAAGTTCAAGAACAGTAGGAAAAGGGATTACTTTTCCATCCTTCCAGAGCCCTTCGGGTGAGAAGAGTACAGGGGAAGAGAATTGTGCTAGAGAATGATAAGATGTGGAACAGGAGGAGAGCTGGCTTGTACAAAAAGAATAGTCAAAGAAAAACTGTTTAGAAGTGTCTACTCACTCATAAAGATGCAGGTATTTTTTGTTTACAAATGATGAAGAATTAAGTGGGGAAGCAAAGGAGAAAGGCAGTGCTCAATGTGGTGGTGAAAGTGTGATAAGGAGAGAAAGAGCTGGGGCTCAGGAGAAGAGGGAGTGAATTTTCAAGAATGTAGAATGGGGCTGAGGCAAAGGTTTCTACCTAAAAACAATTTGCATATGTTACTGATGTTATGGAGCAAGCTGCTTTTCAGTTAGTCGGGGCAGGTGAGGAACCATGCTGTTGTGTATGGAATCAAATAAAGTTGTCTGAGTAGTGGAAAAACTCTATCTATTGTATTTTATTAGAAATGGACATTTCATAGGAGTTTCACGGAATCTGTTCTCTACAGCTTTTGTTATGATTAGGTCCATTATTTTGCCAAGAAACCTAGAACATATATAAAAAAGATGGTAGATGTTCTGGGAATTGTGCAGGCATTGTATATGGTTTTCATTCTCGTACTATTTTGAATTGTTGATTAGAGTCATTCAAATGCTGTGTCTATAATTGCAAGACTTTTTTGTAATATCCTTTCATTTAAGATTTGTTGTAATAATTTGAATTAACTTTTCAATTCTTATCTCATGGTGAGTAACTTTGCTATCTGAAAGATTTTTTTAAATAAGTACTCTAAAAATTACTATATCATGTAATTCTTTACTTCCTTGCTCACACTCTATTTTGCTGTATTTGGGATCTATAAACTCCAGCACTGTTAAGTCAGGTTGTTCCAGCAGTGGAAATGGGCTTTATTGGAGACTCTAATTGATTTTTTTCAGTCTTTGTGTCACACTACACCATATCTATTTCACGGGACAGGAGTCCTCTTTTGTGGGGAGCTTTTAGATGTTGGTCGCTGGCCGAAGTATTTCTGACACACTTCTGATAGTGCTGACTTCTTGTTTCCGTTGATATCCACATAGTGCTTAAGCGGTTTATGGGTGATAGTTACTGATGGTCATATTAAAAAGATAGAGAAAGATGTCACCCTCAATGCTCGGGTTGGTGTTGAGTGAATGCACACATTGGTGAGCATTAATGCAATGCTTTGTTTGGTACAGTTGTTGATGAATTTATGCAAAATGTAAAGTAGATAGGGTCCATGATAGTGACCATGTGAGGCCTTACGGGATGTATGATTTCTGGTTTGATTTTGTTACCCCTTGACCCAAGTTTGGCAACTGTGCTGAAAGATCAATACAAACAGGAATTGGTGGCTGGGTAAGAAACAACCCACACAAGCCAAGTGTTACAAAATTTCTTTACAATATAACAAAGCAATTGACAAAACAAATGATATTGTTTTCAGCTAAAAGCTGGTTACTCCAGGGGAGAGAAAATGCAACCATAAACTCCTCATGGAGGACAAATTCCATGAAATATGTATTGAACCCGAGCACTCAGCAGAAAAAGGTTTCAACATTAATAAAAAGATTCTTTTTGATATTTTATGCCCAGGAATTAAAAAATCTTATCCTTAATACACAGGTTGTTCTTAACACTAGCCAACATCTTGCCCCAAAAGTCTGCTGATCATGGGGGTGGATGTAGTTAATCTGGTGGTGAATATAGCTGCTTAATGACTCACATTCTACAGCTGTGGTTTCTTTAGCTTTGAAGCAGGCTAAAATGATTAATTTCCAATGTTGGCAAACTACGTACCTATTTCTCAACTTCCTGTGCATTCAAAGGTTTTGGAAAAGTCTGTCAACTCACAGCTCTCCTCTTATTTGGAGTCTAATGATCTTCTTCACCCTAGTCAATATGGGCTTCTGACTAATTTTAGTACCGAAACTGCTCTTTTTGAGGTGACAGAGCACATTAAAGGTACCATGAATACGGGTGGCAATGTTGTGTTGATACTATTAGATCTATCAGTATCATTTGATATGGTATCACACTCTTCTTCTCCGTTTACAGGTCATTGACTTACATAGCTTACCATTGAGTTGGCTGAATTATTTTTGGAAGAATAGAGGCCAAGAGATCTGGACGCCTCATTTCTCGCTCGTCAGGCACAAATGCTTTAGAAGTGGGGGTGAAGCAGGCCTCTGACTTGATCCCTACACTTTTCAACATTTACATGACCCCTTTGATGCTGATGGTCAAATCTTTCGGGCAAAAATAATTTTGTGTGCTGACAACGCACATCTGCTTTTCTCCTCTACTAACGATGAAGAGATTAACTCCGATTGTTTTAAATAATTTCTGGGAACAGTCTTTAGTTGGATGCATCAGAACCAGCTTATGTGCAATGCAAATAAGACAGAGGCTCTTTTTTTGGGATGTAGTTTCCTCTGGATTGGTCCAAGTGCTTGCTGAAGTGTGCTTCCTCTTTAGTTTCTCATACCGAAGTGGTCAAAGACTTGAGGATTAAGCTTGAGAATCAGCTCTCTTTACAACATCAGGTTACAGGGATTTGTTTTGGACTGCTTCGTTCATTAAAAAACATTTCTCCATATTTGACCGCTACATGTTAGAGAAATAGTGGTTCAGTCCTTAATTATTTCTAGACTGGACTATGCTAATGTTTTCTACCTAGACCTACCTGGTAACCTTATTCACTGGCTTCAGATAGTACAAAACGCAGCAGCAGGATTACTTCTTAAGCTCCCTTTTAAAATTCCAGTCTCACCTTATCTTCAATCTCTTCACTGACTTCCTGTCAGGAAATGGATGCTGGCTAAAGCACTTGTCCTGACTCATAGAGCCTTACATCATGCAGGCCCTCAATATCTTGAAGATAGACAACAGCTTTGCTCACCCACAAGGGAGCAATGTTCCTCCCAGTTGGCCTCAGCAGTGGTGCCAAGGATTAAGTACTGATTTAAAGGTGGCCATTCTTTTTCCTTTCTGGCATCCCCTGACTGGAATAAACTACCTCTTGAGCTGTGCCTTCTAATGTCTGAATCTGCATTTAAGAAAAAGTTAAAGACTGAGGGGCATATCTACAAGGCGGCGATATAAAATTATCTCCGCTTTTTCGGCCGTTTTCGGCCGAAAAGCGGCGATAATTTTATTGCTATATTAGTAAGGTCACGCTATCGCGTGAAACCTTGCCTTAGCACCCGAATTCCTAACACCCATCTTTGCATCTCTAATGAGATGCAAAGTGGGCATTCCTTCCGAGGATAACGGGAGAAATGTCGCTAAGCGACATTTCTCCTATTATCGAGCCTCACGCAAGGCAGCATAGCGACAAGAAAAGTAGCGATAACCTCTGTTATCGCTACTTTCCTTATGCCTGCTTTGAAACTGACTTAGCCATGATATCCTATGGAAGATGGATATCATGGCTAAGTATGTAAGGCCCTATCAGCAAGCTATCACCAAACTTTGTTGAATTATCGTTTCCAGTGATAATCTCACGTTTGGCAGTTAGCGTTAGGATTTTTATCGCTTTTGAGATAAGCGTTGCTAATAGCACACTATCTCAGCGATAAAAATCCACGCTAGCCAGCGATAATTATCCTAGCGCTAAGAGCGCTTAGCGATAATTATCGCCGGTTGTTGCTGACATGCCCCTTAGCTCTTTGATCTGACTTTTTAATTCATTTCCATATAGCTGTAGCACCGGGACATTCCTTGGAACATCTGTTGCACTTTATAAATCCCTGATCAAATTTTCCATTTCGCTTCAAGAATTCTTTATGTCTCTGCACTTGCGAAGGAGACTCTACGCACAAAAAGATAGGACTGCCTATTTCCGTATGTGCTGAGCCTGAACCACAAGTGCAGAGACTCCGCAGTCATAAAGATACTAATCGTAAAATATCTTTGAGAATAGGAAAAAATTGTAAACTTACACAAAAGTGACTCGGCCCATAGATTCAGTATAACTTTCAACTAAATTGTTATTCATTTTTGAAAATAAAAGAAATTTTCTTTAACCCCTTCGATGCGTGTGATGAAGCGGTTCCGTCATACGCGTCAGTCGTGCTGTGCGCATGACGGAACCGCTCCGTCACGGCCCCGCCAGCGCAACGAACCATCAGCACGGCGCGGTAATCCGCGCCGCGCTGAAGGGGTTAAAAACAACCATATACATTGGTGCAGTGGGTGTAGATGAGAAACGTGCTTGGGGTTCACTTATCAATGATACACGCGTGTGACAATAGTGAATCAAAGTGTGTATTTACAAGCAAGAGTAGGACAGCCCATTACAAAATATGTAAACAATGTGAATAGGGTCCGTGTTTAAAGTCGACGTTTGGAATTGTTGAGCAATAACGGTATTACCATTAGAACTCTTGACATAATCTGCGCCCCAGAGTAAGCTAGAGAAAACAGAGGACATATTGGTTAATAAGAGTACGGTGCACAGCAAAATATTTACAGTTACAGCCTTTACAGAAACTGAAAAATAGAGTAACATGCAACCTAATGGAATGTTACATGGATGTAGTAGTATTATAGGGAGGAGCGACACCCCACTTAAATTACCCCCAAAGATGAAAAATAAAATGGTAATGCATTACCATTTTATTTTTCATCCCCCGTCCCGAACAGAGCATCAGGATGGGGTGGGGCCTGCTGAGTGACAGCAGCAGGGAGGAGGGTGGGCTGTATGTGCACTGTTTAAAGTGCGCATGTCTTTTTGGCCATCTGTCCTCGGGACAGCCGACCACACATGCACACTTTAAACATCTCTAACTCAGTTGTCTTAAGACTGTGTTAGAGCAAGTGCAGGCCTCCAGAGTGCTGTGGAGCACTGTGTTAGGCCACTCCCTCCAATCAGGGCACTGCTGTCATGCTGGTTCACAGCAGCACCAGGATTAGTCAAGGAAGCTTCCTGGAGGACAGGCTGCAGTTGAAGAAAGAAGGGGTCCAGTGCAGAGGACTCAGTAAGGTATTTAATTTAATTACATTTTTTTATTTTATTTGCATCCGCGTGCTCCCGCACCCCCGCCCCAGCAGATGGCAACCACCACTGATTAAAGGGCATACTAGGTTCAAGGCTCACCTCTGGAAACAGTGGTGCGTGGAACCTGAGCACATCCAAAGAGGTCTTAAACCTATGGCCTTAAAAAAACACAAAGAATTTAGCTTCTTTCAAGTCAGAGGTGGTGCATGTCAGAGGTGGGTAAAATTCATAAGAATGTGTCCAGATACGCGAATGACCATCAATTCTGGCCTGTGAAACCATATGCAGGTGCAGAAGAGGTCCTCTTTTCAACTGAGTATCCGGATGATCCAAAGCTTGGTGAGGCGCGAATGAACATGTGTCCTAGTAGGGAAAAGTGCAAAGATTGGGTGCCAGAGGCGTATACGTACTCCTGACATGTGAGCCAGTTAGAGAGATACAGAATGAGACAGCAGGAGCCAGAAACTCGAATAGATTGGCAAAAAAGTCACAAACATATGCATAATATTAAACCTAGATGCTTATGTACAATACATAAGATTTTCTGAAAAATAAAAGGACAAAGACAAAAACCAATGAATATAAAAAAACAACAACAAATAGGTTTATCAGTCTGGCTTTTACAGTTCAATTTTGTGTCCACATTGTGGAGCCAAAAATGACTCATACTGTGCTAATGTAGCACAGTATGAGATATTTAATGAAGACATATCTTTCATAATCATGCCAGAATTATGAATATAAACCACTGGTATTCATAATATTTACACTTAGGCACTAGACAGCAAAGAAAAGTACATGAGTTGCGTTTTAAGAAGCCCGGCACAGTTATTCTATGGCCTGCTGATGAGGCCAGGCCTCAAAACTGACCCTCTCCCCATTGTAACATGATCTGCAGAAAGAACAGAGTATATCTCAGTAGTTGATGTATTTGTCTTCCAGCCGTTAGAGTTTGTCAGATTTTTATAGACCATTTAGATCTGGGGTGTAAATTAGAGAAAAGCACATGGCCCACCATTGCTTCTCCTGCATTTGAGTACAGACCTGCCATGTCTACAGATTCCCACTACTTCAGCAGCAGAGCCAGAAGAAGAGCCTACACTGGCTCACAGTAGCCCCTCCTCTTACACCTCTCTACAGGCAAGGCAGGAAACCTGTTGATTTATAGCAGAACTACTGTTCCTCTAAACCCTGAAACCCTAATTTTCAACAAGACAACTTTAGTTACATCAAGTGGGAATAGCAACACTACATTGTTTATTGTCTGAAGTTGGGAACAGGTATCACAACCATGCCTTAACTCAATACAAAGATCTGAAAAGGGACAATAAGGGTGAGTCAAAACAAAAGAGCAATTCAAAACAGTTCTATATCTAACGAAGAATCAGTGTAAACAATTACATTACCAAAAAGAAATTGATTGTTCAAGGACCAAAAAAAGCAATTTATAAGTTATTTGCTGCTGAGCGTGATCAATTTCTAGTCACTGCTTATTACGCCGTCCAGCATCAAAGTGCCTGTCAATAAAATCACATTTGCAGATAAGTAAATCTGTGAGAATTCTAATAATAACGAATGGAGAATGTATTTAAATTTAGGCATGAACCCTCCTAATTTACTCTAGTCCCTATAAGATACTGATTATCAGAACAAATGTTAAAATAGGCATACAAGGTTTAAAGGAATTTTAATCAGGCATTTTTTACGGGACTTAAATCCCACACAAATAATCGCATCTGTAGAACTCGTTGAGGGTTTGATAGAATCTAACACTCGTAGGACTATCAGCAGCTGGGTTTCCTTATTGCGTAATTATGATGTGGTTAAGCCTTATGGAAATGTGCAAGCAAAATGGCAGTCCAAAGAAATCCTTCTGATATCTGTGCCAGTCTGGGATAGGATTAATGAGTTTAATGTATCTTTGTAAATGGCTGCTAATTTGCGGAGCATGCAAATTTACACCAAGTGGCTTTTATATAGGACCCTCGCCGTCCTTCATAAGATTAATCCGCAGATCTCAGCAAACTGTTTTAGATGTAATACAGAGGGAGGGGGTAGTTGGACACATATTATATGGTCATGTCTAAGGCTGTGTAGGTTTTGGGAGGAGATCAATCAATTTTGCATGCACACACTGAAATTACAACAACGCATAGACACCCAAACAGCTGTGTTAGGATATTCACCCGAGCTGAAAGCAGACCTGCAAAAAAATACCTCCAAAACTGTATATTGTGGTCTTATTAGCTAGATCCTAAATCCTTCAAAAATTGGAGGGAATTCCAACATTTGAACATCTACGGTGAAAAATTAACAGGATTAAGGAGCTGGAAAGGAGATATGCATTTAGATCTGGGTCATATAGGAAATTTCAAAAATTATGGCAAACATTCAGCTAAGAGGGGTCTTAATGTAATGGCGTAGATGAATTTATAGTTTTAAAAAAATCATATTCTGAAGGTTTTTGCTGA
Source organism: Triturus cristatus (assembly GCF_964204655.1). Taxonomy (NCBI): domain Eukaryota; kingdom Metazoa; phylum Chordata; class Amphibia; order Caudata; family Salamandridae; genus Triturus; species Triturus cristatus. The sequence goes on from NC_140591.1 coordinate 317,141,443, forward strand.
GTCTTAATGGATGATGGTATTGTTGCATTTTTGTAATATTCTCTGATCTTTCTCTGTATTTACGGACTTTTGTAATAGATGAACTCTCCCAATAAAATAAAAATAAAAATAAATAAAAAGGTTTAAAGGAATTCTGACCATTACAATAACTAGAGTTAACATAACACCCACTACATCAAAGTCTGAGTCTTACATTTACAATGTTATGAAGCCTCCCTTAGGCTAATCCCTTCTTACCTTTTTGAAGAGACTTTGTTCTCATTGCTAACCCCAGGTCTCAAAGTAAGGTTCAGGGGTTGCTCAATGATATTAATCTGGACTGCTTCAGTCCTCAACTGTCAGTGGCTTTTGGGCTTCACCATCAACACTGAGAGACCCACGTGATACCTTTGAAGGGTATTCTACATGCTACTGCTCACCTCATTAAAAACAGCAGGAAATTCACAAGGATTGTGCCAGCTCTGAGCGACCTACATGCGTGATTCTTTTTCGAGACTCATTACATTATCTGTAAGGCAGTCAAGGACGGCACCCAACTTGCCTGGTCACCAAACTCCAGACCTTAGAAGGACTACTCTATACTTGCACAACAGCCTCACCAACGAGCAATCAGAAAATTCTTAAAGGTGAAGAACAGATGCCAAGACTTTGTCAACAAAGGACTGAGTATGAGAAACTACAACCCAGTTGCTATCTAATAAGAATCACCCCTCATTAACTTCAAGAAAAATGTCACGCCCTCACTGACATGTACATGTTCAACATCTTTAGATTGGAGAGTGCTACCCCATCCCATTCACTCTCCACCCATGACCTTCCTCACCCCTACTTACACTTTACCACCAGGCTTTATAAGCCCCTTGCACCACTTTTGCGTCGGTTTTCCTTGCTCTACGCCTACCTCTACATTGTATCCCACAATGCATGTTCAGTGCTGCATTATTTGTAGCTCAGTTCACTTTATACCTCTTGACATCCATACATACACACAGATGTATGAATAGACCCCTGTCCTCCCCCTGGGCACCCACATCTGTCTGATTTATATGGGGGTTAACAGTGAGATTAACTCCACATTGGAGAAACAGACAGCAGTCTACCACAATAGTCTAAATTCAGGTTTAATTTCATCCTGTGTTGTCAACAGCTTGCAATTCAATTATTCAATTCAATTATTCAATTGCTAGGATGAGAATGATAAGAGCTGCACACATTATTTCTGCTCATACATGTCATTGCCATTCTGGCAGCCACTGGAGTCAGTGAAACGTGTCAGGGAGGTTCCACTTGCTACATTAAATCCACTTAAAGAATCCTGGAGTGTCATCCTTACAGCGGGAGAACTGAAGTTTGACAAATTATGTGAACAAGACAGCTTAGTCTGTTGAAACGCGTTACCTTTTTTGTTAATTAAATTCACTTCGGCTTAAACCTGAGAGTGCGGACTACTATTTCTTTCTGTTATGTGCGATTTGACCGATGGCTCGCATCGCCGCAATTCCGCGCCACGTGTCATGGGCCCGTGATCCCAGCAGGAGCACCGCTGTGTGAGGGTTGAGTCTTCTTCATCCGTTGGTTTGTTGTTGTGTTATTTATATTTTTCCTCCACCCACTACAGCATACAGCATTACAGCATACAGCATGGGTATTCCCACCATAGCCATTGGCTAATTTCACAGATAGTGACTTTTCACTTTGCTGTTTCACAAGGGGGCACACAAAGTAGTCCCCTTCAATGCAAGTGATTATTATGGCAGTGTGAACTTTTTAGGGAGTAAACAACTATAGCTGCTTTTATCCAATGTTCTTTTAATCTGTTGTAGAGCTGCTTAAAAAGCAAGTATTACAAAAGCCATGACAAAACAAAACAAGAATCTACAAAGTCAAAATACTGGCAGCCAACCCCAGACCTATTGGCTCGATTTGGCACAGGGGTGGTGGTCCTGCATCTGCCTCATTATGAGGTAGGCTTTTAGGACTGGCCACCGCTGTGCCGGCTGCACCAGGAATCCACCGTTCCTTAGAATTGGTGCGGCACATTGGCAAATCCATGGTTTGCCGAACATATTATGAGTATATGAATATACGTCATGAAAAGTCTGGCGGAGGGGAAACAAAGGGGGCCCTACAGGGCTCCCATTCCCCCGCCGCCATGGGTATGCATTCAGGTGGCACTACATGTGCCCCCCTGTTTGCATGAACTACAAGTTGCAGGGCGGCATGGACTTCACAGTCCATGCCGTTCTGAAACTTCTTTTGCATTCCCATTGCAGTGCCCGTTTTCAGGGCACCGCCATGGGAACGCAAAAGAAAAGACAGGAAAAGCCTACCAGCACGAGTTCTACTCGGAATCTGGTGGGCGGTCCCTGCATGGCTTTGGTGGTACTGGGCTGGCGCAGAGCCGGCGAAGCACCGCCAAAGTTAAAATTGGCCCTTATTTTTTCTGACCCAAACTTTGTGATTTACTTGCCATTTTTACTTTTTTAGTGGGCCATTCAGAGCAGCGGACACAATCTTCATCTTCCTCTAGTGGTGCAGCACGCACAAAATCTACCATTCTCACCAGCATTTAAGAGCCTATGTTCCCTCTACGGTGCGCACTTGTGCTCCCACTCAGGGCCTCATTTACAAGAAAGTGTTGCAGCAAGCCACCGCAAGCCCTTTAACTCTGCCACGCTGCGGCACTTTCAAAGCACAGAGATGCATCATATCTTCAAGGATAAGACAGATCCCTTTGCTCTCCCGAGCACTGGCGCACAATTTGCTGCCTGCGTCATAGAGATGATGGTTTATGTGCAGGAAGGTGTCCCTTCAATGTTTTCTCTTTGTTGCGCCAGGTTCTGACGCATTCCCAGGTTTTCGATTGATTGTAAATCTGGGAATGTGTCAGGTTACATGGGTGTTGCATGTCAACATCCACAGCATCACCCATTGAACGCCACTTCCACGCAGTTTTCTGTGTGAAAGGGGCACATATTTATAAGGCGATGAAAAGCCACGTAAATATTGCACCACCAGAATGTCATAGTGACTATCTTTACATTTGTGTTTCTCACAGGGATCATGAAACACACACACAGGGAAAAGGTTAGCCACTTCACATAGAACTGCCATTTACACTCTCCACGCAGGAAAGTGCTGGCTGGACATTCTAAAAAACACTAGCTCCTGAACATTTTGTCCCAAGAGTATTCTGCCAAAGACATTCTGACTTTGTGAACACTGGCATTACCTCGTTTTAAAAGTGCCCCTTTTTTATAGCTAATATTTCAATTCTTTTAATGAATTGTTCATAAAATTTGTTTCCATCAGTAAAAATAGTGAATATCTTGCCTGCTGAACATTTCAAGCACCAAAGTGCTCTTTAGACTGTACAATATAAAATACCTCGTGGGGAACTTGTGTACGTTTAAAATGAGCACAATCAGAAATGATCAGCTCTAAAAATCAAAGCACACATTTTGATATGTGCATTAGTTTCTTTCTCGTGGTTTTGGGTGGGGTAGATATAGGGAAAGGATTTTGTCAGACCACTTTGTACAGATACTAAAATGTATAATATGGATTTGATTTAATATGAACAATAGCCATAATTATATGTAAACAGAAATGTATTCATTGAACACGTTTTACAATTTAAACATTTATTTTCTTCTATTATTGAATAATAGAGATATGCATCAAGTTAAGCTGTCATTTTCCACTTTTTGCAAGGAATGCGTAAGCTATGCCTGTGTTGCTGAAAATGTTTTAAAGCCACAGATACACAATACTCCCTGATCACTTTTTAAAACACTCCTAAATATTCCAAAAGTTACAGAGCAAAAAATGCATAGATACGGAGCTAAAGGAAGTTGTTGCTTTAAATGGGTGTGTATTTTAGGGATACTTACAGTGGCGGCTGATTCCTTTTTCAAGTAGTGGGACGATCAGGAGGGCACTCCAGAATGCCCTTAGGTGCAAGCCCAAAGCTCTCCATTGTGGTCCGTTATAAACAGTGTTTATATTATAACAGGCCATGATTAGGAGCTCTGGAGTTGCGGCTAAACGGAATGCAAGTTTCTCACACTGCTTGGCAGAGTGTAAAAACAAATTAAACAGTGTACGAAATAAAAAGAAAAAAATGCTTCTCAGCCAACTCCCCACCAATCTAGATGCTGCTGTCATGGTGTTAAGCAGTATGAAAGCAGTGCCAGGATTGGTTAGAGCGGGCAGGCAATGAAAGTCTGTGCCTGCTCTCCTCCCAGCTGTCTAAAACACCTCGGGTGGAGATGTCTAATGTGCAGATGTCAGGCAGGGCATCGCAAAATAGCTAGGCCCGGCCCAAACACTTGGCTCGGGCTGGTCGACTGCACTGCAAAATAAAACTGTAATAAAATCATTTTATTACCGTTTTATTTTAATTTTTGCTGCGCTGGCAGCTGGGTGGGCAAAGCTCCTACATCTTATTAGAGGCTCTGCCACTGGATGTGTAAGAGATTGGGTTTTTGATTGAGGGAGTGGAAAACCCTTCTTAAGTAACAACTACCATCCATGTTAGAGTGAACTACAAGTCATTAAATAGCCTGTGCACAGCAGCAGTTAGGCTTAACTTAGAGGCAACGTGTAAAGGATTTATGCAGCACACAAATAGTAATGAAGCCAAACCAGCACATGAAAAAACATTTCAATAAAGAGTTTGACACCAAAACGACAAAAATCCAATCAGTAGAACCAAATATATGCAGTTTTAAAGATTTAAGGAATCATATCGCCTAAAAGCACAAAGCGCCCTATGAGGTCCTCTGGTGATGACAGACCACTGGAAAGTCACAAGTTAGGCCAATTGTGATGGTGTGTCGGCCGTACACAAGGACCAGGTTAGTCCCACTGAAAGAGTTACATTCTCAAAAGTTCTTGCACGAAGGGTCCACTTCGCAGTGGAGGAAGCCGCCAGGAGCAGGGAGAGCATTGTGTATTGTCGCCACAGTAGCATGAAGAGCAGGCCTGGGGTCATGGCCATATGTCACTGTAGCGCAAATATCTCGTCAGGCATCATGAACAGCCATTGCTGGAGCTTTGTGTTGGTGGTCACATTGGGCTGTCGATTCTGTAGTGTGAAGTACAGATCTCACATTGCCGGTCGTCGCTGGTGTTTGCTGTAGCGGCGGGTTCACCAGAGCTTTGCGTTGACGGTTGGCATGGGCAGCAAGATGTCAGAGTGAACAGGTGAATTCGCAGTTATGAAGCCCAAAACTTCAGGATTTCTGCCTTTTCTTCAGAGGAGTGCACTCTGATGCCACCCAAGGGTCTAGGACCTGGTGAGGCACTTCTTGGGGACCAGAGCCTCATGTCTAGCAAAAACCAGCAGGGCTGAGGCAGGTCCAGCCAGGTCCAGTTGCAGAAGTTCAGATGGACAGTTGTAGGGAGCTCCCTAGAGCTTGCTTTGTTCCTGTAGCTAAGAACAGGGGGTCAACCAACTGATCCTTGGAGTCACTGAGATTAGCCTGGGATGAAGGGAATAGGTCCAGTCTTTGTTCTTACAGAGCAGAGCAGGTCTTAATGTCCACAGGCCTAGTAGTTTACTGAAGAGTTGATCTGAGGGTCTAATATTTATACCTGGTGCCCGCTTTTGACTTGGAGAAACCTCTCGACTTCTTTACGCAAAGCTGGTCCTGGAATTTCCTTTCTTGCGTCGCCTGCCCAGTTTCAAAAGTGTCTGGGATGACAATAGGCTGGTGGCAAGTACTTTGTGAGTGTGCTGATGGTAGTCCCCTTGAAATGTAAATGGGGCAGGGAACAGCTTCACTCCTCTCATCATGGTAGGATGGCCCATCCTGCCAACACCTGGTCCCCCTTTGTCTCACTGTCTGGGATGAATGCACAAAAGCAAATTACACCCAGTGATGTGGCCTAGGATGCAGGCTTCAGGCACCAAATTGTTAGAACAAGAAAATGCCAACTTAAAAAAAAAAAGGCATTTCCAGAGTTGCGTCCTAAAATCCAAATTTACCCTTAAAGAGGGGTTTGAGTGCAAACAGGACATTCCTACCTGCTCCCAATTAAAAGTTAGCACTTAATAAATCAAATAACGAATTTAGGAGTTTCTCACTACGAGGAGATATAAAACTTAAAAGTACATGTCCAATGTTTTAAGTACGCTGCACCCTTCTATAAGGTCTATTTTGGGCCTCCCGTGGGGGTGACTTAAATGTTTTAAAAAGGAAGGTTTGGTCTGGCAAAAGGCATACCAGACAGTTTTGACAAGATTTTGCTTGCGAGGTCAAAATGGCAGTTTAAAACTGCACTACAGGCTGAGACATGTATTGAAAGGCTACTTTAGTGGGTGTCCCAATGAGCGCTGCAGGCCCACTAGTAGCATTTAATTTACAGGCCCTGTGTACGTGTAGTATTACTTTACTAGGAACTTATAAGTCAATTAAATGTGGCAATTGGTTGTAAGCCAATTTGACCATATTTAAAGGAGAGAGCAATGGTTAGAAGTGGTGAAGTGCACAGAGTCCAAATAAAGCCAACACAATCAGGTCCAGAAAAGGGATGAAGGCAAAAGGTTTGGGGGTAGCACTGCAGCAAGGTCCAAGTCCAGCAGGATGTGACAACAGCATAAGTTGAATGAACATTTGTGCTTGCATATTACCAAACAGAAAACAGTAGCACAATGTGGCTGGTATAGAAAAAGTGCAAGTCCTATGAACCAGTGTTGTACTCTCACACAGCCAGCACAATTCCTTACAATATGAAGATGCATACAGTTTTAAGGGTAATGGGTTTAGACTGCAATGAGGGAAATTGCAATTTTTTGAGTTAGGCGAATCTATTTTCAAACACCTGTGGCATCTTTGCCCATCTGACTTGTGTTGGGAGAGTAGCTACTGTTTGGCACATACCTGTCCAGGATACATTTTCTTAGTTTACTCTTTGGAGGAGGGATACCAAGTACATGCCAAGTGCCAAGTGCCACCTCTGAGAGCCTCTGCAGAGCATTGCCATTTTCAGGGCACTAGCATTATGCAACAATGGATGCCCAATTAATGTGGAAGGTTATTTAAATCATGCTGCAATAAAATGCAAATTATGTATCATTATACGTCACATTGTCCCACAGCATCATTTGAGCTAGAAACGTTTTTTGTTAAAATCTGCAAATTGATGCAAATTATGTGACAAGGGTGGTAAATCCATAATTGAGCTGTAAATGCTTGTGAGGGAGCAGGTTCTATTGACAGGCACTTACCTTGAAAGGGTAGCGGTCCAGCAAAAGTCCACTTCGAACACAACCTGAAATTGGAAACAAAACAACAGGTGAGATAAGGGGTGGAGACTGAACACAGACAGAAGGGCTGAAAGACAGGAAGGACATAGGTGTGCGGGAAAGGAAAAGGTAAAGACAGACATGAGAGACAAAAGTAATAATGGACTCACTCTTGCAGGAGGAGGAGCGGGGCAGAGCTTTAGAGAGCAAAGAGGTAGAGGAGGTGAGAACAGCAAAAAGGAAGGAAGGCGAGGCAGCAGAGAGGGGAACATCATGAGGAACATAAGTCGAAAGAAAACCTGCCCTGCGAGGAATGCCAAGACCGAGCCAAGGAGGGCAAAGAAGCCGGGGTGGAGACCTAACCATCAAAACACCAGAGCAGCATGGAGGCGAGGTAGCAGAGGTCATGGCCAAAGCTGACAAGACGGTAGGAAAGGCGGAGGGCAGGTCAGAAGACTGGTGGATGCTGCCAGCATTTACAAAACAGCCTGACACAACACAGGAGAGTTGTGGCTGACCGAATGAGTGTCTGTTAACCTGGCACGTGGAGAAAAGGGGGAGAGGTTGTGGAAACTGTTTTCTTAAGATGCTTTAGGATTTTATTTTCCCTTCACCCTTCCTCCCCAATATATCACAAATAAAAATGCCACATTTGGGTATACACTAAATATTTATCAATTAAAGTCGTATTGGGAGATATTCTCAATTCTAGGAGAACCAGATGCCCTCCTAACTTATAAAAGTCAGCCAACAAAAGAGGGTAGCAGGAATTTAAGGTGGCACTGGTGCAGACACAATCCTACTACATCCAAGAATGCACACAGAATGGTGATGGGCAATAAGGAAAGGCAGGAGCTGAACATTCCACCCAAAGAGAGATATGGTAGTTATTATAAGTAGTAGTACTTTACTGGGTTTTATTTGGTTTATTTTTTTCATGAGGGCATTGGTGGCATCGTCCCAGTAGAAGTGGGTGAAGCGGCATAGCAACCTGACTCTTGAAACTGCTGCAGATATCGCCGGCATTTACAAGGGCTCAGGAAATCAGAGGCAGTCGTGAGGACAGAAACCCTAAAGGTCGGGTGCTCACCAGTGAAAAGGGAGGAAAAGTCATGGGAATAAGGAAAGGAGAGAGAGTGCCTTCCAGTAGTGGAAACTTTATCTGCATCGTTCCCAGTTACCAATGTTATACTTGTGGAGGATTGAGGCATATAGCAGGACTCTACCCCCAGAAGCCCAAACCCATAGAGATAGGACTATCCTGAACTGTAATGATTTGGAGGCATGAAAAGGAAAGTCCATACTACTGCCCTTTGAGTGTCAACGGGAATCCTTTAACTGCCCTCATAGACACTGAATGTATGCAGGCCATTGTGTCATAGTCAAAATCATGCTGATAGCAACTGCACCATGCCCTTTTTGTCCATTACCCATTATAGAACAAACTTTCTCAAGAGTAGGAGTGGACATCATAGGGCCACTTTTACCCTCCCAGAGTCGGCATTAATATGTTTTTTTTGTAAACAGATTGTTATTCATTTACATCACACCGCATCTTACATACACTTTAGAGCCTAATATATTAGACACCAAGTGGATTCATGTCCCCCTGTATATCAGTATCAATTACCTTGTATGAAGCTCACAATTTCTACTACAGTGTTACGTATGCGAAGTACGATTTGTCCACCCATCCAGGGCAGAAAGGCAGTATTTGTCCATTAGTGTAAATAATTTAAGGCCACCCGGCCAATTAGAAAAACTCAGTCTCTCATCTGCCCCCCTCAAACTCCGCAGTGTCCACCCCCCTTCATCCTGCCAACTGTATAGCCCAGATGTAGTGGGCATTGATATGTGATGGTCTATGTAAAGAGGTATCCAGAGGTGGCCCCCCTACATCAGCCTAACACACCTCAATAGTCAAAGCTATGAGTGAGATATTCTGTCGGGTAGGGTTCCCACAGGGAACCCTACCTGACCAAGAAAGTCCTTTTACCTCTAAACTAATGACTTAGATATGCCAACAGATAGGTGTACAGCAAATGAAAACAGCAGAATATTATTCACAAACAGATGGCCTGGTGGAATGCAACATTGAAACTCACTCTTAAGAAATTGTTGGAATTGGAGAAAAGAAAATGGGATTTGATGTTACCTGGAATTCTAACCACCATATGGTGTGATTGTTCGGAAGGAAGTCCCAAACCCTGCTCGATATGGTCAAGGAGACCTGATAGCAGGAGAAAGACAAATCCAAGCATATATTAGAATATGTGAGCCAATTATAAAATAGGCTGAGGAAGATAAGAGAGATAGTTAGACACAATGTGGAAAGAAGTCAATAAGCCCAGAAAGAGTTATGCAATAAAAAAGTGAAACTCAAACAGTTTTCTCCGGGTGACTATGCCTTGCTCCGATAACCCTCAAATGAAAACAAAATGTTAAGCCAGTGCCAAGGGTGATTTAAAATGGGGACTTAAAAGTCTTGAAAGGGCAACCCCTTTAACCTATAGGTTGGAGATCAGTCATGTGAAAAAGCAAACACAAATATATCACTTAAATCTGTTTAAAAAAATGGGAAGCACCCCTACCCACCTTATATAGAGTAGGGACCACAGACATATAGGAATAATTGCAATGTATTGATCCAGAATTAAGCTTAGACTGAGGATGAGAGCTTCAGGCATGGTTAAAACATTAACCTAGAATATTTTCATTGATTCCTGGGTGCATGTAATACAACATACGATCACAACAGAGCCGGGAAAAATAGTCTGATTAAAACCATACTGAATTCCAGAGGCCCAACCCTTGGCCACAGAAAAGAAAGTACAAAATATGTTAACACTTGGAGTAATATTGACATTCCTAAGCAAATGGAATTCGCCTGTGGTGCTTGGTGCAAAGTCAGATGGATTAGTGTGTTTTTGTATAGATTTCAGAGAAATCAATAAAGTATCTTAATTTCACACCTATCCTATTCCTCAAGTGTACGATAGGATTGAAATACTAAGAAAAGCACAATACATCAGTACCTTAGGCCTATGTAAAAGGTAATGGCAAATCCCACCCATGAGTCAAGGAAAAAACAGCCATCTCCACTCCTGGGGGTATCTATCAGTTCACTGTGTTACCTTCGGGTTACACAGAGCCCTAGCCACATCATAAAGAGTGATGAATAACTTGAAAAATATGTAGCTCCCTATATAAATAACATAATAAAACATAGCTTATGATGGGAGGAACATTTAAAACAGTCAAAAGTATTACTAGAAACTCTCCAAAAAGCTGTATTAAAGGTCTATCTAAAAAAGTCATCTGGGGCCAAACAAGCCCAATATGTAGGGTAGTTGTTCAGGAAAGGAATTAACTGGACCCAAAAGGAAAAAAATAATGGCTAAAACTAAATTGATTCTCAGGGCTTTGTTAGGTTTTGTGGGGTATTGCCGCTATTTTATTCCCTACTTTTCACAATGGGCTACCCCTTTAACCTATTTATTGACTGAAAACCCAAGGGCTGACAAGGAATTAAACAACCCTCCCCCAGCTGAGTAGGCTTTCAAAAAGTTAAAAGAACTACTTTCCTCGGCCCCATACTACAATCACTAGACTTCTAAAAAAAATATTTTGTAGACAGATGCCTCTGGGCTTGAGTGTGGTGTTGTCCCCGATAGATGAAGAAGGGCAAGAAAAGCCTGTTCTTTACATTAGTTGTAAACTGTTTTGCCAAGAGTGCAATTATGTCATAGTCGAAAAGGAAGGTTTGGCCATAAAATGGGCCATTGAAAGTGTTCGCAATTATTTAGATGGAAGGAAATTTAATTTAATTTAATTTATATACAAGCCAAGCACCCTTGGCGCAGATGTCCAAAAACAAAGGCAACAGCCCTCGAATATTGCGATGGTTTTGGCCTTCCAGCCTTTCGATTTGCCACCTATCACAGGAAAGGGAAGGAACAGATAAATGATGATTTTACTTTTCTCGACATTGCCAGAATATAAATAAAGGAAGGGAGATATTGGGGGAGCAGGGAATATCAGCAAGCAAGTACCACGAAAGATTCCCGGTCCAGCAAAAACCCTCTCTGAGCAGCACCTGAAATTGGAAACAGAACAACAAGTGAAAAAAGATGTGGAGACTGGACTGACACAGACTGAAGGGTTGAAAGAGAGGAAGGTCAAAAACGTACGGGAAAAGAAAAGGCAGAGACAGAAAGTTGAGACAAAAATAATAACAGACTCCCATATGCCAGAGGAGGGGGGAAGAACTTTAGGGAGAAAAGAAGTGAAGGACTCGAGAATGGTGGAGAGGTAGGAAGGTGAAGCAGCAAAGAGGGCAGCACCATGAGAGATAGGTGAAAGAACATCAGCCCTGCACGGAACGCCAAGACTGAACCAAATAGGGCGAGGAAGCCGGTGTAGAGACTGGACCATCAAAGTGCTGAAAGGAGAGCGGAGGCGAGGAAGCAGAGGTCAAGACCGAAGCTGATGAGAGGGAAGGAGAGGAGAAGGACTGGTCGAAGACTGGTGGGAAACATTTGCTCACAAACATTTTGTTGCCACACACAAAGGCACCGAGACCGCCCTCATCGCCGCCACCGACGACATCAGGACCCTGCTGGACAAGGGTGAGACCGCAGCACTCATCCTCCTAGACCTCCCCACTGCCTTCGACACCGGCTGCCACCGCACAATACGCGCACGCCTCCACGCCCCAGGGATCTGAGACAAGGCTCTGGAATGGACCACCTCCTTCCTCTACGGCAGAACCCAGAGCGTCTGCCTCCCCCATTCCGATCCGCAGCCTCTAAGATTATCTGTGGCATACCCAAGGGATCCTCCCTCAGCCCGACACTGTTCAACTTTTACATGGCCCCGCCCGCAGACGTCTCCCGACAGCACGTCCTCAACATAATCTCCTACACCGACGACACTCAACTGATCCTCTCCCTCACCAAGGACCCCATCACAGCCAAAGCCAACCACCATGAAGGAATGAAGGCCGTCGCCGACTGGATGAAGATCAGCCGTCTAAAGCTGAACTCAGACAAGACGGAGATCCTCATCCACGGCTCCAACCCTTCAGCCTGGGACGACTCTTGGTGGCCGACGGCACTGGTGGCAGCCCCGACACCCACCGACCATGCATGCAACCTGGGAATCATCCTCGACTCAACGCTCTCAATGACCAAGCAAGTCAACGCCATCTCCTCCTCCTGCTTCAACACCCTCCGCATGCTCCGCAAGATCTACAGGCGGATCCCGACAGATACAAGAAGAACAGTCACCCAGGCTCTCGTCAGCAGCAGACTTGACTACGGAAACGCCCTCTATGCGGGAGCCCTGACCAAGCTCATCAAACGACTACAACGCATCCAAAACGCCTCGACACGACTGATCCTCGACATACCACGCCACAGCCACATCACTCCCCACCTGAGAAACCTGCACTGGCTCCCCGTCAACAAGAGGATATCCTTCAAGCTCATCATCCACGCACACATGGCACTCCACAAGACCGGCCCAGCCTACCTCAACAGACGACTTTCCTTCTACATCCCCAACCGCCAGCTACGCTCTGCCGACCTCTCACTAGCCACCGTCCCGCGCGTCTGAAGAGCAACCATCGGCGGGAGATCCTTCTCCCACCTCGCCGCCAAGACATGGAACTCCCTCCTACTGAGCCTATGTCAGACCCAAGACCTGCTGACCTTCAGGAGGACACTTAAGACCTGGCTGTACGATCAGTAGTGCCCCCCCCCCAGTGCCTTGAGTGCGCTTAACAAAATGACTGATAGATTGATTGATTGATTGAAAGGAACATGATTAGAGGGAGCTCTTTTGATTCTCAGGACAGAAGGGGTCATTAAGGCATTTGCAAAGGCCGGAAAGCTTATGTGGGTTTGACCCTATGTAATTGTATGACTCATACTCACACAAAGGACAGAGACAAACACTTTTACCCCGACTTCCTAGACATAAATTTAGGAGCACTACACAACACCTGATTCAATGTTTTAGCACCCTTTATTATTGCACGATATTTACTTAAAACTACTCAACAGTGCCTTGATATAATCTGTTGTAAGGGCCCAGGATTCTTTCTTCTTGTTTGAAACAAATCTTCAGCTCATGAAATTTTATATACATTGGTAGGAGCCATTGTTTCACTATACATAGATAGTTTCTGAAGTATATAATTTCACCCAATTTCTTAATGTAGGAGGGAAATTCACTAACAGTTGCATCACAAATCCAGCCCAAAATGTTGCATTGGAGCTTACATTCCAGCTCATAGGCTTTGCACTGTAAAGTAGTTCAAAGTAAAGCAAAGTTACACTTTGCACTACTTAACTTCAAGAGGACATACCATGAGTGGTACATGAATGTTCCCTAGCAACTACGCACAGGTTTTGACACAAATTCCTATCTACTAACATTGGTTAACAGGTATTGACACTAAAAATGTACACCTCCTCAAGGCAGGTGTAACGTTAGATAAATATTTTGTTTTCTCAAAACCTTTCTAGCTTTTGCAAAGTTATAAAAATGTTAAACTATGTAAAAGCGTAGACGTTTATACTAGAAGAGTTCCCTTCCAGTACAAAACATATGTTTAACTTCACACACATACAGATATTCTCACACACACCCACACACACACACACACACACACACACACACACACACACACACAGACACACATACACATCCTTGCACTCTAGTGCAGGGATATGTGCATTGGTACAAGGCAGCCTGAAATGTGACAGTGCAGAGAGAGTGAAAAACAGCACAATATCTTAGTGGATGTGGTGATGTTCTGCTTTATCCTGTTCACCTATGAACTTTAGTTGCTGCACTGCATTGTATGAAGTCTTTGTAAGGTTGTCTTATACTGCATACTAACATTTAATGCCTAGTGTTAGGATTTATAGTTTTATGGTAGCAGTTTCCTTTTGTTCTTAAAGGTGGGACTTTAAATATGAGAGTGTTTTCAGGAAGCAATTTCCTTTTCAATACCTGCTGTCTGTGATTGCTCCCAGAGCGTGCACACAGAACCCATAGCATGAGGTCCACACTTCTACACTGACTAAAGTATATTGTGCAGTAGAGCACAAAATCCGACTTATGATATTGATCTTTGTGGGCTGATAAACTGTAAATTGGCCAATAGACATGGATAATTGATCAGTCAAGTAGGGTCAAAACATGCATTCAACTTTTGTATCCATCACAAGTCCTAATCATATTATTTACTTTTCTACTATACCTTGTTAAGTTTCTCATATTCAATCAGACATCAGTGGACATTTGTACAGTAAAAACCCAACCAATGATATAATTAGACTGGATGGCTGGTTCTATTTATGGACCTGTCAACAACTAAGACATACATTTTCACATCTTACATCTTTACCTCCTCTGTACTGTGCATTAATTCCATGTAGAATATTGGAATGACAGAGCTAACTATATCTTATTCCCAAATACTTGGTTGGAGACTGCCCCTCCAAGGAACTTTTACCCGTTCATGTAACAAATGTCTATGGAGTGTGGAGAGGGTCAGTACAAATTTACAATGTAACCCAAGGACACATACCAATCTATGGATCCTCCAAAATGTGCTTTTAAAAAACCTGAACCAGTCTTTACAAAGATTTCTATATTCTTCGCTCATCAAATACTTAAGAGGTTAATGCTTGTTGCATCATCAGATATAATATGTAAAATATTAAAGTGTAGCTTGAAATCCGTTAGTAGATCAAGTATATAATGTGCCCAGTTTTTAATCTTTTTGTTTAAATTTTTCTAGGTGGAAATCACATCACATATTTGATGACCAACTACGATTTGTGCTCACTGAGGACCCTGTAATGTCTTAGATGGGTGCATAGAAACTTCCATATCTGGACTAAGATAACATCACGTAATGGTCAGTAAGCATTTCACATACCAAACAAGGGATTAAGAAAGGGTAAACACCTTTTATGCACCATGTTACCCTCCATCCTAAAGACAGACAAAAAAGACAATGTGCGCGCATCAGACCGGAATTACAGTTGCACCTTAATCTCTAGCTCAGGCAGATTGGGAAAATGGGATCCCTTGCCTCCAATCAACAGACAGCCAAGGTATATGGTTGCCAGGAAATCCGATATTGTTCTTACTGGAACCAAAACAAATATCCAGGATGGGAACAAATGTGATGATCAATACAGAGTCAGATTGACCCATACCTCCTTTGCGAAGAAGATGCCCATTCACATCCCGAGCGGTCAAAATCTGTCCACCAACAAAAGTTGGAGAGCTTCAGGCAAAATACAAAGAACCACCAAAAAAGATTCATGTCTCAGATGGAATATATCAAGTACCACTCGAGACATCAGTGCAAAGAATGATCATTCAAAAGGCAACTGGGGAGAACCCCGGTATGACCCTCCACTTCATCTTCCACTCCAACCAGTGTCAAGAGGAGTACAAAAAACCAGCAGAATCATTTCTCCGGATCCACTATACAATGAAAGACCGCACAGCTCCTCGGAAGAAAGTGAATGCCAGGAGTCATTTATGTTCTCCTCACCCATTCCAGGACCACCACCCAATACCCGGGATGAAGACAGAGAAAGACCTGTATACTGTGGAATGGTGACTTAGTCATGTAAATCCTATATTTAAAATTATTAATTATTTTTATATTAAAAAATGTTAAAATTTGTATATTAAATTGCATTACACTATATTTTCACTGTAATAAATATTTATATCACACATTAATGGAAAATGTGGACACCTTTAACGGTCTTGTGAGACTTGCTCAATTGAAGTTGTTTTTTATGGAGCTAAAGGCTAAGGGTGTGTGAAGCTACCGATAATAAATGCCTATGTGTAACAAATCAAATAAAGATTTAGAAAACAATCAAGAAAAAATGTAGACATTAGCTAATTCTGGAAGAGCTGAATTTCTGAGAACTGTTCTGCAATTAACTATCCTTGGCGTTATAGTAAATTATTAAATGACAGGTTGGGTGAATGTCTTTAGAGAAACAAGAGGAATTTATTTTAAATTGGTTGCAACAGTTGACAAGCATACACAAATTAAACATTGTTTATAAATGATGAGTTACTTGCATTCAAGTAAATTCAAAGTCAGGTTTCAACCCACCAAACCTATGGATGCAGGTAATTGAATCATCCAGCGGTGATAGCCAAGAGATTCAATTTTGCAAATTTCAACAACACTGACAAAAATGGACTCTTCATATTTCCAGATGTTTAATTCAACACGTTTTTGTTATGTATTTCATGCAAACTCCTAATGTTTCTTGCAGCCTTATGCTAGCAAGCATGAATACCCAGCCAAGATATGAAAAGTCACCTGAAGCATGCTTCGGTTATTTCTTTATCCTTATACTTATCATTATCAAGGCTTACTGGAACACCCTCACCTATCCAAATGGAGTTTCATTTAGTGCACAGTTTCCTTCGTCTAATAGACTAGAAAGGAGAAATGTCTGTGACTTGGTTGGGAGTGGTATGGTAAGCCCACAACATATGATGAATGTGTCTTTTAACCACAATACATTTACACAAACAAGTTGTATGCACTCTTTTGTCATTCCATTAGCACCATCTATCAGGTCATTAGTCCTATACCACTTCAAAGCCGTCTTTTGATATTTTATTGCTAAATTTTCCAGAAAGTATTTCATTACATGTGAGGTGAATGGAACACTGTTGTCTATAACCAAAATGGATGGTGTGCCCACGAAAGAAAAATTGATCAAGACACCTGTAAATGTATAATTGACCATCTTTGACATAATCCAATGAGATTTATAATCTACTAATACAAACATAATTTTTTCGAATACCCTTCTGTTGGACTTGTTCCCCTCTGCAGGGTCCTCCCCAAACGTTTTGCCTTCAGCCTCCGGATTTCTGAAACGATTTTGTTGGCTTTTAGGACTCTGCACACTTTACCACTGCTAACTAGTGCTAAAGTTATTGTGTTTACTCCCTTAAACTTGGTAAAATTGGCACTTTTAATTTGCTTGTGAGCTCCTAGATAAAGTGGTACTGCGTGTAATTAGGGCCTATAAATTCAATGCTACTATTGGGCCTGCAGCTCTGATTGTGCCATCCACATAAGTACTCTTTTAAACATGTCTCAGGCCTACCATTGCAGCCTTTGTATGCAGTTCTAAACTACAATTTTGACCTGACTAAATAAACCTCTTCCCAGACCGAAACCTACCTTTTTGATGCATATATGTACTAACCCTGGGCGTAGTTCGCGAAGTAGCACTACGCGTAGCTACGCAAAGTGCACTTCACACTAACTGTGCTACGCGTAGCACTTCGCGATCTGCGTAGTACCCTGTTCGCACTGTGCAAGATGCCGTTTTCAATGATTGCACAGTGCGGTCAAGCATCCGGCACTGTGCAATCATTGAAAACAGCATCTTGCACAGTGCGAGCTGTAGTTTTCTGCCGCTCGAGTAGATTTTTACTCGAGCGGCAGCTTTCTCAACGCGGACTGGTAGTTTCTCATCGCGGGCGGTCGCGAGCATACACGAACACTCGCAATGAGAAACCTGACCTCCCCGCGTTGAGAATCTCGCCGGGAGGTTTATTTTCCACGCTCGTGATCGGCAACTTGATGCTGCTGATCGCGAACGAGGAAAAAGTCTCGCTGGGATGTCATTTTTCTTGCTCGCGGTCGCCAACTTGACGTTGAGGACCGGGGGCAAACAAAAAATTACTTCTGCACTACGCTACGTTACGCGTGTTTACACTGTGCTATGTGCAATGTGAGAAGTAGCACAAACTACGCGAGCGTAGAGTAGTGCTTTGCCCAGGCTTAATATGTACTCACTAGGGTAGGTCCTACACTGCCCAGAGGGCAAGGTGCACTAAATTTAAAAGGTTGAACATTAACTTTTAGGTTTTGCGTGTCCTGGTAGGGAGGAACTCCTAAATATGTTTTTCACTACCGTGCGGCCTACATCTCCTATAGGATATCATGGGATTTCCTTATTACATTTAATAGGATAAGTAGTAACTTGCAAATAGGAGCAGGTTGGAATCTTGAGTTTGGTGTCTATAGAAGAGGGGGAGGAACCCCACATACTTTACTTGCACATCACAAAGCCTCTGCCTTAGAGCACTCACAAAGGATTTGACAATAGTCTTTTGTGTCCCTAGACAAGCTGGAGCCAGGGCAGGGTGACAGGAAATTCCCAGCACCTCTAGGCATGGTAGCCTCTAGGGACTTATACTTCAAAGTGGGCACCAGTCATAAATATCGGACGCTAAGACCCAACTCTTCGGTACACCCCTGGGACTGTGGAAGACTCAGGAGGACTGCTGTGCTGCTCTGTATGAAGGACTCTTACTTTGCTGCTCTGCTCTCCTGCTGGATCTGCATCTTGAACCCAGGACCACCACAGTGGCTCCAAGGAATAGTTGGTCTCCTGATCAGATCCTCTGGGGCAGAAAAGGTTCCAACCACCTTGAACCAGCATCTGGACTCTGTCAGGTATGAGTCTTGGCCCCCATGTGGTGCCACCCCAGTCTTGGACCCTTGTTGATAGGCCTGAAAGTGCTCTGCCAGCCCAACTATGATCTCTTGAGCAGAATAGACGCAGTGCGATGTATCTTCTTGCAGCCTGCATAGAAGCACTGCTGTACGATGCATCCTCAATGATGGATCTCAACTTGCAGCCCTCAACTTCTTGGAACTGCCACTGCGAGATGCACCTGTGATGCAGGACTTCGCATAGCTGACCACAGCTTATCGGAAAGAAGATTGCGTGATCTTGCAATGCTCTGCAACCAGGATTTAGGGTACTTTGTTCAGTGGGCCTAACCTGGTTTCTGTATCCGGCCCACACTCCATCACGGTCGGCCTGAATTATGATTTTGTCCCAGTCGGGCGCAACCAGATAACCACAGTTGGTGCTTTGTGCTTCTAAGTACTGTGGTAGAAGCAGAACTGATGCTGCATAACTCATCACCTGCAGCCTCGCATAGGAACCGATATAGGCGACACATCCCTGAAACAGAACCCCAAGGCTCCTTGAAACCCCCACAGCCCAATGCATCCTCGAAGCAGGGTCTCACATCAGAGACCCCATCTCCTTAGAACCACCAATACGCAATGAATCCCTGACACAGGAACTCGCAGCAGCCGCTGTGCTATGCATCCTCAACATGGGACTTTGCAATGCTCTGCAACCCGGTATTAAGGTACTTTGTTCAGTAGACTTAACTTAGGGACTTAGTCCGTCCGCTATCGTCCCGGGGCTTGGGACCGTCCACCTATTTGGCGGCAGTCCTGCACATGGAATTACAATGCGACCCCCACTGTTGTGGTAGCATTGTGTATTTTTACCATTGTGGAGGGTGCCGCTGGCTGCAGCACCCACCGCAACGGTAAAAATGAAAGTTTTGCATTTCCCTGCATTACGTGGCAGGCACCACGCGGTGCCTGCAACATGGTGCAGGGAAAAATTGGGGGGCACCATAGTACAAAACTTGAGTGACACAGAACCCTCCAGCTCCTCGGAACTCCCAGTGCCTGCCACATCTTCGACACAGGATCTTCTATCACAGCCCCCCAGCTCCTTTGAACTGCTGTTGCGCAACGCAGCCTTGACGCTGTACCTCGCAGCAGCTGCTGTGCAGCGCATCCTCAACGTGGCACCTCGCAACGCCCCACAACCCAGATTTAAGGTACTTTGTCTGTCCGACATCGTCCCGGGGCTTGGGACCATCCGCCTATTTGGCGGCAGTCCCGCACATGGAATTACAATGCGACTGCCACTGTTGTGGTCGCATTGTGTATTTTTACCATTGCGGAGGGTGCCGCTGGCTGCAGCACCCACCGCAATGGTAAAAATTAAAGTTTTGCATTTCCCTGCATTACGTGGCAGGCACCACGTGGTGCCTGCCACATGGTGCAGGTAAAAATTGGGGGGCACGATAGTACAAAACTTGAGTGCCGCTGCTGAAGATAGGCCCTCTACGGGCCCCCAAAGTACATCCCCGCTAGCCTGTGAATGGCGGTTAAACCGCCATACAGAGGCTGGCGAGGATGCAGCCTGCTAGGCACCGTTACCATTTTAGAGATGCTTGGTGGGTCTGCCAGGCAATCTGAGGTGGATCCGTGGCGGACGGCCTGTGCATCCCTCAACACACCACTCCCCATCGCAATATGGTGGACGGAGAAGTGCTTCGAGATGACGTGAAGAGCCTCTTTGTCTCTGGCCCACTCTCCATCACGGTCAACCTGAACTTGTGACTTTGTCCCAGTCTGACACGACCAGATGACCACAGTTGGTGCTTTGTGCTTCTAAGCATTGTGGTACAAGTGGAACCAATGACGCATCGCAGCTTCGCATCGGAACTGCCGCAGGCGATGCAACCCTGACACAGAACCCTCCAGCTCCTCGGAACTCCCAGTGCCTGTCACATCTTCGACACAGGATCTTCTATCACAGCCCCCCAGCTCCTCTGAACTGCTGTTGCGCAACGCATTCTTGACGCTGTACCTCGC
Source organism: Triturus cristatus (assembly GCF_964204655.1). Lineage (NCBI taxonomy): Eukaryota > Metazoa > Chordata > Amphibia > Caudata > Salamandridae > Triturus > Triturus cristatus. The sequence continues at coordinate 317,162,253 of NC_140591.1, forward strand.
AGCAGCTGCTGTGCAACGCATCCTCAACGTGGGACCTCGCAACACCCCACATCCCAGATTTAAAATACTTTGTCCAGCAGGCCTAACCTAGTCCTCGTATCCGGCCTGCACTCCATTGTGGTCAGCCTAAACGTGTGACTTTGTCTAGTCTGGCGTGACCAGATCACCACAGTTAGTGCTTTGTGCTGCTAAGAATTGTTCTCACTTACATCTTTAAAATTGCATATCCCAGGTTCTACTGATCAGATTTTTGTTATTTTGGTCTCAAATAATTTATTAAATTTTACTCTATTTGTCTACATTTGTGTGGGATTTTTCTTGTGTAATTTTTTCACTTTATCACTGTTCAAAGTGTTGCATGAATACTTTACACATTGCATCTATGTTAAGCCTGACTGCTTCTGTGCCAAACTACCAGAGAGTTGAGAACAGGTTAATTTATGGCTTTGGTTGTGTTTCACCTTGACAGGAATTGTGGTTGCTGCTTGGGTATGGTTTCACACTTCCTCAACCCGCAACCCCATTTCTAACACCTTCTTATTGATGGGACCAATTAGGTAAGTTGATTGAAAAAACAAGGGGAGAGCAAGGGATAGAACAGGGGGTATGTCCTGGTCCCCTAGAAGGAAAACTAGACTTAAACAATGTGGACGGGCCCACTAAGTGTACGTATTGCAATCACTATGTGTGGTAAGAACATGGACCCATTAGGTGTTCTTAAAAGACCCCTCACACACCAACCTAGTTGGTGTCATGCTTCATCATTGGGGTCCCAACCGGGCGGCCGAGTGCCCCCCGGTTGTGCTACGATGCCTGACGACAGCGGAGTGGGTGTTGTGCGGATGTGTAATGTGACGTGAATTAATAAAGTTAAAAATACCTCTGAGAATCCTTGTCTTTAGACTTGAATATTGGCGGCTCAGGATATGATTAAAAGTAATCTATGTGGTGCAACTATCAGGAGATTATTTCCGTTAGATAACTATGTGTTTCGGTCTACATGTTTCAGCTCCGTTTAGAAAGTGGATGGGCTTTCTTCAGGACCAGGTGAGTGAAAAAGTGAGTGGCAAAGGTGGAAGATGCCACATGAAACCTGTGAGGTACCTAAACACGCGCTAAGGTGTGTGGTAAAAATGTCAGCATACTCACTGACACCTGCAAAATAACACTATTTAGGGATACTATGCAGATTATCGAGGCTCGGTGGGGGTTCTCTTCTGATATCCCAATTTGGTCTCGGTGAGTGCCCCGAATCAAACCTGTAGTGGTCCCCCGTAGTTTAGTGTTATTTCACAGGTGTCAGTGAGTATGCTGTCATTTTTACCACACACCTTAGCGCGTGTGTAGGTACCTCACAGGTTTCACGTGGCATCTTCCACCTTTGTCACTCACTTTTTTACTCACCTGGTCCTGAAGAAAGCCCATCCACTTTTTAACCGGGCTGAAACATGTAGACTGCAACACATAGTCAACTAACGGAAATAATTTCCTGATAGTCCTGAAGAAAACCCATCCACTTTTTAACCGGGCTGAAACATGTAGACTGCAACACATAGTCAACTAACGGAAATAATTTCCTGATAGTCCTGAAGAAAACCCATCCACTTTTTAACCGGGCTGAAACATGTAGACTGCAACACATAGTCAACTAACGGAAATAATCTTCTGATAGTTGCACCACATAGATTTCTTTTAATCATATCCTGAGCCGCCAATATTAAAGTCTAAAGGCAAGGATTCTCAGAGGTATTTTTAACTTTTTAATTCACGTCACATCACACATCTGCACAACACCTGCTCCGCTGTAGTCAGGTGTCATAGCAAAACCGGGGGGTACTCGGCCGCCTGGTTGGGATACCAGTGATGAAGCATGACACCAACTAGGTTGGTGTGTGAGGGGTCTTTTAAGAACACCTAATGGGTCCATGTTCTTACCACACATAGTGATTGCAATATGTACACTTAGTGGGTCCGTCCACATTGTTTAAGTCTAACGTAAGCTTATCCCTTGGATGCTCAGGGATAGCCACAGGGGACAATCAATCAATCAAGTAGTACTTATATAGCGCTGCTTCTCACCCAAGAGGGTATCCAGGTGCTGTGCTGCAGGTATAAGTCGAAGTGCCAGGTCTTGAGTCCCTTCCTGAAGTGGGTCAGCAAGAGTGCGGTGCAGAGGTGGAAGGGAAGGGTGTACCAGGCTTTGTCGGTCATGTGATAGAAGGAGCGTCCTCTGGAGTGGCAGCAGTGGGTATCTGGGAAAGGGTGAGGTGCGCAGAGTGGAGATTTCTGGGAGGTCAATGGAAGTGCAGTTGTGGTTAATTTAGGTGGGTTTTTGGTCATGGAGGGCTTTGTAGGTGTGGGTCTGAAGCTTAAAGTGGCATCTCTTTTGGGCAGGGAGCCAGTGGAGGTCCTTCAGGTGCTGGGTGATGTGGGTCCTCTTGGGCAGGTTGAGGATCAGTCTGTCAGCTGAGTTCTGGATCATTTTGAGTCTTTGCATGAGTTCGATGGTGGTGCCTGCATAGAGTGTGCTGCCATAGTCCAGTCGGCTGGTGATGAGGTCCTTCTTCACCGTTTTCCTGGTGCTGACGGGTAAACCTCTTGAAGGTTTGAGGAGCATATGGCGCATGTGGAAGCAGACTGAGGAGGCGACATTGACCTGATGTTTCATGGAGAGTTCACTACCCAGGATGATACTGAGGTTGCGGGCAAGGTCTTTTGGCGTGGGGGTGGGTCGGAGCTCCACCTGTCACCAGGAGTCATTGCAGATGGCAGTGTGTCTGCCGAACATTAGAACAGCAGTTTTGTCCGTGTTGAGCATTTCTTTGAGTGGAGTCATGTAGGTGTTGAAGAGGGTTGGACTGAGGGCTGAGCCTTGGGGTATGCCGTAGATGGTGTGCTTGGGTTATGAGGTGAAGGAAGGGAGGCGGACTATCTGGGTGCATGAGAAAGGATGCCATCCATCTGAGCACATCGTCTGTGATTCCAATCTGGCATAGTCGATCAATGTGTGTGTGGTGGGAGACAGTGTTGAAGGCCGCGGAGAGGTCAAGTAGGATCAGGGGATTCTAATTCTACTCTGTCGAGTAGGCTGCGGATGTCTGTTGTGGCGATCAGGGCTGTCCCAGTGCTGTGGTCGACTCTGATGGTATTTAGACAAAATGTTGAGTACAGAATATAGTCAAACCAAAATATCGAGTCTAAAATATCGTGGTATGGAAATTTCGTCAGCAAGAATATCGATGTAAAGAATATCAATTTAAGTTAAGTAATATTTACTTTTAAAACATCGAAGCTATTAATATCGTTTGCAAAAATATAGGATCCGATTTCGATGTCGGGTGGAAAGCCATCCAACAGACTGTTGCAGGCCTTCCACCCAACATCGAGGGTTTCCCTCCGAATGCCTTATTACTGTGGCTGAAGTCAAGAGTGAAACCCACGGGGGATTCCGCTCCTCTTCCGACGGGCTCTGTGAGCCCGTCGGAAGAGGAGAAGAATTGTAATTTCATGACTGACGGCAGAACCAGCCTCTGCTCCGCCGTTGGGATTACAAAAAGGCTGTCGGAAAGTGACTCAGGTGGCTCCTAGCAGGGCCCACTTTCTCCCCGGACTCCACTATGGGGCATGCCACACTGTGCAGGGATTTACACAAACTCATATTTCTCAATGGGAGTTTGTGCTGCAGGCTGTTTCCTCCCACCGCACAAACTCCCAAAGAGAAATGGTTGCATTGTAATGAGGTGTGCTGAACCACCGACCTATGGTCAGGGGACTCCCACACCGAAATAGTGTCTGTCGGAGGCCGCCACCGAAATCAGGCTCATTGTTATTTAATTATTGTTATGTATTATAGTATATATTTTTTGTATAATTATTGTTTATGTTTTTTATATATTTGTTAAATATTTAGTAGTCATTAAATTCTATTTAATTTTGTGTTTTTTAGTTCCGTAGCGGATTGTGAGTATAGGGTGGGAAGTAATTTAATTATTATTTTTCATTTATTATTATTTATTTGATTGAAATGTAATTATTTTAATTGTACTAAAAAAAATTATATACATTTTATTTGCAGGTTGTAGGGTTTATAGGGATGAGAAGTAATTTAGTTTTAATTAATTAAAAATGAATTGTTAATTGATATTAATTAATTGATAATTAATTATGTCAATTGTGTAATTTGTTTTTTTAGGTGTGGGTTGTGGGGTTATATAGGTAAAGGGTGGTAAGTAATTTATTTTTCATTAATGAAGTTGTTAAATATTATAAAGTATTTAATCGATAATGAGTTCTGTTAATTGTGTAACTCATTGTTTAGGTGTGGGTTGCGGGGTTTATAGGGGTAAAGGGTGGGAAGTAATTTATTTTTAATTAATTATTAATTAGTTGTTAATCAATATTAATTGATTGATAATTGATTATGTTAATTGTTTAACTAATTTTTTTAGGTGCTGGTTGTGGGGTTTATAGAGGTATGGGTGGGGAGTCAATTAATTGTAATTTATTTATAATAAGTTGTTAAATACTATTAATTATTTAATTGACAATTAATTATTTTAATTGTGTAATTCATTTTTTTAACGTTTAATTTTAGATGTTGGTTCTGGAGTTTATAGGAGTAAAGGGGGTGGGAGGCTAATTAATTTTAATGAATTAATATTTTGGGGCTGATTACGATGCATCGTATCGGGGAGTGGGACCGCCCGCCTACAACGCGGCAGTCCCACAGGGGTAATTACAATGCGACCGCCACTGTGGCGGTCGCATTGCCCATGTTTGGTATTGCGGCGGGTGCTGCGCTCTGCATCCCCCGCCGCAAGACAAAACAGACACCCCACACATATCCCTGCGGTGCCTGCCACATGGTGGAGAGATATGTAGGGGGCACCAGGTCCCTTGTCCGGGGGCCAGGGAGTAAGGTGGGCCCGCTCGGGGGCCCCCAAAGTCCCTTTCCGGCTGCTTGTTCATGGCGGGTTAACCAACATCGTAATCCTTATGGCGGTGCCTGGTAGGCCACTATTGTAGGGACTCCGAGCCCCTCCGCCGCACCGGCAGGCTCAAGGAGCCCGCCGGATGTGTGGCAGTCGGTCTTTATGCCTGCCACACATCCGCCCGCCAAGTTAAATTGGTTATGATGGCGGGGAGACCGCCACCCGCAGCCTGTCGGTGACCTGTTCTCCGCCATCGTAATCAGGCCCTATGTTTTTAATAAAAAATATTTGTTTAATTGTTAATTCATTTTGTTAATTGTGCAAGTACTTTTTTTAGATTTTAGATGTATGCTGTGGGTTTTGCAGGGGTATGGGGTGGGAAGTAAATACATTTTAAGTAATTAATAATTAATTATATCAATATTGTGAATAATTATTTTTTACATTTTATGAGTGTGTTTTGTGTTTTGTAAGGGTATATTGTGGGAAGTACATTATTATAATTCATTATTAATTAATATTTAATTCATTATTATTGGTATGTTGATAAATATTAATATAGCGTAAATATTTGTTTTCAAAGCTAAGTGTAAGTTGCAGGTTGTGAGTTTTGTGGGGAAGCTAGGCAATTACATTTATGCAATAAATATCGTTTTGTTAATAAATAATTTCTAAATATAATGTTTATTTATATGAAACATATTTTTTTATTTTATCTATAATAATATTTGCAGGTATTGTGATATGTATTAACATTGTAATATGTTTTTCTTTTCTTTTTTCTTTTTAATATTAGATATATTTATATTTTTCTTTATTTAATTAGTTTTTGGAATAATTTTATTTTGGTCAAGATATTTTGTTCGTTTTTAATTTTACACTGACTGGTTTGGGAATAGTACATTTTACCCCTCCGCAATCTAACACTTTCCCTACTGCTGTACTAAGTGGAGCGGGAATGGTAAATTTTACCCCTCCTCTATCCAACACTTTCCCTACTGTTGTAATGACTGGACTTGGAATAGTAAATGTTCCCCCTCCCTAATGCTGTACTGATTGGAGTGGGAATATTAAATTTTACCCCTCCGCTATCCAACACTTTCCCTGCTATCAATCAATCAGGGTTTATTTAAAGCGCGCTACTCAAGACGCTGGGGGCGGGTGCAGCTCCGGATCAGTCGAAGAGCCAGGTCTTGAGGCTCTTCCTGAAGGTGTGCAGAGTAGGGGAGCGTCTGATGTTGATAGGGAGCTCGTACCAGCTCTTTGCTGCAACGTAGGAGAAGGCTCTTCCACCTGGTCTGGTTCTGCAGATGCCTGGGGTCTCTGCCAAGGCGAGGTCGGCGGAGCAGAGGTTCCTTTTGGGTATGTGGAAGGAGACTCTTTTGTTGAGGTATTTGGGTCCAATGTTGTGGAGGGATTTGTAGGCGTGGGTGAGTAGCTTGAAGGTTACTTTCTTCTCGATGGGGAGCTAGTGGTGGTCTCGTAGGTGCTGGGTCATGTGCTCATGTCATGGGGTTCCGAGGACGAGTCTGGCTGGGGTGTTCTGAATGGTTTGGAGCTTGTGTAGCAGGGCTTTGTTGATTCCAACACTTTCTCAACTGTTTCACTCATTAGAGTCGGAAAAGTAAATGTTACCCCTCCTCTATTCAACAGTTTCCCTACTGTTGTATTGACTGGAGTGGGAATAGTAATTTTTCCCCTCTGCTTTCCAACACTTTCCCTACAGTTGTACTGACTGGAGTGAGAATAGTAAATTTACCCCTCCGCAATCCAACACTTTTCCTACTGTTGCACTCATTGGAGTGGGAATAGTACATTTTAGCCCTCCTGAATTTAACAATTTCTCTACTGTTGTACTGACTGGAGTGGGAAACATACATTTTACTCCTCCACAATTTAACACTTTCCCTTTTGTTGTATTGATTGGATTGGGAATAGTACATTTTACCCCTACACACTCCAGCAGTTTTCCTACTATTGTAGTGGCTGGAATGGTTATGGTAAAAACCACATATCCACATTGTTGGACTTGGCCCTTTTTCCCTGAATTTTTTCGTTTTTGTAGTGTTAAGGTGCAGGTGCTCCCTTCTCCTAAGATGGCTGCCACAGGCCCCTGCTACTGCAGAGTGGTCTTTCATAGTAGCACCCTAGCTGCCAGGAGCTGGCTGGAACCCCACAACAATGTTGCGACTCCAGCCCGCCTTTTTGTCCCATAGGTAGAGTGGGGAAGCTCCTGGAAAGTGCTGGAACCTTCTAGAAGGGAGGTGTGGTTTTTCTTTTGCCGCCTTGGCTAGAGGTCACCTGACCTAGGGCTACTTAAGAGTGGGAGGGAAACTTTTGTGGTGAGTTGGCCATTGGGGTGAAGCAGAGCTGGAAGAATCCACCAGGAGTGTAGGCGGTAGGGCCTAGCCAGGGACTTATGCCTCTGAGAGTGACAGGATTTAGGTGCTGCCTCTTAAGTGAGTGAGGGACCCTGTGAAACCCACTGATCTTGCCCAGCAGTAGGAGGACCCAGAGACTCTCTGCCCAGCCTGACTAGGAAGGATCTAGTCGCCCTCTCCATCCCTACCCCCCTGTAACAGAACCCCTTTAAGGGCGCCAGATACATCTGCGCCAACAAGACTTTATCTAACATCTGAGAACAGAGACTTATATGCCAAGCACTGAGACTGCGTGTCCAGATTGAATTCTTAAACTTATATGCCAAGCACTGAGACTGCGTGTCCAGATTGAATTCTCAAACTTATATGCAAAGCACTGAGACTGCGTGTCCAGACTGACCCCTGAAGCCGTATGCAAAGCAGATTGAAGAGCCACCGGGGATCGACCAGGTATTAGCGCTGTGACCCCTGCGCTCCCTGACCTGGCCTGGGACCCCCGGCAGCGTGCTCCGCTGAGCGCGGAACCCCCATCCTTAACTTGAGCCCCCCCTGTGACGTGAAAGCCAGCGCGCTCACCACCGCGGCCCGGAGGCCGGAAGAAGTGCCCTGCAGAGTCGCGAGGCCCGTGAGAAGTCCGGGGCCCCGCCGCTGCCGTCGCAGCTGAGTGAGAAGGTGCGCGAGGCCTGGGGCCGAGTTTCCCCATCGTCGCTGGAGCGGACGCCGTCTGACGCCGAGAACGAGGTAAGCCCGGAGGCTGGGATCGCCCCTGGTGCGCCCCCTACTGGTCGGGATCTGCACCGCACCCTCAGCCCGGGTCCCCTCTCCGTGGGAGTTTCCCCCCTGCCAGCGCGACGGAGAGACCCCGCCGAGGGATCCTCTCCTTGTGCCCCCGTGACTGCTCTGGAGCGAGGTGCCCTGCGAACTGCACCGGAGCCGAGAGACTTGCTCCTCCCGTCCTGGGCGCTTCCCGCTAAAAGCTCCGTGAGGCGCATTGACTGTCCTACCCCACATTGAAGTACTGAGCGCCCACAATTACAAGTAGCGCTCTGATATCCTTGTGCCGGATTGAAGTGCTCAATGTCCATAATTACAAGTAGCGCTCTGTTATTCAGGTGCCATATCGAAGAGCTGCATGCTGGTGATTACGAGTAGCGCTCTGTCATTCATGTGCCATATTGAAGTGCTACGTGTTGGTGATTACGAGTAGCGCTCTGTTATTCATGTGCCATATTGAAGTGCTACGTGTTGGTGATTACGAGTAGCGCTCTGTCATTCATGTGCCATATTGAAGTGCTACGTGTTGGTGATTATGAGTAGCGCTCTGTTATTCATGTGCCATATTGAAGTGCTACGTGTTGGTGATTACGAGTAGCGCTCTGTTATTCATGTGCCATATTGAAGTGCTACGTGTTGGTGATTACGAGTAGCGCTCTGTTATTCATGTTCCATGTTGAAGTACCACGTGCTATTGATTACGAGTAGCGCACTGTTATTCATGTTCCATAATGAAATGCTAAATGACATCTATTACGAGTAGCTCGCTGTGCTAGATGCCCCGTTCTGAGGTTCTCACCAGTTAGCGCGCCTAGCGCCATCATCACCCCCCTAAGGCGCTACAGGAAAGTGAGGTGCGCATGTAACTCTAGGTGAAGGGTAGTTGTACCTCAGGCAGTACTGATTTGTTATGAATGTCATTTGTGGTATTACCAGCTTATGGAATGTACTGCTACCTCATGAACTGCATCTAACGTGATCTGCTTGGATAAACTTGAATATTTACTTAACTCCTACCGTGTGGCGTCACTTATTGCGTGTGTCCCTTGTCCCATGTGAGGTGCGTGTTGTATGGTTGTTTTACACACAGACCTTTGGTGGCCCGACCGCTCGTGTCACGTTACCGCCCCATAGGGCCTGGAGACCCCAGGTCTTACATTGTTGGCGAGCGGTGGGATCCTTAGGACCTGTGACCAAACAGCACCCTTCTGTGAGGCGAAGGGCGCCACAATTAAACGCCTAATTGTTCCAGAGCTCTAAAACCATTGATTGCTGCATTGTTATTTCCACTGTCCAGGTTGAGAGTACAGGAAGCCTGGTTAGCTGAGAACTGTTACCTATACCCTAAGAAATGTTCTCCTTAGTGTCTAGGTCCCCACCTGCCAGAATGGAATTCCGGTTAGCTGACCTCGAGGGGTACTCAGTGAAGCAACTAAGGGAGTTCGGGCAGGGGATGGGGGTGCCTGGGGTACGGAAGGCCAAAGGACCGGAACTCCGCACCGCCATTAGGGCATGGGTAGAAGCCCACCCAGACGGGAGAGGGGATGAGGGACAGGAGGCACCAGAGGCACCTCAGGAGGAGAGCGCTCAAGAAGTGACCGACCTATTGAATGTAGATGTGTCTGAAAATGTGCCCCCAGGGAGACGTTCTGGGGCCAGTAGTAGGACAGGGTCGAGGAGGAGCGCGTCCCCAGAGGAGTATGAGGACAGGAGGGAAGAGAGGCAGTTAAGGTGGGAGCTGGCCAAGCTAGAACATGAGAAAGAAAGGGAATTGGCCAGAGTGGAACAGGAAAGAGAAAATAGGAAATGGGCAATGGAGGAAATGAGGATGGCGCACGAGCTTCGGCTGAAGGAGTTGGAGCTGCGTGACCTCCAGATGAATGTGTCCAGTGAGGACACTGGTGGCAGCATACCGAAAGCTCCACAGGAGCTAGAATTTTATTTACCCCAGGATGACATCACCAGGGTGTCGGAGGAGGCATTGGTGGGTGACCCTGAAGGGGGTGGTGCAGGGCTCTTCCAACCCAGCGAGGTGGGGGAGGTGGCAGATAGCCCAGCTAGGTCCCAGGGAGAGAGGGTTGTAGGGCCTCACGACCTATCCATAGGAAGGAGTGAGACGGGGAGGTGTCCCGAGGTGCCCCAACCGCAGTCTCAGGGCCTGGAGAGTTCCGCAAGGGAGCCCCAGGTTGGGAGCCTAGGCTGTCCCGATGTACCGCCCGAGGAAAGGGAGCCCCTAGTGTTAGGAGGACCCAGGGCGACTGTAACCAGCGCTCCTGAGGTTCTGGGGTTGGCCCAGTTGCAGGATTTAGATCCTGGGCTGGGGTGCCAGGCTCAGGGGTTGCCTGACCTGGCGGGTGGGGCCTCTGTTAACAGGGTCCCCCCGAAATTGACTTCCAGGGGTACTTTTCCCGTTAGGAGGGTGCTGAAATCTGGAAGGGGGTGCAGAGGGAGGAAGGTCTCGCCTCGGGCACCGGCTCAGCCTAAGGGTTTAGACCCTAGGTTGAGGAATCAGTTGAAGGATCAAGGCCCTGTACTGAGGAGACAGTGGTGGTCTGAGGGTGCCTCGCAGGGTAGGGTGAGGAACCCCAGAAGGAGAGTTAGGGGGAGGAGAGCCTCGCCCCTGAAGGCTGGTCAGCCTAAGGGTGTGGACCCCAGGTGGAAGGACCAGAGGCAGTTTAGGACTGCAAAGAAGAGTAGGAGAGTGGTCAACGGGCACTACAGGCCTGGGGCTACTGCCCCCCACTCTGCGAGACCACGAGGGCCAGAGACATCTGGATGGCCCAGGGGCCGGTCCTGGCCACAACTAGCTAGGGAGCCCCAGTGGGGTGGTTTCGTTGGTCCAGGAAGGATTGATAGGGAACCATCGGGGTTCCAGAGTGGAAGAGAATCTGCAGTTGCGGGCCTGCGTCCACCTTTTCTCGCCCCAAGCAGGGAAGACCATCAAGGCATTGATCGGTCTACCCTGGCTTTTGGCTGGAAGGGGGTTATGTTGGACTTGGCCCTTTTTCCCTGAATTGTTTCGTTTTTGTAGTGTTAAGGTGCAGGTGCTCCCTTCTCCCAAGATGGCTGCCACAGGCCCCTGCTACTGCAGAGTGGTCTTTCATAGTAGCACCCTAGCTGCCAGGAGCTGGCTGGAACCCCACAACAATGTTGCAACTCCAGCCCGCCTTTTTGTCCCATAGGTAGAGTGGGGAAGCTCCTGGAAAGTGCTGGAACCTTCTAGAAGGGAGGTGTGGTTTTTCTTTTGCCGCCTTGGCTAGAGGTCACCTGACCTAGGGCTACTTAAAAGTGGGAGGGAAACTTTTGTGGTGAGTTGGCCATTGGGGTGAAGCAGAGCTGGAAGAATCCACCAGGAGTGTAGGCGGTAGGGCCTAGCCAGGGACTTATGCCTCTGAGAGTGACAGGATTTAGGTGCTGCCTCTTAAGTGAGTGAGGGACCCTGTGAAACCCACTGATCTTGCCCAGCAGTAGGAGGACCCAGAGACTCTCTGCCCAGCCTGACTAGGAAGGATCTAGTCGCCCTCTCCATCCCTACCCCCCTGTAACAGAACCCCTTTAAGGGCGCCAGATACATCTGCGCCAACAAGACTTTATCTAACATCTGAGAACAGAGACTTATATGCCAAGCACTGAGACTGCGTGTCCAGATTGAATTCTCAAACTTATATGCCAAGCACTGAGACTGCGTGTCCAGACTGACCCCTGAAGCCGTATGCAAAGCAGATTGAAGAGCCACCGGGGATCGACCAGGTATTAGCGCTGTGACCCCTGCGCTCCCTGACCTGGCCTGGGACCCCCGGCAGCGTGCTCCGCTGAGCGCGGAACCCCCATCCTTAACTTGAGCCCCCCCTGTGACGTGGAAGCCAGCGCGCTCACCACCGCGGCCCGGAGGCCGGAAGAAGTGCCCTGCAGAGTCGCGAGGCCCGTGAGAAGTCCGGGGCCCCGCCGCTGCCGTCGCAGCTGAGTGAGAAGGTGCGCGAGGCCTGGGGCCGAGTTTCCCCATCGTCGCTGGAGCGGACGCTGTCAGACTCCGAGAACGAGGTAAGCCCGGAGGCTGGGATCGCCCCTGGTGCGCCCCCTACTGGTCGGGATCCGCACCGCACCCTCAGCCCGGGTCCCCTCTCCGTGGGAGTTTCCCCCCTGCCAGCGCGACGGAGAGACCCCGCCGAGGGATCCTCTCCTTGTGCCCCCGTGACTGCTCTGGAGCGAGGTGCCCTGCGAACTGCACCGGAGCCGAGAGACTTGCTCCTCCCGTCCCGGGCGCTTCCCGCTAAAAGCTCCGTGAGGCGCATTGACTGTCCTACCCCACATTGAAGTACTCAGCGCCCACAATTACAAGTAGCGCTCTGATATCCTTGTGCCGGATTGAAGTGCTCAATGTCCATAATTACAAGTAGCGCTCTGTTACTCAGGTGCCATATCGAAGAGCTACATGCTGCTGATTACGAGTAGCGCTCTGTCATTCATGTGCCATATTGAAGTGCTACGTGTTGGTGATTACAAGTAGCGCTCTGTTATTCATGTGCCATATTGAAGTGCTACGTGTTGGTGATTACGAGTAGCGCTTTGTCATTCATGTGCCATATTGAAGTGCTACGTGTTGGTGATTACGAGTAGCGCTCTGTTATTCATGTGCCATATTGAAGTGCTACGTGTTGGTGATTACGAGTAGCGCTCTGTTATTCATGTGCCATATTGAAGTGCTACGTGTTGGTGATTACGAGTAGCGCTTTGTCATTCATGTGCCATATTGAAGTGCTACGTGTTGGTGATTACGAGTAGCGCTCTGTTATTCATGTGCCATATTGAAGTGCTACGTGTTGGTGATTACGAGTAGCGCTCTGTTATTCATGTGCCATATTGAAGTGCTACGTGTTGGTGATTACGAGTAGCGCTCTGTTATTCATGTTCCATGTTGAAGTACCACGTGCTATTGATTACGAGTAGCTCGCTGTGCTAGATGCCCCGTTCTGAGGTTCTCACCAGTTAGCGCGCCTAGCGCCATCATCACCCCCCTAAGGCGCTACAGGAAAGTGAGGTGCGCATGTAACTCTAGGTGAAGGGTAGTTGTACCTCAGGCAGTACTGATTTGTTATGAATGTCATTTGTGGTATTACCAGCTTATGGAATGTACTGCTACCTCATGAACTGCATCTAACGTGATCTGCTTGGATAAACTTGAATATTTACTTAACTCCTACCGTGTGGCGTCACTTATTGTGTGTGTTCCTTGTCCCATGTGAGGTGCGTGTTGTATGGTTGCTTTACACACAGACCTTTGGTGGCCCGACCGCTCGTGTCACGTTACCGCCCCATAGGGCCTGGAGACCCCAGGTCTTACACACATTCAAACACTTTCACGACTGTTGCATTTATTGGAGGGAGATTTGTAAACTCTACCCAGTTTTATTAGATGTGCATTGTGTGAAGTGGTAGTAGTATGTTTTTTCTATATTTGCTATAATAGTTTGCATAGTTTTGTATAAATTGTCATGGGAATAGTATATGTATTACATTTGATATTTTATCATTTAATTTATTTGGTTATAATTAAGGCTCAGTTTTCCGTTTTTACAGATTTTTACAGATAAATACAGACAGAAAACCTTTTATTTTCTTGTCTGTATGTATTTTTAAATGTGGATAAAAACACAAATTGGGTGCTTTTTGCGTGATTCCAAATACACTTTGCCATGACTGCCAGGCCACTAACTATGTGTACTGATAGGTAAGGGGGTTAAAAAAAGTAATTTTAGTAAAGAGGCTTCCTCAGCAGTAGATATGCACAAGGCTGATACTGAAATGTGCACATTTTGATATAAATGCATTGATTTATCTTCTGCGGGTATTCATATTACTGAAACCTGGCAGGCATTCAAGCATCACAGCATATTTATTGGTTAAATAAATGGGGAAATATACCAGTTTCAGTTACATTTTTTTCACAACGCCCATACTAAAAATGGATAAATACAGATAAAGTTGACAAAAACATGAATATGGATGAATACAGATGGAAATGTCAACAACAAAAAATACCATAAAACCGGGAGTCCTAGTTATAATTGTTATTATTATGTTGTTGTTATATAAAATTATTATATTTTTAATATTTAATAATTTTAATGTGCAAAATAATTTTGACTAAATTTCAAGAATTTTAAGTTGTTTACTTTTTTAATCAAATTAGAACAGTTTGTTTTTTAAAGGTTTTGGGGCTTATTACGATGTCAGTCGTATTGCCTCCGACCGACACTGTATCGGGACCCACCGACTGCCTGATTACAATGCGACCGATCACTACCTGGTCGGATACTCTATTTCTGCATTCACAAAGGGGAAGAGATCCCCTGGGGACCCCTTCCCTTTTGCGACTGCTTTACCACCCTTCTGAGAAGGGTGGTAAACTGCAACTGTTTTGCAACCGCAATTGCGGTCGCAAATCAGTCATACAGAGGGCTCAGACTCGCAAATAGAAAGGGACGCCCTTGGAATAGCGAGTCACTAATCCTATTTAGCGAGTCACAAATAAATTGCGACTCACTAAATAGGGTTAGTACATGCCCTTTTGTATTTTGCATGCTCAAACGGGTCGCAAACCAATAGACACTGTTGTGTTCTCAAGTTTGATTTATTTAAAGTAGGGGCCGAAACACATGCCTTAGTTCCTCCAACAAAAGGTAAAACAGTATAAAATGGATCTTAGTGTGTTTAGCAGCTGTATCACAATAGCAGAGGAGACCTCACACACATAAAGGGAAGGCAACTTTAAAATGTGTTAAATTCAATCTAACATATGTCAAATAGCAATGATATATGGGGTTCAAAATCTATGTTAAGTAAGGTTACAAGCTATATTGGCGGTTGATACCAACACATATCTATCTACAAACAGCTGTGTCTGGACCCTCCTCAGCCTCCTATTCATATAATAGTTCAGGAAGCGTCGCTTAACCTCCTTTTTACTTTTAGCTGACATCATATACGGATTATCAAACATTTCTTTTAATCCTATGATCTCAGGTTTGTTCTAAATTTACACTAACCATGGGATCTGTGCCACCCCATCTTGTAATAAGCAATCCAACACTAAAGATCTGACCAAGTTTGCCACTGGGTTTGATAGCAAACACAGCAAGATGATGAACGGAGTGCTGAAACTTTTCAACCAGTCACCCAAGTCAAGAGATCTGGGTTTAATCCATCATTCTTTTGCTCACTATGCCAACTCCAGTTGGAATCCAGCCATATGCAAATAAGTCTTGACCCATCTCCTCATGGTATTGGTCAAGCCTGAATTACCGGGCCAGGTCCTCCCTGAACTGGAAACAAGCATCCTAGAACCGGTTTCGGGGTGTCACCGCTCATCAGCCAGGCTAACTTGAATCCAGCGGCACTGCGAGCAAGGGAAACACGTCTGGGCATACACTTGGCAACTTACGGCGAATGTCCAAACACAACAAGATGATGGATGGAGTGCTGAAACACTTCAACCACTTACCCCCAGTCAAGAGATCTGGGTTGAATCCTTCCTTCTTTTGCTCAGTATGCCACCCCAGTATGGATTTTCCCAAATCCTTACCCACAACAAAATTGGGGCAAGACTTATCGAATCCTCCAGATAGGCGAGGCCTAGTTTCTCATGACAGATTATTGTAACTGTCCTAAGGGTACAGCAAGGAGACTTCATATAAAGTGTTGTTCTTCCCTCTGGAGGATTAATACATTTGTATACCCCACAAACCTGTATCATAAAGCCCTACAGAGATACATTTACTTTTAAACAGAGCATCATCTCCCTAATAGGTTTCTGCCCCAGTGTATTAGCAAATCTAAAAATTGCTTTCTGAGTTGGTGTGTCTTTGCAGTTAAAAATGCATTCCATTTAAGAGAAGCGCTAAAAAGACTCACTAGATAATGAAAATCAGACACTTTTTTAACCGCTTCTGTGCTCAGGATGGCCGGGAGCCGTCCTGAGACACGGTGGGCGTGTGCTCAGGACGGCTCCCGGCCGTCCTAGCACATGACACCGGAAATCCCTCTGGTGTACGCACCAGAGGGATTTCTTTTTCATCCCCAAAGCCTCGAGTGCTGGGGAAGAGCTTCCCCAGCTCACGAGGCCCCCCGTAGTTTCTATGAAATGGCGATCAGCGCGCAGGTTGCGCTGACGTCATTTCATAGAAACCGAAACTGAAATGAGCCTTTAAGCTAATTTCAGTTTCACTTTCTACGTGCTCAGGGGGCTATCTCAGTCCCCTGAGCAAGTAGAAAGACGGTAGAGGTATCATTGGAAAGGGTAGAATCTCCCCCTCCCCAGTGGATCCCTGCTTGGGGATTGCCCCAGGAGGGCGATCCCCAAGCTGGGATCCACCACTAGACAACAGGGAGGGGGGAGCGGCCCCTTGGGCAAGGGCCTTTGCTCCCTCCCCCAAAAAATTGGCCAAATTCAATCTTTCTGCCCCTCAGGGGGGCAGATGGGGCAGTAGCCCCCAATCTGCCCCCCTGGGGGGGCAGAAAGCCCACTGGATGCCAGGGTTTTTGTTTTGGCAATATCAATGAGGGTGGGGGCTGCCCAAAACAGGCATGCCAATGCCCCCTACCCCCCCACAACTACAGCCTTTCTGCCCCCCCCTGGGGGTTAGATGGGGGCAGTAGCCTCCAATCTGCCCTCCCGCGGGGGCAGAAAGCCCCCTAGATGCCAGGGATTTTTATGAGGCAATTCTAATTAGGATGGGGGCTGCCCAAAACGGGTATTCCAATGCCCCCACCCCCTTCCACAATTACAGCCTTTCTACCCCCCTGGGAGGCAGATAGGGCAGTAGCCCCCAATCTGTCCCCCCAGGGGGCAAAAAGCCCACTAGAAGCCAGGGATTTTTTGGGGGGCAATTTGAATTAGGGTGGGGGCTGCCCTAAACGGGCAAGCCAATGCCCCCACCCCCACAACAATTACAGTCTTTCTGCCCCCCCTGGTTGGCAGATGGGGGCAGATGCCCCAATCTGGCCCGGGGGGCAAAAAGCCCACTAGACACCAGGGATGTTTTTTGCCAATTTGAATCAGGGGTGGAGGCGGCCCACAACGGACATGCCAATGCCCCTACCCTCTGCCCGCAAACATTCCAGTCTATCTGCCCCCCCTGGAGGCATATGGGGGCAGTAGCCCCCATTTTGTATTCATGTAGGGGTGGGGGCTGCCCATAATGGGCATGACAATACCCCCACCCCCACCCCACAGAAATTCCAGTCTTTCTGCCCCTGGGGGGGGCAGATGGGAAAAGACTTTGGGGAACGCGGGGTCGGTGGAAATGACCCACGCAGATTCCGGAACTTTCCACCACAGTAATCTGAGTGTTTTTTTGGACAATTTTTTAGGTTTGCAAGGGATCCTGGGTAACAGAACCTGGTGAGAGCCAGTCCAGTCACCCCATCCTGGATTTCCCTGGGTGACTAGTTTTCAAAAATGTATAGGTTTGCTAGGATTCCCTAGGTGCCGGCAGAGCTAGGGTTAAAAAACTACAGCTAGGCACTCTACAAACAAAAGGGTAATTTTTCATTCTGAAAATGTGGTGTGTTCACGTTGCATTTTGAGCCGTTTCCTGTTGTGGGCACTAGGCATCCCACACAAGTGAGGTACCATTTTTATCGGGAGACTTAGGGTATATTTGTATAGCAACTGTTATTACCTATTGAATTTCGATGCATTTCTGCCTTCTAAATTAAAGATAATGTGTAAAAAAGAATTAAATTTGAAAAATGACCGATAATTTTCATGCTAGTATGAGTATTCCCAATTTCGGAAATGTGCAAATATCTACTGTTTCTAAACTTTATATTTTGTTCCCATTTCAGAAATACATAGGTGTCTTTCATACCGATTTTTCCATGTATACATTTTCCCAGAATAATTGCTATATACCCGGTACACAATAAAAAAACATTGCAAGTCGCTGCTCCGTTTTTGGCTCTGGGTTCGTCGGGTTCTTGGTGAACCTACAAGTCCTATATATCCCCACAACCAGTAAAGTCCAGCGGATGTAATGGTATATTGCTTTCAAAGAGCTGTCATAATTAGAAGTTACAGGTGAAAACGTTGACACAAATGGCTGTTTTTTTCAACTAATTTTTAATTTTTCCTATATTTAACTGTTAGTTTCTATAAAGAGACCTTGAAGGATCTACACAAATGACCCCTTGCTGAATTCAGAATTATGTCTACTTTCTACAGTGTATAGCTTTCCAGGATCCATTATTGCTTTCATGCCCATTTCTACCATTAACTGGAAAGAGGTTGAAAGCACAAAAAATAGCAAAATAGGATATGGCCCAGAAAAATGCCAAAACTGTGTAAAACGTTTTGGTTTTCTGACAAAAGTCTGTCATTCCCTAAAAGCTGGGAAAATGGTGATTTCAGCCACACAAACCCTTTTTTGATACCATTTGCAGGGAAAAAACCAGACGCAGTCATTTGCAGCACTTTGTTCCCATTTTTACCACAAAAAACAAAATGTAGCTGTATTTTGGCTAATTTCTGGGTCCCCTCCAGGGGAATTCACAAACCCTGGGTACCTTTAGAATCCCCATGATGTTGGAAGAAAAGGACGCAAATTTGGCATGGATACCTTATGTGGTCAAAAAGTTGCAGGGGCCTAAGCGCAAACTACCCCAAATAACCAAAAAGAGGCTTAGCACAAGGGGGGAAAAGGCCTAGCAGCAAAGGGGTTAATAAAAGAGTTTTCCCTATCATGTGTGCTTTACATCGTGTGCTTTTTGGCGTACAGGTCATTATAAATGATTTAGAATAATGTATTTTTCGGTCCAGACCTTCAATAAATAAGGAAAATGAATCTAGTAATATCTGTAAACCATTTGCTGTACAGGCAATTACGTCCTACACCTATGGGAGAATTAGGATGGATTGCTTTCTCATACGTGGAATGTCCTTTCCCACCTCTACTAGATGTTTAAATATCCCATTAATATAAAGGAGAAAAAGGAAAAGAGCAAGAATACATCCTTGTCTCTCCCCCCTTCTCCCTTGTAAAGATCTACTTTGGGGGATGATTTCACCCTGTGGACCAGGGCACGAGTCGGGGGTACACGCGGGTGGACGGCGTCCCCCCACTTTTTTCCCAGGGTGGACGCTGTCCACCCTGCCAAGAAGTTGGGCCCCACTGAAAAAGATGCTGAATCCGTCCCGGTATAATTTTCAAACACCGGGACACTTTCAGCAGCGCCTGCATGTTGTTGCATGCTTTCGATCTGCAACAACATGCAGGTGGGGAGGGGGCTCTCTTATTTCTGACTCCTACTGGGCCCATAACAAAGGCCGAATCTCAGGGGTCATCAGGCTGCTTTTTGTTGAAGTCTCCTGGCTGGCAGCAGTCAGGAGCCTCACACCTGATGCAAATGCAGCAGAGGGGAAACAAAGGCTCACACCTTGTTAGCACTTCACACATACTTAAGGCTCTGCTTAGGAGATATGCATTCACTGTAAGAACGTCAGATGTGTTGATCTTTCCCATTATTTGCACAAAATAAATAGCATTTATATAGCGCTTACTATCCCTGAGGAGGCGTTGTAATAATTTAAATATCACTATTTCTTTTAAAGCACTATGGCTAGAGCAAGCTTAACGCTGACAAAAGGTAACATTGTTTTATGTGTAGCTTACAAAAGTGTGAATCTTGTACCTAAATCAGGAGGGTTTGCAAGTATACTCGAAATGTGCTCAAATGATATACATGCTAAACATATATGTGAGGGCCTAAGATCTGATGTCACTTATAGTGATGCCATTTCCTGTGATGTCACACACTGTGATGTCACGATGTCACACGCTGCGATGTTACGCGCTGCTTTGCCACGCGCTGCGATGCCACTTGCATACTGATTAATTAGGTTAGTCCCCCACTTCTTTTTTTAGGACTTGTGCCCTGCTGTGGGCCACAGCGAACCCCTAGTGTCAGGTTTGGATGTAAACGCTTTACTAAAGCTAAAAGATCCTGGTTCCACCCCCATAGAAAGTCAAACCATTAGAATAACTAGTAATTATAACACAGTGTAAGTGCGATTTCTGCAGGAGAAGACCAGATGACGGCAGCTGAGTGGCATGCAATACAGAGTGACTTGCTATCAGGTGCCATCAGTGGTGCGATATGTCCAAGATGAGAGAGTTCATTGTGGGCTGTATACATATTTAGAAAGCCTACAAATACATTTTGACAATTCTTTCCATGTATTGTGGCATGACTGTTATATCAGATACAGACATATATTTATTATAATTTCTATAAAACAAAATATCACCATTTCAAAGGCCAGACTCCTGTCTCCAGTACCCACGGGAACTCTGTCCCAAAGAAAGAGGACAAACAGTAGTGAAACCAGGAGCTTGCCATATCGTGTTTCTCTCCCCCTTTGCCTAGACCTAAAAGTATTTTCTTTAGGGGTTACCACTTGTTAGGCTAGAAAATAGGCAAAGCGGAAACTGCATCCTCCCAAATCTCAGCAAAACTTCAACATTTATCTACCTGTGCATAGACTGTTGGTATACTTTAAAACACATTTATTCCAATTCACAAAAGGAACATCCACCCTTTCACTCTCCGTCCATCCATTCACTATTGCACTTATCAATTCATCAATCCATCCATCCTTTCACTCATCCATCCACCCTTTTACCCATCCAGCTACCCTTCCACCCATACTTCCAGCTATTTACCTTTTTTCTCATCTATCCTTCCACTCACTCATCAATCCATCCATCCTCACTCATTATCCATCTATTCAATCTTTCATTCATCCATTCAACCTTTCACTAATTCATCCAGCCATCCACCCATCCCTTACTCACTCGCTCACCTTTTCATATTGATTTTGAGCTGAGCCTTTTTGAGAAGAGGCCCATCAAAAACTTCACCCTCGCTGCAGGAGACATTTCAGGACTGGGACAGAAGCCACCCAGGGCGGAGACAGGATCCACCACAGGGGGGACAGGAGCCATCACAGGTGGGGGGTACAGGAGCCACCACATGGGGGGAGAGGAGCCATCACAGGAGGGGGAACAGGATCCACCAGGGTGGGCACAGGGGTGGGCATGCAGTATTCTAGTATCATCTTGGTCTCTTCCAGGGTGGGGTAGGGCTCCTCACCCCCTCCTGAACAAGACAAGGAGAAGACAGGCTCTCTTTCCAAAATGTTAGTTTTGCCATCCCCCACTGTGATGTACAGTACTTAAAGGAGATACTCCAAGAGAACTGATTTAACTGATTGTCCTCCATACTTTGTTAATCAGTGTGGGTGCGATTGTGCCATTTCTTTATTTTATTACATTATAGACTGCATGTTTGAAGAACCGAGGTTTGCTTACAATTTAGAGACAGTAATTAAGCTCTGTGAAGAGAACCACGTGCTGCCTCGGGGTAATCAGGGCCGGTTCTAGGATGTTTTGGACCCTGGGCAGAAAGGGAATGTGTGAGGCCCCTCTAAATTGCAGAGAAATGACTCATTCAGGGCTGTCTGTATCCTTTGTTGAATCGTTGTAATAACAATTTACCCTTAAATACCTTTTGGGTCTAATAGATGCTTTTCATAATAAATGAGTCAGGCCTACTGCCTTTGTAGTAACATTTCATAATATACCGAGCAGGCCTATGCAATCTAACATAACATTTCAAAAGTTTCCCATAGCCTTTATACATATTTAGAAAGCCTACAAATACATTTTGACAATTCTTTCCATGTATTGTGGCATGACTGTTATATCAGATACAGACATATATTTATTATAATTTCTATAAAACAAAATATCACCATTTCAAAGGCCAGACTCCTGTCTCCAGTACCCACGGGAACTCTGTCCCAAAGAAAGAGGACAAACAGTAGTGAAGCCAGGAGCTTGCCATATCGTGTTTCTCTCCCCCTTTGCCTAGACCTAAAAGTATTTTCTTTAGGGGTTACCACTTGTTAGGCTAGAAAATAGGCAAAGCGGAAACTGCATCGTCCCAAATCTCAGCAAAACTTCAACATTTATCTACCTGTGCATAGACTGTTGGTATACTTTAAAACACATTTATTCCAATTCACAAAAGTAACATCCACCCTTCCACTCTCCGTCCATCCATTCACTATTGCACTTATCAATTCATCAATCCATCCATCCTTTCACTCATCCATCCACCCTTTTACCCATCCAGCTACCCTTCCACCCATACTTCCAGCTATTTACCTTTTCTCTCATCTATCCTTCCACTCACTCATCAATCGATCCATCCTCACTCATTATCCATCTATTCAATCTTTCATTCATGATGTTGCAACCAACTCAGGCCTATTGTATTGAGCATAACCTTTTCCACAAAGCAACCATCAGGCATACTTATTTTTTATTTATAGAGTTTTATATAGTTCGAACTTGACCCTATTAGGTATCAGAGTGCTGTACAATTGGGAAGCAAAAAAGATGAACACACAAGAGTAATACATATGTGGAAGAACACAAAGGAACTAAAAGAACATAAAGCCATAATCAAGGAGTTCGGATTCGGGATGGTCATCAAAATAATATATCTTCATTGAGGGAGGAATCTGTTCATTAGTAGAAACTTTGCTTCTGTTTGAAGCTACTAGTTAAGGGGTTAGACCTGGTCTCAGGAGGAAGCGAGTTCCACATTTTTGGGGAAATTTCAGAGAAGTAACGCTTGCAGGTGTTCTTTTTTTTAAATGTGTAGGTTTTTGGTAGAAGGGAGCTTGTGTTTCTTACAGATCTGTTCTCACCTGATCGGACGAGTTACTTGGCCAGGTAGGTTGGAGTGTTGTGATGAAGAATTTTATGAGATATGCAAGCAATTTTTAGATGAATCTTTGCTTCATAGGGTAACTAGTTTAAACCCTTGAGATCTGAGGTGATGTGATCGCTTTTTTTTAGCCTGTGATGAGTTGTGGCACAACTTTGAAGGTTGACTTTAGAGGTGGCAGTTTTCTTTGGATAGACACACGAGGATAGCGCTGTTATAATCTAGTTTGGAGATCACAAGTCCTTGAACCGCTATCCTGAGGTCAGCAGTCGGGAGAAAAGGTTTTATTTTAGTGTGTGCAGTTGACGCCCCTGGTGGCGACGCTGATGTGATCATGCATAGAAAGGTGATTGTCCAAGGTTATTCCTAGAGATTTGGCTGAGGTTATGATGTGAGGGGTACAGTTGAAGCCTGGAAGATGAGAGAGACATTCTTTGATGTCAGGAGTGTGGTTGCGTGGTGAGATTAAGAGGAATTCAGTTTTGAGGGGTGTTTGGTTTAAGGTTACATGTTAGCCAGTGTTGAGTTTTTCTCAGGGTGTTAGTGAGGATGTCCTGGAGAGGTAATTTTCATATAAAGCTGAGTGTCATCTGCAGACATATGATAGGAGATGTTTGAGAGTTTGAGGATTTCAGCAAGGGATTCAATGAGCAGGTTGAACAGGGTAGGGGAGAGTAAAGATCCTTGAGGAAAGCCAATCGTAACTGGTGTCTGGGTGGATAGAGCGTGGTTGATCATAACTCTTTGAGATCTGTCTGTTGTGTAAGAATGAGGAGAACCTTTTTAATACAATGCTGGATAGACCCATTCTGGATTCTAGGAGATTCAAGAGGTTCTCGTGTGTAACCGTGTCAAACACAGCTGACAGGTCAAGCAGGATTAATAAGCAGCCTTCATTATGGTCGAGAACTCTCAGGGCGCCATCAACAATGTGGACCAGGGCAATTTCAGTAATGTGGCCCGATCTGAAGCCAGATTGCCATTGGTCGAGGAGTTGGAAATGTTCACTATGATTACATAGTTATCGCTGGATGCATTTTTCTAGGAGCTTGGGATAGTGGAGATTGGGAGGTAGTTGTTAGGATCTGACTGATCGGCATTGTTTTTTTTTTTTTACATATAGGGGCAACCTGGCCGCTTTTTAAACAATCTGGTATGGAGCCTTGTGTTACGGAAGTGTTGATGATCTTGGGCCATAAGGTGAGCAGGGAGTGTTTGATCCAGTTGAGGGGTCAGTGAAGTGGTTAGAATGTTTCAAGGATAATATTTTTAAGATGTTAGATTCATTGATGGTCTCGAAGATGGATCAGGAGGCATTGTGATTAGGTTTGAGTGAGGAGCTTTCAGGGCATTCTCCCTAAGGTATGGGGGAGTGAGGCAGAGGGTCTTTGATGGAGAAGAGCTTTATGACATTTTGGAGAACATTGTCGATTAGACTCATTTTCTCTGCAAAGAAGGAGGAGAATAAGTTGCAACTGGGTGGAGTTGACTTTTCAGATGAGAGGGGATTACAATTTCCTATTTGTTTGATTTTTGACAATTTCAAACAATTTCTGGGGATGATTTGTGGCCTTGTCGAGTTGTTGTCTAAAAAAAGAAGCTTTAGAATGTCTGATAAGCTTGTTATAGGTTTTCCTTCTTTGTTTCAGTAGATTGAGGTTGATCGTAGAGAGTGAGAGTCTACAAGTCCTTTCTGCTGCTCTAAGTGAGCGGCGTTCTTCACTGAGACAACAATCGAACCATGGGTTCGATTTTTTAACCTGGGCTCTTTTCAGTTGTTTGGGAGTAATGGTGTCCATAATGTCTGAAATGGTGTTGATATAGAGGTCTGAGGTCTTAGTGCATGAAGATAGCATGTTATTGCTAAGAGCAGACAACGTCAGGCGGTTGATATTTCTGGTGTTTCTGACCCAACGTTTGGCTTCTACTTGTTGTCCATTGGAGATGACTACCTTTTCTGATATGAGTCAAGAACCCTCCAATCTACGCCTGCGTTTCTTCTTTGCTCTCTACTCTACCTTCCAAAAGAAAGCAATTGGCCATATAACCGCATTGGAGGCATTTGGGCCTCATTTGGAAGGCTTCCCTGCGATCCATTTTATATGGATTGCGAGGTTCCCTTCTTTTGCAAAGGAAACCGTTTGCGAGTACTTCCTACCGAGATGCTCGGTCTAGCTGTTTTGTCTCGAGAAACCCCAGTGTTTCCAATGCGCCTGCGCGAGCTTCGCGCGGCGCACTTCAACTGTAAAAATACAGTTGGTGGACAATTCCCCTCAGTGCTCCGCTTGTGAGGAAGATTTTGACGAGAATTAGAGTCCGTGTGTTCCAGTCTAAAATTTCAGGGAAGTTAATGAGGCTTTTACGTGCTTCGTTGAAGGACGATTCCTGACCTTTTTGAATTTATTTGACAGCTCTTCTCCGCAGTAGCAGTGGTAGCGTTTCAGTCCTGCTCAGCATCATGGGAGAACCGTGAGTTATAGGAGCTGAGGGAGTCTGGTTTCAGTGAAGAGAAGCCGGCTCATCATTTCTCAAGTAAGTTGTCTAAAATATTTTAATATGGAGTTTACAAACTAATTTCTGGAGAATAATATCACAAGTGACAATGCCTAACCTGGTAATTCAGGAGAACTATTAACGGTGTAAAGAGCTCCAGCATCATTCGAAGTTTATCTTTTCCTTTTCACGTCTAAGTTGTGAGACAGCATAAATCTGACAAGAAAAAATAATTCATAAGCCTTCAGCAGCGCAGAGTATAACTCCAGTCCTTATAATTACTTCTTCACGAGGAGCCAATTTAATCTTGCTTTGGACATTACTAGTCTGCATGGAGAGTTTATCTACTAATGATCAAACTAATAATTGTAGTAGAGAGGAGTAATTGCTTGTGCTTATATCTTTTAGGTCATACAAAAGAAAATTCAAAAGAAGACCGGTGTCCTGAGGCAGTCTCTCTGTTTTGTCTTTCCACTTCCCCTTTCCCCTGGTCTGGAGTTGGACTCAGTATTTATTTGATGATACTGACTACAGTCGGAGGGAATTGGTGAAAGATCATCTGCTCCTGAGGAGATCGCTTTCCCCATATCTGACAGATTGAAGTGCCATGTACCTCTTAATTGAGGTTTCAGATCTCCTCCTGGGCAGCATGATGGAGAGTATAGATTTAAAGACCTTAGCCACCATTTCAGAAGGAATGCAGTCACAGCTAAATAATGCCTTAGAAATAAATAAGTCCCATAGGGAGGAAGTCAGAAGGGCACGTCAGGTATCAGTTCAAATGAGACAGAAGTTAGATGAACTCTTAGTTTCAGGCACAGTTTTTAGAGGAGCGCAAAGTTTGCCTAATAACCCATCCCTTTCAGATATCTCAACTCAGGTTATCCACGCAATTTCACCAATTATTTTTTGGCACCTCCTGAGAGGTTTAGTGGAGACCCACAAAATGCACAAATCTTTTTAACCCAATGTTCCTTACATTTTTTGTGCCGACCTGTAAATTTTGCAGAAAATCAATCAAAAGTGGCATTCATGCTGTCGAATCTGAATGGAGAGGCTGCAGCCTGGTCAGTGTCGTTGGTCACCTGGAATGATCCAGTGCTATATGATTTTGACAATTTTAAAATCAAATTTGTACGTATTTTTTATCGAAGATCAGCTTCTCAAGCAACAGACAATGAGCTTTTGGAACTTAAGCAAGGCAACAAAGACTTGGTGGGGTATTTAGCCCACTTCAATAAATTGGTAGTGGAGACTAATTAGCCCGAGGAGAAAAGAGCAGCCATCTTTTATAGAATTTTGAGAGATGAACTTAAGGATGCGTTGGCGCAAATTCCAAAGAGACCTACTGAAGTTTCAGAGTTCATTGACCTGGTTCTGCAGATTGATCATCGCTTGAGTGAACGACGCAATGAGAAGAGAAGGGAATTTCGTCCTCCCCCTCCTCGTTTTGATCATGCTAAGATTGAAGGTCATAAATCATCTGAGCAAGTATCTTCTGAAGAGCCCATGCAGGTTGGATCAATCAGAGGACCTTTAACAAAAGAAGAGAAGGAAAGACGAAGATCAGGACAATTATGTATGTATTGTGGTTTAGCTGGCCATTTTGTTAAGGATTGCCCCAAGAAGCCAAAATCATCTCAGCAGGCAAAAGGTCAGCTTCACCTGTATAAGGCGTTGCACAGGTGGAACCAAAGTTGAAGTCAGCTCCAGTCTCACAGCAGGTGGCGAACACCTTACAGTCTTCGGCTCCTCATTTGGTAGTCACCTTTACTGCAAAGTTCCAAGATAAGATTGTTAGTGGAGTTTCCGTAATGATTGAGTTAGGGGCAACTGGAAACTTTTGTGACATCAAATATGTCCAATGAATAGGAATATAATTTGTTGAGAAAGAGGTTTTGGAAGCTGTCAGAGCAGTGGATGGGACAAATTTATCCTCTGGGCCCATCAGCCATGAAACAGAAAAGATCCAACTGTCTGGGTTAAATGGTCACTCAGAGTTGATTGCATTTAAATTGATTGACGTGCCTCAGTTTCAGCTTATCCTCGGCCTTCTTTGGCTAACTGAGCATAATCCATGTATAGACTGGAATAAGAGAACTGTTGTAATTGATTTCTCTTACTGCAAGGAGAATTGCTTTTGTGAGCATCCTAAGTGATTGGAAGAATCTCCAGCAAGAAGGTTAGCAAGTCATCCACTCCAAATTTGTTCTTTGGAAACAAGGGATATTTCATTGGAATACCAAGATTTGTCTTCAGTGTTTGATAAAAAAAGCAGAGAAGCTTTACCCCCATCGCCCATACGACTGCAAGATAGAGATTGAGCTCGGAGCTATACTGCCTTGTAGTCGTATTTATGCATTAACCAAAACTGAGAATCAATATCTGAAGGCTTATTTGGACCAACATCTGGCAAACGGATTTATTCGCCCTTCCCAATACCCAGTCTCTTCTCCTTTAGTTTTTTATTCCCAAGAAGGATTGAGATCTTAGAACTTGTATCGATTATAGAACACTAAATCAAGTGACACTTAAGAATCAATATCCCCTTCCTTTAATTTCTGTCTTACTAGACCAAGTAAAAAATGCTAAAGTTTACACCAAACTAGATCTACGTGGGGCGTTTCATTTTATCCGAATCGCCCCTGGAGATGAGTGGAAGACGGCGTTTCTAACACGTTATGGCCTATTCGAATATCAGGTTATGCCATATGGATTGTGTAATGCGCCTGCTGCCCTTGCTGAATTTTTGGATAGAATAGCTGTCGTCTACATAGAAGACATTTTGATCTTCTCTAACAATGTTGAGGAACATGTGACCCTTGTGAGATCCATCTTAACAAGGTTATTAGAGAACTATCTCTATGTGAAATTGTAGAAGTGTGCCTTCCATGTGGTGATGGTAAAATTTCTTGGCTTTGTATTGTCCCCTGAAGGAGTGAGTATGGATTCAACAAAGGTCAAGGCAGTTCAAGATTGTCCGTCTCCAAAAAGTGTTAAGGAGATCCAAAGTTCCATCGGATTTTTGAACTTTTAAAGAAGGTTCATTCCTGATTTTTCTCACACAGTGAGTCCCATCACTCGCTTACTTAAGAAGGGAGTGAAGTCTGTTTGGGATGATGAAGCTGAAAAAAGTCTTTCAATTTTTGAAGAGGTCTTTTACTCAGGCCCCAATTTTACTGCATCCTAGAACAGAAGAGCCATTTTTTGTAGAAGCTGACGCCTCAGATGTTGCAGTTGGTGGAATTTTATCTCAGCGTCACAGGAACACCGGTCAGCCTCATCCTGTGGCCTATTACTCGGGGAAGTTGACTCCTCCAGAATGTAATTATTCAATCGCTGACAAGGAGTTGTTAGCGGTATAAAGCGTTTTTTTGGAATAGCGACATTATTCACTTGGGGCTAAGCACAAGGTCACTGTGTTCACGGATCACCGAAATTTACAGTTCCTCAAGTCTGCTCGCACATTAACTGCCAGGCAATTGCGTTAGTCCTTGTTTTTTGCGGAAAGGATTTTGTAATTACCTTCAGACCTGGAGTGAATAATGTTAAGGCTGATGTCCTTTCTCTTATAAATTCAGATTTTTCAGAACCAAAACCAGAAAAGAAAACTATCATTCCTGAAGAGAAGTTTGTTCTAGCCACTCTCAGTACAGACCTTTCAACTAAAATCAAAAAGGCAATGTCGACTGTAGAAATGGCACAGTGGGCGAAGGAACAATCAGAAAGAGAAATCAGAAGGGGTCTTCCATATCAAGGTGATCGGTTGTACCTACCTACCAAGGAACTTCAGGAAAGAGCATTGAAGTCTTATCATGATGAGTTACTTGTAGGACACAAAGGAATACAAAAAACGATGGAATTGGTGGCGAGAAATTTTTGGTGGCCTAACATGAAGCCGCAGATACGACAGTAAGTATCCACTTGCGAGAGATGTTTGAAGGGGAAACCAGATCGTTTGGCTCCGCAATGGTTATTGATGGCAATGCCTACTCCACCACACCCTTGGCACACAGTATCTATGGATCTGATAGTAGACCTTCCTCCTAGTCAGGGATACAACACTATTTTAGTCATGGTAGACACATTTTCTAAAATGGCACATTTTGTTCCTCTAAAAAGTATTCCTCAAGCATCTCAATTGGCATAATTGCTTACACGTCACATAGTAAAATTGCATGGAATTCCAAAAGTTTTAGTTTCAGATCGTGGTTCACAATTGTTTCCCATTTTTGGAAGGCCTTCATTAATAGATTAGGGATTGACGCCCGCTACTCCACCAGTTTTCATCCTGAAACTAATGGACAGACAGAGAGGGTCAATCAAGACCTTGAACAATACCTCCGACTTTATTTGTTAGATCAAAAAGCTGGTTGGTCAGAGTTAGTGTGGGCAGCAGAATTTGCTTATAATGACACTAAGCATTCCTCTACAGGATATTCTCCTTTCTATCTCAATTATGGTAGGCACCCAAGTTTAATAATTGAAAAAGAAGAAGGTCTAGTCTCTGCTGTAGAATAGTTTGTAAAAGAGATCCAGAATACATTAACTCAAGCAGAAGAGAATTTAGTCAAGGCTAAGAATTCCTACAAATCTCAGGCTGATAAGAGAAGGCGAGAGAGTCCAGTTTTTAAGCCAGGAGAGAAGGTTTGGTTGTCCACTAAAAATCTCAAGCTAAAAGAGAATCGTAAATTCCAACCTCGGTTTATTGGTCTTTTTAACGTTGATAGAACGCTAAATCCAGTGACAGTTAAGATTCACTTGCCCACCTATCTCAAAGTACATCCAGTATTTCACATTTCTTTACTTAAGAAAATCCCACCTCATTTAAGAATACATCAGTCCGCCCCCGAAGCCAGTTTTGCTTGATTCATTTGAGGAATTTGAGGTTCACAAAATTTTAGACCCTACCTTTAGGAAGGGGAAATTGTATTATTTGATCGACTGGAAGAATTTTGGTCCAGAAGAGAGATCTTGGGAGCCTCATGCTAACGTTCACGCTCCAAAAATAATTAGAGACTTTCACAAAGCCAATCCAACAAAGCCAAGGTTGAAGGGATGCCTTTTGGAGGGGAGTACTGTCAAGAACCCTCCAATCTGCTCCTGCGTTTCTTCTATGCTCTACCTTCCAAAAGAAAGCAATTGGCCAAATATCCGCATTGGAGGCGTTTGGGCCTCAGTTGGAAGGCTTCCCTACGATCCATTTTATATGGATTGCGAGGTTCCCTTCTTTTGCAAAGGAAACCGTTTGCGAGTACTTCCTACTGAGGTGCTCGGTCTAGCTGTTTTGTCTTGAGACACCCCGGTGTTTCCAATGCGCCTTCGCGAGCTTTGCGTGGCGCACTTCAACTGTAAAAATACAGTTGATGGACGATTCCCCTCAGTGCTCCGCTTGTGAGGAAGATTTTGACGAGAATTAGAGTCTGTGTGTTCCAGTCTTAATTTCAGGGAAGTTAATGAGGCTTTTACGTTCTTCACTGAAGGACGATTCCTGACCTTTTTGAATTTATTTGACAGCTCTTCTCATCGGTGGCAGCGGCAGCGTTTCAGTCCTGCTCAGCATCGTGGGAGAACCGTGAGCTATATGAGCTGAGGGAGTCTGGTTTCAGTGAAGAGAAGCCGGCTCATCATTTCTCAAGTAAGGGTGTCTAAAATATTTTAATATGGAGTTTACGAACTAATTTCTGGAGAATAACAGCACAAGTGACAATGCCTAACCTGGTAATTCAGGAGAACTATTAACGGTGGAAAGAGTTCCGGCATCATTCGAAGTTTATCTTTTCCTTTTCTCGTCTAAGTTGTGAGACAGCATAAATCTGACAACAAAAAATAATTCATAAGCCTTCAGCTTTTCAGCAGTGCAGAGTATAACTCCAGTCCTTATAATTTCTTCTTCACGAGGAGCTAATTTAATTAACTAAGGACATTATTAGTCTGCATGGAGAGTTTATCTACTAATGAACAAACGAATATCATTCCTTTAATACCAAACATATCTAAAATACGTATAGAGATTCTTGCAGTTGATCAAATAACTTTTTTGGGACAAAACGACATAGAGAGGGGATAATCTCAGATATACACAGGTAAAAGGAGTAATTAAAGAAAAAGAATTCTAATCTTGTTAAGGGAGTAGAGTAGAGAGGAGTAATTGTTTGTGATGATATCTTTTAGGTCATACAAAAGAAAATTCAAAAGAAGATCGGTGTCCTGAGGCAGTCTCTCTTGTTTTGTCTTGCCACTTTCCCTTTCCCCCGGTCTGGGGTTGGACTCAGTATTTATTTGCCGACGGTGACTACGGTCGGAGGGAATTGGTGAAAGATCATCTGCTCCTGAGGAGATCGCTTTCCCCATATCTGAAATATGAAGAACATGCTGCATTGGTGGTCTGTCCAATCACAGGGTAGGATGGATTTAATTTTGATGGTGTTTTCCTTAGCAATTATTAAGTCTAATGTGGCCCCTTTGCTATGTGCTGTTGCATGCTTGAACCGAGTTGAGGTTGTGAAAGAAGGATTTGAAGCTGTTCACCAAATGGTCATTTGTGTCATTCCAAAGGAAATAGAAATTGCCAAGAAAAATCTGACTGTTGTGTGATCCGTTGTTGGTGGAGATGACCTCCATGATTTGTTCTGTGAATGTGTGATTATCGCCAGCGGGGAGGTAGATCGTGTGCAGTGTGCATCACGTACGGTCCGTAGTTACGGTATTGATCCCCAGATGTTGGCAGGACAGTGATTAAGTCTGAGTTTGTTTTCTTCAGAGATTAATCCGGTGGATACAGGGAATGTCACCACTGGGACAGCCGGACCTGTCCAAACGAATGATGTCATGGTTTGGAGGTAATAGAATGGCCAGTATGGGGATGAGGATTCATTAAGCCGCGTTTCAGTAAGTAGTAGGAGGTCCAGGTCAAGAGTGAGGATGAGGTCAGCAATGTCGCAGCATGTTTCACTGCCGACTGTCAATTGAGTAAGGTGCGCTTAAGGTTGGTTTTAGTTACAGTTGTAGATGAATGAGATATGGGGACTGGTTTGAGGTTATATTTATTTAATTAGCCTAATTTTGTGCGGAATATCCCTATGTGATTGAGTGATATTAGTCTTGATCTTTTCCACTGGCATGATGTGCTTGATAATTGCGTGGTTGTAAGATGCAAGAAGGGAGAGGATATCATTGTATGATAAGTGATTAGTCGATCTGTTACAAATCCATTTAAGTAGAGGGATTCAGATGTTGGCAGGGGAGTTGGCTGTTCAGGCTGTCGGTTGTTCTGATTCTTTTTGTGATTCATAACCTTATGTTCTAATTTAGAAGTAATATGTAGTAGATACTGGGTGTCAGGCCTCATCAGACATAGTTCTGCTTTTAGGTCATCGAGCCTTGTCTGGAGAGTGTAGGTATTGTTGCGTTGATTTGGGGAAGTGTGTGAGAGGTTTTGGTGGTGAGGAGTAGTACTAGCGATTTGGGGCAGCCCCTGGATATGGGGATTGGGTTTTTTGGTCAGTGACCGTTTAATGTTGTATGGTTGAGGGTCAGGTGGGAGGATGGATTGGGGACTGGAAGCAGTGTAGTGAGTTATGTTTTGATCCTGTCTTGGGGGAGCAATTTTATGGAGGGGTCTTTTCTTATCTAATGAGATGGGTGAATTGTGGGTAGAGGAAGTTGTGAATGGCTTTACAGTGCTAAATACTTGATATGGGGAGTGGTTATTACTGTCATTCATAAGATCAGAGGTGGGATTCAGATCGCAAGTAGATTGGGGAGGAGTGTTGATGGAGAGATGATGAATTGTAGTGGTTCAGCAATCTTAAGTGAGGAGGTAATATTCTGTACTGAGGTGATGTGGTGACTTGGGTTATGGTCAGGACTCTCGATAGGAGATGGATCAGTCTGGTTAAAAAATATTCCAGGGGTGGGAGAGTGGGTAGAAGGTACAGGAGAGAGGTGGAATGGAGTCAACGAAGGGGTGGAAAGGGTGTGGTGATCCTTCAGGAAGGTGGTTGTTGGTAGCAGAGATAAGGGGGAAGGTGTTACCCCTTTTGTCAATCTTATCCTCAATGTGGGAGAAGAGATCGTCAAAGAGCTCCAGATTGTGATTAGAGGATTGGATGAGTACAATGCCTTTTATTGTAAATGGTGATGGTGGTTCGGCATTGTACACAGATGAGGGGGCGATACTACGTTTGAAGCCATGCGGAATCTTCTTGGTGGAGATGACCTTGAGTATGGAGGATAAGGCTTTCCCCCATTGCGTGCAACAGTTGGGAAAACATGTTAGATAATTCATTATCAAACCCTTATTGCAGTGGAAGTAGGAATCCAGGAAGAGCATTTCTGTGTTCAATTTGAGCAGTTTGTGTTTGAGATTTTTTTAGGGGCTTTTAGTTAGGTTTGGTGGGTAGATGATTTTGAATGTGCTGTTTTGTAATGTACCCCATTACAGGCCTGGGTAGTCACCTAACCTTTCACCTACATTTTCCCTGCCATTGTACTACATAACGATTTTCTTGGTATTGACCTTTTACCTAGTTAGGTGCTGTATAAGATATTGTGTGGTTTTCCCAGAAAACTAGCCTCATTAATTATGCAAGAGGATTCTCAGAATCACAGCAGGATTACCATCTTCTGCATAATAACTTTTTATAAGGGTTATCCCTTCCGTCATCCACGGCCGGGATTACACAGCAAGGTGCAACCTCTGAGGGTTCCTTTTGGGTATATATACACCATATCTTTGCTGGGGCAGGCAGAGGAGAAAGACTTCCTTGCTGACACACTGACGCGAGACGCTGAGGTTCCTGCACGCAGACACTCCAGCACGCAGTGGTCTGACATCCCTCGCGGGGTGTCCATCTCGAGACCAAGACGAGTTCCTTCATTCTCTCACACCAAGTAATGGGGTTGGCCTCATCCTAGGGGGATTCTTATTAATACACCTACATACATGCTAGGTATACTTAGGTACATCTAGTTAGGGTTGCATCGTAGTAGTACACATTATTACTGTCATGTATTGATATGCTTGCATATATTCATTGTGTTAGCACTATGGTAGAAATCTACCATCCATTTACTCTGTTGGTGCTTATAATCGTTTATATCTGTTTCTGTCTTATGGTTGTTTCAGCACACCTATTTTACACTAGAATGACGCTGGTTCAATAGATACTTATTTAAAACTTCCTCACCTTTTATTCTGTGTATCTCTCTGAGAGAAAGTGAGCACGAGTGACTGAGTGAAAAAGTACTGTACTGTTCCACGATCCCTGATGGGACAGGGTTGTCATGTTCAATAGTTGCCAGGAACTATTCTCTCCTTGGTAAGAGGAGTTTACAGTGGCACTGTGAGCTAGCTCGCATACAGACGAATATACCCGGTGGAGGTGTCTGGAATCAGTCTGGTCACCAATCCCACAGTTAATGTTGTCTAAACGCACAGATCCTATATAGATTTATAGGAACTACACAACACTATGTCCGGCAGGGGATAGGAAGGGGTTCAGTGCATTGGGGTGTGATAGTTCCATGATGAGGTCACTTGGTAGGGAGGTACTAGGGTGATAAGGAGGAGAGTAGATATAGGAGCCTGATGTATGGAACATATTCCAGAATGTCTGTCTCTTTAAAAGAGAGATGAGTGAAGTCCTGTTACAGCTTTCATGTAAAAACTGGGTTGGGTAGTCCTATATTGTTTTCTATGACAGATGTGATGAAGGACCCTACTGTAGGGAACTCATTTCAAGATGTCTTGCCCCTTTAGAATAGAGATGAATGTAGTCCTAGTTCAGTTTTCCATGTATTAATGGGATGGTTAGTCCTGTGTCGTTATACATAAGTGTTATGAATTTATTATCCTAATGCAAGATGTCTACCCCTTTAGAAGAGAGATGAATGAAGTCCTGTTTCAGTTTCCATGGAACACTAGTCTTTGTAGTCCTGTGTCCTTATCTATGTATTGATTGGTATGGGAAGAGGGAAAGGTGGCCCGCGTTCTAATCATCACAGTCAGGGTGAGGCGCTACCAAAATGAATGAAAACAGTGGCAATGTAGCAATGTTCCCACAGACAAACAAAGACACTCAGCGCACAAGCATCATAGCAGGGGAAATTCACCATAGGCTACGGACGCAAATCAACGTCGGTGCACTTCTGGAATCGCAGTCATGTTGGTGCCAAGGTGGGAAGGGCTTGCAGAAGCCGAAGATCCGATGAACAGCGCACATGCAAAAGCAGCAGATGAGCCGTGAAATGGCATTGCAGAGCATAGGAACAGTCCAAGGCAGGGGGCATCGGGATAATGGACGTGGGTCTCAGCACGTATCACCAGAAGTCAATCATCCATCTGTGATCTGGGGGCACCATGGTGAAGAGGTGCGCGGTGTCGGCCTTGGTGAAGCTGGTACCATAGGATCTGTAGGTGCCGTCAGGATGAGCAGCTTTGAGACCCCCACAGGTCTCAATGGAAGACGGTTGCCTGCCACGGTCAGAGGGCACAGAGGCAAGGAGGTGCATGGTGTCGGCCTTGGTAGGCCTGGCATCGATCTCAGCGAGATCAGAGGAGATCTCCAGTCGTTCTTGGGACCCAGGGGTTGATCGGCAGGTGATCCTCATCGGAAGTAGGAACCGCCCGGTGTAAAACATATTACTCTGATAATGTTGCTGAGGGCCAGCCGCAGTGTTGTGGGAGTGCTGGGGGAAAGGTGGCAGGCTTAAGTGGGATTTAGTTGTATATAGAGAATAGGGGTGGGTGGAAATTGCGAAATCCACTTTCGCAAATTATCGCGAAAATGTTAAAAAAATCGCAAACACGCGGAAATATCGCGAAGATACGGAAGTTTTTTACCGCATGTTCGCAAGATTTTCTGCATGGTTGCGGCTCGCCAACTTACCCATGTGGTTGCTCGCGGGCGCGGCCATCTTGTTTTCAGTTGTCTCGCAGTGCATGATCGCGAGAAGAAAGACGTGATCACGCGACGCATGACGTCACTGCGGGCGCGCACTGTCGCGAGACAGCGCAAATGGCTAAAAACAATACAACATCTCATGGAGAACGCGACCGGATCAAGAAAACTTGTCGGCGAACGCAGGGATTCAGGTAAGGCGATCGCGCGCGAGCGAGAATGTATTATTTTACAGCGCGAGCAAGAAACAAATTATCGCCAAGCTGCGGAATGCGGAAATTTTGACATTTTCGCGCTTTCCGCGGAACGCGAAAATGTCAAATTATCGCAATTTCCGCGAACGGAATGAAATTTTAGCCCAGGCCTAATAGAGAACCCTCCACAGTCATAAAAATGCAAATATGTACAAAATATCAGATGATAAAACAATATACACTTATCCTAAGAGGGTTTAACAAGGATCATCACTGTGCAAATCATCTACCCCCAGGGATTTTAAAAGGTACAAAACCAACACAAAAAACCTTAGCCACTATAATAATCTGTGAGATTTGAGTAACATAATGTCTGTCTGATTTATAAAACAGTGTAACACCAATCCACTCTTAAAGGTCCTTAATATATATTTTTTTCACCATAAATTAGTAAGGTTTACAGCCTTTGTCATAACTTTTCATAATAAACAGATTAGACCTACGGCATCTGACATAACGTTTCTGTATGAACCAATAAGGCCTAGGGCCTGAATCATTGGCTTGTCACCATCACCATCCCAGGTCTACTGTATTGAGCATAGGCTTTTCCATAAGTCTGATCCTACTTACACTGCATATAAACACCACTAGTGTACTGTGATGACCCACCATCCCGCCGGGCCCAATTACCTGATACGGCATCCGTAGCTCCCATGGAGGTCTCCGGTGGACATGGGTGCCACCTAAAACAAAACAAATATTGTGTTAGGAGAGGGGAAGGGCTGGTGCCACAAAGGAAAAATCCATGGAAACTGACGAAGGACTCCCTCATACAGTGCAACGGGAGGAGGTGAGCTGCTGAAAAGGATGACAAACCAGGGAGCGGGGTCTCAGAAAGGAGAAAGAACGCCAACCCAGAGGAAGACAGAGACACCAACTCAGAGGGGAACTCTTAGGACCACGTGGAGACACTGAGGGTGGAAGGCCTTACAATGTGAGGGTCCTGGGATACAAGGAGAGTGGCGGGAGGACTGGAGATCGTGGAAGAGGAGGAGGACGAGGAGAACTGGAGCAAGGAGTGGTGAACTCCACCAGCCCACATGAAGATGCCTGCCACATCTCTGGAAAGTAGTGGCTTCAGCGGTGAGTGACCGGGGAGGAGACTGACACCAGCCTACACAGGGGGCAGGGGTGAAAGCAAGACTGGGGAGCACCTTGAAAGTGAAAGCAAGAGCAGGGTGCACTGTGAAGGCAAGAGTGGGAAACACCTGGGGGCAGGGAGCACTGTGAAAGGAGGGGAGAAATGATATCTGCAGCGTAATCCCATTGTTGTCCAGCTGAGAGAGGCCAAGGGCAAACAAGCGCACAGTCCAGTGGCCACAGGGTGATGTTGTAAGCTTATGAGGTGGTAAACTGACTCCACAAAGGGGAAAAGGAATAGTCTAGAGCTTGGACATTGTCCCAGGGATGGCCCCAAAGACCCAGAGGGATATTTTTTCTATGCATACAATGTCACACAAATGATGGTGGTGGGAACATCTGAAATGACCCAGAAAACCCACACTTGTATTTGGGAATAAGGGAAGCACAATTTTGACAAATAACCAATTAGTATTCCATAGAGTATCTATATTCACTTACCTGACTCTGCTCCAGTTTCTTGAGGGGCGCTGGTGGCAGCCATCCCACAGGACCTGGAAAGCAGAAAAGGAGACCTTTATTTCCCAGTGACATTGACCATCAGGAGAGAGTGTACAGCTGTCTGTTATCAATCCTTGGTTATGATATTTGGTCACACCTCTTTATACCTTTTGACTAACACTAATGAAGCCATCATCTGCAAAATAACCAAGCCATCCAAGCTTTATTTCCGACCGTCCCTCCATAAAGAAGTGTTAGAAGTGGGATTAAAGAAAATAGAGGCTTTTGTGGCTAAGATGGCATAGGGCCAATAACGTCTAGAGAAAGCATTGCAAAAATGTCATGATCATGGCAACAAAGGATTGGGAGCCCTCTCATAAGTCTATTTGAAATTGCGATTCTCCTATTAACATGACTAGAGAATCTGGATTTCATTAAAGACACGGAGGCTATCATTATGCATTAATCCTTTTATCCTTTTAATGCGTCACAGACAGCCGCACTACATCACAAAGAAAGGAAACAGTTCTAGAATGTAGTGCCCAGGATACAAATGGCATGAGACACAAACAGACTGCCTCTTTTAAATGCAAATAACAGAAAATAAGTTCATAAGTTCAGAAGAATGGTCCAACTTGGTCTTGAAATAGAAGGTAATGACGAGTCCGAATGGAGGCTGGAGGATAGAAGACTATGAAGAAATATCTGAAAGAAAAGAGAGATCGGATGTAGAAGAGGTAAAATAATATGAAGACAGAATTGATAATTGACAATTGATAATTGAAAAACATCAAAAGAAAACATGGTTTCATAACATCATGAAAGAACATAGCCTAAAATATATAGTTCAACAAAATACCAACAAAGGGAGTGGAGCAGAAGGGAGGGATAATGATAGCCTCCGTGTCTTTAATGAAATCCAGATTCTCTAGTCATGTTAATAGGAGAATCGCAATTTCATTACAAGACCGGAGGCTTCATTATGCATGTTGGTAGCCATGAAGTACTACATCCGACATGTGTTCGATAGGTTTACAGTAATGGTGAGCGAAGGTTGAGGCATTAGACCAGTCTGCTGCTTTAAGAATATCATCCAACTTACCTCCGGACCAGAAGGATTTGCTTGCCATAGCACCTCTGAGAGAATGAGCTTGGAACTTAGAAAGGTCAATACCAGCTAGATTCATTACACATTTGACCCATCTAGAGATGGAGGAGGAGGCAACTGGCTTAAAGGGTTTAACAAAAGAAATAAGGAGTTGATTGGCATCTGGAGGACGAAGGTCTTTCGTTCTCAAGTCATATTCTCTCATACAGTGTAAGACGCACAATTTCTTGCAAAGGTCAAAACGAGGATAGAAAATTGAATCTGACATGGTCTTAGTTCTTCTAAATATGTCAAATTTAACACCAAACATATCGTAAGATCTATGGGAAATATCCAGAGACTTAACATCTGAAACTCTACGACAAGAGATTAAACATAAGAGAGTAGCGAGTTTAAAAGAAAGGTATTTCCTGTTAAGGTATGCGTTATCTGGCCAGGAACAGAAAAGGTCTAGCAAAGAGTGTCCTGCGGAAATTGCAGATCTATAACAATTAATAGATCTATAGGATAAGCCCCTATCAAATTGCTCTACTAGGAAGTTAACTATATTGACGATAGGAGCCTCCAAGGGATCCAAGTCCCTCTCCACGCACCAACAAACCCATTTTTTCCAGATGTTATTGTATCTATAATGGGTTCCGGGTGCCCAAGATTCTCCGAGGAGGGACAGAGCTGATGACGAAAGGCCAGACAGTTCGTTCGTGATCTTCTCCGACTGCGTTGGTGACCAGACCCCTCTCCGCTGGAATGAGGAAGGGGATGTCGCAAGAAAGTTCGAGTGTGGTGGGGAACCAGGGCTGAGAGGGCCAGAATGGGGTTATCAGGATCAAGCGACATTGGTCTATTCTGACCTTCTGTAGGACTCTTTGGATCATTGCAAAGGGAGGGAATGCATAAGCTCGGAGGCTTGACCAGGATTGAAGGAAGGCATTCACCGCAAGGGCTCCCGGGTCCGGCATCCAGCTGAAATATTTCGGGAGTTGGAAGGTTAATCTGCTGGCAAATAAATCCACATCTAGAGGACCCCAAAAGAAAGAAAGGCTGTTGAAAACGTTCACATTGAGCTTCCAATCTGTACGATCTGAGAGGAATCTTGAGTTCCAATCTGCAGCAAGATTCGACTTCCCTGGAAGATATTCCGCCTTCAGGGAAATCTTGTGTTCTAGACAGAACATCCAAAGTTTCTTCGCTAAGGCAGATAAATCTGCAGATTTGGTTCCGCCAAGGCGGTTGATATAGGAAACTGCAGAAATGTTGTCCATCTTGAGGAGGACAGATCTGCCCTGAAGAGAATGTTTGAAGCTCATTAGAGCATATAAACCAGCTGTCAGTTCCAAGAAATTTATGTGGTGGGAGGATTCCGAAGAGGACCATGCGCCACCGGTGTTCTGATCGAGGAAACGAGCGCCCCAACCATGGAGGCTCGCATCCGACTCCAAGACAAACTCCGGGGCAGAGCCGAAAATTGCTTTGCCATTCCAAGCATCCAGGTTCTCTAGCCACCAAGAGAGTTCTAATCTCCCTTCTTGGTCGAGAGTCACAGAGTCTTCGTACCACAGACCAGAATTCAGAGCTTTCCTCTTTATTCTCTGAAGGGCACGGTAGTTCAGAGGCCCAGGAAAGATAGCTTGGATGCTGGAAGAGAGGAGGCCAAGAAGACGGGCTAACTCTCGAAGAGTTAAAGAATCTTTTTTTAGGACATACCTGATTTCTTTGCGGATCTTGGAGATCTTCTTGGGAGGGAGAAGAAGGAGACAGTTCGAGGTATCTACGGTGAAGCCGAGAAATTCAAGGGATTTTGATGGTGTAAGGATGGACTTCTCTCTGTTTATAATGAAGCCGAGGCTTTCGATAAGGTGGATGGAGGTAACGAGATCTTTCTGAATTTGGTAGAAGACCTGGGACATAATAAGAATGTCGTCTAGGTAAATAATGAGCCGGATACCCCTCTCTCTTAGAATAGAGACAATAGTCCTCATTATTTTGGTAAAGCACCAAGGTGCGGAAGAGAGACCGAAAGGAAGGGCTTTGAACTGGTAAAGACGCTCCTTCCAAGTGAACTTAAGGAAGGGTTGGTGTTCTGCTGACATTGGAATCATAAAGTAGGCGTCCTTGAGGTCTAGCTTGACCAACCAGTCTCCTTTCAGGAGAAGGTCCCTTAGAAGATGAATACCCTCCATCTTGAAATGTCTTTAAACTAAGTATTTGTTCACCTCTCGAAGGTTTATAACTGGTCTCCAACCTTTGTCTTTTTTCTGAACCAAGAAAAGGGTACTGATAAAAGTTTTTAATGACCAAGGAACCTCTATGATAGCTCCCTTTTTTAACATTGAAGAGATTTCCTCTTCGACGATCTTCTGGTGATCGACAGAAAGGACTAGAGGATTCGGGGAATAACGTTGAAAGGGAATTTCTAAGAAATCTATTTTGAAACCCTGGACGGTCTCTAGAACCCAAGGGTCTTGAGTTAGGGATTCCCAAACGTGGTAAAAAAGTTTTAGCCTGCCCCCTACTTGGGAAGAAGGAAAAGGCGGAGGAAGACTTACTTGCAGTATTTGAGATGTTTTGATTTCCACGGGATCTGTAGCCTCTATTACGAGGTCCTCCTCTGGCACGGCGGGTGTAGAATTGTTGGTTTGAAGGGTAGAAGCCTCTACCGGAACCTCTGAATGAGGAAAAGGGCCGCTGTGAGTTGCGGCCGAAAGAACGGCCCCTTCTTCCGGCCTGACCAAAAAGACTTGTGTTGAATACACGTTTCATATTAGATTGAGCCCTGTCAAGGGCGGTAAAGGTGGCAACGTACTTGCCGATGGACTTGATCATGTCCTCCCCGAAGAGAAGACCTTTAGGGTTTTTGAAGGCTCTTTTTCAGCCAAATCGCTGAGTTTAGGATTAATCTTGGACAGAATGGTTCTCCTTCTTTCGATATTCAGGCTAGAGTTGGCGTTGCCGAGGAGAACGATAGCTCTTTGGCTCCAACCCCGAATAAGATTGGTATCAAGAGGAGTATTAGAGATATGAGATTCCTCAGCCAGATCCAAGATCCGAGTAAGGGGCCCGAGGACGTCAAGAAGGTGGTCTTGGCAGTTCTTGAGGGCTCTCTCCAGACCCTTTCTAGGGTCTTTCCCTAACTTAAATAAAAATTTGATTAGGTCGGGGTCGAGGTTAGGGGTTTGGGACACCCTGTCGTGGATGGTGGGTCTTGGACACTCAGATTTGAGGGTATTTCTGGTTTCCCTTTCCAGAGAATTCCTCAGCCATCTCCTAATGAACTTGGAGACATGTTCTTGGGGAAACCACTTAGAGCTGTTAGGGTGAGAGATGGTTAGGGGGGAGAACATTTCCTCTCCTAAGGGGTTTAGGATAATATTATCAGAAGTGGAAGGTGATTCTCCTTCGCCAGGGTTGAGATCTAGGTCTTGATTAGGGACGTCAAGGTCCAAGACGAAATCATCGTAGGGGTTATTGAAGTCTTCTTCCTCTGAATCAGAGTTGGCAACATCCTTCCCGTCATAACGGGATGTACCGTGAGGGGTACCAGTCAAGGTTGTGCCGCTAAGGGCACCAATCAGATTTAAGCCGTGAGCGGCGATGTTCTCATTTGAGGCGCTAGGGCCTCCCAATAGATAAAGAGAGTTATGACCCGGGAGGTCAGTTGAGGTACTACGACCTCTTACAGTAGTGTCATGAGGATGTGCACAATGTTTGAGTTTTTTATTCTTTTTCCCATGAAGGGTAGGGTCATCATGAACAGAGGGTAGAGGCCTTTTTGAAGAGAGAACTTCTTTGAAGGTTGATAACATGCAGGAGCGCATTTCCTTCTGTAAGAAATCTTTGAAAGAGTCATTGTCATGGAGGGGTGAGCTAGCGGTAGCATCATCCGAGTCAAGATCTGACATAGTGAATATATGTAAAAATAGAGCAATCTATTATTAGGCTCTCTCCCTTTAATCTCCCCCTTTTTTTTTTTTTTTTTTGGTGGTAAAGGAAACTATAGTTCTCTCCCCCTTTTTTTTTTTTTTTTTTTAAGGTTGATTTCTGGCAATAATTGGAGGATTTCAGTAGATCTTGGGTAATTATTTGAAGGATGGGCTTGAAAGCGGCAGAAAGTCCATTAAGAAAATGATGCGTGGCAGCAACAGCTGATCGAAGCTCTCGGGAGAGAACAGCTGTTGCCAGGGACGCGTCATGATCAAAGGAAAGGACGCAGGGGAGGGGACCGTAAACGTGCACCGTTGCTAGGGTGCATTTCTTCAAGTATGACGCGCTCGTTACGAGTGAAGCGAGCACGTCAGAAAGCCCAAAATGCGAGGTTGAAGGAGTTAGGCTTGAGCGCGAAGCGAAGGGGAGCGTGTGAGACGCCGGGAAATCGTGAGCGCGAAGCGAAGGGGAGCGTGTGAAACGCCGGGAAAACGAGTGAAAAAGGGAATATAGCGCGAGGTAAGGTGATGTTAAAAGGGCTAGGAAATAGCTGAGCACATCAAGATAGAGATCGACAACCTAAATAGGAAGTCGGTCTGGGTTAAGGGGAAGGGGGGGGGGGGTGAGCCCGGAATCGACAAAGGAGCGAGGGAAGCGCTGAAAGTACGGTAGTCAAGGTTAAACAAACTCTTAAAAGACAACAGTCTAGGCAGGTTAAGTAGCAATAAAACCATAAAAAGGTTAAGATTAGCAGTAATTTCCCCAATAAATGTTAAATAGATAACAATCAAAAGTACAAGAGAAGAGTAAAAGGCTACTTATCTGTCTGTGAGCCGCATTTAAAAGAACAGAGAGATAGGGTATTCCAAACCCAGGATGCCGCAAGCTGCAATTGACAGATGTATCAGGCCAACAGAGGGGCCATTCTGCCCTACTGTCAGTAGCCCTACAGAAGTGACTGGGAGGGGAAGATCCTGATTTCCTTTTTATTAATTTTCAGCATTTAGCACTAG
The DNA here is from genome assembly GCF_964204655.1 of Triturus cristatus. Lineage (NCBI taxonomy): Eukaryota > Metazoa > Chordata > Amphibia > Caudata > Salamandridae > Triturus > Triturus cristatus. The sequence goes on from NC_140591.1 coordinate 317,206,406, forward strand.
CAGTGGCATGGCTGGGAGATCGGTGGAGACAGTATCTGGGTCCCCTACTAACTGGAGACTTGCAGACAGCCTATCAGGCTGCAAATCCGAGAGGTACAACTCCCTATGCTGATATCAAGACGAGAATATTGGAATGGTTAGAGGTGGATCAAGGAAGGACCAAATGAACCACCTAGAGCTTTATATTATTGAGTAAAAGCTATATCAGATAGGTGGTTTCAACCAAAAACCGATCCCACAGAAGAGATGTTAGAGAAGATCTATCTTGAGCAATTCTTATCATCCTTACATCCGCCAGTACAAAAATGGGTAGAACAACACAGCCCGCTAACCTTGGAAATCACCAAGGAAATAGCTGGTGCATACAATCGGGCCCAGGAACCCAGATGAGGTTGAGATGAAGGGAGTATATAGGGAATGGTGTCTGGCCCTGAAAATCCCTTGAGCTCTTAGGACCACAAAAGGTAGACGTCATTCTCCTGAGCCCCAGAATAGGCCCAATACATGTACCCACCGGATCTCAGTGCTTTAATTATGGGGGAATGGGCCACATAGCCCGATACTGCCCTCAGAAAGAGGAACCAATAAAGGTTGGAATTTCTAAACCCATATTGTATGCTAACCTAGACCCTCAAATACCTTATCATTGGCTTTTGAAGATGAATGAAAATCTGATGCCACCTGAACAAACCGGCATAGTAACTATCCCATGTGTTCATGGAGATAAAAAGTTACACCCGGTTGTGAAAGTAGACATACAACACAAAGGAGAGAAACCGTTATCTCTTCAGGTGGGGTTGATCCCTAAGCTACTTGAACCCCTTATCATACGGACAGATGATCCCAAACTAGATTCACTTGCTGAAGTTCCTGGAAAGAGGGGGCTCTAGGTGGGAGGGAGCCCTATTTTTGGGAGTAGAGGATGGTGAAAGCCCCAACACCCCAACCCAGAAAAAGCAAGAAACAGAGAAGGGCAGAGAAACGTGGGGTAGAGATATCCTTGCCTGCTTATAGAGAGGAGAGGATCTGGGAGTCAGATAGGAATTTTAAAGACAGCCAGATAGAAAATCCACTCTTTCGTGAGACGTGGAGCCAAAAAAGAGGAAGACCTCCACGCGAAAGGTCCCCAGTTTTTCAAGTGAGAAGGGTTGCTATATCGAAAGGAGGGAAAAACACAATCTGTACAGTTACTTGTTCCAGAGCCCTTTAGAGACAAAGTCCTTTCCCTAACACATAGTCATTTGTTGGGGGGACATTTCAGACCGGAACAGACCAAGAAGGCTATCCTAAAGATGTTTTATTGGCCCGGTATTTATGGACAGATGAAATAATTTTGTCAAGAGTGCATGGTTTGCCAGAAAAACACCAAATATCAACCTCCAAGGGTGCCTTTGTATCTACTTCCTATCATATACAAACCTTTCTCTTGGGTGGTAATGGACATTATAGGACCCCTTATTCCCTCCTGAAGAGAGTACAGTTTTGTCCTAGTCATGGTAGACTACAAAACCTCAACAAGAGAATTTCTTTCCACGCCCCCAAGAGAAACCTCCGATCCACCAACCTCGCCCTCGCCAAAACCCCACGCATCCGAAGAGCTAGAACAGGTGGAAGAACCTTCTCCTACATCGCAGCCAAAACCTGGAACGAACTCCCAATCGACATCAAACGTGCCCCCTCCCTGGACATCTTCAAGAAGACACTCAAGACCTGGCTCTTCGACTGAGTGGAGCTACCTACCACCCACCCCAGAACCGTGAGACCCTCACGGGTGAGTAGTGCGCTAACAATTCCTTGATTGATTGACTGACAACCTGATATCCGAAAGCAGCCCCCCTTCGACAACCCAACACCACCTAGATGGCCAGGGCCAAGATCAAGATATTTTCAAGAGTGGGGTTCCCTCTGGAAATACTTATTGATCAGGGGACTGCCTTCCCCTCTACGATTATGAAGCTGGTGTGTAAACTGTTGAGGATACGTCAGATAAGGACAGCTGCTTACCATCCCCAGACTGCTGGGTTAGTCGAACGATACAATGTCACCCTAAAAAATACTCTAAAAAACAAACCTAGAGTTGGAAACCAGGAAATGGCCTTTTGAGTTGTTGTTTGGGTGAAAACCCTGTACATTATTAGACATGGCTCTAGTGTTCTGGGAACAGGAGAAAGACAATTCTAAACCTCTCCCTAAATATGTCAGTGACCTGAAATGCGTGAAATAATGAGGATAAATTTAGAACAGGGACAAATTATTTAGAAGGAACAATATGACAAAAAGGCCAAACTACGGTGGGAGACTATGTTCTACAATTGTTGCCTATCATGGGTCACAAGATGTTGAGTCAGTGGTAGGCCCCTTGAGGGTTATGGGACTAATGACCCCGATCACCTACAAACTAGAGATTAATACTGTAAAGAACGAATCAAAGTTATGCCATGTAAATCTGCTAAAAAAATAGGAGGGGCCCCTTCCCGTTCTCTGTACCGAAAGGGAGAGGTTCAGTGGCCAGTACCTACAATGTATAGATTCAGAGCTAGAACTTGAGAAGACAGGAATTGGGGAAGCAACTAGAGTTTAATCCAGGGGTTTTCTCCACAACTCGCGGGCAGACTCAAATAATCCAGCACTCTATTGTCATGGAACAGGGAAAACAAGTGCAACTCAAACCCTATAGAATACCCAAAGCCTACCATCACGCCATAGAAGAGGAAGTACAGAAGGTGCTATTAATGGGAGTAATAGAGCCGTCAGTGAGCTAGTGGCATTTGCCCATAGTATTGGTCCCAAAATGAGACAGGACTATAGACTTCTGCATAGACTTTTGAGAAGTCAATAAAATCTCTAAATTTGACACCTATCCACTCCTACATATTGACAATATTATTGAAAGACTAGACTGGCAGATACTCTTGAACCCAAGGGATAAGGAGGGAAAACACCTTCTCCACCCCATGTGTACTTTATCAATTCACTGTTTTATCCTTCAAATTGCACTGGCCCCTGCCATGTTCCAAAGGATGATAAACATGATACTGAGACCCCCGTAAGGCCTATGCAGCCACTTTCATAGGTGACATAATCATTTATAGCCCCTCATGTGAGGAACACATTGGACACCTATGTGCTGTCTTACAGGGTTTATGGCATGAAGGACTTAAGGGTAACCCTACAAAGAGCCAGCTAGCTGTCAAACAAGTAATGTACTTGAGCTACTTGCTGGGGAAGTGACTAATTCAACCATAAACAGAGAAGGTGTCAGCCATCCTACAGGTACCCTTTCCTAAAAGAAATTGCGAGCCTTTCTCGGATTAGTGGGGTACTATTGAAGGTTCAGTCTGAGATTTTACCACTGGGCCGCACCATTAACTGATTTGTTGAAAAATAACTGAGAAGCTCGCAAAGAATTGAATGATGCTTCACCTAATGTGCTGAATGTTTTTAAAATGTTACAGAACATCCTAACCTCAGAACCCGGTCTACGTCCTTTTGATTACTCTAAGAAATTTATCTTACAGACTGATGCCTCAGAGGTCGAGTTTGGGTGATATTTTCCCAAAAAGATGAAGCTGGAGTTTAGAAACCAGTAATTTACATCAATTGTAAACTCTTCCAGAGGAAATGCAATTATGCTATTGTCGAAAAAGAGGGACTGGCAGTCAAATGGGCTATTAAAACTCTCTGATATTATCTCAAAGGGCGAGAGTTTTATTTGTATACCGATCACCATCCATTTAAATGGATGTCACATGAGAGTTTTCAAACCAATTAATGTGTGGTTTTCCATGATCCCGCGAATCCTAAAGGGGATTAGTCAGATATTTGAGTGGTCTGAACATGTTTAGGGCTTATGAGACAATTACGAAAACTTGTCCCCCTCCTTTCAACTGCCTCGCTGCAAATGTTTGTATCAGCCACAATTGTATCCAAATTGAATTACGGCAATGCCCTATACATAGGTCTCCCTCAGAAGTTGACTAATAAATTACAGGTGGTGCTGAAGGACGCAAACAGACTGATCTTTAGGCTGCCAAGACGGTCCCACGCCTCCCCACTGCTGCGCAAACTGCACTGGCTTCCAATCAAACAGAGAGCTAGATTTAAGGGCCTCTATATCGCCCACAAGGCAATCCACGGCAAAGCCCCGGCCTATATTAAAGAACGCCTGGAATACGATGTTCCGGGCCGCACACTGTGGTCTTCTGAGACCTGCCGCCTGGCCACTCCAGGCTACAAAACTGCATCCAAAGGGGGTCGAGCCTTCTCCAACCAGCTCCCTCAACTTTGGAATCAACTGCCCGATTATCTGTGCAAACAACCGGCACTCCTTCCATTCAGGAAACAGCTTAACTCCTTCCATGCTCATGACGTGCTCAGCTCGTCATGAGTCACAGTGGAGCTGTGCTCATGACGAGCTGTGCTCGTCATAACGGCCGCGGCCCGCCCACGTGCGGTAAATTCTCCACCTGTGTGGGAGAATTAATCAGTGGGCGGGGGCGTGACGAGCTGAGCTCATCATGAGCACAGCTCCACTGTGAGTCATGACGAGCTGAGCTCATCACGAGCACAGCGGCGCCGCCGACCCCCCCCCCCCCCCGCACCGTGGGGGAATTACCCCCGCAGCGAAGGGGTTAAGAAGCTTCTGTTTAAGGAGGCAAAAGACACGGCTTAACTGGCCTACTATATGGCCCTGCATCCGTGACCAATGACGACCTTTGGTAACTCTCTCTCAAGCTCTTAGAGACCTGCCGGTGATTAGCGCTATATAAAAATCAGTTAACAATAACAGAGTATCTCTGCAATTGACAAGAGGTACATCTCTTTTTTCAGCAGAATTTGGTGGTTTCTAAATGAGGGTACACTTCTCTAATTGAGTTTAGGTCCCTTTCATTTGTAGGTTAGGGTATTAGGGTCCTGACAAATTGCCATAGATCATTTGACTAAATAAAAGGGCAAGAAACTTGTTGACCAGTTATAGGGAATAAAAAGGAACATTACTTTTCTTTATATTCCAGTATGTTTTTATTCATTAACAACGGCCTCCAAAATAATAAATAATTATGATAAGGTTCTTTAGTTAATTTTACTCCCACGTTCCTTACCAATCTACGCGTTCATAAAAAGCCTTTCACCTTCAAATAAACTTCCTTAACAGTCAGACAAGTAAAAGCACTCTTTCAAAGAGCCCCTCTCAGGGGCCCATCAGGCATTGCTGTGCCAGCCCAACGAGGAGCTGCCTGATGATGAAGCATGATGAAGCATGCCACCCTTGTTGGTGAGAGAGGGATCTTGCTTCAAAATGTAAATATTTACACCGACCTGTATTTCACCCAGGAAAACTAGTGGTGTTTGCCTGGAGTGTAAATAGGAACAGCATATTCCAAATGTTTTTTTTTTTTTATTATAACTTTATTTCGACCAATTTTGGCCATAAAAGTCACATATATACATTAAGAAATCAAACTGTTAACATAGCAACAATTTAAAAGAATAGTGCACAGAGAATGAATACCTTCTACAATTCATTTCATTTCAATTTTAAAAATATATAAAAATATTAAAAATGTATGAGTTGTGTAAACATATACACATTTCCAACTCAAAGTACCTGTCCTTGTTTTTTACGAGTTATGTAGGCAGAGTATAGAAATTTACTTATGCTAAATACAATGTACTGGGTTGAATTACTTTTCATGATCCTAAAGGCTATAGTGCAGGACCTAGTTCCCAAAAGGTTACACATTGGTTTTAGCCATTTCTTTCTAGCATTCATGTAGGCGTTACAAACAAAAAACATATGAGCCTCATTCTCAGAACAGACATTGGAACACATGGGACAACACCCCTTTTTAACATTCACTTCTCCCAATCTTTTATGTGCCCATCTATCGGTGTTGTAATTAAGCATAAGTATCCCATATCTGAACTTTAAGTAAAGGGTTTTTGCAATGGGAGGCTCTATCTCGTCCAGGAATGGTTCAAAACGGAACTCATCCTTAAATGATAAAAAGAACTGGACTGCGGAGCCTACACTAATTCCATCCACTAAATTTCTATTCATGTGGGTCCAAAAAGCTCGCTTAACTAATAGTTTAGAAGAGGTGGGCAATTTGTCAGGAGCCTCCCACATGAAATATAAGCCCAAGAGTGTAAACCATTTTTTAATATGCACTAGCCATTGGATGGAATTAAAAGAATCTAGAGTCATCAGTTCATGTAGACCATTTCTATATTCTATCAATTCCGGGGTGGACCAAAGCCTAACCCAGAATATTAATGGTCTTAAAATAGCTAGATGGTCTGTTCTCTTAAAGTTCAGGTCCAGTTGGAGGGGTAAAAGAGGTGTACTATTAGGGACCCTTACAGAAGCACGCATGAATTTGTTGTCCAGATTTTGAAAGCTACTCTTGGCCCATGCGCCCCATATCTCTGCTCCATATAGCACAGCAGATTGTGTTTTAAATTTAAAAAGTTCTAAAACCGGGGTTACACTTTTACTCGTGCTAGTATTCATTTTACATAAAATTGGCTTAGCATTTTGGGCATATGTTATCTTGCTTTTCTCGATTTGGGCTTTCCAACTTAATTTGGAATCGAGCACAACACCCAGATAGGAGAAATTTTCCACAATATCTAGTTTTTTGCTATTCAGGGTTAAAGACCCTCTATCTGGCATACTGGGATTTAATAACATGCATTTTGTTTTGTCAGCATTGATTTCCAGGCCCTTTATCTGACAATAGCGACTGAAGGAATTAAGGAGTGCCTGGAGGCCCTTTTTTGTTTGAGATATAAGTAATGTATCATCTGCGAAAAGCAACGCAGGCACCCTTTCACCATTGAGCTGCGGCGAATCGTTAACACAGACATTCAAATAAGCAGGGACATCATTAATAAACAGCGAAAACAAGGTAGGGGCCAGGACACATCCCTGGCGAACCCCACGTTCAATGGGAATATTGCGTGTCAACTCGCCATTTGGGCCCCACCTGATGTTTGCAAAGTTATCAGCGTGCAGCTCAACTATTTGGGCTAGGAGGCATCCCGGTAGACCCATTTCTCTGAGAGTTTTCCAAAGTAGACTGCGTGGGACAAGATCGAATGCCGCCCTCAGGTCAACGAAGGCAACATACAGGTGACCTTTTTTTATGTGCACATACTTCCAAATCAAACAACAAAATCGAAAAATTTGATCAATAGTGCTGGTCCTACTCCTAAAACCAGCTTAAAATTTGGAAATTATGTTCGAGTCTTCCAGCCAGTCGTTGATCCTGAATAGCAAGTGTTTAGCATATAATTTTTGGAGCGTGTCCATCAGACTAATAGGTCTGTAGTTAGAGGGTATCAATCTATCCCCCTTTTTAAATATTAACACAACCTCCGCTGCACGCCAACTATCAGGAAAGTTGCAGTTTGATGATAAAGCATTAAAAAGGCGGTTCACGTATGGGGCCCAGACGTCAACTTCATGTTTGTAAAGATCCCCCGGTATTTTATCAGGACCAGGGGCTTTGGTATTTTTAAGTTCGTTGATCGCCCTTACTGTCTCGTCCAGTGTAAAATTGAGGGGTTCAATAATGGGAGAATCAGTAAGGGGGGGGGCACCATACACTCCCTTTACTATCGCCATCGTATTCTTTATAAAGATTTGTAAAATGAGTTACCCAGGTCATGTCATCCAGGAATACGTCTTTCACTACTCTCCCAGCATGCCCCCCATTAGCCACCAGCCTCCAGAAGCCAACATTATCGTTAATTTTTGCTGCAGCTAACATTTCAGCCCAAATTGATTCTTCCCATTGTCTTTTAGATGTTTTAAGTATACGTTTGTATTCAACCCTTGCAAGATTAACTTCTTCTTTTGCCTTGTTTTTAATGGCTAGCAATAAATTTCTTTTAGCAATCCTACACGAGCGGTCATACCATAACTTTCCGTGATTAGCCGTTCTTATAATTTGTTGTTTTTTCCTCGGCATATCTGATAGATACGTTTTTAGTTCTGAAAAGAAGATTTTGTGGAGATCAATGAAATGATCAAAATGTTCAGGTAAGAAGGCATGGTCAACTGTGTGTGCAAACGTTTGCTCAAAGAGAGAATATACCAACGCTAAGGCCTTACCATCCGCCAGAACACGTGGCCATCTTACTGCACGTCTGTTGTTGTTTATATGGACGTCCTCACACGTGCTTACAGTTGATGTTATGGTAGTATCACTAATCAAATTCATATTGATGTAAAGTTCCAAAGGATAGTGATCGCTTTCCCCCCTGCTTACTACTTTCAGATCGATCAAAAAATGCCAGATGCTAAGAGAAGCAAGTACAAAATCTAGATTGCTTTTAGCTTTAGAGAAGGTTGGTTGTTTTTGCAAGTCTGATGGGAGACGGCCATTTCCTGCTCTAAGGCCGTGGTCTGCGGTAAGTCTTAATAATTGGCTAGCCAATGTGGAGTATTTAACAGATTTTGAGGTACCAAGCTGGGGGATATTATACGCTTGGTCCTCATCTTCGAACACATCCAAGATGCCCGGAACAGGTTCGTAATTACAATTTAAGTCTCCTCCCAAGATAACCGGGATGTCTCCAACTACGTTTTTCAAGAGGAGATCCAGGGCTTCAAGTGTTGGTGAGACCTTGGAGTGGCCGATCGGTCTGTTATAAACATTAATGATGTAACATTTGTTTCCACGGGGTGGAGTAACCCTTAGGGCCAGGATATCGGGAGAGCCTGTGTCAACAAGATCAACATGCATAGCCAAGGTGATTTTTAGCCAAATTAATAGGCCCCCCGATGGTCTTCCTCGATCGGACTGTACTGCCTCAATACCATAAGTTTTAAATCCTACCCGATGTGGAACTTCTGTCGCCCAAGTTTCTTGTAGCAGGCAAATATCACAGATGTCAATATAGTCTGCCCAGTCAGGGTCTTTTAAGTTCTTATAAACACCTGCGATGTTCCAAGATAGAATTAGTAGACGAGGTGATAGATTCTGAGTGTCATGGGAGGGATTGACTACACACTGTTTAGATAAAATGCCTAGCTGAGGATTTAGCATGTCTTTCTCTGCATCCCTGACTCTTTCTTTCACTACGGTATTAGATCCCCCAACCGGACCACCCTTAGCTTTACTATAACATACATTTCCGGCTTTGTAAGATAATTCCACTTTCTGGGGATTTGAAATGGTCCTATACATCCTAACCTTGATGGTCTGACCTTCGTCATGCAAATGTAGGACATTTTTTAGTTTGGTGTTACCTTTGACCATGCTACAGAAGGTGTCATACAAATTAGAGATACAGTCAGGCATAGTGGCAAGTCAATCGACAGCGTCAAGGCAACTGAATCTATTGAAGGTGGTGATGCCAGACCACACATTATAATCACCATGTCTAGCCAAATTGGGAGCACTGCCATAATAATGGTTGACATGGTTCCACTTGGGGACATGATGGGTAGGTCTAGGTAAAGGATAAAAAAAAGATAGGGGTCTAGCTTCGATGGGAGGATTCACACCATACGATTTCCAATTGCATATTAGTTCAGCACTTTGGGGTTCTTCGAAGGATATGACAATGCAGTCACCTGTGGTTGATTTGGCCGTTGGCCCTACCCATGGTACCCTCCTAACCATAAGGATCTTGCTTTTCATCTGGTTAGGAATGGGTTTATATTTGTCTAGCCAAAAAATCACTTTGTTTTTTAAAGATTGAAAATGTTCTTCATATTGGCTATCCAATTCTGGTACCCCTGTGAGGACGACTACAAATGGACTAGCGTCTGGGGGCAGATCTATATACCCTCCTCTAAAATTACTGTACATATGGCTAGACTGGTGATTTGACTTATGAGTGGTATTTATAGAAGATTTATCTGGCAGGGATTGATTACTTACAGAAGTAATATGGGAAAATGCAGGCGGATTAGATCGAGATTTATTTGGGACTAATACGCTCTGGTTGGAAGAGTGGGTAGAGGGAACAGTTGGCAATTGAGAAGTCTTACTATGTACCTGCTTTTTCTGTAAAGGTTTACTAGTAGCATTTACAGCAGTAGAAGATGAGGGAGTTGGATTAGGTTTATCTTTAATACTACTGGTTGGTTGTATGACATTAGTATTCCCTACTATCCCCTCCTTTTTTTGCTGCACAATCGATGAGTATGTGTTTATTGTTAAGACCGGGGCGGGAACTGGAGTTTGTTGGATGGCTCTAGGCACATCAGTACAGTTAAGGCTTAAACTTGACAAGGTGATAACACTTTTCTCAACTTCAAGTAGTTGGTTCTCAATGTCAGTAAGCCTGACTTCTAGTGGTTTGAGTAGTCTCTTTAGCGTCTCCCACACTATTTTTAAAAATTCTTCTCTTCCACCATCTTGTTCTGCCATATCAGACGGGACTCTTTGCCCCTCACTAGCTGAGTGATCAGACATGCTGATAGAGATTTGTTCATCCATGATAGCATTAGTATTTTCTACAATTACTGGGGCTACATCGTGTACAATGTCAGTTGTTACAATAGGCGTACTTGGTGTTCCCCCCGTGATATTATAGCTAAGGGCTACTTTTGCTTTTTTTCTAGCGAAAGCAGTTAGGTGTTTGCGTTTTCTTTTGTGCTTTAATGCAGCCTTGACAGATGACTTGCCTTTATTAGACTCTATCTCAGCTAGTAGCTGACAGGGCTCCTCATTTGCAATAACCTCAGCACTCTCCTTTGGAAAATTCAGCAGTGGTAGGCTTCCAGTTTCGGCTCTAGCAGAAGGCCCAGGAGGTTCTTGATAAATAAGAGAAGTTGTTTCATCTACTGTTGAGTGAACCTCGGCCGAAATTATAATTGGTTTTGTGCCAATAATGCGTTCAGGCATTTTGGAGGTTGCAATGCTACCTAGAGAAGATTTTTTTCCAAGTGCAAATTCAGATGAGAGCCTCCTAGCACTCTCAAGTTCTATTGAGACTCTGTGCTGAAGTTTAGTTATTTCATTGTCAATTGAGAGATTGGTCCTAGTGATAAAATCATCTAGGGTGCCCGTGGCCTTTTTGGTGTTCTTAGTAGCCTTACTCCTAGTTTCACGCGAGAACATTGTGTGAGAGGGATTTTACGATTATATGTGAGTAGTGCAGGAAGGCCAGCTAATATAACACAAAAATTAAAAGCCAAGAGGAATGGCCCGGTCCGGTCTTACACGGTCTCTAACGGCCTAAAACGGCCCTGTCTTTGCCCCGTCTTCGCCCGGGCTGCGTCCCGCGCTGCGGGAGTAGGATGTTGTTATGAAGCCTCAGGAGGGCGGGGGGCGGGCCAGCAGGGAGAGCGGACCGGAAGCTCTCCGTCGGTCTAGCAGGGGCTTCTGGTAATTGAAGTCCCCGCACACTCGCAGCCCCGCTGCAGCCACACGCCTGATGCCGCTCCTCCTCCCACTGCCTCGATGCTCCTCACAAACGCCAGGTGTGCAATCCCCTCCTCAGCACAGGCGAAGGGGCACCCGCGAAGCGGGTGCGCCGAGATGTGGAAGTGCGCCGAGATGAAAACGGGTAAGCTGCTGTAACACACTGGCTGTGTTTAAATCCTCCGTTTGGCATTAAATAAATTATAAAAGTGTTATTATTGTATCTTCTTCTTTTTGGAAAAACAGTCAACGCGTTTCGTTCTCAACAGAGAACTTCTTCAGGGCTTTGCGAAATCCGTACGCTCTCCAAAAAGACTGCAGTCATTCTTGGGCACCTGCCAGTCCACCTCTAACAAAGGCCCACGCCCTGGAAGCCTCTTGCCTATTCCAAATGTTTTGATAGTATTGAGAGTGTGTGTGCTGAACCTTCATTACTCCCTGTCCCTTCACTTGTCAATAATAATTTCCCATAAGGTTGCCATATGACACACAATCAATAAATCACAAATATAAACAGAATTGCGTTGGCAAAACAATATTTAACCACTCCTATGAGGACCTAACAAGGATTTTCATAATGCAAACAGTGCCTGAGCACCCCATCATACTGCCATCACTGTCTCCGTTCTCTTCCACTGGGTCTCCCATTCCCTCTTCAAAGCACCTGGCATGCCTCATCATGTTGCCTCTCCATATCCCTTCATTGGCTGCCTGTCCCCACTTGTGGACACCAGTGGTCTGACATACTGTCCTTGCTGTCCCCCTGCTCCTCTGCCGGGATACCCATTCCTCTTCTGGCCTTGGTGCCTGGAATGCCCAATTAAGCTGCCTCCCAATCTCTTCCAATCAAACGGCAATTCTTTATCCCCGGCTAACACTTTAGCTTGGTGCACCAGCTGCACTCCCATTCCCTGGCTTTGAGTGGATGTAGCTGTGCAGAGGCACAAAGCCACCAGTCACAAGCCCAATGCCTACAGCTCCAGGCATTCTGAGTGCATACAACACATCAGCAACTCCTCTGCCACAGGCTCACTGGCCCTGCTTACTTCCCAGTGGCTACAACTGGTGCCAAGTCACGGTGCCCTAGGAGCAGCCCCACTTTCTGGTTGTGAGTGGATTCATCTGTGCAGAGGGAGCATCGCAGGGTGGAGAGCCCAAGAGGGGAAGCCTGCCTTTCAGTTTCTTTGTATGTGGCACACAAATGCCCCTTGTCGCCTTTGTGCATGTAGTGGAAGGATGAGGTTGGGGGAGGAATCAGTTCAATTGTGGGGCCTTGGGGTATCCTAAACATCATCCAGAAGCTTCAAATTAGCCACAGTCTTGGGTAGCGGATGAGAGGGGCACTTCTGTATGAGTGCATGGTGAGGGGTGCACGGGTATGAGTGCAGAGTGAGGGGTGTGCCTGTATGAGTGCGAGGTCAAGGGGTGGTCGTATAAGTGCATAGTGTGATGAATGCCCATGCAACTGCAGAGTGAGCTGTGAGTGCTTTGCCTGTGGAAGTGCAGCATAAGTGGTGTGCCATTGTGAGTGCAGGCAAGTGGTGCACCCCTGTGAGTGCAGGGTGAGGGGTATACCTCTGTGAGTGCAAGGTGAGTGGTATGTCCATGTGACTGCACAACAAAAGAATATTCCCATATGCGTGCAGGGTGAGCTGTGTGAATGTATGAGTGAGAGTCAAAGGTGTACCTATGTGACCCCAGAGTGAGCTGTGCGCAAGCATGGTGTACAGTTTACTGTATGAGTGCAAGGTGAGCAGTGTACCCATGTGAATGCAGGACACAGTGGTGCTCCCATATAAGTGCAGATTGAGGTGTGTGAATGTAAGAATGCAGTGTCAGAGGTGTGCCAGTAGGAGACCAGAGAAAAGTCTGTGTACCTGTATGAGTGTTAGGTGATCATTGAACCTGTGTGAGTGCAGGGTGAACTGTGTACCTGTGTGTAAGTGGCATGCGATGTGTTCCTCTGTAAGGGCAGGGTGAGCTGTGAACATGCAAGGTGACCTGTGTGAGTGCAGGTGAGTGGTGTATCAAGGTGAGTACAGGATGAGGGTTGTGACGCTAGGCGTGTAAAGTGTGCAGTTTGCCTGGTAGAGTGCAAGATGAGCTGGGTACCCACGTGAGTTCAGGGTTGGAGATGGGCCTGTGTCAGTTCAAAGTGAGTAGTGTCCCCATATAAGTGCAGGGTCATAGGTGTGCCCACGTCTTTGTGAGTACAGCATGAGGCTACTGCCTGTCTTGCCTGTGGGAGTGAGCGATGAGTCTGTTTGAGAGAAGAATGACCCATGTTAGTGCCTGTGTGACTGCAGGATCACAGGAGTTTCCATGTGAAGTGAGGGATGTGCCTGTGTGAGTGCATAGTGAAAGGTGGGCCTATGTGAGTACACAGTATACATGCATGGAGTGCAGTTTGTCCATGTGTCTGCAGGGGTGAGCTGTATGCCCATGGTTAGCCCATTTGAGTGCCTGGCAAGTGAGGAGCCTGTGTGAGTACAAGGTGATCCATGTGGCTGCAGGGTGAAGGGTAATGTTGTTGCAGGGTGAGTGGTGTGCCCTTGGGAATGAAAATTGAGAGGTGTGTCTATTTGGGTATAGGGTGGGGGGTTTGCCTGTGTGAAGGCAAGCAGAGTGTAGTGTCCATGTGAGTAGAAGGTAATCAGTGTGCCTGTGTGAGAGGAGGGTGCAGCACTTTAAAGCCAGACCTATTACCATTGCCATTGCTTGTCACCTCCGGCTTGAGAGTGCAAATGTCTGCAAGACATACTGTTACCGATTCTATAAAACTTACAAAGACTGGGCATTGGCCAGTATAACGTGAGGGAGTAACTCTCTCCCACATTATACTATTGGCTGTTTGGTGATTCTGCCTCCTGTAAAGTGCTTGTATCGCAATGAAGGAGGTGGTAGTTTACATCTGAAAAGTACACTCAGTCATCACACTTTTAATTACTTATCTCATACATACAATGTATACAGAAAGCAACCCTTTCTTTTTTTTACTGCAGTATGCATTTTCGTTAAGTGTTTTGAGGACGTGTTTGCTAGTCTGTCCTTATGATAGTCACATAATTGCTTTTTAATTTTCATAGTATACGGTAGATTGACACCAAAACGGGCATAATTTCTTATGAGATCATAGGTCCAGCTCAATCTCACCCTCCTTAATACTGCGGCTCTTCAGCTGCCAGCCCAGAGTGTACACTTTCAGCAGAACCTGCAGCTCCTGTGTTGCAGATCCATTGTTCTCCCACTGAAATATTACCATCATTGCCATTACCACCACCATTGCCACAACCACCACCATTAACACAACTGTTTTCACCACAATCATTACCACCACCTTTACCACTACTATGGCCACATTACTACCCCCATTACCACCACTGCTACTATTACCAACACGGTACACCACCATCATTACTACCATTTCCATGACCACCATTATAACACCATTTGCATTACCACCACCATTATTCTACCACATTACTACCAATATCGTTACTAGCAATACCGTTACTATCTCCACTATTACTACCACCACTGTTACCTCCACTACCAAATCCATGCCACCACTATTACCACTACAATTACCCTCTGCCGCCCTCAACAAAAGCACCATTATAAGTGCCATAACTACCACCACCAAAACCAACATTGCCACCATCAACACCATTAGCATCATTACCACCACCACTACTACTCATCAGTATTATTACCATCACCACCATTAACACCACCCCACTATCATAATCACCCTCAACACAATTACCACTACCCACACCTTTACCACCGTTACCACTATTACTATGATCATAACCACACCCTCATTAAGACCATCATTGATACAGCTACCACTCTAACCACCATTACTATCACCACAGTAACTTCCATTACTTTCACAGTCATTACTACTGTCACCACCATCATTACAACAAACACCATCACCACAACCATTATTACCACTATTATCACTTTTGCTACCATTACTATTTTTACCCACCAACATTAGCACTAAAGTCAATTGTTCCATCTTTATTGAGCTAACATATGCAAATTCAGGCATGAACAGTGTTATTTTAATGTGTTAGCTCCTAAAGTTCCATCCTATTGGCTTCATCACTGCTTGTATTAGCATTTGCCAGGCTACGTGCTATTTGTGAAAAGATGCAAGTGTGGAAAAGGAGCTAATCTTTTCTAATGCAGTCACATACTAAACCAGCTGATGCTATGCTCATGTTTGTCCTGCAATTCGGTCCCTTTCTCCTGATCACTAGGATTACATTGAGCATTTCACAAAAATCTTGTAACCATATGTTGTTCACCTGACCCCTGCTGTTATTATTGCACCTATGTAGAAGCACACTTTTGGTATATGCTTGACGTCCACCTCAGTGTTATCTTGAGGTAGGTTTTTAGCCACTGTATGTCGCTAGTGGAGGAGATTTTGAGGTAGAGTTGGGGGTCATTGTCATACTGATGGATTCTGATGGCGCAGATGGATTCTATGTAGTGGTAGAAGATGATGAGTAGACAATTGATCTTCGTGGTTCATTGCTCTATTTTTTCTGTAGGGGTATCACTGATAGTATTGCTTACTTGAAAAGGTATCCCCTCTGTATGATGTCCAACAGAAAAAGAAGTGGAAGGGACACCTACCTGCACAAAAACAATCCTTATATGCGCTTTCCTCTTTCTAAGTGTGCTGCAGAACAGAACCCACTTAGAAAGAGATGAAAATGAGGACAAATAAATATATTTGTCCTCCTTGTGCCTCGATAGGCAAGGCATTGCATTTTTACACATTCCCAGGTTAATCTGTCTAGGTAAATTTGGAAATGCAACAAAATACATGGGTGGATGTGCAGGAACACCCATGCTCCACCCATGTCATGCTTTCCTAGTGCCGAGTAACTCAAGGCAGTGACTTGCGCTGCCTTGAGTTACTCCAGATTTACAAAGTACGCAGAGCCACGTAAGGTGGCCTTGCATGGCTTGGTAATTCTGACTTAAGGATTGCATTGCCCTTGTGTTACCCTATGTGATGCAAGGGCAATACAATCCTATCATAAATCTGGGCCTATATGTTTATAACCAGAAGTTGAATTCCATTGCTTATTATTATCAAACGTTATCCACAATCAAGCAGCATTATATGGTCTATGAATGAGAATTACTTGCCATGAAACACTCATTAACATATTTGTAACATTAATAGGAGGGGAAGCTTCATGAAGTGACTGCATGGGATGACCACAAGAATTCAGGATTCTTGAGAACCATGAGATGTCAAAATCACCATCATGCATGTTAAATACTTTTCTTTTCACTCATCAATGTTTCCATTCATTACCGCTCAAGTCAGAAAAAAACTTTAGAAACAGATCTTCTAGATCCTCACATTCTTCCTGCTTTTTCCACAACTGCTCTTCCAACAGAAAACTATTTAGAGTTAGTCAAAACAGAACAACAGAAGATCGATACATGGATACAAGACTATCTGAACTACAGGCAACAAATGCAAGGTTTACTGTTCCATACAAATAGATTATATCTGCCTAACAAATTCTTACAAAAAGTATCCTTACCCTCAAGATCATGAAGAGCATCTACTTCGGAGCTGCCTTGGACCCCTGCCCGCACCACATCTTCAACAGAGCCGCCACATCCATCGCCCCCAAACTCTGCCACACCATCAACTGCTCCATCAGCTCCGCCACCTTTCCGGAAGACTGGAAACACGCAGAGATCAACCCCTAGCTAAAGAAACCCTCTGGCGACCCAACAGACCTCAAGAACTTCAGACTCATCTCTCTGCTTCCCTTCCCAGCCAAGGTCATTGAGAAGGCCATCAACTCTTAACTTTCCAAGAGCATCAAAGCGATCCACATCCTGGACTTCTCCCAATCCGACTTCTGAAGTGACCACACTACCAAGACCACCCTCCTTGCCGCCACAGACGACATCCACACCCTCCTTCACCAAGGCAAAACTGCAGCCCTCATCCTCCTGGACCTCTCGGCCGCCTTCGATACCGTCTCTCACTGCACCCTATGCACAAGACTCCATGACGCCGGCATCCGTGACAAAGCCCTGGAATGGATCCACTCCTTCCTCACTGGCCGAATAGAGAGAATCAGAGTACCACCATTCACCTCTGAAACTACAGAGATCAGCAGCGGAGCACCTCAGGGCTCCTCCCTGAGCCCCACTCTCTTCAACATCTACATGGCCTTGCTCTCAGCCATCATCAGGAAGCACAGACTCAACATCATGTCCTATGCTGATGACACCCAGCTGATTCTCTCCCTCACCAACGAACCCCCATTCACCAAGAACAACTTCCACAAAGGGATGAAGTCTGTCACCACCTGGATGAAGAACATCTGCCCCAAGCTCAACTCAGACATGACTCAAGACCTCATACTAGGCTCTAACCCCTCCACCTGGGAAAACTCCTGGTGGCCCACAGCACTTGGAACACCTCCTACCCACAGACCATGCACAAATCCTCTTCATCATTCTGGACTCCTTGCTCACCATGAACTGCCAGATCAACAACATCTCATCATCCGGCTTCACACACTACGCCTGCTCTGTAAGAACTTCTAGTGGGTCTCCACCGAGTCCAGAAAGAAGGTCAGCCACACACTCATCAGAAGCAGAATTGACTACTGCAAAGCACTCTACGCCAGCATCACCCAGAAACTCCTCACGAAACTGGAGAACATTCAGAACGCCTCAGCCAGACTCATCCTCAATATCCCCCGCCTCAGCCACATCATCGGCCACCTGAGAGACCTCCACTGGCTCTCGGTCAATAAAAGAGTCACCTTAAAGCACCTTGCACATACCTACAAGATCCCTACACGGCGTGGGACCTGCGTACCTCAACCACCACCTCGCAGTCCATGCACCCATCAGAGACTTTTGCTCCAATCAGCTGGCCCTGGCCACCCTCCCCCAATCTGCAAGACCACAGCCAGAGGAAGATCTGTTTCCTACCTTGCAGCAAAGACCTGGAACACCCTGCCTCTCCTCTCCTGGCAATTACCGTCACTACCTCAATTTAGGAAGGACCTCAAGACCTGGCTCTTCAAATGAACCACAGCGCCTTTGACGGATCAGAAGTCCTCCACTCTAGCATGTTGAGACCCTTGCAAGTGAGTAGTCATGCTTTACAAGACACTTGATTGATTGATTGATTGATTACAATAGTGTCATGAGGAATTTACAGCAGGTCATCCTGGAATCACATTGACCAAACATGACGTTGCCTATTTTACATGCCGGTCTTAGTGATAGAAGGATATTATATCATTTACAATGTACTTGTTAGGTCTGCCCAGTCCCATGAGAAAAAGAGGTGTAGTGGATTTAAAGTTTAATCCTGCAATCTCCCTAAACGGACATTCCTAGAGTCAAAGGACTGTGAATAACTCTAAGAGAGAGTCCCACTTAGAGAGAAAATGGGTTCAGGGTGAGAGAAGAAAGAGAAGACAAAGCGCATCATCAGTCTGCCGTCACAGGAGGAGCTTCTCAGCTCTCATATGGATAATAGTAGTGTCAGGGTAATGTCTGGTTCAAAGGTGTTCCCTAAGTTAAGGATTAGCATTACACAATTAATAAATGAACTGGTCCATAACACACCAACTTATATACCATACAAGTGTGGAAAATTGACTCACCATAAAGAACAAAGCAGAGGTTCTGTAGGCACGAGGAAATGTCACAGCACCATGAAGAAACTAGCATTGTAGACACCATTAGACCACTGCACACAGTCTTGCTCTAACAAATTTTCACTGAACACTGGCTCCGGGCAGTACAGTCATCAATGGCCCCAAAAAGTCTTGAACATCAATGGTCCCTAGCAGCAAATACATCAATGGCCCACGGTTTTCGCATATCAATGACCCCAGACAGTATAACCATCTCCCCAGAAAATATGTACATCAAGGGCCGAAGATGGTAGCATATCAAAGACACCAGACAGTAATAAACATTGATGATCCCTAGTGCCATAAACTTGAATGTCATCAGACAGCAAAGGTGACCAGTAGCCCTAGACAGTATAAACATCAATGGCCCCAGTCAGTAATTTGTGAAGTAGTGATGTGCATAAATGACCACAAATGATGCCCCCCCTTTGAAATCCTGCTCTGCGGTTGCTACCCAGCTGGCACTGCTTAAGATATCTCACAGATCAGTTTCTGATGCATGCAGGGTGCACACTTTCTATCGAGGGGCTGCTAGAAGCAGGATAGTTTATATACTCCTTTCTCTCGACCTTTGGTCATTGTTGGTAGATTTTAGGATTGTTGACAGCAGAGTTGAGAGTGACCAAAATCCATTAGTTCTAACTCTCAAAGAACGATTGTTAGATGTCCCAATGGAAGGTAGGTAGGTTTCTGGGAAAAGCTATCTAAGGGAACTCTAAAATGTTTCTTACGTGATCGAAAGTTGTCTCCTGTCCTAGGCTTTATGATACAATTTATGAGTGTTTCATCTCAGCTCTTTTGCCGTACTTGGAATTTAATTTACATACAATAACTATTTCCAATATCCATAATCTTCTTTGTATAGCCCTAAGCGTTTTTTTCTAGGTGGAGGTAGGCATGGGTGATACCAAACAATTCAACAGCGGTTCAGCCCTGTGGTTCTCCAAGGAATTCAGGCGGGGCGAAAAACAGCTTGATACTAGCTACTAAAACCTTAAACCCTCAATATATATGTGAAGCTAGATCCTTTTATAAGCAGGACTTAGAGGCGAGTAAAAAGCAGTGGGATTCAGCTAATCCAGATAGTTTCAGACCAATATCCAATATTCCACTTCTAGCAAAAGTACTTGAGAAATGTCTGCAACATCAACTGAGCCAACACGTTGCTAATTTCAACCTGCTAGACCAATGCCAATCTGGTTTCAGGTCTAATCACAGCATGGAACCTACTACTCTCCATAAAGTAGATGATGCTCTTCAAGCTCTTGACCAAGGAAAAACGTGTCTCTTAATTCTGTTGGACCTATCATCGGCATTCAACACAGTCAACCACAAGAAACTACTTGAATACCTCGAATACAGGATAGGAGTAGGGGGAACCAATCTCGAATGGTTTAGATCCTTCCTTCGGAACTGCTCCCAGAGATTCTTAGTCAATCTTAATCTATCTGCTCCTTCTCCGACAATGATCGGAGTCACCCAAGGCTCAACTCTCTCCACAACCCTCTTCAACCTCTACCTTGAACCGTTAGCTGAAATACTGCATATCGCCAACATCTCTTTCCACATGTATGCCGATGATCTACATCGAAAATATCATCCATAGAGAAGATCAACTCTATGAATGAGGCCCTAAAGCTGACTGTGCAATGGCTTGCCAGCAACCAGCTCACACTAAATGCGCAAAAAAACGAGTTCCTTCTAATCTCCCCTTCTGAAAGTACCACTGACATACTGGAATGGACCAAGACGATCACAGCTCTGAACTGCACACCGACCATAGTGGACTCAGCCAAATCTCTTGGAATCACACTGGAGAGCAACCTGAATGTGCGAGACCACATCAACTCAATGGCCAAAAATGCCAGGTTTTACCTGAGCTACATGAGAAAACTCTAACAATTCCTTGATGCATCAGACCTAAAAATGGCAGTTCAGGCATTAGTTATCTCTAGGATCGAATGCGGATGCTCAACCATCTCTGGCCTACCCAAGATCTCTGTGGCCCCCCTAAAAGCTTGTCTCAGCACTGCCGCTAGACTCTTGACAGGCTCAATAAAATTCGACCACATCTCATCGCACCTGAAGGCGCTGAACTATTTTCCGATTGAAGCCAGAATCCAACTCAAAGTGGCCTGTCTCACTAATAAAGCACTACACTTGAATTAATACTATAAATCTCACTCATTGCACACACTGCACAGTGACCTAGCGATATGTTTTTCTTGAATGTTTCTAAATGACCTGTTATTCCCCCAAGTGAAAAAGCTGGTTATCTCTGCAGAGTGCTCTCATGATCGCCAATCTGAATATTGTAAATGTCCTGTTATTCCCTAAGTGTATGCACGTCCATCTATCACTACCTATGCAATTGTCTATCTCAAACTTGAATACAACTTGCTATCCCTGTAAAGCGCTCTGATACCCTAAAGGGTCAAGTTCAAGCTCTATAAAGCCCTAAATAAATATATAAATGGACAAAACTGCCAAGATCTGCTGGAGGCTTCCCAAAGAAATGATGTTTCAACTTTCTGGCATATCATTGCCCATGGTAGCCTAAAAGCTTGTACCCGACTCTCCATCATATACTACATCAGGTCTGGGTTCAACATTTTACTAACCTTTA
Source organism: Triturus cristatus (assembly GCF_964204655.1). Classification (NCBI taxonomy): domain Eukaryota; kingdom Metazoa; phylum Chordata; class Amphibia; order Caudata; family Salamandridae; genus Triturus; species Triturus cristatus. The sequence continues at coordinate 317,228,131 of NC_140591.1, forward strand.
CTCCTCTCCAAATCAGGACATGCTCCCTTTTGACTCTAATTAATTAGACATTGGTAATATCACAGCTCATCTTCTATTACTGCAAGAGCAATGTGTCCATACTAGCAACTCCAGCTCCAAGGGCTATGACGACTTATTGAACGAAGGGAGCAATATTTTTAAGTAGAGGACACCAGGGCAGCTATCCAGTTCTTGAAGCCTGGGAAAACCCCAGGTTTGGATTGTATACCAGGTGATCTGTATCGATCTGAGGTCGCCATCCGGGCCCAGTATATTACCCTCTTGCAAATGCCTTCCTTGCCGGAGCTCCCCTACCTGACACTTGGAGTGGCGCTGTGATCAAATCCATTTATAGAAAGGGTGTTAGATCAGAGCCCTGCAACTATAGACCGTTTAGCCTTATAGATATATTACAAAAGGTGTTCTGTCGTCCAGTTCTTTCCAAACACCAGGGGTGGCTTATCGATACTAACATCCTTTTCCCCTTTCAGGCTGGGTTTAGGTCTAGGGTGGGAACAATTAATCAGGTTTTTAGATTTCCTCTGATCTCCTGGAAATATAATGGCATCCTGAAGGACCATTTTATGGAGCCTTCATTGACCTAAGATAAGACTTCGATCTGATCCCCAGACTTAAACTCTGGGACTGCCTCAGGTCTATGGGGGCCGTCATATTTGTTGGAGATGTTAATGAGGCTGCACAAAGATAATTTCTCACAAGTTCAATGGGGCCAGATGGGGAACTAACTGAGAGGATGAAGGTCACACGAGAGGTGCAGCAGAGATGCGTCCTTGCTCCTACTCTTTTCTTATTGTTCATTAATGGTGCATTTGATTATCTCCTGGACTGTACACATGATGCTCCAAAACTTGGTGGTATCCACATACCTGGCGTATTGATAACTCATCTCAAGGACCTCAGCTGGATTACAAAAACTGCTAAATATCAGGATTTCTGCAACCTCAGAGGGCTAGAGATCAATTTTGGCAAGATAAAGTGTATGTATATAAGGCCACATAGATCTTTCAAGGGGAAATTGAACTTAGGGTGTTTAGTAGTGGAGGAGGCTAAATCTTCAGACTACCTGGGCATAAGAATCAGTAATTCCCTCTCGTGGCACTCCCAGATACAGAAAAGTAAGGAGCTTACAGAGAACAAAGCAGCCCCATTCGGGAGAATGCATAGGGCCACCAACAGAGGGCAGTATCTCGTGCAGTAGAACTATATAGGGTTGCAGTTCAGTCAGCAGCCCTATACCGGGCAGAGGTTTAGGGAACGACTGCTGTTGACCAGTTATCAATGATTGAAAATCACTTTGTAAGATCTTTACTTTCCCTGCCGTGAGCTACACTGCTAGTCCCTGTGTATTATGATCTAGGGCCAGATGTATCAAAGGGTTTTACCCATTCTGTGTCTATGGGAAAATGTGTTCATACATATGGCCCCTAGTCCTTTATAGGATTAGTTATTCAGCCATTCTAAGACCATTGACTTACTGGGTGAGAATCTGGTCTACACCAGACTTACGTTTTTACTGTGAAGGTCTCCTTGAACTCATCTAGTTAGACAGGAATACGACCACTCCCTGGATGGCTCATTTAAATCATGGCTCATTAAACTGGGTTTGGAACATTGTGGATTAAACCCTCAAATATTAATTCTAATTCAAAGGTCCTTTAAAAAAATCCTTTTGGGGGTATTAACTTTAATGTTCACCACTGGAGTTATAGTCTTACTGGCAAGTGTGTACTTATAAAACCAATACCATATCTCGAACCCTATATGGATGAGATTATGCCCACATGAGCCAAAACTCTTTTTATTAAATTTAGGTATGGTATTTTACCACTTTATAGTTTTACCTGTAAATGGAAAAAGGAGAGGCTGTTATTAATGTTAGGAATAGGTGATCTATTTGCCGTGGGAGCATAGAAACCATTGTACATCATAGAGCGAAATGGTTAAAGCACTAGTGCCAGAAATTGGGGTTCCAACGTTATTTACAAGCCTTGCGCATTATGAGAACAGACTCAAGACGTTATACAGTCTTTTGTCTGAGTAGGATTTTATTAGCTATAGGTGTGACTCAAAATCGTCTAGGGCTCTCATTTTATAAAAAAAAACACATTGTGTTAGGTAAAGATGAATGCAGAGAGTGATGACTGCACTTACATTCCTTGGAAATCACCATGTAAAGGTACATAATGTGTAGTGCTACCTAGATATGTGTAATCCCAGGTGGTGCCTAAACTGTGTGGGGCTCTTTTATTATACCTAAACTCATTTTTAGATGTATGAATATGTTTAGTGAAGTTTTTATTTAATATGAATTTTAAGATGGCACTTATTCTATAATATTTTATACCTTCTTTTATTAGAAAATCATTGTTTTGTACTGTGTTGCTCATATGTGGAAACGTTACGCTAAGTTAGCCCTGTGGACATGTGTTTTATCCTTACACTTATTGTACTTTTATCTTAATTGTTTTATTATATGTTTTGCTTGATGGTCTGTGACCGAATAGAGCATTATACTACTACTACTACTACTACTAAAAAAATACATTCCTCTTAGAGCAGCACATTTTAAAGTGATGAATGATTTTGCAGTCAGATGATTAGGTCAATAGTTTCTAAAAGGTATTGGGGCAGATTTACGTTTCCTGGCGCATCCCTGCAAATCAGCAGGGATGCGCCAAGAAACGGGCGACATGCAATGCCATCGTTGCGCCACCACGGATGCGCTGCATTTACAATGCGGCGCACCATGGCGCAAGGATAGGCAGATGCGTGTCGCATCTGGTGGCGCAAGGTTGGCGCAGTGCTGGAGTTGTGTTGCGGGCGCGACGCAACTCCAGCACTGTGCCAACCCGGCCTATCTTCCACTTGGGGCGTCACACCTTATGCCTGCTTCAAGCAGGCGCAAGGTTTTGACGCAGCGGGGTTGGAAAAGTGACTGAGTGAAATCTTGTAGATTTCACTCAGGCACTTTTCCGAGGTGGTCATGCGCCGGAACCCCACCCTGTGCCAGAACGCCCACATGAAACCTGACGCAGGTTTCATGTGGCGCAGGGCTTTACAACGTGACGCATCTACCTAGATGCGTCACGTTGTAAATCCCCCGCAGCATGGCTGCGGGGGATTTTTCTGAATGTCAAACAGAAGTCAAACAAAATGTTTAGGCCCAGTCGTAGAAGCACATTAGGTATGAGGGCCTACTACTTTACTTAAGCTACACGTTTGTTCTACACGTCATAAAAGCATCCTCTCCTACAGTTTAAAGCTGCATGTTTTATTTTTCACATTTAAAGAAACATTTTTCTATGATTTTCTCCATAGTCATGGCATAATTAAACACATTTTCTAATGTCAGGCACATTTTCTTCAACGTTATCCGAGGACCATTTTTCATGAACATTTTAGACTTTAACACCCTCAACCACCTTGTTTCTCCCAAGCTGTACCACTTTACACACTTTTTCATTACTTAACATCTGAATAAAATCAGGCTTTGTTTACATAAAGAACATACTATATGAACTGCTAAATGTTAATTGTTCTTTGCTGCCATTTTCATGGATGTTCAATGTTACTGCTTTTACCAGAACCATTTGTAAACCTGTATATTCTAATAACAAATATTGCAAAAAAGAGAACATAATATAGTATACTATAGCATGGTGATTTGTTGCAAATTAATAATGACCAAAAGACTGCACTTAAGACTCAAGCCTACTTACACGTTATGTTAATTGCTGTGCACTGTGTAGGTACACAGCAAGTACCTTAAGCAGCGGAGTGCATTTCAGTAAAGGCTGCGGGATCCAATCAGAAGAACGGAGACATTTTTATGAGATATTTGGTTAGTATTTACCAAAGGTAAGAATGTCAATAGAGAGTTCTGTGTCGTTGCTTAGTGACGAGATGGAGTTATGATTAAGGAAGGTTCTGATGATGAAAGATGATTGTGATGCTTCGGAAAAGAACATTCTCCAAAGCAGAGAAAACAAGAGGCTCAAGTTGAAATACAGTTTTTCCTTTGAGTGACTGGAAAGAAATGCCCTGCCAGACCTAAAATTGTATTTGTGGAATATAACTTGAAGAGAAAGAAGACCCTTGAGAGTGCTGCATCTGTGTGTTGTCTTTTTGGAAAATTTGAAACAGAATTCAGGTAATAAGAGTGGATGTGTTCACTTATAGATGAAGTGGAAACCTAGTTGGTCTGTTAAGTTTTCCAGCATTGTGCAGAAAATGAATGTACATATGAAGCGGTATATCACTGTTATATTATCAAAGATAAGGAAACATTTGGGGTTATCAATTGTACTGTAGCTCTTCTGTCACATGAAAACATAACATCAGGTTAATGAAAACATTCTCGTTATAAACTTGTACTGTAATGACTGCATCTGTCTACTGTGGATTGCCGCGACTGTCTCCAGCTGGGAGTAAGGCTGATGGAGAATTTCTTGGCATCTAGATTCCGATTCTCCAAACAAATTGCACGTGTAAGTTTCGATTACACACACAAATAGGCTTTTTATGAGTGCAAGAACACGTTTGCTATTCTCAAATGTTGGCTTCCCACATTTGAAAGGATGTAATCACACAAATATTTTACGTCATTAAATCTGGAAGCAGGGTCGGGGGTGCTTAGGCAGTGGCCATGAAGGGAGTGGAATGTCCTGTAGGTTTGAAAATATCCATAAACTTCACAAATTGACCTCAGATCGCTTCCCAACTTGGAAAATGTTCGGGAATTAATTATGTTAAGGGTTGGAGTAAATCATTTTCCGCGTGGGAAAACGAATTAGCATCCCCAAAATTGGGGTGCATGGGATGGGATTTCTATGTGGGAATTTTTTTTTACCCCGGAGAATTCTTTTTTAAATTTTAGGCAATTCATTTGAAATTCTACTATTTCATTTTTCATGTGAAAAGTTTACATGTGCAACAATGCAAAAATGGAATTCAAAATTTCAAAAAAGCGTTACATGGAAAACGTTTGTAAATTTCCAAAAAGTTGGAAATCTGCACCTTGGAATGTTGGAAACCTCTAGGTGAAGTTTCTGAGTTTATATGAAAATCACGCCGAAGGGCTCCTGGCTACTAGCTGGTGAGCTGACTGTCTTCACAGCTGGCACCCACTACATGTACCCATCTTCTCCAATACACATCCAACCCCGCCAGGTTTTCTTGTTCTTGCTCAAACATAGTGAGGCCTGCGACTTTCTTTCAATTGTAGGCAGCCAGAAACCGTGTTCAAATATAGCATGTGCTTTACGTATGCTGAAAGTCAGTTAGTCAGAATGACTAACAATGGTGGTCATATTTTACAACATTTGTGCACTCTGAATTCTGATGCAGATTTGGTACATTTTTCACTTGTGTTTTTCAGTTACTCCCAGGAAATGGATAACTCTTAGCTTTGTTTTGTCACCCATGTGGAGCACTTCGTTTTTACCCTGCTTTTTGATTGTTGGAGGGTTTTCCAGTTGGCATTGATTCCAATGGTGATGACACAAAACTATTTATCTTTTTGGAGGTTTCTGTGGCATTTGAGCTTTTCCATTAATTAGGAGTGCATAAACTGCTCTTTCTCTGACTGCCCCTGCATTTCTCTCTCACCACCACAGCTTCCCTGTTGTAAAGAAAGATCCAAGTCCGGACAGTGGCGGCTGGTACCCTAAATATTTGGTGCCACAACCAACCACTGACCAGCAGGTGCTGTCTCGCTCTTCTCTCTGGAAAGATCACTCTCCAAGTGTATGTTACCTAATTTGTGTACCCCACTAAGAAGCAAAGTACGTTCTCCAAACAACAGCTGCATTGGTATGTTTTGTCTAAAGGCTAAGGTCTGGCCAGAACAAAATAACAAGGGGCATTGTTGTTCGACCTTGCACATAATGTTCGGTCAAAATAACAGGAACATGCAGAGAGCGAACCCAGCGCTGAGTTCTCATGTAAAAGCAGTCCTTTAAATGTTGCAAAAATAATGATGTGTAGTAATGCTAAATTAGTGAAAAATGACAATGTCCTTACGAGCCATGTGACACTTTCACAGTCTTTACTTTTATGCTTGCCCAACAGCTATCCTTCTCACTCTTCCATTTGTACTGTACATCTTTCTTTAATAATCTGCGTAGTTGCTGAAATAATTCTCAATAAACGGTGAGTAAAATTATGTCAATCCTAAGAGTGCCATAAATTGCTCCTTGTTTACACGGAATGGAGCATTCATAATGGCCTTCACATAATCATTCTTAGGCACATTAGCATATTGGGTGCTTTTGTGACAGAAATACTCTACTTCTTCTTGACCAAATCTGTACTTTCCCCATTTAACAGTGAAGCCAGAGTTTTGTAAAATACCTAAAGCTCTCATGGAATTGTCATCATGTTCCTGGACATTCTTGTCAAAGATCAAGATATCATCCTAGAGTACTCTGACTCCCCTAACGTCCTTGAGCAACTACTTAATTACTCTTTGTAAGACCGCTGCAGTACTTGCTAGCCCAAACAGCATCGACTGGCATTGATATATTCCTTCTGCTATAATGAGAGCCGTACAGTGCCTTAAGTCTTCATCTAGTTCATTGGTACTCAAACTATGCCCCGCAGGCCACCCATAGCTGGGCAGATCTTGTCTTATGTACACACCTAGAGTGTCATACAGTCGCATGGAATGCAGTAGTGTGTTGTAGAGTGGACTTGCATAGAGTGGAGTAGTATCATAGAGTGCAGCGACATAGAGTGGAGTGTGGTACAGTGTTGTGGAGTGGTGTAGCATAGAGTGGAGTAAATTTTTATAGAGTGTACTGGAATGTTGTACAGTAGAGTGGCCTTTAGTGGATTACTGTGGAGTGGCATAGCATAGAGTGGAGAAAAGTGCCATATAGTGGAGTAGTGTATTGTTGAGTTTTGGAAAGTGTTGTACAGTGGAATAGAGCGGAGTGACATAAAGTGGAGTGTCATACAGTGTTGTGGTGTCATAGAGTGTCATATCATAGAGTATTGTTGCATACAGTGTCATGGCGTACACTGTTGTGGCATAGAATGGAGTGGCCTACAGTGTTGTGGCATGGAGTGCCATGGCCTAGAGTGTTGCGGCCATACAGTGTTGTGGCGTAGAGTGAAGTGGCATAGAGTGGAATAGCGTAGAGTGTAGTGGCATACAGTGGAGTGGCATAGAGTGGAGTGGCGTGGTGTGTCGTAAAATACACTGGAGTAAAGTGGAGTAAAGTGGCATCCAGTGGAGTGATGTAGAGTTGAATAGTGTAGAGTGGCATAGTGGAGTGCCATGGAGTGGAATTGCGTAGAATGGAGTGGTATAAAGTGGAGTGGCGTAGAGTTGAATAGCAGATACTGGAGTGGTGTAGAGTGGAGAGGCATAGAGGGGAGCGGCATGTTGTAGAGTGAGCCGCATGGAGTGTCCTCGAAAGGAATGACATGTCGTAGAGTGGAGTGGAATGTCATAGAGTAGAGTGGCATGTCGTACAGTGGAGTAGAGTGCAGTGCCATAGATTAGTGTGTTGTGTGGTGTCTTAAAGTGGAGGGGAGTGGACTGGAGTGGTGTACAATGAATTGGGATGCCATAGAGTGGAACAGCATAGAGTGTAGTGACATGTCATAAAGTGCAATGAAGTGGTGTGGAGGGCAGTGGCATAAAGTGGAGTGCAATAGTCTATAGTAGAGTGGTGTATAGTGGAGTGGAGTGGAGTTGAGTGAAGTGGCGTAGAGTGGAGTGGTGTGCCCCAGGGTATAGTGAACTGACATAGAGTGGAGTGGCATGTTGTGGAGTGAGTGGCATGGAGTATCATAGGGTGGAGTGTCATAAAGTGGAGTTAAGTATCGCAGAGTGGAGTAGTGTGTCATAGAGTGGAGTGGCATGTCATAGAGTGGAGTGGCATTTCTTGTCATACAGTGTCAAAAATGAAGGAGAATGGCGTGCAGTCGAGGAACATAGAGTGGAGTAGAATGCAGTGGAGTAGCAAAGAGTGGAGTGGCATGTCATACAGTAGAATAGAGTGGCGTGTCATAGAGTGGCATGTCATTTAGTGTGTTAGAGTGGAGGGGCATAGACTGGAGTGACATGGAGTGAAATGGGATGTCATAGATTGGAGGGCCGTAGGGTGGAGTGGCATGTCATATGGTGGAGAAGCGTGTGGTAGATTGGGGTGGTGTGCAATAGAGTGGAGTGGCATGAATTGTGAGTTGAGTGTCATAGAATGGAGTGGTGTGTTGTGGAGTGGCGTGTCATACAGTAGAGTGAAGTGGCATGCCATAGAGTGAGGGGCGTAGTGAGAACTGGGATGTAGAATTGTGTGGAGTAGCATAGAGTGGAGTGACATGTCATAGAGAGTAGTGGTGTGTGGTAGAGTGGAGTGGCGTGTCACAGAGTAGAACGGCATGTCATTGATTGGAGTGGCATGTGGTAGAGTGGCGTGCGGTAGAGTGGAGTGGAGTGGCATAGAGTGGAGTGGTGTAGAGTCAAGTGATGTGTAATAGAGTAGAGTGGAGTGGCAAGGAGTGGAGTGGTATGTCGTAGAGTAGAGTGGAGTGTCATGTTATGGAGTAGCATGTCACAGTGTCTTACAGTGGAGTGGCATGAAGTGGAGTGGCCTAGAGTGGAGTGACATAGATTGGAGTGGCATAGAGTGGAATAGCACAGATTTTTGTGGCATAGAGGGTCGTGTTGTAGAGTGTCACCTACAGTGTTGTGACATAGAGTGTCATAGCATAGAGCAGAATGGCATAGAGTGGCATGGAATAGCATATATTAATGTGGCATAGAAGGAATAGTATAGAATGGTGTAGAGTGGAGTGATGTACAGTGAAGTGGTATTTCGTACAGTGAAGTGGTGTGTGGTAGAGTGGGGTAGTGTGTCGTAGAGTGGAGTGGCGTGGAGTGGAGTTGAATAGCGTAGAATGGAATGACGTAAAGTGGAGTGGTGTAGAGTAGAGTGGAATAGAGTGGAGTGGCATATAGTGGAATATTGTAAAGTACAGTGGTGTAGGGTGGAGTGGGGTGTCCTAGTATAGAGTGCAGTAGCACAGAGTGAAGTGGCATGTTGTAGAGTGAGTGCTGTGGAGTGTCATAGAGTGGAGTGGCATATATTAGAGAGGAATGGCGTGTCATACAGTGGAGTGGCGTGTCTTGTCTTACAGTGACAAAGAATGGATTAGAGTGGCGTACAGTGGAGAAGCATAGACTGAAGTAGAGTCAAATAGAGTCAAGTAGAGTGTATTGATGTGTCTTACAATAGAGTACAGTGACATGTCATATAGGGCCTCATGTAGGTAGCCAAATACCGGTCGGTAACGGCCGATTTTCGGTAAATATGCCGTTACCGACCGGTATTCAGACAAGTGAGATGTAGGAGTCCAAAAACCACCTTTCGGTAAATATGAGGCGGTAAATACCGAATCATATTTACCGAATTCTAAAATACCGAATCAGATTTACCGAATACATACTTAACGAATCGGTAAATATGAAGTGGTAAATATGAAGTGGTAAAAATTAAAATGACATGTAGGAGCACTCGGTAATTAAGAAATCCAAGAAAATCGGTAAATAAGAGTCGGTAATTAACACGGATTGAAAGCAGGTGGTAACCATCAACAGTGCATATTAGCAATCCCAAAATGCAACAGCGTGGACAACATGGCCGCTATGTATGTCATTGCAAGGCGCCTACGTCTACAGGCAGCAGGACTGAGGGTTTGGCGACGGGAGGAACGCATCTACAGACAGCGCATCACACTATTCCAGCTGACTGATGCAGAGATACATGAGAGGTACAGGCTACACCCCGAAACCATCATGGACTTAATCAGGGACCTTCACCCACTCCTAGACCAGCCAATAAGAAGGGCGCACGCCATACCCCCACATGTGCAGGTGCTCTGCAGCCTACATCTGCTGGCATCCGGCAGTTATCAGGTGGTGATAGCTGCGGTGGGTGGGGTATCCCAGAGTTGCCTGTCACGTTTCTTCATGAAGTTCCTGGATGCCATGATGCAGAGAATGCACCACTACATCAGCTTCCCCAACACACAGGCTGCACTGCATAAAACAAAAACAGACTTTTATCACATGGCACAGTTCCCCCATGTCATCGGCTGTATTGATGGTACACACATCCCAATCTGTCCACCAGCTGACACAGAGCACATCTACAGGAACAGGAAGTCCACCCACTCCATCAATGTGCAGGTGATCTGTGATGCAGGGAACATCATCACAGATATTGTTGCAAAGTTTCCTGGAAGCACCCACGACTCTTACATCTTCCAGAATAGTGGGATCTACACACGACTGAGTGCAGGAGAATTCGGAGAGGGATACCTGCTAGGTAAGTAACAGTGACGCCCCTTGCAACCTGCAAATCATAGTGTATAGAGGCATGTTACTGATGTCACCCTTTTACTCATCTAGGGGCAAGTGCATATGCATGCCGGTCATTCATCCTCACTCCCTACCTACACCCAGCAACCCAGAGTGAGAGACGATACAACGTGGCACACAAAACAACACGCAATGTGGTGGAGCGCACGTTTGGACTACTGAAGAGCAGGTTCCGCTGCCTCCACAAGAGCGGAGGCGCACGCCAGTACAAACCCATCACCTGCTGCAAGATTATTGCCACTTGTGCAATGCTGCACAACCTTGCCACGAAAAAAGGGACAGATGTGGAACTAACATATTTTGAGGACAACGAGGATGAGTCAGGACAGCCACAGGGCAACGCAGCTAGAGTGCCAACTGCAATAGATGGGAGAGAGAGACGGGCAGAGATCACATGCAACTATTTCTGAGTAAGTAAGGGGACACAGCCAGTTGTGAGAAGTCATGACGTAGTTTAATGTGGCACCACGCCATGAACACATGAACAAGCCAATCTGGCAATATCCCATCTATACAAGAAGTAAGTCCAGGGTTACGTCACCCAATGGGAAGTGGCTAAGCAGGGCCACATCAATGTTTGCGCATACGCGCTGCAGTGGTGGATGGCACGGCCTGTGCATCCTCACTAGAGCCAACCCCAAGCCGCCTGCTGCTCCTGCGTGCTTCTGGGACGGGGGGGTGTGATGCTGCTCCTGCTGCTGGTGTCGATGCTCTCCGTAGCATCCCCTGCAGCAGTTGTCGACGCCTGACTAGTCAATAGCACCCCTAGTGCACTTGTCACCTGCACCATCCCCCGAGACAGGTCGCTGCAGCACTGTGTTAGGCCCTCCTGCATCGTCACAGAGCGCCGGCACAGTAGAGAAGTCGCCGTTGCCAGACGGTTGAGTGCCCTGTTGGTAGTGTCCCTTCTCTGGCGTTCCCGGCGCCGTGCTTCGATGTCAGCATCTAATTTGCTGCACAACTGCTGGATTGACTGGGACATGTCCCGAATGCCCGCAGCCATGCCGCTGATGTTATTGTCCATGGTGACTAATGTGGTTTTCATCACCCGCATGTGCCTCTGGACTGACATGACTGCCTTTGTTTGCAGGCGCTGTTGCTTCAACATTTGGCCCTCGAGACCCAAGAAGACACCATGGCCGTCAATGGGTGCTGGTGGACTCTGGACACGCGACCTGCGGCGCCCTCTTGCTCCCGTCTGTGCTGCCTGTGAGGTGTGGGGCACAGTGGCATGGCTCCCTTCCTGGGACATGGTGAGTTCGTCAGGGCCCATGCTGTCGTCTGACGAGGTGTCTAAGGCTCGTAGCCTGGCTGCTGGACGCCTCATCATTCTCACACCTGCAAGCGGAGATGTGGCCGGTGACTCAAACATGAGTGGCGATGCTGGCTCTTGGTGAGGTGATGCTGGCTCTGGGCGAGGTGATGCTGGCTCTGGCTGCGGCGAGGCTGCCTGTGTTGGTGGTGCGGGTGCCAGTGGGCCTGCTCCCTGGTCTGTACTTGTGCTGGCTAGAGGTGATATTTGTGGCCGTTGTGCCGTCTCTCCTGCAGCATGCCCTGTCTTGCATGATGTCACATCTGTGGACAGAAATACAACATTGGCTCAGTGTCCCCGAAGGGCTGCATTGAAAGCGTCACAATGAATCATTTCACATTCCAAAATGTCCTCTGTCTCCTTGTGCCTCGAGTGCGTGACATGCCTTGTTGCCCTGTTACATTTACGTCATGGTTAGTGTTTCCCTGACTACATCTCCCGGAATGCATTGCCTGTCTGCACTGACACGTGTGGACTGCAGTGTGATTCTCGTTTCACAATGGGGGATGTGGGATAGGGATAGGGGGTGCTACATTGCTGTGCTTTCGTCTTACCTTGTTGTGTGGCGGCTCTGGCAGAGCTGTCGGCGTCCCCAAGACCCACGACGCTCTCTTGCTCGATTGTGGCCCCCACCAGCTCCTCCAGTTCGGTGAGGGCAGGTGCCCTGTTGGTTCCACCTCCAGTCTGGCTGGCCTCCTTCTGGATGTCGCCCATCTTCCTCTTGGTTACAATCCTCAGGTCATACCAGCGCTTCTTTAGGACCTCTATGTCCCTGTGGGTCACTCCCACTGCATTCACCTGGGCCTGGATGGCCAGCCATATGTTGCGCTTTTCCGCCTCAGGCACTTGCAGGGATTGCCTTCCGAACAGCTTCTGGTGCTGCTTCACCACCTCCTCCACCAGCACCTGGAGTTCCTTGGGGCTAAATTTCAGCTTCCTCCTCCTTTCCCCTCCGTCTCTCTGTGTTCTCTGGCTGGACATGATGTTCGTTTTCCCGCTCGCACAGGCACCGGCTCCCTGCCTCTCCTCTGCACTCCAAGACTCTCCAGGGTCGGCTAATTATGTACACCTGCCTGGGTGTGGCCACTTCCTGGTTGGGTGGGCTGTGGTTGCACGGGATTAGCTGTTTCGTCAAGTCATGTGATTTTATTTGCCGAATCCGTACATACCGATTCGGTATTTACCGATTCGGTAAATACCACCTCGGTATTTTCCGATTCGGTAAATACCACCTCGGTATTTTCCGATTCGGTAAATACCACCTCGGTATTTTCCGATTCGGTAAATACCACCTCGGTATTTACCGATTCGGTGGATTCCGAATCGTGATTACCGAATGTTACCGAATCGGTAACTGTTACCGAATTTTTACCTACATATAACTTACCGATTCTAATTTACCGATTCGGTACGGCTCGGTATTTTAGAAACGGTAAAATTTATTTACCTACATGAGGCCCATAGTGTCTTAGAGTGGAGGGGTGTACAGTGAATTGGAATGTCACAGAGTGGAGAGGCGTAGGGTGGAGTGGCATGTTGTATGGTGGAGAAGAGTGTGGTAGATTGGGATGATGTGTCATAGAGTGGAGTGACATGTCATAGAGTGGAGTTGACTGTCATAGAATGGAGTGGCATGTTGTGGAATGCCGTGACATACAGTAGAGTGGAGTGGAGCGGCATGCCATAGAGTGAGGGGTGTAGTGAGAACTGGAATGTCATAGAGTTGAGTCAAGTAGTGTAGAGTGGAGTGGCATGTCATAGATTGGAATGGCATATCTTCAATTAGAGTGATGTGCGGTAGAGTGGCAAGTGGTAGAGGGGAATGGAGGGCAGTGGAGTGTCATTGAGTCGAGTGGCATATCATAGAGTGGAGTAGAGTGTCAGAGTGGAGTTGCATGGAGCAGTGTGTTGAACAGTGGAGTGGTGTGTTTCACAGTGTTATATAGTGGAGTAAAGTGGTGTACAGTGAAGGGGCATTGAGTGGAGTAGAGTTGTGAAGTGCAGTAGAGTGTAGTGACATATTAAACAGTAGATTAGAACAGTGTGGCGCAGCACAAAGTGAAGTTGGATGTCGTAGAGAGAAGTTGCATATACTAGAGTTGAATGTCATACAATGAAGTGAATTGTGGTAGTGTGGGGTGTGGGGTCTTAGAGTGGAGTTGCGTGGAATTTCATAGAGTGGAGTTGACTGTCGGAAAATGGAGTGGTGTGTAGCAGAGTGGGATAGAGTGGAGTGGTGTGTTGTATGGTAGAGTGGAGTGGCATGCTGTACAAAGTCTCAGAGTGAAGGGTAATAGAGAGTACTAGGATGCCATAGAGTTGAGTGTAGTGGCGTAGAGTGGCATATCATAGAGTGTAGTGGTGTGTGGTAGGGTGGAGAGGTATGTCACAAAGAGGAGTTGCATGAAGTGTCATAGAGTGGAGTTGCATGTCATTGGTTGGAGTGCCCTATGGTAGAGGGGAGTGGTGTGGAGTTGAGTGGAGTGGATTGGAGTGAGTGGCATAAAGTGGAGTGTTGTGACATGGAGTAGAGTGGAGTATGTATGTCATAGAGTGGTGAGCCTACAGTGTCTTACAGTGGAGAGGTGGAGGGGCATATAGTGGAGTGACCTTGAGGGGAATGGTGTAGAGTGGAGTGGCATAGAGTGTAGTGGCATAGAGTGTTGTGTCAAAGAGTGTCATCATGCACATTGTTGTGATGTAGAATGTCATGGTGTAGAGTGGAGTGGCATACAGAGTCATGGCGTCCAATGGAGAGAAGTAGAGTGGGGTGGCATAGAGTGGGGTGGCATAGAGTGGAGTGGCATGTTGTACATTGGAGTGGCGTAGAGTGGAGTGGCATGCCATACAGTAGAGAGTAGTTCCATGTCACAGAGTGACGTGTGGTACAGTGTCTTAGCATGGAAGGGCTTTGGGTGGAGTGGCGTAGAGTAGAATGGCACCTCATAAAGGGAAGTGGCATGTGGCAGAGTGGAGAGGCATGGAGTGGAGTGTCATAGGGTGGAGTGTTATAGAGTGCCATGTGGTAGGTTGGAGTGGCATGTCGTTGAGTGGAGCGGCATGTCGTAGAGTGGCGTATCATAGAGTGTAATGATGTTTCATATAGTGGAATGGCGTATTGTACAGTGGAGGGGAGATTAGAGGCATATCGTGTCATAGAGTGTCATTTAAAGAGATTTCGCAGGAAAATAGCTCAACGGATTTAGATGGAATTTGGCAGGAATATAGATTATAGGGTGGAAAGGGTTCTTTCTGTTTGTAGATTTAAAGTGGTTCAGTAGTTTGAAAATTATACAGCACAAATCGTAGTGCTAAATTGGATCGGGCATACAGCGGTAATTTTGCGGTACACTGCAGCACATCATGATGACAAAACAGTATATGATTGGGTAATGAAAGTTCTTACAAAATTAAAAGGCAGCCATATTGTTTAGACCAAAGTTAGTCCACGTTCTGGGTGTTAAGCAAAAATATAGTGTAGTACTGTTTTAGAAGTGCATAGGAATGAATGAGTCAGTTTAGCAAATGATGTAAACGTAGTGAAAACTTGTCTTATTACGTTATATACTTTCAAAAAAGGTTTATGGAGTACCACAATAATACCTAGAAAGTACCTCTGTACGAAAAAATTAAAAATTAAATATGTAAAAAAAATTTTTTAAATACACTGTAGTTCCCTTTAAAATCCAGAACACAGACTAAGGGGTCGATTACGATCTCGTTCGAAGGGATCCGAATCGGATTCGGGCTTGTCGAATTTGATTCGGAAGCCTTGTTTCCGACCAAATCGTACCCAGTTCCGAATGACCAATTACGATGCCCAGAAACCATAAGGGCTGTCCGAATTGGTTCCGAAAGGCATTCGGACAGATCGAGCCTTTACCGGAGCCGAATCGTACAGCTCTATGGACTTGGTTTCCGAGCAAGTGATTACGATGATCGATTCAGACAGCCGTTCCGATTCGGTTTGCCTGGAACAAAACGGCTGTCGGAATCGCCTGAGCAGGCCCCCCTTCACCCGTGGCCCTCTGAATCGGGCTTGTGGGAGTCCCCAAGGACTCCCCTTTCCTACCAAACACAGTGTGGCAAGCACCACGGGGTGCCCGCCGCAGGGTGCATGACTTTCCACAGCCCCCCTTTTTTCAAAGGGAGCCTGTGTTCTCGTTCAGAACACAGGCTCCCATTGAAGTCAATGGACTTCCAACCGAATTGTATTTGGAAACATACGGATGCATCCAAATCGCTCGGTTGGACTCCCCCAATCCGAGTCGTTTGGAAAGCATTCCGGAACCAATTTGGGCGGAATACTTTCCGAACGAGATCGTAATCGGCCCCTAAGCTTGGTTTAAACAATATTTCATCCTTACCAAATTTTATTGGCAGCCATATTGTTTAGACCACACTAAAGGCCAGATTACGATGTCGGTCGGTCCTGGGACCAACCAACCTCTGTTCCGTGGTCCCAACCGGCTAATTACAATGCGACCGAACACTGTTCGGTCGCATAGTCCTATTTTTCAATAGGAGCTCGTGTTACGACCGTAAACCGGCAGTAACACAAGCTCCCATTGAGAAATGGGAGTTGTTGTTCATCCCTTCACCCCGGGGCAAGCACCTCAAGGTGCCTGCCACAAGGTGCAGAGATCAACAGGGGGGCATCGTAGGTGGCCCCTCGGCCCCCAACTGGTGGCCGAACCGCAAGGGAGTCCTGCTGGGGGCTCCCAAATACGCTTTCCGACATGCTTTCTGACGGGCTCCATTAGCCCGTCATAAGCCAGCGGTAATGACCGTCTGGTTTACGGTCGGAAGGTAAACCGAGCGGCCGATTACGATGCATCGTAATCGGCCCCTTTGTCTGCGATCTGGGTTTTGAGGGGAAAAACCCACAGAAATTCACCAGCTATACTTCGTAGAGCTAACTATAACTTGCGCCCCCACCATGCACTGCTTATGACCTTACATATTACATCACTCATGACATGTTCTACGAGTTTGATGACATCATCCAAGTTTCTTTTGTATGCATTACTCTATAAACTAGTATGGTATTAGAGGCCTGAACGTAAGTACAAAATAGCTCAGAATAATATGAAGCATGATTAATGCCATCACAGATTCAACTCCCTTAGGCGTAGCAAGAATTTGTTATCTGCAACACTGACCATATACCATACAGTTCAAGGGTAGCCTA
Source organism: Triturus cristatus (assembly GCF_964204655.1). NCBI lineage: Eukaryota > Metazoa > Chordata > Amphibia > Caudata > Salamandridae > Triturus > Triturus cristatus. Next base: position 317,245,045 of record NC_140591.1, read on the forward strand.
GTTTACATTAACAATTAACCGCAGATTTATGGGAAACCATCACTGCACACCGTGTTGAATATATATCGGCTGTTAAGAGAAAGCCAAGTTACTCAAAATACTCATCGTCTGTTCTAAAATAAATGCCCTACTGCTGACAACTTTTATCTGTATCAAACCTCTCACAGTCACTGAGCCTACATTGAGAAATGAAGTTAATATGAGTACGAAAGAGAGTACTGTAAAAAGTGTTTACTCTTTGGAAAGAATTCACTCTACACCTCACTGTTTGCAGACAGTGAAACTCTCATGAGAAATATACCACAAAGTATTAAAAAGTATGTAGCAATAACAGTATACACCCTATGCAACACTTGTCATAAAAGACTCTATTTTCTTAAAATAACCAAGGTCTGGAGATGCTAAATATTATACCATCGGCAGCCTTCATGCTGTGGTGAAAACTTTACAGATACCCCATCTGCCGAAGCACAGGAAGCACATGTACATAAGTTAGTACCTGGTTAACACAGTCTTCTATGTTATGTAGAAATTGTCATGCTGAGACGATTCTGTCTTATAACTCAAGCCTGCCTACAAAACCTTGTATGTGTTATGTACAATATTTGCCCTGTTGGAAACTTTTTCTGCAGAACCAAAAAACTTGTGTGGAACATGCTGAACACAAGTCATCAACTGTCACCTGCAGACAGAGTTACTCTTCTATACAAAGATTTATAACCTGTTCAATGCCTCTACACACCCATGATGCACTAGAAGCACATTGTGTTTTGTAAACACTTACACCCATTAGCTAGGAACAGGCTGTACAAAATTAGGTATAAAAGTAATATCATAGCTACGCACCACCATGTAAAATATAAAACAAACAAACACACACATTGCTTGACATCATCAGTGATGTCATCAGTGATTTCATCAGCAATGTCATCACTTATGTCAATTGAATTAGGTTTTCTAATATGTGTGTTTTTTTACTGTGTTCTCAACATTTCTGTCTTAATGGTTAGTGAAGCGTACCCCACACTCTTTTAAAATGCATGTTTGTTTATAACCTGTGACTGCATAGTCCCCCTCTTCTGTCTCATTCGGCTGATATATAGATTATTGATACTATCTTTCAGAATTAAAAATCTACCAAAATATCAAATATGAGGTTAATTATCTCAAATTGTATACAAAATACTAATAAACAGATAGATGTGAAAACATTTGTGCATGTTTTGCATCTATTTGTGCCTAGCAATTAAAGATGGGAAAACCACCGAAAAAAACACTAAATAGTATTTGTTGGCATTCCTGAATATCGAAAAACAAGCAGAATAACTGATTTGCCCTTGCTGCTGCCTACAACAAAATCGCATTGTGCTTAGCCTCTCAGCCAGAAATCAAGAATTACACACTTTCTCTCACCCTCAAATGATTTTCGTTGGATTGCATTTTAGTTTGTTTCAAAAGATTCCCTGGTTACTTTGGGGTAGGAATATAACAGTGTGTGAGTTCAGTAGACTAGGTCTGACTGACCTATAGGGAGCAGCGGCTGCTACCGGACGGGGGTGGTGGGCGGGGAAGAGGGGAGGGCGTAGAATAAAAGTTTAAAAAAGGACTTACCTTTTAACGACCGGACGCCGCCTATCCTTCATCCTCCCTCATTGTTATCTTCCTGTCCCGGTGGCAGCAAGAAGCACCCGGGCAGATAACAGGCTCCCCTGAGCCAATCACAACACTGCAATACAGCGTTGTGATTGGTCTGAGCACCGTGGATCGGCACTGAGATTCAATCAGGGAGTCTGTGCACGTTCCTGACCAGACTGTGTAATGCAGCCTGGTAGGAACATGCATAGTGCGCATGAACTGTTTGGTCGGCCCAAGAGGGTCGGCAAAACAGTTTGTGCGCACTTAGGGAAGGCACAGCACTCCTCCCCTGCTCTGGCCAGTGCCGCCCCGCCACTGACTGCAATAGGAAAAATTAAATGATAATAACGTTACATTATTTTAATTTTTGTTTTCCTTTTCAGCAGTTGTGTGACGCACATCCGCCTTAGTGGAGGAGCTGTCACTGCCTACAGGGCAATCAGGCAGTGCCTGAAAGACTGTTCTGACAGTTCAGGTATTTGGGCCGCTTTTTGTCTCTTTGTGTGCCTATTTTATGATCTTCTGGGCCGGTTTTTACTGTTGATTTCCCTGATACTAAAACAAACATTGCCTGTAGCAAGCTCAAATCCATGCAGTCTTCTATATCTTGCAAAACATTTATACGGCCTGTGTTTACAAGTTCATAACTGCCAGAATTTGCAAACATTGAAAACTTTTTTAGCTATCTAATTTACTAATGGAGCCACGTTTTTTTGGGTGCCTGGGTCTATTTTCAGTGCCAGTCCGGCCCTGGTTCAGTGAAATTACTATGTTTATCTGTTTGTACTGATAAGGACTGTTTCCACACACTATTTTAAATCCCCGCATCATACACAGGGATAGGGGACCCCTACACATAATCTCTTGGAGGCGCCTATTGTTTGAAAAATGGCATTCACGGCGTGTGTGATATTGTTTAAAATCGCTAATTCTATTCGAGATTACATTTAGTCTAGCTTTAAGTCTATGAATATATTTTAAAAAATCTAAATATTAAAAATATATAACCAAATATATTTTACACTTTATTTCTACAGGCAACAATACAGTATAATATATTTGCCCCTTGAAATTCTCATCAATAAAACATTGCATGCTGAAGGAAAAATTACAAACTCAAAGAGGGGAACGCAGAGCAGTAGTGGGCAGGTATTACAAACTTTGCCCCAGCACACAACCTACTGTACAAAATTTGTTTCTATGGATTCATTTGTTAATTTTAAGAAGCGAAATTAGAAAGTTACCAACAAGATATCTCCAAACAAAATCAAGAGGAAAAGAAAGGGGGCATTAGAGGGAGTTGTATACCATGTTCCCCTCTGTGTCGGTGCCAGTCAAAAAACAGGAGGATTTGTTCCCATCTCACTTGTATTACAGATACCCACTGATCTACGACTCTGATGTCTTGAATAAATTGGATCGCTTTCCTGATATCAATGTGCAGAAAAAAACAAGCACCAATAACAGCAAGCAACACAAAGGAGGTCTTTCAGGAACAAAAACAAACACTAGAGATGCAAAAACAAGCACCACCAAAAATAAGCCCAAAATGATTCAAAACCTCTGTGAGAAGAAGGTGGTCCATAACCCACCTGGTAAATGGTGTTCAGCTCCCATCAAGAGGCAAACTTCAAGCAAAGTGACCAGTCATACCAGGAAGAAAAGCTCCAGTGAGAACCGTGATGTCATAAGATCTGACCGACCCATCCAGCACATTGGGTCCCCCAGAGCCGCTCCGCCTAAGGGGTATCCAAGAGAAACTAAGTCTGAGCCTTCGCTTCATGCGCCCCACAACACACCAACACATTCTGTTTGCAGCGATGAAGTGCTAAAGATTTTCAAGTTCATAGCTCCCTTGTACTTCTACAGGGAAACTAGGCGCTGCTCCTCAGCGCAGAACGAGTGCTGTGGCACATCAAGTCACACTCCTTCCCCACCCTGCCCTTTCTTTCCTCCTCCTCCTCCTAATTCACCAGGTGCAGACTAATGATGAGACATCTAATAATCACGTGTGACCAGCATTATTCTTTCACTTACATTGTTGCATGGTAGACTTCCAAAGATGAGACCAGGATTGTTTTCTGCTTTATTTTTACTAAGTTGAAAAACGTTCAATAAAATGTGTGCTTAATATGTAATATTAATAATGTAACTGTTGTACAGATAACAGAAATGAATCTTGGCCACAGTAGCAATATACAATTATTCAGAATCTGTGCTCTGCATGTCCACACGAATGCGTATGATGGGATAATGGAGTGATTGTGTGTGCACTGTAGTTTCCAGATATGAATGGAACTCTGGGGTCCATATTGCATCTTCACCAAGGATTATCATTTAAGAAAATGCCTAACACCTTAGAGAGTAACATTTGCATGTTAGGTGTAAGTTAAAGGAAAATACAATATAAATGTATTTCCATTGAACTCACTTACAGATCAATGAATTCCATACCTCTAAGGACTGATGCATATGGACATAGAATAAAGAACTCCAATAAATGTATTGTGTTCACAGATCCATTCTTCTCAGAAGTACTTTTATAAAATCAATTTACATAAAATCTTACTGCTAACAGTATGTGCTCCCAAAATATTGTGGGTGAACTATTGTGATACACAAATATTGTGAACAAAATATAGAGCATAAATATATGTCCGCCAAAGAATCCCACTAGTGCAACACTAAAAGGCCAATCATTCCCTTTTCAAAAAAAATTTAGCAGTTGAGTCCACGCGGACCATATCTTTTTTCCCAAGGAAATTTTATAGATTATAAACATAAAAACAATGACATTTAAATCTATACTACCATCCTGTACAGCACAAGGCATAGATAATATAATGCGTCATCAGAAGATATCTTTTCATATTAAAGGTCTAATTTTGAGTTTGGTTGTCCATTGGCCCACCAAACCACGATGGAGGTGCGGTGGGGGTTGTGGACTGCCACACTGGCAGTTCGTCCACTGTATTATAACTACAGTGGTTGGACCGTGCTAGGAACACTGCAACTGCTGGGAATCCGTGATCCCTTGTAGTGGTGCGGCAGTCCAAGGCCACAATATGCTTGATGTGTGCCACTGCAGCACCGGCAAGCATATTACGAGTTTCCTTACCCCCAGCAGCCTCATGGCGGTGCTAACGCCATGAAAATGCTGGTGGTGAGGAAACTAAGGGGGCTTACAGAGCCCCCTGTTGCCTCAATGCCTGCGGATACATTGAAGTGGCCACATGTTGTGCCCCCTTTGTGTGCATGTACCCCAGTTCCTGAACAGCATGGACTGCAACATCAATGCCGTGCTGGAACTTGCTTTGAACTGCACCGCCGCAGGACTGATGCGCTGTCCACCCGCCATATAACAAAGTGAATCTGGTGGGCAGGCGGGCGTCGACTTTGGCAGTCTTGGAGCAGGGTGCTTGTGCAGGGGCCCGTTCCCACACTGCTAAAGTCGTAATCTGGTCCTATGTCTTAGAGTTTTGCAGAGGGATTCATAAAACTTTGAATCTGTTCATAAAATGTGTGACAAGGGATCTGCCTCTCTCACCTGACCACTGTGTTCATTCCTGCTTCAAGGAGACAACTGACAAATTAATTTATTTTGGGAAACTTGGGGCCTGAATTTGAGTTCGGCAGACCAGGCTACTGTGTGTCCCAATCATGACAGATATCCCATCCGTCGTATTACAAGTCCATTATATCCTATGGGACTTGTACTACGGCGGGCTGGATATCCGTCATGTTTGTGATGGAGTAACCCATCTGCCAAACTCTAAATCAGGCCCTTAATGTGGACCATGTTCTGAGCTAGGTCGTCTATCCTTTCTTGAGGGGCAAGTCATTTATCTAGCTATTATCCTATGTACACAGACATATTTAATATCTTACATACCTAAAGACACCATTTCATCTGGTCTCGCCTTTACCCTGAGCTTCTTCTTTCTGAGGTCACTGCAAAGCTGGAGGTTATTGATCTACTCTGAGAATTCAATGAGATATCTATTTTATAACCACTTGTGTTGATACATTTGATCGTTTTGTTAGTGTACAGTCCTTATCAATGATGAACACACAAGTGGGTTTGATTTGAGTCACAGGTAAGAAGAGCTCCCTCTTGACATCGCTGTAGCAAATGTGTGAATTTAAGAGATTTAGTCACTTGTAAATCAAGGTGCCTGAGAGGATGTATGTCTGCTGCCTCATTCTACATGGTGAGCAGATAGGTCTGCATCAGTATAACCTTCGCTGCTTTATACTATGTAATCTAATCTGCCCCATCTCCTAAGGTTCAATCTGGAAATAAGACTCAAACCACCACTATGTGCAGACAAAAACTGGAAAAGAAAAGCCAAATACCCACAAACATTGGTACTAAGAGCAGTAAAAGATTAGAAAACACATGCTGATGCCTACTAATAAGAAATCCCTAAATCTAAGACATAGTGAATTATAACTAGGGGCAGGTGCCTCTTTCACACTCCTTCCGAATTGTGATTCTGTATGGATACCTAAACCCATTTTAGGACTCAAAAAGGCTTTGAATTCAATACATACCAAAAATCTATTTTGCGGCTGCAAAGCCTCTGGTTTTCTGAATCGCAGAGATTGCAATCACACAATGGATTTGTACATCTGCGCAAACGCGCAAACGCGCACACACACACACACACACACATATTTCTACATACATATATATATATATATATATTTGTCAACTAAGGACGCCGCACTCTGGAACCTTGGAAATATTATTTTATTCACAGAGCCAGTCTGTCACATACGCGTTTCGGCCAGCACGGCCTTTCTCACGGTAGTGGGCACTAGTATTACATCTGTTTTATATCATTTCCTGTAAGTATACATTCCCAATGAATTCTGGGATTTGTAGTTTGATTATGCAGATTACCTCGTGACAGAGTCATTATTTTAATTTGGTAAACACATTGTTTTGCTAGACATTTGTCGGACATTCAACGCATATTATTCCAGATTGCGTTATGCATACATTAGATAGCGATGGCATTTTTCCTCACATTTCAAACACTTTTATGGTAATCAAAGCGATGGTTGCGATGATATGTATAGTACATTCAAAGTAATATTAACCTATGCATTATAATTTCATATGGCAATCTGTTTCAAATCATGGGTATAGTACCCGTATTTGTATTTAGGATCTATTTTCAAGATGGTTGTAATGCAACAGATGTTTACACACTTTCTTCCTTCTATACAGCTGTGGTAATTTTTATACAGTGTTAATGTACACTTGTTTATTTACAGTCACTTCCCCAGTTGACCTATGGTACTGATTGTGTTCATCTGATTTTTATTGATAGTTCACAATTATTTATAAATGAACATAAAGTTCTTCATCAAAATTCATCCCTTTAGGATTTTTTGTATAAAGCCTGATTATATACTTGGACTCTAGTTGTCTGAGTTTCTTTTTCCTGTCGCCCATCCTTTGATGGTTTTCCACGGTGTCTATGCCAAAGAAGCTCATCTGTTGCCAGTCACCATTTTGGCAAGCAAGTAAATGATTGGCAGTTGCATAAGTTGAGTCTTTATTTTTTACTGCCCGGATGTGCGCAAGAATCCGTTTTTCCAACATGCTGATGGTGCTGCCAATGTACATCAGGCCGCAGTTGCATTGTATGGCATAAATCACATATTGTGTCTGTTAGAGTCGGGGATCTCTGGTTGGCGCAAGGTTGCCCTTGTGTCAAGCAGGAACCCTCTCCTCCACGTCAGGGCGCAGGATAACCCCTCGCGAATGACCCTTGCTCACCCTCTAGGTGCGTGGCGTGAGCAGCCAAGGCGATTCCTCAGGCGTTGTTGGTTAAGCACTTACAATCGTACACACAGTAAATACATCAATCCCCCCAGAAACGGACACCAGACTTGGATATATATCAAAATACGATTCTTTATGTAAAAATAAGGTATATATATCTCAGCAGACTTATCACAAGACCAATAACGTTTTCGCTAGGCCGCCAGGTTATACAGCAGGCAAATGTTCTGGGTTCGTAGTTTCAAATGGATACTTTGTAGTCTCTTTACTTGTAGTTCCAGTACTCACAGAGATCGGTTCCTGCGAACGGGGGAAATAAGGCGTTGCGGGCCCCGAGCCCGATACTGGAACTTCTTTCGTGATGTGGAGAGTCGGCACAGGTCGGTGCGACTCTCAGCTTGGGAAGTGTTCTTGGGTCCTCAATCAGCAGGTGTGGGCACGTAGGCAGGCGCGGCCAGCGACCCTTTAGCACGGCGGTGCCGGAGGGTCTCCACAGCGGGGGCGGCGCGGCCTGAGATGTCCGGGGATAGCGAAGCGGGGTCGCAGGGCACGGTCAGTGCAGCTGGATGACCCGGCGTAGATCACAGTCGTCGGACGGCTTCCGGCGGGAGGGGTGATAGCGCGGTCAGCGCGCTCCAGTAGCAGGCGGTGACAGGGATGCAGGCGGCCTGGCCCGGGGACAGAGAGCGGCTCGGGACGGAGCGGGGCTCTCACGGGTTTGAGGCAGGCGAGCTTCTGAGTGTCACGGCCCTAGGAGGGACGATGAGGGGCGCAGTCTCTTTCCAGCGGGATGCACACACGGCTCGAATTGGAGGACGAGCAAAAGCACAGAGAACCCACTGTTCCTGGGGTTCAGTTCAGGGGGCAAGCTCAGATCAAGCCCTTGGAGAATGTTCAAGCACAAAGTAGCAAAGTCTTCTCAGTAAGTCTCTTCCTCTCCTTTCTCAGCAAGGCAAGCAGCAGGCCAGCTCCTCCAGCGTCTTCTTCTCCTTCTAGTCGGGCAGAGGTTCTTTGTGGTAAACAGGATTCTGATTTCTTAGGAGCCAGGCTCCTACTTTTATACCATGATTCTTTTGTTCTTTAGCGCCAGGGGGCCTAGGCCTGGCTCAGTCCAGTTCTGGAGCACTTTGTTATGGTGACTCTGCTCTTTCCTTTCAGCAGCAGGGCAGAGACATCAGCCGCCCCACAGGGGGTGGCGCCGGCTTTGTGGTGGCAGAGCACAGGTCTATTCAAGAGTCAAGGTGTACTCCTCCCACCCATCCAGGTGTAATCTCTCTACCCACCACCTGGCAGCCAACCTGTCTCTGGGGATTCCCCAACCCTGCTCCTTACTGTTGCTAGGCAGAACACATACACACAGCAGAGGCGGACTGAGATGGTCAGGTCAGTAAATACTAACTTTCTAAAAGTAGTATTTACAAACCCAGGATACTAAAATAAACTTGACTACAAGAGGTATTTTATTATTCTGAGTTCAGGCATACTAAACTTGACACTTCTACCATGCTCTCTGAGTCCACGGGGGTCACAGCGTTGGCGGGATCCCGGCAGCCCATTCTGGCCTATGGAGAGCAGGTAGCCTTCAATAGTGAAGAACGGAAAGGGCTGTAATTCACTACTAAGACATGCCACACACACCAGGGCATGTCTTACCTTATGCCTACAATGCACCCTGCCCTCGGGCCTACCAGAGGGGTGGCTAATATGTAGGTAAGGGAAGGTTTAGGGACTGGCAAGTGGGGGCACTTGCGCAGTCAGCGCGACGGTCCCGGACCGCGCACAGGGTCTGCGGTGGCAGACCCTAGACACCTTTTACAAGGCCGCTTCTGTGGGTGGCGCAACCAGCGCTGCAAGCCCACCAGCGGCATTGGCATTCACGAGCCCTGGCACCCCTGGTGCACTTTACTGGGGACTGACAGTGAATCCAATAAACCAATCATGGACATCAATTACAGGTACACTTTACCTAGGGAGCACTTGCACTGCGGCACGGATTAGCCGTGGCGCAGTGCCATGAGCGGACAACACCAGCAAAACAATCGAGGCACACCATCAAAAAGTGGAAGGGAAACTCACGCCAAGGTGCCAGGTCTAACACGTGTCCCCTCCAGCTGAAATGTGGGGAGAACTACCCTTGCCCAGGGGGTTCCTCGTCACTAAGGCGGAAATACCTGGACAGACCGTCAGCGTTGGCGTGATCTGTACCAGGACGGTGTTCCACCGTAAAGTCCATACCCTGTAGGGAGATGGACCACCTCAACAGCTTCGGGTTTTCACCCCTCATTTGCATCAACCATCTGAGGGGCCTGTGGTCCGTCTGAACCCGGAAGTGAGACCCAAACAAGTAGGGTCTTAGCTTCTTCAGCGCCCAGACCGCAGCAAATGCTTCTCGCTCAATTGCACTCCACCTACTTTCCCGTGGAAGTAACCTCCTACTGATGAAGGCTACGGGTTGGTCCCAGCCCTCCTCCGTCATCTGTGAAAGAACAGCCCCTACACCATGCTCTGAAGCGTCTGTCTGGACTAGGAATTCCTTGGAGAAGTCGGGGGCCAAGAGCACGGGCGCCGTGCACATGGCAGTCTTCAGGGTGTCGAAAGCTTTCTGACAGGTGTCAGTCCAAATCACGTTCCTGGGCTGCTTCTTCGAAGTCAGCTCTGTCAAGGGGGCAACGATCGTTCCATAGCCCTTGACAAACCTCCTGTAGTACCCAGTGAGCCCCAGGAAGGCCCTCACTGCGGTCTGCGTCTTGGGGGGTTCCCAAGCCAGGATGGTCTCGATTTTGGGTTGCAAGGGTGCCACCTTGCCACTCCCCACTTGGTGTCCCAAGTACACCACGGAACCCTGCCCGATCTGGCACTTGCTTGCCTTGATCGTGAGGCCTGCTCGGCGCAGCGCCATCAACACTTCCCAGAGGTGGCGCAGGTGTTCAGGCCAGGTGGCACTGAACACTGCGATGTCATCCAGGTAGGCGGCACTGAACGCATCCAGCCCAACCAGTACCTGGTTGACCAACCTCTGAAAGGTGGCAGGGGCATTCTTCATCCCAAATGGCATGACTCGGAACTGGAAGTGCCCATCTGGGGTAGAGAATGCTGACCTCTCTTTGGCCCCATCGGTCAAGGCGATCTGCCAGTACCCAGACGTTAAATCAAACGTACTGAGGAACCGGGCAGCCCCCAGCCGATCAATGAGCTCATCAGCTCTGGGGATGGGGTGCGCGTCAGTCTTCGTGACTGAATTGAGTCCTCTGTAGTCCACACAGAACCGGAGTTCAGGTGTGGCTCCCGGCGCAGCAGCCTTTGGGACCAAGACCACGGGGCTGGACCAAGGACTGCTGGAGGACTCAACCACCCCTAGCGCAAGCATTTTGGAGACCTCCTCCTTGATGCAAGCTCTGACCCTGTCAGTTACCCTGTAAGCCTTGTGCTTCACAGGTAAGCTGTCTCCTGTGTCCACATCATGGACGCACCAATCTGTGACACCAGGAACCAGGGAGAATCGGTCGGAAAATTGTCCCAGCAAGTGGCGGCAGTCTTCCTGTTGTTCGGGCGTCAGGGTGGGTGAGAGGTTAACTCCATCCACTGACCCATCTTTCTCAGAGGCCACTAAGAGGTCAGGAAGAGGCTCGGTCTCCTCTTCCATTCCATCATCAGTGGCCAGCAGCATGCCCACTTCCGTCCTCTCTAAGTGGGGCTTAAGGCGGTTAACATGTAGGACCCTCAAAGGGTTCCTGGGAGTCTGCATGTCCACCAAGTAGGTGATAGGACTTTTGCGCTCCACAACCTCAAATGGACCTGTCCACTTATCCTGAAGTGCACACGGATCCACTGGGGCCAAGACCCACACCTTTTGTCCAGGTTGAAGCTCTACCAGAGTGGCATTCCGGTCGTACCACCGCTTCATCTCCTCCTGGCTGGCTTCCAGATTTGCCTCAGCAAGTTGCCTGAAACGCCGAGTCTGGTTTCGGAAGGCCAGCATGTAACTATATACATTCTGGGGAGGTTTCCTGGGAGATTGCTCCCAGCCTTCCTTTACCAAACTCAGAGGTCCTCTTACCGGGTGACCATACAGAAGCTCAAAGGGGCTGAATCCTAGAGACTTCTGTGGCACCTCTCGGTAAGCGAAGAGCAGGCATGGCAAGAGGACGTCCCACTTACGCCTCATTGGACCGTCCAGGCCCATGATCATGCCTTTGAGGGTTCGGTTGAATCTCTCAACCAACCCATTTCCTTGGGGATGGTAAGGAGTGGTGAACTTGTATGTTACCCCACACTCCTTCCACAGGGATTTCATATATGTGGATATGAAATTGGTCCCCCTGTCGCTCACCACCTCTAGAGGGAATCCCACTCGGGAGAAAATTCCCATCAGTGCCCGTCCCACCACGGGGGCCGTCACTGTCCTCAGAGGGATGGCTTCAGGGTACCGGGTGGCATGGTCCACCAAGACCAGGATGAACCTGTTGCCCAGGGCTGTCTTGGGGTCCAGAGGCCCCACAATATCAATACCCACTCGTTGGAATGGCGTACCGACCACAGGGAAAGGTTGCAGAGGAGCCTTGTGCTTCCCTCCGCTCTTACCACTTGCCTGGCAAGTCTGACAGGTTCTGCAGTAGGAATCTGAATTCTTATGCATTTGGGGCCAGTAAAAGTGGGTGACAAGCCTGTCATAGGTCTTGTCCATCCCCAAATGTCCTGCTAACGGCACATCATGAGCCAGCCCCAGTAGGAAGGTTCTGAACTTCTGGGGTACCACCAGCACACGGGCTGACCCAGGTTCAGCAGCCTTAGGCTCGGAATACAGGAGGTCACTCTCCCAGTACACGTAGTGTGTTTTGGCCTGAACACCATTGGCCTGGTCCGCAGCCTGTTGCCGCATACCCACGAGAGAAGGGCATTCTTTCTGCTCCCTGCAGAATTCCTCCCTGGAGGGACCTCCTTCTTGCTGCCAATGGGTCAGCTCAGGCAAGTCTCCCAGTTCGGCAATCTGTTCCCCGGTAGGCTCCAGAGCATCCCCCTCAGGGTCTACTTCCTCCTGGGCCGTGGGAACTTCGGGGGCCGGTTTCCCGCGCCTCCTGCGCCTTCTCCCTAAGGCCGGTTCCTGGACCTCTCCCTCAGGCTCCAGGACCCTCTCAACACCCCTACTGGCTGCCATGGACCGGGTGGTCACGCACGCCCAGTCGGGTAGACCCACCATCCTCAGATGCGTGGTCTTCTCCACCTTTTCCCAAGGGGAGCTCTCCAGGTCGTTCCCTAGCAGACAGTCTACAGGCATGTCAGTTCTCACAGCGACTTGTAGAGTACCAGAGACCTCCCCCCACTCAAAGGGAACTTGAGCCATTGGACAACGACTCTCTACGTTGTCAGCATTGACAACCCTACAGTAGGCATTGGGTACAATTTGCTCTTGAGACACCAGGTGTTGCCTCACCGAGGTCACGCTGGCTCCTGTATCTCTAAGAGCCTCAACCTTCTTTCCATTGATGGTCACTACTTGCCCATATTTCTTAGTGTTAGAGGGCAGGTAGGTTACAGGGACCATCTCACTGTCTCCTAGCGAGACTAGGGTCATCTGCCCGGGACCCCCACCCTCCTGGACTGCTACCTCCTCCCCAAAGTTAACACTAGCTACTTGCCGGGGTGGAGCACCAGTGGGTGCGGTCTTACCAAACAGGCGACACTTAGGATCAGAGGCAATGTGACCCGGGTCACCACACCTATAACAATTGAAGGGCCCCTTTGGAACAGGTCTACCTGTCGGGGCCCCGTTCTGCTGCGGGGGTGGGGGAGGCTGAGAACCCTTCTGCTGGTTCCCTTGGGGATTACTTTGGGGGCCTTTTTGGAACCCTTTCTGTTTACCCCTGTCCCCCCCACTCTTCTGCTGGGGACCCTGCCCACCTTTGGCGGAGTCTCCCACTTGACCCTTGTGGACCCTGGTGCTGAGCCAGCGGTCCGCCTCCTCAGCAAGCTTCCTCGGGTTGGACAGCTTGCTATCAATCAGGTGCTGGCGTAGCTCAGGAAAACATTGACTGGACAAGTGCTCCCATGCAATTAAATCAAGCAGCCCTTGATAATCATTCACTTTGCTACCCTTCACCCAACCATCCAGCGCTCTGCAGAAAAAGGTCACATACTCCACATACGTACTCTCAGGGATCTTCTTGGTCTCCCTGAACCTCTGTCTATATAGCTCAGGAGTTAACCCATACCTGGTCATTAAAGCTTCCTTCATATGGGGGTATGAGGTCTGGACTTCTAAGGGCAAATCTAACAGTGTGTCCCGCCCTTCCGCAAGGAACCTTCCCCACAACCCCGCTCCCCAGTCTTTCTCAGGGACCCGGTGTGAGGACATGGCCACCTCGTAGGCTCTAAACCACTGCCCTATGTCATCCTTTCTAAAATACTCCTTTACTACATCTTTGGGGATGTACACCTTGGACTCTACCTGCGCTGGTGGAGTGCTGCCACCAGAAGGAGCGGTGTCCAAACTTTTCGCCTTCAGCTCCAACTCCTTCAATCTTATATCATGATCCATTTGGCGTTGTTGTGCCTCCAGGGCCAACTTCTGCTTTTCCATTTCCATTTGTCCTGCCAACTTTGCCATCTCCATTGCATGCGCCCTGTCGGCTGCCCTGTCTGCCAGCTCCTCTGGCGACCGGACTCTGCTGGGCTCCTCAAGGTTGTCGGGTGGAACGATGTCCCCCGCATTCCGTGGGTCTCGTGACTCCTTCCAGGCTCTCAGCGCCTTGGCGTACTGGGTTCTCCTCTTGAATCCAGCATGGGGGACTCGGAATTTTACACTGTAGCCTTTCAATTGCTCTATCGTGTAGCCTTCCAGTCTCTCCCAATCCACCTCATCGATTCCAGAAATCACAGAGAGTGCTCTCCCAGCGGAGTGTGAGCCAGGCATGGTTGCAGTAATGGCAGATGTCTCAACAAAGTTCAACAATTACAAACCTGTGGCTGCGTTATTTGGTCTGCTCTCACTATCTGGTGATTAATAATTCACTGTATGCAAATTATAAGTGCAAATCCGAAATCCCAACCGCTGCCAACAATGTTAGAGTCGGGGATCTCTGGTTGGCGCAAGGTTGCCCTTGTGTCAAGCAGGAACCCTCTCCTCCACGTCAGGGCGCAGGATAACCCCTCGCGAATGACCCTTGCTCACCCTCTAGGTGCGTGGCGTGAGCAGCCAAGGCGATTCCTCAGGCGTTGTTGGTTAAGCACTTACAATCGTACACACAGTAAATACATCAATCCCCCCAGAAACGGACACCAGACTTGGATATATATCAAAATACGATTCTTTATGTAAAAATAAGGTATATATATCTCAGCAGACTTATCACAAGACCAATAACGTTTTCGCTAGGCCGCCAGGTTATACAGCAGGCAAATGTTCTGGGTTCGTAGTTTCAAATGGATACTTTGTAGTCTCTTTACTTGTAGTTCCAGTACTCACAGAGATCGGTTCCTGCGAACGGGGGAAATAAGGCGTTGCGGGCCCCGAGCCCGATACTGGAACTTCTTTCGTGATGTGGAGAGTCGGCACAGGTCGGTGCGACTCTCAGCTTGGGAAGTGTTCTTGGGTCCTCAATCAGCAGGTGTGGGCACGTAGGCAGGCGCGGCCAGCGACCCTTTAGCACGGCGGTGCCGGAGGGTCTCCACAGCGGGGGCGGCGCGGCCTGAGATGTCCGGGGATAGCGAAGCGGGGTCGCAGGGCACGGTCAGTGCAGCTGGATGACCCGGCGTAGATCACAGTCGTCGGACGGCTTCCGGCGGGAGGGGTGATAGCGCGGTCAGCGCGCTCCAGTAGCAGGCGGTGACAGGGATGCAGGCGGCCTGGCCCGGGGACAGAGAGCGGCTCGGGACGGAGCGGGGCTCTCACGGGTTTGAGGCAGGCGAGCTTCTGAGTGTCACGGCCCTAGGAGGGACGATGAGGGGCGCAGTCTCTTTCCAGCGGGATGCACACACGGCTCGAATTGGAGGACGAGCAAAAGCACAGAGAACCCACTGTTCCTGGGGTTCAGTTCAGGGGGCAAGCTCAGATCAAGCCCTTGGAGAATGTTCAAGCACAAAGTAGCAAAGTCTTTTCAGTAAGTCTCTTCCTCTCCTTTCTCAGCAAGGCAAGCAGCAGGCCAGCTCCTCCAGCGTCTTCTTCTCCTTCTAGTCGGGCAGAGGTTCTTTGTGGTAAACAGGATTCTGATTTCTTAGGAGCCAGGCTCCTACTTTTATACCATGATTCTTTTGTTCTTTAGCGCCAGGGGGCCTAGGCCTGGC
Organism: Triturus cristatus; assembly: GCF_964204655.1. Taxonomy (NCBI): domain Eukaryota; kingdom Metazoa; phylum Chordata; class Amphibia; order Caudata; family Salamandridae; genus Triturus; species Triturus cristatus. The sequence goes on from NC_140591.1 coordinate 317,260,757, forward strand.
TCAGTCCAGTTCTGGAGCACTTTGTTATGGTGACTCTGCTCTTTCCTTTCAGCAGCAGGGCAGAGACATCAGCCGCCCCACAGGGGGTGGCGCCGGCTTTGTGGTGGCAGAGCACAGGTCTATTCAAGAGTCAAGGTGTACTCCTCCCACCCATCCAGGTGTAATCTCTCTACCCACCACCTGGCAGCCAACCTGTCTCTGGGGATTCCCCAACCCTGCTCCTTACTGTTGCTAGGCAGAACACATACACACAGCAGAGGCGGACTGAGATGGTCAGGTCAGTAAATACTAACTTTCTAAAAGTAGTATTTACAAACCCAGGATACTAAAATAAACTTGACTACAAGAGGTATTTTATTATTCTGAGTTCAGGCATACTAAACTTGACACTTCTACCATGCTCTCTGAGTCCACGGGGGTCACAGCGTTGGCGGGATCCCGGCAGCCCATTCTGGCCTATGGAGAGCAGGTAGCCTTCAATAGTGAAGAACGGAAAGGGCTGTAATTCACTACTAAGACATGCCACACACACCAGGGCATGTCTTACCTTATGCCTACAATGCACCCTGCCCTCGGGCCTACCAGAGGGGTGGCTAATATGTAGGTAAGGGAAGGTTTAGGGACTGGCAAGTGGGGGCACTTGCGCAGTCAGCGCGACGGTCCCGGACCGCGCACAGGGTCTGCGGTGGCAGACCCTAGACACCTTTTACAAGGCCGCTTCTGTGGGTGGCGCAACCAGCGCTGCAAGCCCACCAGCGGCATTGGCATTCACGAGCCCTGGCACCCCTGGTGCACTTTACTGGGGACTGACAGTGAATCCAATAAACCAATCATGGACATCAATTACAGGTACACTTTACCTAGGGAGCACTTGCACTGCGGCACGGATTAGCCGTGGCGCAGTGCCCTGAGCGGACAACACCAGCAAAACAATCGAGGCACACCATCAAAAAGTGGAAGGGAAACTCACGCCAAGGTGCCAGGTCTAACAGTGTCGTATATGTTATCCTTTGGCTGATATGGATGACTCTTCCTTTAGGGTCTCTTATGTCTTTTTTATTAATACCAATTTTGCAGGCCTTGCAATTGTTGCATCTTTTGAAGCCAGTTTTCTGTTGTTCTAGTAATTTTTTTCCTTTGGTTTTTGGTTGGAAGGGACTTTGTACTATTGTGTCTCTGAGAGAGGGTGCCTTTTTGTAAGTGATTTGTGGTCTTTCACCAATGATTTTCACCAGGTCTTGATCTTGTTGCAGTAATGGCCAGTATTTTTGAATGCTTTGTCTGATTTTATGAGCCTCTTTGCTAAATGTCAGTATGAGTCTTGGAGCTGTTTGTTTGTCATCCTCATTTGAATTTCTCTTTTTCTCAGGTTTTTTAACAAGGATTTCTGTTTGTGTAATTTCTTTAATTTTTTTCATCCTGTAGTTTAAATCTCTTTCTTTTTATCCTCTCTTTTTAAGTCTGCTCGCACTTTTCGAAATGTCTTTTTCCACTTTCTCATCTTTTGAGCAGTTGCGTCGCATCCTAATAAATTCCCCAAATGGAATACTTCTCAGAAGGGGTTTGGGATGAAAGTTGTCTGCACAAAGGATGCTATTTGTTGCAGTTTTCTTACGATAGAGAGTTGTCTGTATTTACCCATTGTCAATGTAGACTGTGGTGTCTAAAAAGTCTACTTTGTGACGACTAATGGTGCAAGTGAAGGAGAGTCCAATGATATTTTCATTTAAAGATTTAAAATATTCCATGAACTCTTCTTTGTTCCCGTTCCAAATGAGGAACAGATCATCTATGTAGTGTGTCCATAGTATGATCTTCTCCAGGGCCTTGTTGTTGTTCGTGCCCCAAGCTATTTCCTTCTCACACCACCCCATAGTGAGGTTTGCATAGTTCAGGGAGAAGGAAATGCCCATGGCACAGCCACATAGTTGATGATATATCTCATGATCAAAGAAAAAGATGTTGTTATTCAGGCATATTTTTATCATTGTTAGAAGCATTGCTGAATGTTCCAATTCGCTGATGTTCAGTTGTTTAAAGGAATATGCACAGGCATTTAGTTCTACTGAGTGTTCAATGGACGTGTATAGAGACATCACGTCAATTGTTACCATAATGTATGATGGATTCCATGCTATGTTCGACAGGACACGCAGGAAATCACCTGTGTCCTGGATGTAGGAATTTAAGTTCTTGACCATGGGAGCAAGATAGTGGTCCACATAAGATGACATTTTTTCGTATATAGTGAATCACATGATGACACGATTGGTCGCCCGGGAGGATTAATCAAGGTTTTATGAACTTTTGGTAGGAAATATACCGTGGGTATAGTTGGATTTTCTTTCAAAAGATATTTTCATTCCTCAACATTAATTAGATTATGTTGGTGCCACTCATCCAAGTTGTTCCTTAGATCTTGAATCATTTTGTGAATTGGATTGTGTGTTATCTTCTCGTATTTTGCAAGGTCATGTAATTGGCGGTATGCTTCAATTTTGTAGTCGCTTGTGTTTTGAATCACGATGTTTCCGCCCTTATCTGCGGGCTTAATGATTATATTGGGATTGTTCGCCAATGTTTGGATAGCTTGATTTTCTCTTTTAGAGATGTTTTCTTTTTGTTTGTGGTTTCTTGTTTTTTCCATTTTGTCGATTTCATCCATCACAGCTTCTGAGAAGGAATCAATTTTATTGCCTGGTGACAGTTGTGGGCAGTATCTTGATTTGTTCATAAGACCACTACTTTTATGTTGTTTGGTGTCGATTTCAAGATCTTCGAGCATTTCAGTTTCAGTAATTTCATCACCTTGAAGTTCATTGACTAGATCGTATAGATTTTTTAGATGTGGAATTTCTTCTATGGTTAGTGCTTGGTCATTACTTGCATTTGCACTGTCGACGTCCTGAGTGATCCTACTCTGGTTGCTCTGGGTTTGTTTGCTAGTATGCATCTTAGTGAATTTGAGCTTGCGCACATATTTATATATATCAATTTTGGTATTGGTATAGTTGAAATGTTTTTGTGGACAAAATGAAAGACCTTTATTGAGTATTTAACATTCCGTTTTTGTTAATGTATAATCCGATAAATTAATGATTAAATTATCTCCATTTAATTCCTCTTGGTTCGATTCCTCAGTGGGTATTGCCTTTTTGTGTTTAGATCGCCGGGTTTTCCCGAGGCTTCTGAATACTTTGTATTGCCTCTTCCAAACCCTCTGCCTCTGCCTTGTCCCTGGTTCTGTGATAGATTTTGGTCCAGGTTGACAAGGCGCATCTCCTTTAGAAAAGTGATGTTGCTGGGTACGTTTCTAATGGCAGAGGCTTTGTTTGCGCTGCCACTGATGTCTGATTCACTTCCTGTTTCTCCTCCCGCATTTGGTGGTTTTTTAGCGTAATTATTTTTCAATGCATCGAAGCGTTTTGAAAACGTTAATATTTGGGCTTGTTTGTAATCTGTTTCGTCCCTGGTAAATTTCCTCTGTTTACGTTGTTGAATTTCCTCCTCGTATTTCTCTAACCGGTCTTCCATTTCCTTGCGCCATTTGTTCGTTTCCTCTTTGTCATATTGGGTAATTTTGGCCTCCAAATCTTTGAGTGCTGTGTGCACTTCATCAAGATCCCTCAGCATATTTGATGAGAATTCTCATCATGTTTTTGCTGCATTCCATGTTGTTTGCACCCCACTCTTCCAGCATATCTGTACGCATGTCGGGATGCATGGTTATAGTAAAGATTCTCAGTCCACGCGGGACTCTGTCAACTTCTAGATATTTCTGCAGTGTCAATACTTCCCAACTTTTACTTATTTTTTTCTTATATTGTTTTTCTATTTGAAAGAATAGTTGCTTGAGTGTAGGATTCGATTCAATTGGCATAGTGGATCTTGTGCTTGCCGCCGCTCCTTCCTGGTTTTCCCGGTTGAAACACTGTTGCCGCTTTTTGTGCTCGTTTAACTTTCCGTGCTTCCGTTGTTGCTTGTTAACCAATCTATGATACTACGATAAAATGAATAGCACTATTGTTTGTTCGTGTTAATTTCTTTTCGTGTTCTGGCTGTATCTGTTTAAATGCAATTGAACAAGATTCCCCCTTTGTGGTTGGGAGCGCGGCGTATTGCTAAATTAGTGTTGAGCGATGCCGGTCTCTAATTGCTACCACAGTCAAGTCGCTTTGATTCAGAGATAGTGCCAAATTCTTATCGCCTCATAGCTTTTACACTCACCCTCTGGGGAGACTCCTGTGCGATTGGGGCTCTCTGCTCTGTACTCCAGCGCTCCACTTAGTGAGCTTGGCGTCTGGTCTGTTGCACGCTCCGTCAGGAACCACATTGCAGCAAAATCTATATATAGTATATATATATATATATATTCACTGAAAAAATCATAGGTTTCACACATGTTATAGTTAGCTAGACATTTCACTCATAAAAAACCATTGAAATTCCCCCGTTATAGTTAGTTCAGCTAACTATAACTCGCGCGACCGCAATCCACTGCTGATGACGTCACATATTACATCACTGTATTCACTAAGATACTGTTAATAAGTCAGTTTTACAATTAATTTTACCAAAAAACATCCATTTAGACACTTATTTACCCATTTATTCTTCCATTAACCTTTAGATGTACATATACATATATAAAAAATAATAAGACACATATTCACTGGATGATGTCATCAGTGATGTCATCAGTGATGTCATTTGAGATGTCATCAGTGATGTCATGAGTGATGTCACTGACCTTGTCATGAGTGATGTAATATGTGATGTCATCAGCAGTGGATTGCGGTCACGCGAGTTATAGTTAGCTGAACTAACTATAACATGTGTGAAACCTATGGTTTTTTCAGTGAATTTGCAAGGTTTTTTAAATGCTAATTCCTAACTATAACATGTGTGAAACCTATAGTTTTTTCAGTGAATTTGCAAGGTTTTTTAAATGCTAATTTCTAACTATAACGTGTGTGAAACCTATGGTTTTTTTAGTGAATTTGTAAGGTTTTTTAAATGCTAATTTATGTATGTATTATTATATTTCTTTATATATTTATTTTACAATAAACTACCTATGTATATAGTTATAGATTGACTGTATCCTGTTATATGGAATGGCTCAGCTCTTTTTTTTTAATTTGGATAAACTTGAACAGTATAGTTAATATCTGCTATAAACTTATAAACAGTTTAAAATGTTTTTTTTTTTTAAGGGTTTTTCACCATGCGCGCACGGTCCGCGCACCCCGCGATTTAAAAAAATATATATATGTTTTTTTCACCCTTTGGGGTCCTTCAGGAACACCCTGACAAAGGCTAGGGGGTCAGGAACTCTCTACCCTGCCCCCTTTTCACGTTCTCCACCTTTCTTTTTCACTGTCACACACAAAATGGCGTCCAACACTTCCTGATTTCGACCGATTCGAATGTTGACTGACATCTAACCACCAATCAGAATTACGCTCGCGCACATTTGGTACGCGCACGGTGCGCGCATATAGATATTTATGTACTTTTAACTGCAATTTTCTCAGGAACTACTGGACAGATTGACACCATATATGCAAAAGGCACATGCCTGACCTGAGGACTACCTCTTTGCCAAATTTCAAGTAATTCTGTTCAGCCGTTCGGGCTGTACCTTCGACTAAAGGTCCTATGGGAAAATGCATGGGGGAAACGTGTTTTGTGACCCCCTTTTTTCTCAGACCCCGCTTGACGAATCACCCCAAGACTTTCAGGGTAGGAGCTGAGCGGAGCGCCCCATTAGTTTTGAAAATTTCATGAAGATAAGTCAACCGGCGCCAAAGTTATGCAAAATAGAATTTTCAGATTTCCTATGGGAACTCGGTCCTAACTATAACTATCTACTGGCGACCGCCAGTAGATAATATATATATATATCGAAACCAACTCCTACTCCACACTTGAAGAAGGCAAGCACACAAGGGCTGCAAGGTAAAAGCTTATTTTATTTCATCGGGCCTCCCACGACCCCACGACTGAAGAGACGCGTTTCGGCTGTCACAGCAGCCTTTCTCGATCTGATATATATATATATCCCTAAACATCCATCTCGTCCTGATCGAAAAAACGAGGCACACACTGCAGATGTCTCTATTTTAAAATTTGAATTCAGCAACACGACCACAGCACTGAACTGAAGCGTTTCGGCTTAACGCCGTCTTCAATGTTGGTGTGGCTTTGTCAAGAAACAACTTAAATAAACGTAATCATCAACATAGACAAAGGAGGCACTTCATTCTATTGGTAAACATAGAAAAAAGGTTTTCCTTCGGATTCCAGAAGGGATTTTGTTGTCAGCCATCTTATCATGGTATCTTTACAATAGATTACACTATACAATATATACAAAAAAGCTTATCAATCTGATTTCTTTCCATGATATTTTAGTTCTCCTATCACCTTAATGGGATCATATATATTTCAATATCAAATGATTGAACGGAACAAAAATATTTCTCATGCATTAATATACAATATAATATAAATCAATTTAGCCCTGGATGGGCAAACGCTTCTTAACTTGTAGTTCATTATTTTGCTAAATGTTTGCATATGTTTCATAGAAATTCATATCATGGTGCACAATCTTGCCTTGAATAGGCAAACCATTTGATTTGATTGTTCTTAAGATACAACGAATGAACAATTGACAGATTTTACACTTAGCATTAAGTCATTATCTTTCTTTCTCTCCTATTTCTTTATCCTCCAACTATTTACAATATGTCACACTGCTGCGGAATGTGTACCCACAACTCCTCTTCTTTATTAAGACCCTTGGGAGTTTTTGTCTGTAGTTTGATAATGTATTTCGATTCTAAATCTCTTAACTTTCTCGTTCTATCACCTCCCCTTTCTTCTTTGTGTATCTGGTCTAAGCAAAAGAACTTCAGGAGATTTGGATTGATTTTGTGTTTATCCTGAAAGTGTCGGGCAACCGGGTATGCTGGATCATGGTTTTTGATCGCCTGCATATGCTCTAGGATTCTTTTTTGGTGGGATGAATTGTGCTTCTGCTAAATCGCATTTTGCATGGACAGGTAAGGCAATAAATCGTATATTCAGAGTTACAATTCAGTAGTTTGTTGATTCTACGTTTAGTTCTTCTGCCTGGTATCTCAAATTCTTTGATTTTCTGGCTATTCTTGTACACCTTGCATATCATACATGGAAAAAACCCAGTCACCATATCTCCTTTCCTTTGCCCCTTGATGAAGGGGCTCCTGACTAGAAGGTCTTTTAATGCGGGACCTCTTCTGTACGTGATGAGTGGTGCTTTAGGGATTTGTGGACCCACAATGTTATCTGTTTTAGGTATTTTCCAGTTCTTACGGAAAATACGATAGACTTCGGAAGAACTTGTGGTAAATTCGGTGATCATTTTATCGATCCCTTGACCCATTGTATCTCCCCTGTGCTAGCTTTCTTCTCTTTCTTATCCACTACGAGATCTTGTCTATGTAGGCAATCTGATTTTTTCACTGCCTCTCTTAATATCCCCTTGGTATATCCTCTTTCTTTGAAGTGCTTGGTCCCTTGATTTCAAAAAGTCATTTATGGCAGAGCAATTTTATTTGATACTCAGTATTTCCCCATAGGGTGAAAACTACCTGCGTGCAGTGTGCTATTTCCTGCCGTAGGTTTACGATAAAGTGTGGTTTGCAGAGTGTTGTCTTCAATATAGACAAGTAGATCTAGATATGCCACCTGTGTGTAGCTGATACGTTCAGTGGATTTCAAGTTAAGGTCATTGTCATTAGGGACTGTAATGTAACTAGTTGCCTCTTCATATGTCCCCTTCCAAATAATGAAGAGGTCATCGATATATCGAGACCATAACGTTATCTTCTCCAGCCAATTCTCATTTTTGCCAGACTTGCTTCTCCCACAAGCCCATGAATAAATTCACGTAACTGGGGGCGAAGCACGTGCCCATGGCTGTCCCCTCTTGTTGGCGGTAGAGTTCCCCTGAAAATAAGAAAATATAATTTTTCAGTCAAAAAGATATCAACCTCTCATTGTGTTTACGATATTTCAAATTTCTCTTGTCAAGGAAAAATTGCATTGCTGGCAGTCCTTTATCGAGAGTTATTAATAGCATGTCTGTTTCCTATTGGATATTTGTTACAATGCCCAAGAAATTTTTCGTGTCCTTAACATAAGAACTAAGATCTTTCACAATGGGGTTTAAAAAGCAGTCAATGTAAATCAATGTATTTTCAAGAAGGCTATTTTTTGAGGACACAATTGGACTTCCAGGAGGATTAGTCAGATCCTTGTGAATTTTTGGAAGGTAATAGAAAGTCAGCAAATGTTAAATGAGAACCTTAGTCCGTCTTTCCTTGGTAGTGTTAAAATATGTGGTCCACAAACCTTGGACTTTTCTTAGGTCTGCTGAACCCCAAAACAGGAAAGCTGAGAAGTTCACCAGACAAGCCATGCTAGCAAAACAGTAAAACAAAAGAAAATGAAAGTAAATGTCTAACATTACTCCCAAAGAGGCATGAGAAAATGAGTAAGGAATTGCTACGATAAACCCAATACTCAAATAGGGAGTGCATTATAGTCAATAGTTTTTTATCACAGTCATTGACTCTGTTCATTTGAGAGAACAATTTCTTGGCCACTGTTCCTGCCAACACAATTGTCTATTGTCCACAGAGTAATGTCTGGCAACATACCCCAGACCAAATAATAGGTGATTGCATTGCTCTACATCACAAAACGCCCCACCGTTTACTGGTCTGGAGGCTGCATCAAGATGAGCCATGACTATGACATTGGCTCATTTGATATTGCATTTGAAGTTATCATGCAGTTGTTATGGTGCAGGTTTAAAAAAAAAATCACAATCTGTGAACACTTTGTTCAAGCAAAGGATATATGCAATAATTATGTTGATATAAAGCCTCTGATTACTAGCTTGTGCTTAACATGTGGTTGAGTACTTTGTTGGTTCCTGATGCTCACAAACAGCTGCAACCTAATTTTGCTGCTGATAGATTCTGCCATGTAGAGTTTGTCCAATCCCAGCCCTTTGAAGATGTATCCAACATTCTACTGATTGTTTTTGGGAGGTCCTAGAAAGTGGGCAGGAGTGGAAGTTGTGCCCCAGGGTTTCATGCCAGCGAATTCAAAGGAAAGGGGATACAATTCTTGCTATTGTACTATCTGAAAAGGTTGGGCCCATAATGCCCTTCTAGTGAGTTTGCTGAGGGTGTTTCCTAAACAATTCAGTTTTCACTTTGCTAGGAAACCCAAAAAGTTGACATCACAGAAAGGGAACTGAGATGGAGTTTGAGGAGAGTGTAGTATCAGGGTACTGCAAAAACACATTAACAATAAAATTAAGCTGCCCTTCCTTTTATACTAAGCAGATTATGGCCTTTGACGTTACAGACCTTGTTACACAGAAAGCAGTGATTTCAATACTGTCAGTGATACATAAAGGAATGAACTAAAATGCAGTACGAGGTTAGGCAGCATTTTAATTGACCTGTGCAATTTAAACATGAAACAATAACGAAAGTCTGTTTTTGAGGAATTTGTATCCTTCATCAATTTATTGAAAAGAAAACAGAAGAAAACCAGTGAAAGTTGTGTCATCATCCTGGTCTGCAAACAATCCACTGAAAGCCTCTCCCCCAGATGTCTGCATCCACACCTCATCGCCAACTTGCAGCTGGAGCACTGCTCCACCCGACGCCTGGTCCTCAGAGCCCTGGTACTTGTCCACAGTGTGGATGATTTTAATCCCATTCTTAACCAGAGCTACCCTTACATTTCTTGAATAAACTGTGATGTGATAGGTGAAATAATAGATTCCGGCAAACTCGCAGGTAAACTTTCCTGTTTCTTGACTGTAGTGACTTTGCCCATTATAGATCACTTTGTCAAACCTGATGGGAACATTGGCAGGTGGCAGCTTGGTAGCAATTGTGAGACCAACGGTGAAGGCACTTTTTGGAACTGTGGCGATGTCGCCTGTGTTACCCTTCTCCCCGGTATCCCCTTTAGTGCCTTTTTCACCCTGCAATCCAAGTGCACCCTTTGGTCCAATATCTCCTGTATCCCCCTTCAGACCTTGAATACCGGTGGGACCCACAGGACCAGGCAGCCCAATGGCACCTGTGTAACCTATTTCACCCTTTGCTCCTTCAGGTCCGCGGTCACCTGTGTCACCTTTCATGCCTTTTCGTCCTTGTAGTCCTAGTTCTCCCTTTTGACCCTTATGTCCCACTGGTCCGGGAATCCCTTGAGGCCCAAGTTTCCCTGGAAATCCTCGCAGTCCTTGTTCTCCTTTATTTCCTTTTTCTTCAACCTTGCCATCAGTCCCTAAATACAAAGAAATGACTTGTTTAAATCAGATTAATTTTCATAGGATAATCTTCTGTTTCAGCCTTTCCACAACACTTCTCATGTGAAACTCTCAAGACAGAGTACCCGCAGCGTATCACAAACATCAAATCACCCGTGAAGAGGTAGATGGTAAAAACCAAAGGGGTATTGTTTATATACTGACATGTACTTCTCAATAAAAAATATACAAAAAAACAAAAAACAAAGGGGTTAATTATTAAGGTGTTTTCTTTGGTTCAAATAATTTTGCCTAATTGCTTACCATTATAAAAGTCTATAGGTGCAGTGCAAAATCACACAGTGCTGTGCAAGAGTTCTCACAACCCAAGACAAACAATCGGTCAAGGCCAGTATGCGGTTTAGGAGCACCTTGCACAAACCACTTGCACTTTAGATCCACTTTAGCAAGGGGTCAATAAGATGTGCGCACCGGGACAAAGAGGCACCCTACGTAAGGAGTCAAGATCAGATACAAATGCCTTGTTTTTGCACAAATATGTGGATGGATGGCCCACTAGGAGCTAAAATAAGAACTGAGCAAAGCATGCAGGGCCGGACTATCCATAGCAGGCAGTGGGCGTTTCCCGGTGCGCCGGAGGGGTGGGGGCTGGCTTTGTACCAGTGTGGGCCGGTTTTGTTACTGGGGTCCAGTTTTGCAGCAGTGCTGCAATATCAGCCCACTGTAACAAAAGAAGGAGCGGTGCTTCTCACTAGCACCCCCCACCCCATCCCCGTTCCCGGGGCCTGTCGAGCAGCAATCTGCCAGGGCTGGTTGGTGTTCCCAATCCCTGCCATGAAAGCATGGATACCAATGGGCCCGCACACAAGAAACACAGTAGCCTAAACTTTAAATATCGGACGTTTTATTCCCAAATGCAATTTGCATGTTTTACGGGTCTTTATTATTATCTTTTGGGTGTGTTGCTACTATTGCACGAATGGTTATTATGGTTAGCTATATGCAATGATTTGAATTAACTGCATATAAACTTACTTACTTACTAAGTAACTCCCCTTCCTCCAAGATTGTAAGAAAAGCTGAAATTTTCCCTGTGCAACCCACTTTTTGTGGTGTTATGCACCATACTTACCTGTTCAGAAATCTAAGGGATCCTTTAAAGCATTTTCAATTTACTTCCATTCATAGCAACCGTGATACAGTAAACGTTTCTTGAAAATGCGTGCCAAGGCCCAAACCTTACCAATTTGGGCCTAGGTAGGGCAAATCTGTCACAATCACCCACTCTTATGGGTGCCCCAAGCAGACCTAACTTCAATCACCCACAAGCAAAGAGAGATTTTAGTGTTTCCCACCCCCTCAAGTTTTCTACCACATTAAATATGTTATATGTCAACCTACAAACATATCAACCACAGAATATCGACTAGGCCATCAAGGTAAGTATGTATAGGTATGTATAGATTTACTATCTATGTATATATATGTATATATATATATTCACTGAAAAAACCATAGGTTTCAGTGCGTTATAGTTATCTGGACATTTCCCTCGTACAAAACCCTAGAAATTCCCCTGTTATAGTTAGTTCAGCTAACTATAACTCGCGCCCCCGCAATGCACTGCTGATGACGTCACATATTACATCACTCATGACATGGTCAGTGACATCACTGATGACATCACTGATGTCACTGACGAGGACGCGCGCGGGACAAGCCGGGCTAAGCCCGGGCAAAGGGCGGGCCATCTTTGGCCGTCGGAGGCCGAGGGAGGCCGGGCTGGGCCACCCCTCTGAGTCGGGCCGGATGCGGGACATATGAGAAGCTACACCAATTGTATATCTTGCAGACTGTGTCCACGGCCCAACAGTGATATTCTAGAATATAAGGTAGGGGGAGGTTTATGCAAAATAACTTGATATGGCGAGGCGCCGAGCCAAAGCACTAGCTGACACAGCATGCAACACTATTGATACATATTTGGTAAAAGCAGTTAGTGTTCTTACCCAAGAAATAGATCGTACAGAAAGACGATTATCTATGGGATCAAGTGCACCACAACCAATAGATCAAGGAAACCTCAGTAGAGCAACTTCACATAATAGCGAGACGGCCATAGGCATGATCACCCCAGATGGAGTTAATACCAATGACAGCATCCAGTCTAAAATTTCGAATACTCCTAGATTGTTTGATACTGATAATAGCTCTATTCTTCCATCATCCCCTTTGGTTAACTCAAAAGGCGCACGGCAAAAAACCACAGGGCAGGGCAACATAATGAGGAAAAGGGGAAAAAATTAACCACTATGGAGAATATGGTTACTACATGTACAAGGGCTAAGCAAAACTCTGTGGGCACATTTAATATAGAAGCAATTTTCGATAAATTGGTCGAGCTGATTAGACCTTTACACGAAAAAGTGGATAACTTGGCTAGGGAGGTTCACAAATTAAGAGGCTCCATTGATAAAAATGGGTTGCATGAACTACAAAGAGCAGGTGTAGAAGCAACCATTATACCAGAGGGTACTATTGAGGGAAGTACTGGAAAACTAAACGTGACCAAGAATAAACCTTCCACAGTTCCTAGCACAAACACTATGTCAGCCCCGTGGAGGTTTAGTAATAAGTCCTCAATTACCTGTGGGAGGAAATTCAACAGCCAGTATAAACCAGGGAGCACAACCTAACGTAAAAACTACACCTATAGAGCAACTATGCAGGGATAATGAAACCCACACGACAGCAAAAGCTATTAGACAGTCCTTACCTTGTATCAATTTGCCCCCGTAATGCAGTGCTTATGTGGCAGTGCTCACTAACATACCTAAGCTAAGAAATGGGCAAGTTGAGAATCACGATACACTAAAAAATAAAATCCTCCACTGGTTGGCTAACAACTGTAATTTCCCTATGGAGGGGGCTAGTCAGATTATATTAACACAAAGGGTGGGTTGGGCAGGCCCCCTCAGATACAATTTTGAGGGGGATTGCGTTATAATAAATTTCAAATCTTGTTCATGGGCCAAGAGTACTCTTAAAAATGCTCCACTACCATCGGCGTGGGAATTTAATACAACTTTATTACCACTAGGCTATTTTTATAGGCACCTATCGGAACCCAGCCATTCAACCAACAATAATCTTGTAAAACATCCGAGACTCTGTTTTAATTTTTCTATTCCTACATATAATAGATTCAAGGCCTTTGAATCCCTAGAGGATATTGACTGACTTAACCGGTCAAAAGGTATAAACCAGGATAGCTATTCTATAAGTCCCATACCGAATGTAACATCTGAAGAACGTAAGGGAGAAAAGAGATATTGTAGCCAGGATACCTGCCACCTACCTAGCGCAGTAATAACCGCACAAACATCCACTGAGTTTAAACGCAACACAGATGAAGCCGCTAGCACAATAGAGGAACTGGAACCCATCAGCACACCAGTCAAGTTATCTATGAAAGATACCCACCTATCCACAGAAATTCCTGTAGCAGTAAATAATGGATTTGCAGCTGCTAATTTAGACCTGGAATCGGGTTATAGTGTTGTCACTTGGAATATAGCAGGTATAAACAGAAAATTGGAAACCCCATTCTGGAGGGATTTCATAACTACGGGCTATGATATAATATGCCTCCAAGAAACTTGGCGAAAGGAGCCTATTTTTATCGAGGGTTATACCTCGTACTGCTTGAATGCAGTCAGCTCAGTCGCTGGTAGGGCTAAGGGAGGCTTACTACTTCTAATATCAAATAAACTTAATACCTGTAAAATTAGAAGTTGCACCTCAGTGGATATTTACTCACAGGTGCTACGACTAGAATTTCATAAAGGCAAAGACTTAGTATTGATTAATTTTTATAATAATGTTTTTAGTGTTGACAGAGGAAAAATCTTAGCCCCGTTGGAAAACGAAATTAAGAGGGCTCTGGCGTTATCATGTAACCAGACTATCATTTTATGGGCGGGAGATTTTAATATTAGCCCATGCCCTTTTGCTATGAGTTATTTGTGTGGGACTAGAAGGGAGAGCGGAAACATGGAAGATGCTGATTATTGACATTGCACCTATGGCACAGCGCTAAATAATATGATAGCAAAGTTTGATTTGGAAATGCTAAGTTGCATGAAAAACAGGGAAAATATCAATTGCCCAACTTTTACAGGGAGAAATGCTAACACCTACATTGACCACATTCTGCGCTCCAATAATACTGCTTACTCTAAACTATGGGTCAATGAGCAAGCGTTACGAGACCACAATAGTATATCAATAATATTACAATGCTGGGGTAATAAACAAACAAAGGGAAACAATTGTATTAATAACGTTGAAGCTGTGAGACCAAATGGTATGAGGATTAGATGGTCGAGGATCGTCCCATATAAATTACACGAAGAGGTGATAAGAAAATGTAGCAAGGAGATAGACTACTGTCTTGGCGAGGAAGTTAACCCCAACATTATACTTACTAGCATTGACAGGATTAATGAAACAATAGAAAGCCTGCTCACTAAGAAAAATAACGAGAAAAAAGAAATTAATTCAGGATGGTTTGACAAAAGTTGTACTCGCGCCCTACATGATTTAAAACAAGCTTTGAGTACTAAACCACGTAATTCTACTAGTATTCAAATTTTTCGCGGTATCTACAAAGTAACCCTTGCTAAAAGGAAAAGAGACCTTCAAGAAGAGGCCTGGAACAACCTTAACTTAGCGGCAGATACAAACAATAGCAAACTCTACTGGGAGACTATAAATAGCTCCTTTTTAAAGAATGACAGAGTGCCCGAAATAACTTCACATGTAGATTGCAACTCATGGACCGAACATTTTTTAAACATTTTTAATCCTGATAGGCTAGTTTTAGATTCTTTAATGTACAACGATTGCACATGGCCAAGGTTACCCCTAGAAATAAGTCTAGATGAGGTATATGAGAGCCTAATTATTAGTAAAGGAGGCAAAGCCCCTGGACCAGATGGGGTCCCACTGGACCTATACAAAACTGAGTTACATCTGTGGGCCCCTATTCTGACTAGGCTTTTTAACGCGACTGCGAGGGACAATTACCTATCTCATGGGGCCAATCCTTAATTATCCCCCTTTTCAAAAAAGGATCCAAATCTGAGGCAAGTAATTACCGCCCCATCTCTCTTTTGGATTCCTCAATTAAAATAATGAGTAGAATTATGTTAAAAAGACTAGAAACCTGGGCCATGGATAACTCAATCTTATCAAGGGCCAATATGGCTTTAGAAAAGGTCTGGGGACATTGGAACAGTGCGTAAATCTTGACCTCCTTATCAATAAGTACACAACTGCTAAGGAGGGCAACCTGTTCCTCTGTTTCGCAGACCTGAGCAGTGCTTTTGATCTTGTAGATCATAACATTTTATGGGAAATTTTATTAGAACTAGGTGCCCCAAAGGAATGTGTATATTTTCTAGCCCGGCTCTACTCAAGACTGTCATGTAAAGTTCGCTATGGACCATCAGGGGAATGCACACCGTTCTTTAAAGTTGCCAGAGGAATCCGACAGGGTTGTGTTTTAGCGCCTTTTTTATTTTCATTATTTATTAATCAAATTGATTCTATTTTAAGTCAGCTACCTTCGGATGCCCCTATTATAGACGGTAGTGCTATTCCGATTTTATTATATGCGGATGATGCTGTCCTTTTATCGCGAACACAGGTTGGATTACAACGTCTTATCGATAACTTTGTGTTATTTATTGAAAATAGAAAATTGATAGTTAACAAAATCAAGACTTTCGCGATGATTTGCGGCAAGAAAGTAAAGCCGGTTAGCACCTTCTATATTGATAAAGTTAAGATGCAAACGGTCAGTAGGGTTTGTTACTTAGGAATAACATTCTCCGGAGATGGGATATGGGCAAATGAGGATGAGAACGTGAGATTGAAGATGATTAGAAACACTAACAGTATATTTAGATTCTCCGCTAAATTGGGACAAAGAAGAATTAAAGAAATGATGGCCATTTATAATTCCAGGTGTGTTTCATCGGCACTGTATGGTGCGGGAGTGTGGGGCCACCATTGTGTGAATTCTTTACAGAGCGATGAAAACAAGTTTTTAAAAAATTATTATGTGTCCCCCCCCTCAGCATCAACTATGTTAATCCACGAGGAAGTAGGAATAGAATATGTCACGGATTTAGCTGCATTACGTCCATTATTACTCTGGCGTTCTATTTGGTCTAAACCAGAGACACTATTTACACAAACAATTACCAAAGACTGTGTGAGGCTTGACCATTCATCACGTATACCCTGGCTGAGCTATATTTACCATTGGTTCCACCTTTTATATGATTGTAATATCCGCTTGAGACCAGAAGCTGCAGCGCTGATATCAAAGAAAGATCTAAAACTGAGGTTTTTATCACATAAGAGAGCGGCCAGAGAGAGGCAGTTTAGAAACCTACCAACTATAATATTTTATTATGGTTTAAATTTGAATAAAGGTTTTCAGACATATTTTACTACTGTAACATGCAACTCTCATCGATTTGTTCTAACCCGTTTAAGGTTGGGGATAGTCCATCATTTAGTGTCATTCCCGCATATGAGATCTCGATCTAACTCTATGTGCCCTTGTGACAATATTCCCAAACAAAGTTGCTGCCATTTTTTACTGTTTTGCAAGTTTTATTACCATTTTAGGAAATTTTACCTCAAACCTATCTTTTTAAAATATAATGTTCGGTCCACTAAAACAGCAATGAAGTTAATATCATCTTTAGGAAGCCCAGATATTTGTTTTTTTACTGCATCTTACGTGTTAAAATGTGTAACCATAAGGAAGTCAATGATTTGCCCTGCGTAGTTTTTATTCATTTGTTTATTTTGCACATTACCATGCACTGATAGCAATTTTTCTGTACTTCAAAATTTTGAGGAGACTATGGATATATACTGCACTTTATAATGCCTTCATTGCACTTTGCATTCTTTGCACAGCTACTATACACTTGTCACTTTATGTGGAATTTTTTCCTTACTGCTAAATAATGCTAATGGAACATTTGCTCGGCATTGAAAGGGGTTAAACCTGTACACTATAATGCATTTTGCTCATTGTATATGGCACCTTTTTGCTATGTAAACTAACCTCTTTGTGACCAAATTTTACTGCATTCATGATTCCTTTTTAATATACTGTTTTATTGTTCTGTTTTGCTTATATGGTTGTATTGTACAAACCGAATAAAGCTTTTGAACTTGCATAACACCCGCCGGTAGTGGAGCGATGCTCATCCTTTACATTCTAGTTAGCACATGGCCACCTCAGTAGTGATGGGTCAAAACGCACAATCCCCTTACAGTATTCACTCGGTATTTACTTTTTTTTCATGCATGATGCAGGCCAAAGTAAGTGCTGTGCCAGCAGCCAAACCGGTCTTTGGAGCAAGTCCCTGTGAATGCCACTGGTTTCAGCAAAACCCTGTTCACGTGCCATCCGCTGCCGTGGGCATGTTTTTCATATTATTTCTGCCCTGGTCCCCATCGCAGTCCACACACGAGTGCCTACTGTAGAGGTGAATTAGAGTTTGCTGGCAGTGTTGCACCCTCTCTGTGCCACAGTGAGGTCACACTGTGACACCAGTATTTAATTGGTCTCATGGCCGGCTTGGGGCAGTACGACCGGTACCACCAAACCGGGTGCCGATTTCAAGGAGCTCAGTGTTTGCAAGTTTATTTTCATTTTAAAAGCATCTGCTGCCGGGTTCCTTGTCTCCAGCAATTTTCCAGGCAACAATAAAGATTAACAGATAACTCAGTGATTAATGTTCTTCCTGGAGAGCGATGGGAGTTGTGTCTAGTAGAGGTTTTGCCTCATCATTAGGTTGAGGGTTAATGTGCCTGCTGTAAAGAATTCGTACCATGCAGATGAAAAGTGCACATAATGTAAATAGGTCAGTGGGTTACTGCTTTTCTAAGAGACAGCCATCGTTACAGATTATAAATTAAAAATCCTAATATAGAACAGTAAATTATTAACTGTCGTCAAAGAACTGCATGCACAGTTCAATGTGTAGGTTAGAGCATAGATTAATGTTGCAAAAAGGGTTACTTTGGGTAGAAATCAATTCTTATTATTAAAGAGAACCCCCAATTATGGTGTTTCATTTTCAATTCAGAGGTTGTGATTCTCCAGATCAAGCAGTCTTAAACTATACTGCCTACCCGTATGGACATGTCACTCCAACAACTTGTAGTCCTCTGGGCCTGGCTTATGTAACATTTCATATACGGTGATTTACATACGTAGGATTGTGTGTGGACCCAGTGGAGGAAGTGGGTGGAGCCAGAGAAAAATGGGTGTGGCCTGCGAAAAACATTTGAAAACCTGGACTTCATATTTTACAAATTAAGCACTGCTCCCCTGCAAGGCAGGCACCTAAATGCATATGACTGGGTTGCATCTCACAAGCTCCTGAGGCCTCTGAAGATTTCTGCAACACTGGAGGTGGGTTCCCAAGGTCTCTGAAGTTGATCTACGCTCTCAGCAAATCTGAGGCCCGTATCCTTTGTGGGGACCGTGCAACCTGAACCCCTGTGCACTGTGTACTTTTGCAGCAGCATATGCTTTTTGGTGATCCCTGAGGCTATGCTTTGGGCTACTTGTAGTCCTGACCCGAGCAGTATTTTCACTGAAGATTTCTGGCCTACACTCCACGAGTGTTCCATGGGCTGGTATTTCGTGATTCAGCTTGAGGTCCCTTCGCGATCCCTGGTCCGTTGGCCTGTGGGCCCCTGTCAAGGTAACTTTGACTTTCCATGGGCTTTCCTGGTTGCTCTAGATGTGCCCTGACTTTCCATAGCTTGGAGAGTCCCCAGGACCTTGCTGGTCCTCACCGAAGCATCTTTCCTCTGCCCACGTGGGTTGCAGTTGCCAAGGCTTGTTGGTGTTCAATCCAGACACTGACCCCCAGCACTTGACATCCTTTGTGGGACAGCTCACCTCCAGACTTTGGTCATTGTCGACGTCTCCTGGTCCCCGTGGCTGCAGAGTCAAGCTTCACCTCTTCTCACCTGAAGCACCTGACATCGGTGGACAGACTCTGTCCCCTCTGCCTTCATGTTCTTCTCACCTCGGATCCAGGCTTGGATCCCACCGGACACTTTTCATCTTCCCAGCAGCAGCACTTTTTCCGCATCACGCCATTGAAAACGACAAAGGTTCCCGTCATCACTTGACCCCTATGCCCCCGGCTCCTCTGGGATAGGTAACACGGGTATCTCAGTACTCTCAAGAGTGCTGGCCTTAGAACCTTCTATGTTTGACTGGGTTTGCTTAAAGTCCTCTCCGAAGAGTCCTTAATCTTTAAAATTCCAACCGCGACTTTCCCATAGGATTGTACGGAGCTCGTGCCTGTGTTCACACACTGCACCCGTCTTCCGTAGATCCCCTGTGTCACTACTTTGGGTAGTTCCTTGGGTTCCCAGCGATTCTACGTGCTCTAGGCACTGTGTCTAGTCAAATTGTGGTTGTTATACCACTTTCTTAGTATATGGTTTGGTCTCCCCCGGGGAGCCCACTGTGTATTTTGCTATTTCCCATCGTTCTAGTGATTTAATATTGTGTGCTTTGTTCTCTAATCTCATAAAGAGGTTAGTAGAGAGTGTTTAGTAATAAATACATATATTTTATATATTCCTTGTGTGGTTCTCCTTTCATTTGGTCATTCAGGAGGTTCTAATCTGGTAAAACAAGCTGCTTTACATTCCTTCGAGACTTAGCCTGAAGGCTGCTCTCCATAGCTACCACTAGGATAGCTTTCAATTAAGGTTGTCTTTAACCTAACCATCAATAAGGGTTGTTTGGACTGGTACAAGGTGCCCACTTTAATTAGTGGACAGCATATACCAGACCAACTTCTCACACTCCAGATTAACAACCTCAAAAGTCCTGCCTTATCGAAGGTGAGGCTTTCATCACTATTTTTCACTGTTCATGACTGCCATGACATGCTTGGAGATTGCAAACAGGAAAAATGAACAAAGACCAGTACGTGCATGGTTAAAACTCCCCGATCATCATGGACATTGTTTTTTGCTTTGCAGAAGTAAAACTCTGTTTTAGAGGTTTATTTCTGCAAAACAAAATCATTTTGAATGGGTTGGAGGCTCGACTGGCCTTGACATTGTTGCTGAAAGAGCTTCTGGTATGTCATCAGGAACACTTGGGCAAACATTTCTCACCAGATTGGCAGGAGACTCTAAATGTAGTAGGCAGGTATCCGCAAGGGTGCCTAAGGCTGCTGGGTGTCCACAGCCCAGCTCTTGGCAAACTTTGTATGAACTCCCTAGTTTCTAATTTACAATCTCTAGTTCAAGAATGGATAAATAGGTTGTAGTAATTTCTTCTGACAGCTCTTGTGCTGTGTGTACTGGGAAGACTCATATATACCAAAGTATTACCCCTGAGGGTCTTACTCTCTTACCATTTGTTAAGCTATTTAAAACTTTTTTAATACTAAATTAGTTTGCAGCAAGTATTCATTCAGAAATGTTCACAGTTCAAGATAGCTAAATAATCAAGAATTTCACAGGACAGATTGTGAAAGTGGCTACCAACAAACACTTCATTTCATGATTATCGAATAAACTTTTACTATAATTTTTTCACAACCAATACAATCAATGAGAAAAGAAGGTTGCACCGAACACAAGCAAAACATAAATATTTCACATCAAATATAATGATTAAAAATGGTTAGAACATTGTTAGATTCTCAAAAGCATCCAATGATAGAAATGATGTTCTAGACAATTCACATCTGTCCAATTGGTAAAGTCAATGTTGGGGTTTCGGCCCACTCTATCACTTTTCTTGGACTGTCATCAGGACTCTGGAGCTAGCTCAAAAAAAGCTATCTCATTTACGGGTAAGGTTATCTTCCTGCTGATGAGTGTTCATCATCTAGGGGCCAATTCATTATGATAGAGTGAATACATTTCAAATCAGTCTATCTTTGAGCTCTTAGAGAGTTTCTTAAGATATCCAGATGGGGCAAAGGATACATTCTATCCAGGAAACACTGACTCAGTGTCAACGCAGTCTTCAGTAGTTAAACATCATTTGGAGAATGACAGTGCAAATCCAATATCTCCAATATAAAGAACTTCACATAAAAGAATGCATGTTACCGACACTCGGATCTTAACATGCCTCATTTAGATGTCTGAAGAAAATCAAAAGATGGGGCTGAGTCATTACAGGTTCCTGATTATGTTGACAATTTTCGTGACTGGTGCGAATGGCAGGTCGTGATGAAAAGCTTGCACAATGGGCTGCCTCTTCCATCTAAGCCTCCCTCTGAGTTTTCATCTCAGCCTAATTTTTCATTGGAAGTCCCAATTTCCTCTACTGTGAAATATGGATACTACATGGTCTAATTGTGAAACAGGTGTTTCACCCATAGCTTTGGACCTCTCATTCATCTGAAATCTGACTTTGGCCCTAACTGGGACTCACAATGTAGAGACCAACATGGAGTGGCTGGGGCATCTATTTTATAAGATGCCTTTTCGGTACACAATGGGATTACCTTACACATTGCAAACATACCGGGTTCTTTGGTCCCAATATTTTTCCAAAACATATGTAAGCTATTTTGGGCTCACATGAAATGGCCCTTAGATTCAGAAAAAAGTTGAGTGTTTGGGAGGTGGTACGACATTTCTCAAATTGGGTTTGAAGGTCATCTTGGCATCTACCTTCAGATCGCTGCCCTAAAACTTTGACTTGTTGAATACTACTACTATTGACTGCTACTGGACTTCTGGGCAACTAGACAACCTTGAAGGTTGAAGGGGGAAAGGAGGGAAAAAGGGGGATGTGGGAAGCAAAAGCTATAATGCATACAAGCTCAGCCCCCGAGTCTGGCTTCCTCTTTTACACCACTCACATTCTCGCTTTATCCTAGGGTATATCTATCAGAGTCCTTGCACTCCTTAGAAAAAAATATTGTGTCTCCTCAGGCACATTAGGAACTTCAGGCACAACCATCATCATCCCCATAATCCCCTCTGTCCCACCTTCTAATCTCCCCTCACTCCTGAAGTCACAGGTGATATGGATGATGAATGCAAGGTGGTGTGCTGCACAGTGTGTACATAGGACAGATTCACAAAATCATTAATGAGAGCGGGATGTAGAACAACAGGAGTGCTCTTTTACTTACTTTTATATACCTTGGTGGATCAGCCTCTAGAAATCCACCTCCCTAATAGTAAAAATGCAAAGAGAGTATAGTCCTTTTTTATCTGTACTAATTGTATATAAATATTCCATGAACATTTCCATTTTATTCCCAGTTTAGATGTTTTGGGGTCAATTCACAAAGAGCATATAAAAGAGTACTGCAGGAGTACTCTATTACGTACTCTTACACGTCTATGTGAATAAGCTCCATGGCACACATTGATGGATGAAGCCTCGATTACCCTCGACACAATGCCCTACTTGTGCATCAGTGACACCACAAGACCTCCACAGGAGTGTTGAGAAATCCCATGTCAAAGACGCTCATAGAGAGCTGCAGAAGCATGCTTAAGATGGTAGAGCTCAGGAACATGGCAAGAGCATTCCTGACTAACATGTCAAACTGTGCACAAAGAGAATTCGAGAGTGAAGATATATGCTCATCCACTTTCATTGGTCATCTCGCATCACACATTTTTCCTATTATTACTACTAGAGGTACACATGGAAGTGCAAATTCCATCAGTGGCATCAGACAGTGAAGAAAATGTACTACCAGAGTTGCTCATTGAATGTAAATCTGTCAGCAACATCAGACATTGTGGCTAAACATCCACTGGCAGAATTTCTTCCCCTATTCTACAGTGCAGAGAATTCTAAATAAGTCAGATTTTTATCATTACTGTTGCTGGCAGAAAAATACCTTACAACAGCCAACCTTTAAATCACACCAAGTATCACATTATAACGCCTTTTTGTAGTATATAGTTATATAGACTTTTGGAAATTGACATATTGATATTTTCTCACCTGGTGGTCCTCTTTCTCCTTTGTTGCCATCTTTTCCTGGGATCCCCGGAGGTCCTGCTTCACCTAAGAGAAGAAAGAAGCATTGACACATTTAAATACCATCAATAACACATACAATGACAATAAGGCAATGACTAAATGAAAGCAAGATTTTCTTTTTAAGGATACATGATAACAGAGATTCCAGTTTATTGAGCCTTGCCGTCTAAGATGAACCACTTTACAAAGATTTTTTGGTGCCATTCTATAATCTCCTTAAATTCTGGACATCATCAAATTGGGACAGATAAAATGCCTTTCTTTTTATAGTTTATCAATGTATGTATTAATTTGTGTTGGGACAAGGAGATCCAGAAAACAGAGAGGCATGTATTGGTACACATGGATTCTGGAAGAGGGATGTATGGATATTTTGAAGGAGCAGCATGAGTAACAGGACTGGGAAATACCAACAGAGACTAAGAAGGACAGGGGGACACACAGAGAGTAGGTCATTGACATACTAAGGCACATTGATGGGGGAGTGAGGGGCAGTAATAGAATGGCACTTAGAGTGTTATATGTCAGAATATTGAGAACAAAAATATTGTTCTACAAAATACCATAGCCAGCATATCTACTAACAAAATATTGTGACAAAAAGCAAACATTTACTGGGCCTGATTTCAAGCTTGGGGGATGGGATACTTCTATACTTGATATTGAGACCTAAATAAGGCCCTTAATTTTTTACAAATCAAGCATAAGGGGGTAACCCCGGACAAAGAAGAAACAGAAAAGAAGTCCACTTGGACAGGGAGAAAGTTGAGTAGGGAAGCTCACTGCACCCCAGGGCAAGGCTCGGAAGCTAATGTATTGCATCCCTTAGGGATATGCACGGCTCCCATGATGGATGAGGAGTGGGTTCCACATTTGTATTTATGTTGTTTATCCCCAACAGTAACAATGCAAAACGTTAGTGGGGAGCTCCGGATGCCACAGGATGGAGGGGAACCCGAGAGCCCACAATGGTAGCGTTCTGTCGGGCCTCTTAAATTATTTACTACCTAACTCCTATAGGCATCTGGTAGGCCTTGTTTCTTGACAGAGTTTTAATATGCAATGGGTGTGCGTGTGGTGAGTGAGGCTAGTCCATCATTCATTCACACGGTTGTTGTATATGTGAGACATGACCCTGAAGGTTTAGGGAGGGGTCTTTTCTGTGGTAACCACATGTCTGCAAATAACAAAGCTGCAGAGTTTTATATATTTTCAGGATTAACTTGAGCAGCACAATGTGGAACCTGGAAACTGAAGCAATGTTGATGGACCTGGCCCCTTTTGCAGGGTCACCACCAAATATTTTGCCTTTGCCCTCCACATTTTGCTGAATTTGTTTTTGCTGGCCTTAGGACTCTGTGCACCTTTCTACTACTAACAAGTGCTTAAGTGCTTGTGTTCACTCCTTAAAACATGTAGAATTGGCTTATACCCAAAAGGCATATTTAATTAACTTGTAAGTCTCTAGTGGAGTGGCAGTACATGTGCCCAAGGCCTGCAAATCGAATGCTACAAGTGGGTTTGCAGCACTGACTGTGTCACCCACTTAAAAAGCCCTTTAAACATGTCTCAGGCCTGCCATTGTGTAGCCTGTGTTTTCAGTTCTAAACTGCTATTCCGACCTGCCAATGTAAACCCTTTTCCAGGCCCAAACCTTGCTTTTTAATACATATAAGTCACCCCTAGGTTAGTCCCTGGACAGCCCCAAGGGCAGGGTGCAGTATATTTCAAAAGTTGGACATGTTCTTTTAAGTTTTACATGTCCCAGTAGTGGAAGACTCTTAAATTCGCTTTTCACTACTGCAAGGCTTATCTCTCCCATAGGATAACACTGAAGTTGCCTTTTTACATTTTATAAGTGTAATTTCCAAATGGGAATAGATACCTGGTTCATGTTGTGCGTCTCTGGAATCCTAATTTAAAATCCTAATTAATGGTAAAGTCAGATTTGAAATTACAATTCTGAAAAAGCCACTTTTAGAAAGTTGGCTTTTTCTTGCCTTACCCATTTTCTGCCAACAGCCTGTCTCTGGTTACATGACTGGGTGTAGTTGGCAGTTGATCTTTGTTTATTCCTCCTAGACAGCCACACACAATGGGAGCTTAGATGTGACAGGATGGGTCATCTATGACAGGTTGGGAGAGGGAAGCTGGGCCCAGCCTCATGTACACCTGATTAGGCTGTGTCATGTCTAAACACAAAGGGCTGCATACTCCCTGTAGTTAGTCTGGAGCCAGGAAAGGCAAGGCATTTGTGCATGCCTCCAGAAGCTTCTTCCAACTTCAAAGACACAGCTGTGTATAAAAGAAGGCACTCAGACACCACCACTTGAGTACACTTCCGGACCTGTGAATATTCTGCCAGGAAGAAGGACTGCTGTGCTAATACAAGGACTGCCACTCTGCTGGACTGCTGCTCTAAAGGAACTGCCGCCCTGATGTGCTGACCTGCTGCCATATTGACTGGTGAAGAAGAACTTGACCTGCATCTTCATTTTGAACCCAGGACCGCAGAGTGATTCAAAGGGCTAGTCTGCTGACCTCCTGATCTGAGCCTCAGGGATGAAAAAGGCTCCCCAACAGCTCCTGAACCCATCTTCAGTGAGTTTCTGAACCCCAGGTGGTGCCTCCCAGGTCCTGGACCCTTGGTTGTGACTCTGAAGTTCTTGAACTCATGATTTTGGACTCTTCGTAATCATAAACTGTTCCGTTTGCGCTGGAACCGCGCCTCTCGCTCGCTCTGAGAGCAAATGTGAGCCTCCACAGCCAGCCGATCTCTTCGCACAATAGCATTGACAGATCCCGGGGGACCACCAACATGAAGCACCAGCCCGCCCATCTGCGATGCACGCCCTGCTCTTAGCGCTATGCCGACCACCGCCCAATGCTCTCCTTGCTCCTCCCGCCCTCCTCCAACACAGACAAGACTCTTGGAACACAACCTGAGAAGGTAAACCATCAGCTGGACTAATCTGGGACTGAATCCAACCCATGCTCCTTTGCGGGCGGCCTGAATATTTGACATTGACCTTGTCCAGCGCTACCAGATAGCTGCATTTGGTGCATTATGCTTTTAGGTGCTATATTGCAGTGTATTATTTCAAAATTCATAACTCTGGTTCTACTGGTTGGATTCTTGTTGTTTTGGTCTTGTTTTACTTTTTTTAATTAAGCTCTAGTTTTCTAACCAGGTGTGGGATCTTTCTATGTGGTGTTTTCACTATTTTACTGTTTGAAATGTTGTACAAATTCTTTGCACATTACTTCTAAGTTAAGGTTGACTGCTCTGTGTCAATCAATCAATCAATCAATCAATCAATCAGGGGGTTTTAAGCGCACTACTCACCCGTGAGGGTCTGAAGGCACTGGGGGGGGGGGAGCAGTTCCGTTCAGTCGAAGAGCCAGGTCTTGAGGGTCTTCCTGAAGGTGTCCAGGGAGGGGGTGCGTCTGATGTTGATAGGGAGCTCGTTCCAGGTCTTGGCCGTGATGTAGAAGAAGGCTCTTCCCCCTCTTATGGCTCTGCGGAAGCATGTGGTTGTGGCAAGTACGTGGAAGGAGATTCTCTCGTTGAGGTTTTCGGGTCCTGTGTTGTGGAGGAATTTGTAGGCGTGGGTGAGTATCTTGAAAGTGATTCTTTTCTCGACGGGGAGCCAGTGGAGCTTACGTAGGTGTTGGCTGATGTGCTTGTGTCAGGGGATGCCGAGGCTGAGTCTGGCTGTGGTGTTCTGTATTGTCTGGAGCTAGCGGGGTAGAAGCTTATTTATGCCGGCATAGAGGGCGTTTTCGTAGTCCAATCTGCTTGTTATGAGTGCGTGGGTGACGGTCTTCCTTGACTCAGAGGGGATCCAGTTGAAAGTCTTTCGGAGGATGCGCAGGGTGTTGAAGCAGCTGGATGCGATGGTGTGAACTTGCTTTTTCATGGAGAGGGAGGAGTCGAGTACCATGCCAAGGTCTCTGGCGTGGTCCGTGGGGATCGGAGGGCTGTCGAGTGCGGTGGGCCACCAGGTGTTGTTCCATGCTGACAGGGTGGATCTGAGTACGAGGAATTCTGTCTTCCCCAAGTTGAGCTTCAGGCAGCTGTTGCTCATCCAGGCCACGACGTTCTGCATTCCTTCCTGAAAGTTGAGTCTGATGGTGGTGGGGTCCTTGGTGAGGGAGAGGATGAGCTGGGTGTCGTCGGCGTAGGATACTATGCTGAGGCCGTGCTGTCTGACGATGGCGGTGAGGGGGGCCATGTAGATGCTGAAGAGGGTTGGGCTGAGTGATGATCCCTGGGGTACTCTGCAGTTGATTTCTGTGGTTTTGGAGAGGAAAGGTGGCAGTCTGATTCTTTGGCTTCTGCCGGTGAGGAACGAGCGGATCCAGTTGAGGGCGGTTCCTTGTATGCTGGCGTCGTGTAGTCTGGTGGCGAGTGTGCGGTGAGAGACGGTGTCGAAAGCTGCTGAGAGGTCGAACAGTATTAGGGCTGCGGTGTGTCCTTGGTCGGGGAGGGTGCGTATGTCGTCTGTGGCAGCGAGTAGGGCTGTCTCAGTGCTGTGGTTGCTGCGTAATACAGATTGGGAGGGGTCGAGGATGGAGTTGTCTTCGATGAACTTTGTCAGCTGTGCGCTGACGATCTTCTCAGCGACTTTTGCCATGAAGGGGAGGAGAGAGATGGGCTGGAAGTTCTTGAGGTCCGTGGGATCTGCTGAGGGTTTCTTGAGCAGGGGTCTGACTTCTGCGCATTTCCAGTAATCGGGGAAGGAGCCGGTCATGAAGGTGGCATTGATGGTGTGTTGAAATTCTGGCGCAATGGCGGCTTTGCGGTAGATGTGAGGTGGGCAGGGGTCTGTGAGGGTCCCCGAGTGGATGCTTTTCATGGTCGAGGCGGTCTCTTAGGTGGTGACCAGTGTCCAGGAGGCGATGGTGGGCTGGCTGGTGTTGCTGGAGGGTGCGGTGGTTGCGGGGTCGGGTGTTTTGTCGTTGAAGTTGTTGTAAAGGTTCTTGATTTTCAGGTGGAAGTACATTCCGAGTTTGTCGCAGAGGTCCTGGGAGGGGGTGATGTCTGTGGTATCGCTGGCGGGTTTGGTGAATTCCTGGATGACGCTGAAGAGTTCCTTGGAGTTGCCAGTGTTGGCAAGAATTTTGTTGTGGATGAAGGTTCTTTTGGTGGTTCTGATGTGTTGGTGGTATTCTGTCATGGCGTTTTTGTAAGTGCTGTGGTTTTCTGGCGTCTTGTTGTTTCGCCAGTTCTTCTCGAGGTGTCTGGCTTCTTGGAGGTCGGTGGTGAACCAGGTGACTTTCCTGTGGTGCTGTCTGTCGGAGTTGTGTAGCGGGGCGAGCTTGTTTGCGCAGCTGGAGAGTCAAGTGTGAAGTCCCCTGGCTGCGAGGTTGGCGTCGGTTGTGGGAGTTGGGGTTCCCGGTTGAATGTGGAGTTCAGCTGCTCCTCGGTGACTCTGCTCCAGTTTCTTCGTGGAGGGCACAGAGCTGGTCTGGGCGGCTTGGGTTTGTTGATGAAGAAGTGTATGCAGTGGTGGTCAGTCCATGGGGGCTGCGTGGTGTGGCAGAAGTAGGTTCTGTTTCCCCCTGCAAAGATGGGGTCGAGGTTGTGTCCTGCCTTGTGGGTGGGCGTGGTGACGAGTTGTTTCAGTCAGATGTTGGTGAGGTTGTCAAGGAGGGTGGTGGAGTTGTGGTCGCTGCGGTTGTTGATGTGTCAAGCCACCAGGGGGTTGAGCATAGGTTAATGTAGGGTTTGTTTGCTTGTGCCTCACCCTGACTAGGATTGTGGTTGCTGCTTGACCTGGACTCTTATCCTAGTCAACCAGTAACTCAATTTCTAACAAATGTTATACAATACAATATAATTTATCAAATGTTCAAATATCTATGAATAGAATGAAACTAGATGACCGTCTCCTTTTAATCCAGATGATAGTGCTAATAAGCTAAAAAGAAGTAGCTGTATTAAGGTGCCTCCAACGTCAGACAAGATTACAGTGGTGGCCACCCTATGCAATATTACCAGGCATGATCACCTCAGTGCAGCATTGCCAGCACTAATGTAAACAAACATTGGCAATGCCAATAAGTCTGACTTTAAATGATTATTGTATTGTAATGTGAAGCCTTATATATAAATAGCATATGTATTTCTGTGAAAGCAAGGAAATGTAAAATAATGTTGGTGTAGGTTAAAAGGACAGATGACAGTAGCACCGAGACGGTTAATGACTAAGCTCTTCCCATGGTTGTATGACGTTACAACACCTTCCATTGCAACCCCTGCCTTTACCACACATGCGTTACAACACAAATGCCTTTACCATGCATAACCTTTACCATGAATATGCCTTTACCATGCATACCTTTACAACTAATTTCATTGTAAAAGCATGAATGTTAAAGGCATATTCATGGTAAAGGTGACCCTTGCAGTTAGTCCTAAATCTGGTCCCTAGCACCCCCCACTGCCCCAGTCCTTTTTAAAAAATACCCCTCCCTTGCGCCCTAGAAGCGGACACCTGCGTGACCCCCCAAGCCCTCAGCCCTTCTAAGAACTACCCCTCCCCTGAGCCCTAAATGCAGACCCTGCATGACCCCCTCATGGCCCATAGCCCTTCTAAAAACTACTCCTCCCCTGACCTGAGCCCTAAAAGAGGCCCCTATGGGACTCTCCCCTAAAAAAATTAAAGAAATTCGTAACCCCCAGGCCCAATGCCCCTTACCTCTCCACAACGTCAACTCCTCCTCAGCTCTTCTGAAGCACACGTCGTAAAGAGGAAGTGGAAGGGTCTCGCCATTTCCTTTAATGATGCAGTTAGCCTTCACCACCTTACCTTACCATTACCATACATAGCTTTACAATGAATTACATTGTGAACGCATGCGTGGTGAAGGCTATAGGTGGTAACAGTGCACATCCTTACCACACATATACCTTTACCAGCCGCTGTCCGTGCAGGTAACAGCGGTGGGGTGGTGGGCCGAGTAAGGGGGGATTTCGAGGGACGTTGCTGAGGGAAAATTAATTATTTATTGAATTTTCCCTCAGCATCATCCCTCGAAATCCCCCCTTACTCGGCCCCACCACCCCATCGCTGTTACTTGCACGGACCACGGCTGACCTTTACCACACATACCTTTACAACGTAATTTGTTGTAAACGCATGAGTTGTAAAGGCTATGCGTGGTAACAGTGCATGCACTGTAAATGCAGGAGTCATTAAGGCTATGTGTAGGATAAGCCGCATTGTAATGGCTGTTTCCCTCCTCCCATCTGGGCTGCTACCCGAGAAAGACAAACACCATAAATTATCTAGTTATCTAAAACACTTTTATTGCATTACAATGTAATGTATGCACCCATTAATGGGTTAGAGAGTCTCATTATGTAACTCCTGTCGTGGGTACTGCTTTTAAGTGGGTACAGACAGGGCCGGCTTTAGGGCAGTGCAACTGGTGCAGTTGCACTGGGTGCTGACCTGGGGAAGGGGCACTGATCTCAGGGGGGCTGGGGCACTGTGTTTAGCAACAACTTACGATTTAAAAACACCTTCAGCAGGGTTCCTTATGCAGCCAGTTTTCAGGCAGCATTAAAAATGTCAAGATAACTCTTGTAATTAATGTTGCTGCTAGAGAGAGAGAGATTGGAGTTTTGTCTAGTGGCAATTTTAACTCGCCATAAAGTAGCGCAGTGATTTAACATGCCTGCTGCAAAGAATGCATCCTGTGCATATCACAGATCTGTATTTTATGTCGATAGCTGAGTGGATTACTGCTTTTGTCACAGAGATCCTTTTGTTACCGCAGTTCATAAGATACAACCCTAATAAAGAACAGCGACTGTTACGAACTGTCATCAAAGAGCTGCATGCAAACTGCATAAAATCGGTTAGGATGTTCAGTTTTTTCTTTCCAGTCTTTCATTATCTATCCCTAATGTTGCTGAAAAATGTTTGAATAGATTCTTATTAGTAAAGTCAGCCTTTACCAGTGCTTTAAAACAAATGAAATATATGTGAGAGAGGGGCTATGGAGAGATATGGGGCACTTTTGCCTTGGTGGTTATGAGGAAATCCGAGAAGATGGTCATGGGGGGGGTCACCAGAACTAATTGTTGCACCGGGCGCCAACAGCTCTAAAGCCGGTCCTGGGTACAGAAGTCCCATCTTCTAGTAGGTTGTTGTTGTTGTTGGAGAGTTTTTAAGAGATTTGTATTCTATTCAGTACAATAATATGGAGTATGGCGTGAGTAACCACAGCTTGCATGTAAAGAAGGATTATGCATGGAGATTGTTTTGGTGTACCTGGACAGAACTGCAAGGTAGGTTGGTAGATGTGGCACAGACAGGCTATGTCAAAAGGGGGTGGGGTGAACTAGGAGGACTCATGGGTTTGATTATTAATGGTGACAGTGTTTTGGTGTGTGTCAGTAAAGGTGTAACCTTGTTCGAGGTTATGGTCTCGGCTACTTAGGATTATGCTCATAGTATGCTGTCTGGCTTCATTGCTCGAGGGGGCGTGGGTGGTAATGAGGAGATGGATGGAGTGGAGGAATGTGATCTCATGGGGTTGTAGGCCATAGACATGGTAGGCATGGTATCAGTGTTAACATATCTAGCCATGGTAGAAGCGTTTATGGTCTTCAGAGAATCAAACAATGTTGGTAAGATATGGAGGTTTCTATTGAGGATCGAATCATGACCTCTTCTTGTTTTTATGAAACATTTTAGAGGCACTATGGTATGGACCAATTGCACTTAAATATTATTTTAGGAGCTTGGTGATCTCCTTATACTCATTAGCAAACCTGGAATGATCTGCCTATGCTACCTATATTTTGTTAAAAATCACTTGGGAAGCCCCAACCTTTAGATACCATTTTGTCTGCCACTGTACACTAATTCCTATGCTGAGACAAATTAGCTTATCATTGGTGAGTGCAGACTACCCCATTTTCTGTGCTGTGTCCTTCTTGGTCGTGATCAAACCCTGATTAATGAATAGTTCCGGTCTGTTGTGGCATCTTGGTCCAATATCTTCCAAGCAATACCACAGATACTTTAAGATCCAAGGGAAATCCCATAATTGCAGCAGTGTCTCTAGTTCCCTAACACCTTCTTCTAATACCCTGGGATAAGGAGCAGCTCCACATCCATTACAAGAAGGTCTCCCTCTACCCCAGCCCTGCAGGCACCTGTCGTCCTCCAACCTTTCAAATATCTTTGTATAATATACCCTGTGAAGTACCTTAAGCTGCACCAGGCGGAAACCCAGCCTAATTGATTTCTTCTGTGGAATGTGGAAAACCCAAGGCATCTACCCAGTCTCTGTCCTGAGACGGGGCCACACCCTTTTCCTATTTGATTTTAAGGCTATTTAAATCCTTCTGTGTGTATCATTATGGTGGTACATGTGCAAGATATTCCTTTCTTGTGTAGCCTGGCTTCCAATAGTTTGCTCTCCAGTGATGACTACTCCAGGTCCCTAACCTTTGCATTTTCTTGTAAGATTGA
This sequence comes from Triturus cristatus, assembly GCF_964204655.1. Lineage (NCBI taxonomy): Eukaryota > Metazoa > Chordata > Amphibia > Caudata > Salamandridae > Triturus > Triturus cristatus. Next base: position 317,293,698 of record NC_140591.1, read on the forward strand.
TGTGTAACTCACATTTCTATTTATGATAATCTGAGTTTTTCATGTAAGGGATTTCTGTGCTTTTTAAGGCCATGAAGAAAAAACTACATATATTCTATCGGGGAGTATATTCTTAGAAAATAAATAGTTTAGTATGAATGGAGCCCAGTCAGAAACTGTTTTCCACTGATGAAGGTTTTGGGTTGGTCACCAGGCCTCTGTGTTTCTGACACTTGAAATTATCTATGAAAATGCCAAGGGGAACAGCATATCTGCGGTATTGTTACAAGCAGGAGTCTGATCTGATATGACGTTCTCTGTTGTAAGTTTGATGGTCATAATAAATCATGGAAAAATCGTGTAGACTATTGATCTTGACAAAGTCTGTATAAGGCAACCTCAATATACAGCTATGGGGTTAGCAGCTATGGGGTATCAATCACTCAGTACAGAAGGAAAATGTGGTTTCAAGATCTGATATTAGGTGTAAAAAGTGAACCTCAATATGGTCTTACATTTCGTTGACATCACATTAAGATCCAAAATCATCATTGGTTCCAAATCAAAAAGTGTGTGGAAACTCTAAAACCTCAAATAACAATTACATGTGAAATCACATTTATGTACAAAAGCACTCTAATGTGGACGTGGCTCGTGGACGGACCTGCCTATTTCGCTTATACACAGACCGCAGTAAAATTATCAATGCATAGCACATTGTGTGCCTACAAGTGTGACTTGAACATTATGAAGTTATGATCGCTAAAGCCTTGAAAAAGCCCTGGTCTGATTAACATTAAAGGCCGAAACACGTGTCGGCTGTTCAGGATCTTCTTATGCGCATGATTTCACTAAGAGGAATGGACTAATGGATATATATTTTTAAATGCATAAATGAAAAAACATATTGGAAATTACCATCTGGTGTTGAGAATTATATCTACATAAAGGAGCATTGCAAATTGGAGGAGGAGGGAATCTCACATCAAAGTAAAGCACTCTAATGTGCAAACGCACCCTTGTTGCATAGTAATAGAAGCCTACTCACAGGGCCCTGGACTTTTATATGCTGAAGAAGGACTTCTTTCCTCAGCCGCGGGTCTATCTCAAGCAGATGCTCCATTACATGAAGCTGCCTGGAAAGGACAGGCTGTTGTCAGTTTCCAGTGAGGCACCTGCTTCTGTGCACTGCTTTAGGTGGAAGGTCACTGGGGAGTCTGCCTCCGCATCCAGCTGCAAGACCAGCACCTGCATGTCTCTGGATCATCCAGTTGCTAGACAGCCCAGGATAAACATCTACTCATCAGGCAAATTGCAAGCCTTTTCTACCCCAGTTATGGTACCCAGTGGGCTAAGGATCCCCAGGGAATGAAAATTCTTCTGAAGGGTGTTACCCATTACCCCCTTAGGATCCTAACACGGTTCCAGGATACAGTTTAGGGTTTTGTATATTAAAAATTGAAATTTGATGAAGTTTCCAGCTGGGATCATCATTGTTTTATGCCAGTTGAACCTTAGAGGTAAGAGACTATCTTTTAATTGATTCTGCAAAGGGTCACCATTCCATCCTCAGCAAATCTCACTGAGGGGTTTCCAACAGTGCAGGTACAGTGCTTCACCCCCATCAAAATGAGGCAGGAGAAATGCCAGCTGGGACATCTTTCATTTTTAATGGTTGTCCTGTAACCATCATGCACTAAATGAGGCTATTCCCCCTCTTGATCTAATACCCAGCCAGGACAAAACCAAGGGGACTCCTGTCAGATAGGCATGTCGGTCAGCAAATGACTCCTTGCATGGAGCAGGACAAAGGGATCCATGTTGAGCACATGTATGGTCGTGGAGGGTATTCCACTACAGAGCGACAAAGCCCAGTTAATGCAAAAGGTACAAGGCCTGTAGGAATAGATTAGAGACTTGGTGTACCTCATTCAGTATGCAGGCTCCATAGTGTCACAATGATATTCCATCCGCATCACTTCTGCAGGGAGACATTGCACTATATTAACAACACAATGGTGCAATGGGGCTTTATGGGACAGACTTTGGACTTGATGAGGGTTCCCAACATACCCCCAAAGACATCACCTTGGAAGAGTTAGGACCAAACTTTGGGGCATATTATCAAGGGCATTATCGCGGCTTTAGCTGCACTTTTTGCCGATAAAGCGGCCATAATTTTATCTCCCTATTAGCAAGCCTGCGCTAACATGCATTAGTGCAAGCTTTCCGGCGTTAGCTGCCGTTTTTTTCATCGCCTTGCATGCCAGCGATATGTATCACTAATAACATGCAAGGTAGGCGTTAATTACCTAAATTCCACTGTAGAAATCGCTAACAGCACTTCGCTGTATTATCAAAGATGACCTGCGAACCAATAATTCACGCTAACCCCCGATGTACGCAGGTTTTTAACACCTGCTAAAAACCTGACTAAAGCCAGATCCCCATCAGAAGACCCACAGACATCAAAGAGATAGGGGCATATTAGCAAGTAAGGGCGATAATTATCGCCCGTGCCAAGTATCTCTTTGATGTCTGTGCGCCGATCGCTGCAGATGGCAAGGTATCGCCTGAAAACCTATCGCCTCTTAGCAGGAGTTATCGCCCCTTTCCCTGACACTATCGCCTCTCACAGACGTGTTGATAATACGTCGGTAAGAAGTCGAATATTATCAGGGAAAGGAGGCGATAACAAAACTTCCGATACTTGGCACGGGCGATAATTATCGCCCTTACTTGCCAATATGCCCCATAGTACCTTGGCAGTAAGAGAATGTCTGGAAGGGGGCCAACATGCCATGTGATAAGACACCAAACGATTCTGTGTAGAGCTTTGCCATTGCCACCCTCTGTGAGAAAATGTCCAGCCTAATAAGGGCTCTGGGTATAATGTTGCCTGTATATGTGTCGGGACACACTAACCTCAAACTCCAAATCTAACAGGACCAGTGATCACTTTTCAGTGATAGCCTAATTTATTTTGGGTGTTGTAGTCTTGTTTTGCTTCCATTGAACTAACTGCCCTATCTCACATGAAATAAATGATTTGTAGGTGAAAGGTTCAGGACTGGAGACATTGTCCATAATGGCATGGAATTAGATAGTCACAGCTGCCCTGAACTAAATATCAAAGTACAAAGAGGAAAAGTAACTGTACAATTCAATATTGGTAAATAACAAGATCCCCTAGAAACCCATCCCAAGCATGGAATGTTAGAAGAGACTTGAGCCATATATTAAGGCCTTAGGCATTTTACAAATAACTATTATTAGGCTTGCTCTAAAAATGGAGAAGTAAAGAAGCAAGACCCAGGTCAACTGAAAAAGACTCTCACAAACGTGAATGAAAAGAATGAAAGGCCAGTGTCGGATTTTCACTTTTGTAGTAGAGTAACATCTGGCATTAAAGATTGTGTAGAGAGTAGATAACTCTTACTGCCAGAGATTTACAGTTTGTAGCTCAGATATAAAGACTGATCCTTGTAGAAATTCGTTGGCATGTGTCATTGCATGTAATAGAATGCCTGCACATTACATAAGAGTAAGACATTTGAGGTTGAAAGAGTTGTTTCACAGTGTGGGAATGCAGTTGTATAAGATCAGACACTCAAGGTCATGTTCCTTCAAAACCCCTGCTATGATGGATGCAAGTATATACCAGAGCAACCTATGACCTATAAATGTCCTTCTGCGGTCTCAGTTGACATCATTGTACCTGCATCTCCTTTGTCACCCCTTAATCCATCTCGTCCATCCCTTCCAGGTGAGCCATTGTGGCCAGGTGTTCCAGGCGTCCCAGGATGCCCCTGCATGCAACTGTCCTGCTTCTGAAGGTCCACCGGGCTCACCAGAATCACCAGAAGTAGCAGCAATGTCACACAAACATGCATCCTTCAAGCAGCTTGTCAAGGGGCTGTAGGACACAAACAGAAATGTTAAAATGCAGGCTTAGCTTGCCGTACCATACCCTACAAAGCAGAGATACTGCAGACTGAACATTTCAAAGCATTGGCGATAGGAGGATTTTCTCTAACTTAAATGTCAAATTTGAATATATAAGAGCATCATTACAATGCCGGTCGGACAAGCATCCAACCGGCATTGTTTCGGAAACTGGACCGCCCGATATGGAGTCGGAGGTCCCGCATTCCGAATTACGATGCAACTGCTTTCACGGCAGTCGCAAAGTGCATGTTTACTATTATGGCTTGTGCTGCGAGCTGCAGCACAAGCAGCAATAGTAAACATGCACTTTTAAACCTTCCTGCACTGTGTGGCAGGCACCATGCTGTGCCTGCCTCACGGTGCAAGGATGTTTCGGGAGGCACCACAGGTGCCCCCCAGACCTCTTAGTGGAGGCTGTGGAGGGACGGGGCCCTGCGAGGTGCCCCAAAGTCTGTTTCTGTCTGCCTTTCTATGGCGGTCGTTCCGCCATAGAAAGGAAAAAGGCAGACGGAAAGGGACATCATAATCCCTATGGCGGTGCCTGAGAAGGCACCACCATATTGTAGGAAATACATTCTGACCGCTGTGCCGACGGGCTTAAGGAGCCCGTCGGAACAGCAGAGGTAATGCAGAGGTCGGACAGCAGGGGCAAATGTCGGTCGGACGGCATACGACGGGTGATCGGTTGAGGTCCGATCAACATTGTTATGACCCCCTAGGTTTCGGTTACAATGAAATGCAAAACACTTTAAACATAAAAAAGGGCCTGATTACGAGACCCGCGGGGTGTGGCAGTGGTGGTCGAGCCACCACCACTCCGGTGGTCTGACTGTCGTATTACAACTTTGGTAGTCAGACCGCCATTACATCACCGCAAATGCCAGGGAACCATGTTCCCTGGCGGTTCCAAGGTGGTCAGGGGCTCACAATGTGCTGGCAGTGCCGTTGCTGCACCTCCATGCATATTAGGAGTTTTAAGACCACCAGCAGTGTCAAGGAGTTCTTTCTCCATGAAACTGCTAGCGGTCATGAAACAAAGGGGGCCCTATGGGCCCCCTTGTGCCTCATGCATGGGGGATGCATGCAGGGGGGCACATGTTGTGCCCCCCTGTGTGCATGCACCCCCAGTTCCAGCACTGCATAGACTTCACAGTCCATGCTGTACTGGAACGTGCTGTGGTAATCCTGTGGCGGCTCCTTTCTAAGGCATACATAGGTGCCTTCGAAGGCACCGCCACAGGACCGTCACGCCGCCCGCCGTCCAGACCACAAAAAGCTCGTGATCTGGCAGACGGTCCTGTTTGGCAGTCCTGGAGCAGGGTGGTGGTGTGCCGGCCCGCTCCAGGAACGCCAAACGTTTGTAGTCTATTTCGACATTCCATCACATACTGAAGCTATGGCTAAGCCATAGTCCCATCCTATCTGCATTCTTAGCAAAGTCATTTTTGCCATATCTGAATGAGATTGGAGAACAACAGTATCAGTAGTCACTCCTCAAAACTTAATTAAATCAGTCAATGGCTCTAAGGCTTGCCCCTGTATATGCTGACTCAACTACAGGAGTGGCAGACGCAGCATGAACCATGACTGGTACTAACTGATCAAAACATTGTCCACACCCCTTTTTTAGGTCTTGCCTGAGCCAGCGCATGCGCTGCTCTGGTGAGACATTTAGTGAGTGGGCATTGAAAAATCCAATCACATGATTTCTGTATGGCCTCGAGAGTGCGGTTATGCACACAAGTACGAGCAGAGGCGCCATCTGGCTTTCCTCTCTCACTATGGGTGCGCATGCACCACTCGCGTGCTTGTTTTCGTTTACTTTCGCGGCCGCGCGGCCACGTTTAAGTAATTTTAGCGAGCAGAGCGCCCCCTCCCCGACATCTCTCAACTCCGCGCGCCCACTACTTGTTTGTTATATCTGCAAGCAAACCAATCATACACAAATGTGTCTAATTCAGCCTTTCATTGGCTATGGTGGCTAGCATCATTATCATCCAATCTAGCAGTGCCATAGCTGAGATTCCAGTGAAGGAAGGCTGCTGCCTGTGTGCGCAGTGCACGAAGCCCAGTTCTTTTGAGGTTTAGTTGGGTCTAAAAATGAGGCAAGAATTTGAGATGACTCCTTCATTTGAGAATCACTCGCAAGCCCTGATGTGATGTACATTTAGCGTGCTAACTTTCTGCCACGGCTCGGATCCTGTTATTGGGTTTTGCACGTGTTTGCTATCTTTCTGGGGTTTACATGTGTTTGTTATCTTTCTGCCACTGCTCGGATCCCGTTATTGGGGTTTGCACGTGTTTGCTATCTTTCTGCCACTGCTTGGGCTCGTTATTAGGGTTTGCATGTGTCTGCCCCATCTCTGGTGCCTCACATCTCCGCCACACCTCTTCCACTATATAGTGCAAGAGGTGTGACACAGCGGCCAGGGCGGCTGACTCTGAACACTGGGGCTCATAGTTCGATCCCCAGTGGCGGCGCAAGTCAGCCCAGCACCATATGACTCTGGGCAATAGCTCATTTAATGTCCCCGAGGGCCCCCAGCACCTTGACACTCTTAGGGGTAATTGTTTGTGCTTTACAAACACTAGTATTTATTTGTGTGCTGCCCTTTCCTAATGGCACCTAACTATGCTGCATATTTTTGTAATAATTCTGTAACTGTCTCCACCCCTGACTGTAACATTAGATTGCTATGTATCAGAGATCTGAGATTCTTGATTTATTTGGATTTTATAGAGTGTGCAATTACCAATAGGCTTCTTCAGCTGGTGGTGGAACATTGTTATGTTATGTTATCTGGTGTTTTATTGAGCGCTCAGCTACTCAAGCAGAGTGTCCCGTCACTGTGTACTGCTGGGGAACCCATCCTGGCTTTCCCTGTAAGATGGTCACTTACTGGGCATCTCCAAGGTGAAGACCAAGCATCCCCGGCGCTGATGGGGCCGTTAGTGGAGATTAAGCAAGCTACTGCCCAGAGTTGCTGAGTGTGATCCATGATTAGAGTAGGCACCAAGGTGAGAATTATCGAGTCCGCTGACCTTGGCCCAAGACCCTGCCGCGTCGGGAATCGAACCCTGGTCCCTGACCAACCTCTGCTTCTGGGTCTGCCGCCTCTAACCAGTGAGCCACACCACTCCACCATTGGTTGGCCTAATCAGAGGCGAATATAAGAATCTGTTTTGTCAGAAATTAGCTCATTGTTTTCCAATTTACCTCCAGGTTCCTGCGTTTGGGATTTTACAAATCCCCATGCCCTTTATGCAACTGATGACATACCATTGTGCCAGTGATGGCACAGAGAAATCCTCTAAAGGTACATTTGGAAGGGTGGTCCCTGATTTTTATTCCACTCTACACGTCTGAATGGAAGCAGTCTTTACTTATTGTACTGTCCTATTGGATAGTCTGTTTCTTTTGGTTTTTATGGGGGGAGCCTCTCATTTCCTCATTTTGGTTTTGCTTCATATTGTATTTTGGAGTTCAGAGTTGGGTCCAGCCCTTGGCAACAATTGATAAGTTTGAAAACAAACAACAAGGGTGATTTTAGGTGCAGGTCTTGTGACATTACTTTAAGATGAATACCGTACACCGCTCTATCTTATTTCTAATGGATTTACCAGTCTCCAAAATAGACTGGCTACGAAATAGTCAGCTGTGTTTTGACTCCAAACTCTAGAAAGGACTGCTATCCTATTCCTTACCATTGTTCATGTTCTTGAAGATGTAAACACTTCTGTTTTAGTATCCCCTATAGATTGTGATTATTCTGTTTTTTCACCGCATGACCTTGTGTACCTCCTTCTGTGGCACACAGTGAAAGTCGTGTCTTTAAATCACGTAATCTTCTTGCATTGTGTTTCAGCATTTCTGCTGGCCGGAGCACTTGACTTCCAAGTGTCCTCCTCCCCGCTCTCATGTAAGAAGCCTCCGGGTTTATATAAACCTTCACCACCCCCTCTCCTAAGGAAAGAGACATAACTTGATTTATTTAGTTTGCCAGGGTGAGTTGTTCATTATCAGCACCAGACATTCAATGTTGTTTGGACATCTCTATGGACGTGCAGTCCATTGGTTCCTCTTTGACCTGCACGCTTGTGAGTCAGTTACTTGCTTTCTGGGAGCTTAGTCTGGCTGTCAAAGACCTGGTGGGGAGAGGTTGTGGTGCTCAGCTGTCACTACAAACTGTCTGCTTCCGGTTTCCGGAAGCCTCTATGCCCTGGCGCATAAACCTGGTTTTGCGTTGTTTGTGGGACCACCCGAGCTGGGAAGTTTGGTTTATGCCCTCTTCAACCCCTCTACCCCTCTTCAACCCCTCTACCCCTCTACTACCCCTCTACCCCTCTTCTACCCCTCTACCCCTCTTCTACCCCTCTACCACCCCTCTACCCCTCTTCTACCACCCTTCTACCCCTCTACCCCTCTTCTACCCCTTTACCCCTCTTCTAACCCTCTACCCCTCTTCTACCCCTCTTCTACCCCTCTGCCCCACTACCCCTCCACTACCCCTCTACCCCACTACCCCTCTTCTACCCCTCTGCCCCACTACCCCTCCACTACCCCTCTACTACCCCTCTACCCCTCTTCTACCCCTCTTCTACCTCGCACCTCTCATCTACCCCTCTACCCCTCTTCTACCCCTCTACCCCTCTTCTACCCCTCTTCTACCCCTTTACCCCTCTTCTATCCCTCTTCTACCCTGCGGTGAACTAAATGGCAGCCGGAGCCTGATAGCACTGCTTATCCTTAAAAAAAAAAAAAGCATTGGCATAGCCAATAGGTCGCGCCTTTAGGACCTTATAAGTGTTTAGTTATGCAGCACAATATCCTTGGTACAACAACATCTACTGTTGCATGGCTAAGCACTTATAAGGTCCCAAAGGCGAGACCTATTGGCTATGCCAATGCTTGTTGTATGATTGCAGTACTGGTGACACACAGTCCCTATTCTATACTTGTGCTTACTAAAATGCAGCTGTGGCCCTTCCATACGGGCGGAGGGGCTGCACCCATCACCCTTTTCCAGGACAAGAAGACTGTCTGTCAGGCTAAGCAAAGGTCAGCCTGACAGACACTTTTTTTGCTCAAGTCAAGCAGCCATGAGCTAGACACATGCTAAATGCACATATGTTATGTTATGTTAGAACTATATTTCTTGAGCGCACGGCTACCCAGAACGGGTGTCCCGGCGCTTTGGCAGAGAGTCCTGAACACAACCAAGAAAAACCCAGCGGCAGAAACACTGTAGGCCCACTGGTTAGGCGGAGAAGAGGAGCGTCTTGAGCTCCTTTCTAAAGGCCAGAAGATTGTTAGCCTTGCGGAGTGACAGAGGGAGCTCATTCCACAAACTGGCCGCCATAAACTGGAAAGACCGGCCTCCCATCCGCACGCGTTTGATCACTGGTACCTCCACTTTAGCCAGGTCAGCAGATCTCAAACTCCTCCGGGGAACGTAGAGAGCAATCCGCTTCCTGAGGTAAGCTGGGCCAATGCAGTGGAGGGCTTTAAACGCCAACGTGAGGACCTTGAAACTAATTCTGCTAGGGATAGACAGCCAATGCAGCCTACCGCGCAGTTGAGAGGCACTGGCTCTTCGTGGAAGGCCAAAGATGGCTCTGGCCGCCGAGTTTTGGACAACTTGCAATCTGGATACCAGATATTTAGGCAGACCAGAGAAAAGTGCGTTAGCGTAGTCTAAACGCGAGCCCACAAGTGCTTGCACGATGTTCTTGCGATATTGAAGGGAAAGCAGTGGGAGAAATTTCCTCACCATCTTCAAGATACCGAAACATTTCCCCGCCAGGCCCGTGATGTGGGGACGAAAAGAAAGACTGTCGTCAAATACCACACCCAGTTTTTTACTTGGGCAGATGGTTTCTCAGGGGGGAACATGTCGGAAGGCCACCACGATTTCCAGCCAGGGTCCTCAGCGCAGCCAAAAAAGAGCAACTCGGACTTATCCGAGTTACATTTCAGGTTCTGGTGCTGAAACCATGCAAAAACAGCACTCAGGCAGTCTCTGATTCTGTCGCCATTAAAAACCTCTCCCTTCCTGCAGGTAAACAGGAGCTGGGTGTCATCAGCGTATGAGATGACCCGGGCTCCAAATGCCTCAGCGACCTTCGCCAAAGGGGCCACATAAATGTTAAATATGGTGGGGCTCAGGATGGATCCTTGAGGCACCCCCACCTCTAGCGAAGGCATTTCCGCGGAGAACGGAGGAGCCCAGATCACCTGCCGACGGTCGGTTAAGAAGGATTGAAACCAGTCCAACACCGTCCCCCGCAGACCTACCTCCCTGAGTCTTAGGAGGAGGCCGGCGTGTGGGACGGTGTCGAATGCCGCCGACAGGTCCAGCAAGACCAACATAGCCTTTCCCCCAAGATCAAGCGTTTCCCTGATGGCGTCGGTCACCTCCACAAGAGCTGTCTCCGTACTGTAATTGGCACGGAAACCAGATTGGGAGTCATGCAGCAGTTTGTTATTCTCTATAAAGGTGGTAAGAGTATGCTGAACATGTTTCTCCGCCACCTTCGCCAGAGCAGGGAGGAGGGAGATTGGTCTATAGTTGGCCCACTGTAAAGGGTCGAGCAGAGGTTTCTTAATGAGCGGGAGAATAAGAGCATGCTTCCATTCTTTAGGGACCACTCCAGAACTCAGAGACATGTTGAGCAAGGGGTTCAGCAAGTTGTTAATAGCTGGTGCCACCGAGCTCAGGCATTTAGCCGGACACGCATCCAAGGGGGATCCAGATTTCAACCGGGAAAGCAGCTCCAGAGAGGACTCGCAGGATAGCGGGGGGAACGTCGAAAGAGTGGGCGCCAGCTCGGCTGCAGCGGATGGAAGGACCTTCAGATCACTTTCCACAGCTGCAGCCACTTTCAGGGACCCCACCCGATCGAAAGAGTCCTGAATCCTACGGATCTTGTCCACAAAGAAGTCAGCAAGCTGCTTGATCCACTCCTCAGTATGGGAGTGAACCCTAGCGGCCGCCACCGGCTCTACGAATTCCTTCACAATTCGGAATAGTTCCCGGCTCGTGTTATCAGCCTGGTCTATTCTATGCTCGAAGTAGATCTTTTTAGCTTCGGCAATCTGTCTGTGATAGGATTTTATCGCACCCCTGTACTTCAGTTTCTCCTCAGGCGCATATCTGCGCCGCCAGAGCCTTTCAGATCTTTTGCAGTCCTGGCGCGCTTTTCGCAGAGTAGCGGTGAACCAAGGAGCGGAATCCTGGCAGGGGGCTGTCCTGACCGGTTTCCGAGGGGCAAGCTCCTCGAATCTTGTCCGAAGCCAGTCCTGGACTAGCGGCAGGTCGACTTCTAAGTTCCCAGTCGTAATGCAAGGATGTGCATGGAGTGCGTCAGCGAGCATATCAGCTGACACCAGGTGAAAGGCTCTAGCTTGACGAGACCCGTCCTTATGAGCTCTTTGACTCGTCTGGTGCTCAGCTAACAACACGAAATTAATTAAATAATGGTCGGACCATAGAACCGGCAAAGGGGAGGACACCTTAATTGGCACAGTGGAAAAGATTAAATCCAACGTATGTCCTTTCACGTGCGTTGGACTATCGATGAAAGAGGTCAGTCCGAGCATCTCGGTAATGTCCCGTAATTTAGATGCATCGGCGTCAGTTGTCGAGTCCATGTGCAGATTTAAGTCGCCCAGCAGTACACAGTGTGCCGAGCGCACACAGGGTACTGACAGTGCCACCTGTAAATCCTCGAAAAACGAGCCTAGAGGCCCTGGAGGTCTATAGATCAAAATTCCTGTGCAGGTATGTGAAGCCGACAGCTGGAGAATAAAGCCCAGAGCTTCACAACCAGCGATATTATCTACAGGATAAGAGGTGCAGACAAGGGACCTGTCAACAACTAAGGCCACCCCACCACCTCTGCCTCCAGTTCTATCCCTCCTTAAGATGGTGAAGTTGGGGGGAAGGGCACTAGCGATGTCAGGTTCCGAGCCAGCCCCCAACCAAGTCTCTGTCAAAAAAAGACAGGAGATTTTCGAGAGCGTAAGGAGGTCCCAAATTTCCATGGAATGACGCGCCAAGGATCTGGTATTTAACAAGGCACACTGACATTCCAAGGGGAGGGAGAGGGGAGCGCGAGATGGAGATGATATGGGACGCCAAGAACATCCAGGGCACCCTTTAGCCAGGTGTCGACCACCAGGGAAAAGACAAATACAACCGCTCTTGGGGGGACGGAGCGCACATAAAGCGGCCGCACTATACCTAATCATCCTACACACCTACCCAAGATGCCAGAGTCCCGCCTCGGCCGCCTCCGAGACGCTGACGAGCGCAGACGGGCAGGACTCTGGCACGACTCAGGCGCAGGGATGGCGCAACCGCTGCGCGTCACCGCTGCGCTAGTCTGGCGAGCTTTAAATAGCGTCGTCTCGGCGTCCCAGGTGACCTGGACGCTCAAAGATGGCGCTCGCACTACTCCCCACTCCAAGATGGCGCTCAGCCCAAACCCTCCCGGTAACCCGGATCCGCCCAACAGCGGTGGAGTTCACCAAAGTTAGAGTGCAAGTAAGGGCCAGAAATGGTTTAGAGGCAGGGAAGCAGGCTAAAAAGTAAAAGAAACAAAATCCAAAAAACGAAGGTTTTTTTAAAACTACAGAGCAAACAAGCGCGCGACCAGCGCGGTCCTAAGCGAGGTGCCAAGAGAGATCTTGGCCACAGGAACCCAAAGCAGGCTCACCTTGCAGCTGGCTCGCCCTAAATAGCGTTGTCTCGGCATCCCAGGTGACCTGGACGCTCAAAGATGGCGCTCGCACTACTCCCCACTCCAAGATGGTGCTCAGCCCAAACCCTCCCGGTAACCCGGATCCGCCCAACAGCGGTGGAGTTCACCAAAGTTAGAGTGCAAGTAAGGGCCAGAAATGGTTTAGAGGCAGGGAAGCAGGCTAAAAAGTAAAAGAAACAAAATCCAAAAAACGAAGGTTTTTTTAAAACTACAGAGCAAACAAGCGCGCGACCATCGCGGTCCTAAGCGAGGTGCCAAGAGAGATCTTGGCCACAGGAACCCAAAGCATAGTTAGACATGTGCTAAATGCGCAGGCACCTAGCTGCCTGGGCTGCATTTTTCCAGGCTGAGGATTTCACAGCCTTTCTGTGCTGGCCTTTCCAACACAGAAACGCTCTAGGAACACGACTTTGGGGGCCGCCAGCAGGGCCCTCTGGGGGGAACGGCCTCCGGTTGAAGGCCCTGTTGATCCCTGCACCCATGGCAGTCACCTTGAGGTACCTGCCACAGGGTACAAGGATGTAATGAACCTCCTATTTTACAATGGGAGCATGCATTCCAGCCGGAAGGCTTTCCAACTGACATCATATTCGGCCCCTTAGGGTCTGTAGGTGTTTGGCGGACTGACCGCACCATATTTCCATATTACAAGTTCACCGCAGGGCCCACAGTGTGGTTGCAGTGGTCTTGTGGCAGTGGGCAATGGTTTGCCTTATCTATCAATGCCTGTGTGAGCATTTCAACTGCATATGTGTTGAATGCACACATATGCATGATACATGTGGAAAAATACCACCTACCCATTGCTGGAGTCCGGCCCATGTGTGGCCAGTCCAGACAATGTGTATATGGTACAAAACGGACATATCTGTATAACACCACAAACAGGGTCATATTCCTTATGGTGAAGATGCTGCTGTGAAGGGGGGACCTGAATAAAAGGATACACATCGAACTCTGATGGGAAGAGCAGGAAAGGTGTGAGTATACACCCCAAATCCTTAGTTTCTGCTGACCTGAAAACAGCGGTCCCGCTGCCGCCTCGTCGGAAAGCTAAACCGTAGTAGCTCCTCAGTACTGACCTCTGGCAGCTGCTTTTCCCCGTCCTCAGACACGGTGGTCTGCAGATGGCTGGCGGTGTCACCGGTTCGCCAACGGTCTTTTCAAAGGCAGTCGGACAATCTTGTACTAGGGCAAGCAGACTGCCGAGCGCACGGTGGTCGGACCGCAATTGTGGGTACGTACGGACATTTATAAGTACAAATTTATATTAAAAAAAAATGTGTGTTCTTGATATTTGTGACTTTACTAGCTAAGTATAGGAAGTTTATATTTTTGTAAACAATATTTATTTTAGGATATTTTTATGTTTTAATATTGTATGCATCGATATTATGTCAGGAATCCAGAGAAGGTGAATACACCTTTGTGTGATATCATGAAGACTGATATGAGGGAAGAAGTTGGCATTGTATTATTTGTGAGAAGGATGCCAGCACCAAGTACAGCAAGTAAACAGTTTTTTGATTTGGGATTCGGTTTTGCAGAATCCGCTTTACTACCCTTGTTTCTGAACGAGTCGTACACATTTCCCAAAGCCCAATTATGATTCCCAGAAACCATTAGAGCAGTCGGCATTTGAAAAGATGAGTCTTTCAGAGCCAATTCATACAGCTCTATGGGCACAGTTTCTGACAAGCGATAACGATGACCGATTCGGAAAACTGTTCGGATTCAGTTTGCCCGACATGAAACGGCTGTCGGAATCTGTGTTTGCGGGCCCGTTGAGGGCCCCCCTTCACCGGAGGCATACGAATGGGGCCCAGGGGGATACCCAAGGGGCCCCTCTTCCCAGCCATTCACAATGCGGCAGGCACCATGGGGTGCCTGCCACAGGGTGCATAGTTTCCACAACCACCCTTTTTTTTAATGGGAGCCTGTGTTCTCGTTCGGAACACAGGCTCCCATTGAAGTCAACGCGAGTCCGACCGATGTTGGGAAGCATCGTACAAGGGTGTGGAATTTAATAAAATATCTACTTGTCCATGGGGCAGGTTGCTGCATAAATCTACTTGTCCTGTAACAAAGTCCACTTGTCTCTTTGGTGCCATGTAATGCGGCAACAAATTATGGCAGCAATCTCATTACATAAGAGCTCTGAAATAGCCTCTCTGATTAGGCCAGGGCTCCTTCCAAAGTAGGGTTTGAATACTAGCAATTCCCTTATGTTGCCACGTTTCCGCAGATCTACATATTGGCGCTGAAGGTAATGGTAAGCAACAGTTCCAGAGTTGGAATGCCCTTTTGAGTCTGTGCAAACCTACTCACCTGCATGTTTTAAGTGTTTTCACCAACTCTTCGCTAATCTTTCCCATACTGAGAAAGGTTGGAAATTTACTCCTGACAATGGCAGATATAAAACTTCTACCATGGTTGTGAAAAAAGTGGTTGGAGGGAAAGTGAACTTGCAAACACATTTTTGCTTGAGCAAATCTACACCTGCACATTTGCTCATGCTAAAATCCAGTTCACAAATATTTTCTAGGAGTACTATTTATCGGCCTACTTCTGTAAAGTCTTGTGAATTCACGAAAGTCGTATATCTGCACTTAGTGCAAGGACATGGGTGCACTTTTGAGACTTTATTTAATAATTAGGTCTCTAATTAGGTCTGGCATTAACCATGACCTTTGTGTTTTTTTAAATTCTGTTTCTCTTTCTCGCTCTCTCTCTCTTGGTCTATCAGCTAGCTTCACTGTCAGTGACAGCATTCTGTTCTTTCACAAGGAGCATAATCAACACACAGTCGTTTTGTTCAGTGCCAGGAACTACTGTGGCAAGGTGTGCTTTTTGAGACCAAAACAATTTTTGCTTTTGCCATGTTTGTTATAATGGTGAGGGCCCGGCAGCTCCCAAACCAATAAGGTTTTACAAAAACCATGCCAAAACAAGTCACGCATTGAGAAAACCAAAAAGCTGACCAACAATTTCAGACCTACTTGCTTTACCAATGCTTGTTTGTTTTTATGTTTCCCATAATCTTATTAAAACTGGTTACACTGATTTTCCAAAATAAATATTTTTGGGAAATACTAGCATATATCAACACATCTTACTAAATGATGCTGAAAAGAAACGGTACCTAAAATGTTACAGTAGTTTAGAGAAATGTTTTTGCATTTTTTAATGAACATTTTATTTTGAAAGCAAAGAATCATCAATCTTGCTTTCAAGCTTCTGCTAATATTTGCATCTAACAAGAAAGCATTCTGGGAGTAGTATACATAACCTCATATTGCTGAACATTGAAAGCGTGTGTACACACTTTTATACTGGAACCACTGTCAGTAGTACAGTCTGAGCTTACAACATTTACTTAGATCGCTCACCTTAATAATAAAGGTTTTGCGTTAATGAACCATAATTATAAGTTTGAACAGCATTAACACATGGACACAAATAGTACCTTAACTGCAGGCAATGCCTTTCCCTGATCCATAATGTAGTACTGCAAACTGGCAGCCAAAGGGTTTGTGCTGTAGGGGGTTGGGCCTACTTGTCCCAAGGACAAAATACACATGAAAACTTGTTGCCCTTGACCCCAAACAATATGTCCCGGGCGTAGGCTATTCCACATCTCTGATTGCAAACAGTCATTCGGATTTGCAGGAAACGATTCCTGTGACCGATTCATTCTGAACAGTTTCCAAACGACATCAGAATCGGCCCCTTGGTAGGAATCTGTAGAATGTATCACTCAGATGAAACTTCTAATGTTAACTATGTAAAGCTGATTTAGTTAGCTAGGACTTCCCTCAGTCCACCTTTGCAAGTGGATACCTCTTTTCCTCTCTCAAGACCCAATGTTCCTTATTTTCCTGCTCATTAAGGTATTCTTGACAGAGAGCAAGCACATTCCTTCTCATTTTATCCAGAACCTTCATTTGGTTCTTCTTTTGATGCTTCATTGTCTGACAACTCCTGCATCTAAAATCCTCGACTTCCCCACAGCCTTCTCTAAGCACTAGGGAATTTCCCTTTATGGGAAAGGATTTTTACCTTAATTTGCATGTGTTGTCTCCAAATAAGATTTACTTGCGCTTGCAGAATTAAATTGCCTGGGTTATATTCATACATGCTGCATTCAGGCATCTACTGATTAATGCTTCATTGATTTTATTTGAGATTGTAACTTTACTTATTGATTAATAAACCTTCAAGTTTCGCAAACTTACTTCTCTCTATAGTTACTGTGGGGCAAAATCTGTTTCACTATCATTGATTTGTTATTGGATTTGTGATTTCAGCCTCAGTTCATGAAAAAGGTCAATCCTAGCAAGCATAGTGGAGTTCTGAGTTTGTGCAAAGTTTGTGTGGTGCAAATGGCATCCTTATCTATCCTGCTATCAAGATGGTAACAGAGGATGGTTCTCATTGAGGTGTAGGTTGTCGGAATTTGCCCAAAATCCGTAAACATCTGCTGCAGACATGTGTGTCTGAAGTTCTGATTCTCCAGTTTGGAGAATTGCCTGTGTTCCGGCGTCCTGAGCGAATGCATTGTTCTAGGAATGTGAGCATCTTTCATTGTGTTGTCAAGCATTGCGGTTCTGCGGGTTTTAATGAGTTAGTGTGCTGCGCGGTATGATGTCCATATTGAGTCCAAGAGGCCTCCGCATTGTTGTGAGAACTGTGTTGTTGTCTTATGCATATGGCCTGTGCTTATGAAGAGAAACGTGCTTTCAGCATGAGTTGAAGTTTTGGTTATCGGACTCATCGATGTCTAAAATCCCGGGATAGATATTGAGTATATTATGTTGTAACTTCCTGTTAAGGTTTGAGGTGTTGGACCGCAGAGCACTCTTGGCCTCATAGGGACTTATTAACTTCTCTTCCGAGGGTGTACTAATTCAGTTTGGTGTTTGGTTAATCTTTTTGTGTAGAGGAGTAGACCGCATTAGCCAGGGTGACTTACTGCTGGTCAAAATTTTACTTTATGTGATAGCACCAGGAGGGTGCCATTCACCAATTCCCATAGAGTGATTGTGTACATTGAACTTTCTTTTAGTGGAACAGACAAGAGTTATCATTTTATTTCGAGTTTTAATAATGTGTTATTTGTGAAGCTGAATTGCTGTTGAGTGAGGGCTGCTATGAGGTGCTGCAAGTTGTATCATAAGGTGCCATGCTGGTATTAGTTGGTTGATGTGTGTGCCGTGCTGGGATTGGTCGTTACGTCAGAGAGTGTCAATCTGTGAGTGGGCAGTTTCATTGTGTTGCATTGAGATTGGAAGTCAGTGTTGTTTGGTGTAGGTCTGTGATGTGCTGAGAACTGCTGGTTATTCATTGATTTTATACTGTGTCAAATATAGAGAAAAGATTACATTGTTCATGAAATATAGAGCTTTATTTATTGATGAATTGAGAATACCTGTACATTCCAAGGGAATGTCTGCTCATTACATGACAACCAATATTGTTTTGTATGTGTCATCGGCTTAAAGAATGGAATAAGATCACTGCGAATGAAGGGTCCTTGTAGTTTCCTCCCCGTGGCACCTTCAATCTGAGAATAATTGAGAATTGGAGGTGGTGCTATGCCTAGACTAGCCCAATATGAATTCATGAGAGTATGCAGCACATGTGAAAGAGAAGTAAAAATATAAGCATAAAGTCAAGAGGACAGTTAAGAACTGGATGGAAGTGAAATGAGATGCAGAACAGTAGGCAAGGAGGAAAGAGATGATTGAGGGAATTAGGATGTACCCTGTCTTAACAAGTGGATGGACGTGGAAAAAGAAAGCACAAGAGGGGGTGAGTCTGAAGTAAATAATGATGAAGGGATTGATAGTGACTCCAGTGATTACTTTTTGAATTATTTATTGGCTTCCTGACCACCCCCATACAATGTAGTTCAACAAGCTGGGGGAGATCAACCATCTATGGGACTTCGGACGCCCACAGATACAAGAGCTAGTGCACTTGTCAATCAGGGCCTCCTTATTGGGAGAGTGCCTTAAACATTTTAACCTCCACAATCCATTACTGGTCTACTCCCATATGCATGATTAGTAGCTATTCCACTACCAGTTCCACAGAGAATGCCCCTGATTCCACTTCCAGCTCCCCAGATAATGCCACTGATTCCTTTGCCACCTCCACCAACAATGTCTCAGGATAATGCTACTGTTATTGTAACACCTTGTGTCCAGGATTAATGACCTTGCAGAAATAGGAGCAAGACCCAGAACAGGAGCAGTTCCGGTCAAGAACTATAGATAGGGTAAGGTTGATGGTGGAGTTGGAAGAAATCATTAAGGGAAAACTTGAGTTGGGATTTACGGATGGGCACACTGAAGAGGGACTTTATCTATATACTCTATAATCTATAAGTCACTAGGCATGGTTGTGTGACATATGAGGCTCTTAAGGGGATAGCCACTGATTTGGGATTGACATTTCCAAAGTACAAAGCAAACACAAGGAGATAATGGACGGAGCGTTGAAACTTTTCAGACACTACCCCCAGTCAGAGATCTGGGTTGAATCCATCATCGTTCTTTAGCACACTTTGCCACCCCAGTTCAGACCCAGCCATATGCAACACAATCTTGACCCTGTGCCTAATGGGAACAGTCCAGACCAAACTGCCAAACCTGGTGTTCCATGGACTGGAAACAAGCATCCTGGGACTTTCCAAAGTACGACCTCTTAAGGAAAAAGTTTAAAATGTCTACACACTGAAGAACGTGCAAATGACTCGGTTAACACTACAACTAAGGGAACTAATCAGTAACATTCCATTGGGGAACACCACACAGACGTTTAGAGGTAGACAGGCTCAGAAAAAGAAAAAGAAAGAGGATGAAAGAGGAACAGAAGAGGCAGAGAGTAGGAGTGATACTGATATCAAAGCCTACCTGCTGAGAGAAGTACATGGAGGAGCAAAAGTGCCTTGGAGTTGTGATGACATTTTCACATTTCCAAACCAATATATAAAGTTGAGATAAAGTCCTGATCAATTTGACAGATTTCAAAGGTGATTTCAAAGGTGCTTTGGAACATATCTGAATACTTTATGTGACATTGTTTTTCCCAAAGACTTATGGGCTGAGTGTAAAGCAGTTGTGCAATGGCCAATTGCAGTGCTATCAAGGGATGCCCTAACTGATGCTCTTTGGCTGTTGTCATGGAGAAGTAACATCAGGTGGTTAACTTTCTGAAAACTAAGGTTTCCCAGAAAGATATTGATTAGTTCTCTGAAGACCTGGCTGTTCCCGTAAGCTTCCCCTCTTGATTCCACCTGTACTTGTTCAGCGCTGGGACGCTCATAGGCAGCCATGCGCTTAAGAAATCCGGTAACATTTAACATTTAACATTTAACAGTTGAAGATCTCAAGGACCACACAAGAGTCTAAAGAGTCAGTGAATGCTTATTACGAAAGACTGATGCAGGTCTTTTGTCATCATAGTAGCGTGGAAAGTCCAGTGAGGAGATCTCAGTAATTTTGTGGCACAGTTTGCTCTCGGGTTGCGTCGGAGATTAGTTCACACACAGTGGCCACTGGAAAGTCCGCCGATTAAAGGGGCAGAAAAAAGATTTAATACATTTAAAAAAGTACATGAATACATTTAAAAAAGTACATAAATACAAGTAAATACTAAAAAGAATTTAAAAAGTACTTACCATTTTCAAGATACACGTCCACCTTGTTCCTTTCATCTTCTCCTGAAGTCAATGACGTCACGTCATGTCCAGCTGGGCTTAAGCAATCCTGGCGCTGCATGAGAGCAGTGCCAGGATTGGAGGGAGCAGCTTCTCTAGCCGCTCCTGAGGATAGTAGAGGCCGGTGTAGGCTCTCAACTCGGCTGTCTAAAGCAGCAGGGTTTGAGATGTTTATAGTGCGCATGTGAGGCTGGCCGTCGCAAGACGACTGACCAAAGGGACATGCACACTACTAGTGCACATTCAGGCAGCCCACCACTGCTGCGACTCAACAGGTCCCAGCCCTTCCTGACACTCTGTTCAGGACAGGTTGACGGAAAATAAAATGGTAATAAATTAACTTCATTACCATTTTATTTTTTGTCTCTGGGGCGATTAAGTGGGGCGACGCTCCTGTTCACACATCCAGCAGAAAATTATTTGCCTGCAGTCCAAGCCTTTAGATGAAATTCTGTGATATGCAAGGTATTGCAGTGCTGATTTGGAAGCCAGACAAAAGAGAATTAGGGGTAAATTCATGTTGGCTCAAATGTGGTCCAGACAGGCAAATTCTCCACAGAACCCATTCCTGAGTTCAGAAACTTACCAACTGTTCCCTGTCTTCTACACTTTTGGTGATCCAGGGTCTGACCAATCACAATGACAGTGCCTGGGATGGGAGGAAGAATGCATGCTTGGTGCAGTCTTGGAGGTTGACCAGAGTGGCCCATATGGTTAAAATGGGAGGTATATTGCCATCCCGTATCATTTTTGATTGAGTGCTCTAGGGTCTTATACATTCAATGAAGAATATTTAAATGAATATGAGCATGATACATCTAGGAGCCTTTTGTTGGTCATTGCTGATACATTCAAAGAGGTGAATAGATTGCAGGAAGAGGAGCCAGAATCTGAAAAGGAGATGTGTATCAGACCAGGGTGTACTAAGAATGAAGATGAAGTTTAGGTTTCTGTAGCTGATTGTCCTGTACTACCAGACTCAATGTTACCTCGTATGGCACGATATTTCCATTGTGCTACCCACATAGGTTGAGATGCTATGGTTCGTCATTTTTTCACATATTGTTTTAACCCCAGATTCCAGGTGCTTGCAGCAGAGTTATGCCATAGGGATACAACAGCTGAATACAGGCAGGAGAACTCCAGTCTTTACTGGTCACACAGGGAGATCAGGTAGTCCCTTTAACCACATGCAACTCAACTTGGACAAGATGCCTGTTTGTAAAGGACTCCATTACATTTTGGTGGTGATTCGTCTCTTTTCCAAATGGGTGGAAGCATACCCCACTAGGAAAAATGACAATCGTACTGTGGCCGGCCAAACAGTTGCTAAGAGAGTTGATGTCTTGGTTGGGGATCCCAGTTTCTTTTGAATCACACTGCAGCAGTCATTTCAAGAATGAGGCAATGAGACTTTTGTGTGCAGCTTGGAAGGTGGGTCAGAGGTTCCACTGTAGTTATAGACCTGAGCCTTCATGCATTGTTGAGCAGATAAACAGGACGGTGAAATGTAATCTTCCTAAAGTGTGTACATTCACATCGTTGAAATGGCTTGACACTCTTCCATTGAGGTTGAGGAATGAATGGATGACTGAATGAATGAGAAAGAATTTCTAAAGCGCGACAATCACTCGGAGGTATCTAGGCGCTGAGCGGAAATGGACAGCATGAGGGCTCTGGAAAATGCCTACGATTATTTATTGAAGAGCCAAGTCTTCAGGTTCTTCCTGAATTCCAATAGGTTAGTTTTAGATTTTAGTTCTATTGGAAGCGAGTTCCACAGCCTTGATGTACAATGAATGAATTCTCTACCTCCCCAAAACGGTTTTCTTAAATCTAGGGATCACAAGATTTCCACTAGTGGATGAGAGCAGGGAGCGAGCCGGGGTGTAGCGCTGAACACGTTGTATCAGATAATCAGGGCCAGTCCCTTGTGCTCTGAAGGAGATGCAGAGTGCTTTGAACTGAATCCGTTTATGTATAGGGAGCCAGTGTAATTGGATCAGTGGATTTATGTTTTAGGATGCCTTGCAATAGCCGTGCTGCGTTGTTCTGTAGAGTTTGTAGTTTATGTAAAAATTGTTTTTGAATATTGATGAAAAGTGCATTACAGTGGTCTACTTTACATGAAATTAGAATAGCAACTACCGTCTTCTGTAGACTAGACGGAATGAAAGGCAGCACTTTCCTTAGAGTTCTTAAAATAAAGAAACATGCTGAGGTGATATAGTTTATTTGTCCTTCAAGGGATAGTTTAATGTCAATGATTACTCCCAGGTTTTTCACTCTAACACTGGGGATAGGTAGGTTCTCCAATTCCTGGGGCCACCAGTTTACTGTTCGAAAAGAAGGATTGTTGCCAAACTGCAAGACCCCAGTCTTTGAGGAGTTTAGTTTTAGGCAGTTACTGCTCATCCACTTTCCAATGTGAGCCATACAGTCATGAAATTGGGCTGCCGTGGCTTCAGGATTTTCAGTGACAGATACAACAATCTGCGTGTCATCCGCCTATGAAACCAAAGAAAAGCCAAATGATCTAAGCAGACCCGCAAGTGGGGTACCATAAAGATTAAATAGAGTGGGGCTCAGTGACGAGCCCTGAGGGACTCCACAAGGCAGAGAAAAGGCTGGTGAGGTAAATTCACCAAGAGAGACCATCTGGATACGATCAGTTAAGAAGGAGGTGATAAATTGCAGTGCATTATTCTTGATCTCAATTGATTCCAGACGATCGATTAAGACAGTGTGATTAACCTTAACAAAAGCGGCTGAAAGATCTAAAAGGATCAGAGCAGCATTTCCGCCGCCATCTATCGTCTGCCTAATTACTTCTGTAGCTGTGATCAGTGCCAGCTCGGTACTGTGATGACTACAAAATCCAAACTGTGTAGGATCAAGACTCTTTGTGTTGTCTAAAAAAGTAGTTATTTCTTGATTGACACTTTTTTCAACCAGTTTGGCGGGAAATGGTAGTCGTGTTATTGGGCGATAATTGTTAGGGTCAGCGGCATCCAGATAGATTGAACAGTGAAAAAATTGACCCTTTCTTCCAGACTATGGGAAAATATCCTGCAGCAAATAAGTTGTTGAACAGGGTCGTGAGGTATGTGGCTATCAATTCTGGGGCTAGATGAATTATTCTGGCTGAGAAGTATCCTGGATAGGAGGACAGGACTGCCCCCCCACACAATTCTTATGGGCAGAGAGATGAAATTTCCCACTGTGCCCACAACTGCACTTGTAAATATTAAAGAGGACATGGTTCTTGACCACTGCAAAGGCCTGGCTGATGTGGTGCATTCTCTTTCTCATGAGGTTGAATTGGTGAATTCCTTTCAAAGGCAGGAGCATGAGCCATGACCTCAGCCCTGGTGGCTGGGTCTTGGTGAAGAATCATATGAGAAAGTTGTGCCTGGAACCAGGTAAATTTGGTCAGGAAAACTGCTGTTAAATGTGTAAACACAGTCGGAGAATGAGACAAGCTGGAGAAGTGGTGACAGCTACTGCTGAGATGCAAAGGTCAAACTAAGTGCAAACAGAGAGAGTATTAAGAGAGAGGAGAGACAGGGTGCAGGGCCAGTTGTAGCCACAGTGACCCAAACTGAAGACGCTTGAAGCGCAGAATCTGAGCTTGGAGAAGGAATAAGCAGACTGACCAGAGGGGGCCAAGAAATGAAAAGAGGCCATAGAGTGGAGAAAAGCGGAGACTTTCTGTGTATGAAGGATACATTCCAGATGACATCAACAAGGAGACAGAGACCGGTGAGCAGTTTGACAGTGACATTGATCGCCATTAGTCTGGAGATCAAAGGGAACATTGGTGCCTAGTCGAAGGTACTCAGCTCCTGAATGGACATACTTTGCTGAGAGTGAAGCTGACTTAAGGATACATAAGACTGACGATGAACAGACTGTGTTTGAAAACCCTCCATGATTAAAGCTACCACATTTTGACCTTGTCTGCATTTTTATTTTTGATTGAACTAAAGTCAACTGACATTTCTGAATGACAGGACTTTGAATCAAACTTTGTGATGATCTTTAGGGCTCAGCCTTCTGTAGAAGAGTAGAGATGTCCTTTTAGAAGAAGATTGATGCATGGTTAGGCATTGACTTTGAAACTGCTGAATTTGATATTCCTCGTGGACTTACCAATAGTTTTGCAGACTTTTACACAAGATACGAAAACACTTATAGACTGTTTGTTTGTGTTATTTTTGAGTTTCACATTTTCCTTTTCTGATTCACTAGAAATCATGTCACGAAAACCAGTGTAGAGCAAAAGTGGTCATAGTATCACTAGTTTCTGTTATATTAAAGATGAGCTTAATAATAGTTTTGAGTTCCACTGCAGAGTCAGTTACTACTGAAACTAAATCTACCCCGTGCCAGTAAAAGAGCAGCATAGTTTAAATGATGTAGAACAGCAACATGGTTTTAATTTAGGGGATCTGCATGGAAAAGGGGCTGAGGGTTATATTTCAAATAACTTTTTCTTCAAGCTGTTGCATTGTTATTCACAAATAATAGACGCTAAAGGGTGTTTATGGGTACTTATTTGTAAACATCAATTTCTTGTGGTATGAATTACCACCATATTCCACTAATTTTCCCTTCAACTTGAAGCCATATCACAAGTTTGTTTTATAAAGAGTGTCATCTTTTTTAAAAAAAAAATTAAAATATTTTTTATTGAGTTTACAGTTACAACAATGAAAAACAGCAGCTTAGCGTTTTAGTGCAGCAATCAAGACGCTCAAGAGTAAAACAATATCTACGTGATCAGAATGTCCACGTGTATAAATACAAGACCCATATAGCACAATCTGTACAGTGAATAATGAACAAAATAAACAATTAGGTACGCAGCATTTTCTACATTGATGCATTAATATGTTATATAGCACAGTCGGTTACAGTACTAACAGGCGTAGGCTGCTCCTGCGATGGAGTTTTACCACCATCCCGTGTCGCCGAGAGGTAGGTCTGAAATGGTGACCAAACATCCACTGGCCTAGAGGGCCGGTGGTTGCACATGTGCATAGGTGTCACTGGTGGTGTTGCAATATGTTATGCTGTGTAACCAGGTTTGAAGTCTGGGTGTGAATGCGCACGCCCATCTGATGGCAATCTCACGCTTGGCAAGTAAAAGTGCAATGGCAACGAAGCGACGCCTAGACTTAGGGAGGTCGTGCACTTACCCCAGTAATAACAAATTCAAGATAAGATAGCGCACACCAAAACTTAATGATAACTCATTATGTTACATTCAAATAAACAATTGAAGCGTGCTACTTAGAGTCGAGGGAGCCCACCTCGCAACTGAATGCAAAACCTCTGGATGCCACCACCTACATTAAACTTGATCAGGATCCCACAATCTCATTTCAAAACACCCTAGCTCATATTCTCGATCACGCTGGAGAAATGGTTTGGATCACCCAAAAAATTTGCAGCTTCTTGACAGTATCTCATCCCAGACGACCTAAACTTTACATGCTGCCGAAGATACACAAAAATCTGCAAGATCCACCATTCAGGCCCATCGTGTCCGGTTGTGACTCTATTTTCATGCCGGCAGGCCAACTTGTTGATCACTTCCTTCAAAAGTTTGTGCAAACGTGGAGAAGTTTCATCAAGGACACTACTCATTTTCTATCTCTTCTTGATCAGGTTCAAAGTAATTTTTCAGAATCATGGCTACTTTGTTCGATTGATGTGACAGCTTTATACACATCCATTCCATTGTCTGAAGGCATAGAAGCTTGTGAATGGGCACTTCTCGAGTTACCAGAAACTGTCATAGACAAAGTTTTCATTTTGGAGATCCTTACCTTCTGTCTCCAACATAGTTACCTGCAGTGGAAGAATGAATTTTACCTGCAGATAAGCGGCACGTCTATGGGTTTTTCCGGAGCTCCTGCCTATGCAAATAGGTATATGGCCAAGTTTGAGCACGATTACATCTTTACTGACAGCATTTGGAGTGAGAACCTTGCATTCTATGCCAGATTCATCGATGACATTTTTTTAATTTGGAAAAATTCTGAAGCTTCACTCGTCCAACAAATTGGCGAACTTAACCAAAAAAATCCACGTATCCAGTTCACGCATAATATCAGCACCGAACAATTGTCTTTTCTGGACGTACTGATCACAAAAAGAGCCAACACTTTAACTACAATAGTTTATTCCAAACCCACTGACAGAAACAATCTTCTTCTTTATTCCAGTTTTCACCCTCTGTCTCTGATCCGTAATCTCCCGTACTCTCAACTCATTCGTATCAAGAGAATTGTTTCCGTGAGCCAGCAGCTTGAACCAGTGCTTCAAAAACAAGTCACTAAATTCAGAGATCGTGGTTATCCTGAAACAGTTCTTGAGACTGCGATATCCAGAACCCACACTAAGACACACGCAGAACTTCTTACTCCCTCAGAGAAGAACCCACAAAACCAGCATGTCTTCGCATCTAAATTTTCCACCAGCTCACGACGTATCCGTCAGATCATCAAAAGCAGATGGGACGTTCTCAAACATGAACCAGATTTCAACGGGTTATTTTCTTCTGACCCCATTTTTGCATATACTCACAGCAAAAACATCAAAGACATACTGTCAGTTACATCTACAACCAATCACGTCGAGCACAAAGGTATGCAGAAATGTCACAATTGTGTCAATTGCCATAATGCCATTATTGGCAATGTTATTCACCATCCACGTTCAGGCAAAACCATTAAACTCAGATACTCTGGAACCTGTGACACCACCAATGTCATTTACACGATCAAATGCCCGTGTGGCTTAATGTATGTGGGTAAAACTTCTCGCAAAGTGAAAGTTAGGATTACAGAACACAAAAGTTCAATCCGAACCATCAGTCTTAAATCTCCCCTAACAACACACTGGTTAGATCACCACCACACCGTAGCACAGTTAAGATTCACCATTCTTGAGATGATGCCACGGAACACACAGATCAATATTGAGAAACTCTTATCACAGAGAGAAGTGTGGTGGACCAAGTTTTTACAGACCTTGTCACCATTGGGGCTTAATGACAGAGTTGAAATGCAATGTTTTTTATAACATAATATTGTATGTTTACACGTTCTTCTGATTCCAGTTTGCATGTCCATTTCAGCTTGTGCCATTTTTCCATGTTCTGCTTCCAAAGTACATTTGATTTGCGTCTCATCATGTTCATTGCAACAATACTGTGTGTTATCGTTCTATGTTCTGTCTATTGAGCATACTTGGTTCTCTTTTCATCAAGTTTACTGCCATAACACGATGTTTTCCATATTCTCCATTCTTGATATCCTGTTCTTCCCTCCCCAGATTGTACGTTTATTTCAGCTTGGGCAATTCTACTTTTCTACATCCTGCATGTTTGCACAATTTTCTCTAACACATACAGCATCGATCACCTATATTCATGATTTTTTCTCACAACTTTCTTTCCACCAAGATCCCACATTTTTAGCTTTTTTCTTTTTTCATATTTAATCATACATATGCCGTCAGTGTCATGTTCTCTTTTCACTTTTTCCTTCCACTTATGCACAGTCGGTTGCGTTGCCTCGCGCCATCTTTTTTCCGATTTCATTCACAATTTCCCATTAGTCCTCTTTTCATTTACATGGTTTTATTTTAACCACGTGGTATTGCGGGCCTGCATTTAACCTCCTGGCAGGGCACGCCCATGCCGCTACCTTTTTCGGATGTTCCCAGCTGCTGTTACCCTTTCGTCTCTGCATTACATGCCTGAGCGGTAAGCATTTTTCTACCGCGTTCTGTTGTCCGTTTACACATTTCATCCCACTCACCAGGTTCACTGCTTTCGCATTTCCTACATTTCAGAATTCTTCACGACTGTTTATCGCACAGTGCCTTTCCAGCATCGTCCAGCGTACATTTCCTTCCCTCTTGCGCTGTAGCATGTCGCCATCTCATTGGTTTACTCTCAGCACACGCATTTTCAGTAAGTTTTGTTTCTGTCAGTTTGTTTCTCGTGTTGCTTTTATTTTGTTTATCCTGTATTCACAGTTTTTTTCCCACACTACAGCATATACACAGTTGGACTTCCTTACCCTCTACTAGCAACTGTGAACTCCGTTTCCAGAGTTAGTCGTCTTTTTTAAACCAGTAAGAGTCTATCACTTTTTGTGTACATTACCTGCAGAGTTATACTTAGGGCACACTGCCTCACTAATGGAGTTCCTTGGTACTTAAACCACTTGAGTCATTCCGAGCATAACCACTTTGTCTGCCTTTCCCCACTTTTTGGGAGCGGTCTCACTTCATATGTCACATGGTGTTTCGTCCATTTCACTTTCACGGTATCTTTCATAGCATTGCTTAAGTCTGAAATAGACCAGTCTCTCTCCGCTTTGGTCACATAACCGCTGCATCTTGTAATTGCAATTATGTATCTATTCTTCTTGTATTTTGGGTCTGAGTAAAACACAGGTTTCTAAGTCACTTTCTTTTTTCAACAGCTGCCCCTGAAGAAGGGATGATAACCATCCCCAAATGCATTGGGCTACCTCTTAAGCACTGACGACCAAGTTTACTGCTTTAACGCGGTTCTTTTGATTGCATTAATGTTTTTTTTTTTCTCATGTTACTCTCCAATTGAGACCTTGTATAACTTTATTGTTTCCGCGAGATTGACTGATAAACAAAGTTGATCGCGATGCGTTCTTTGTCTTAATTGACCACTAGATTGTCGTTTCTATTAATCTTATTTTCTGTTGAGTCTGTCATCCTACAATAGCAAAAAAAATTATAATTGTGTTTCATACATTTTCGCAGTGCACTTAGTATACTGGTGACTGTTCTCCAGAGGTTTTGCTTACCCCAGTAATGCCAACAAGGGTGAGGGTGAAACCTCCATTTCAAACATCCTGGATAGCTCCTCAAAGACCAACCTCCAATAGCGCTCTAGTCTGGTGCAGGTCCAGGTCATGTGTGCGAAGTTAGCCCCCGGTGAATGACACCTTGGACAGGCATTTGACCGGGTAGGGTCAATGCGATGCAATTTGCTGGGTGTCACATATGCCCTCCACAAAAATTTGAAATGTAGCAACTTGTGCCGATGATTAGGGAACACGCTATGTATTTGCGCACAGCACCGGCTCCACTGCCCATCCGTAATCGCGTATCCAAGATCGCGCTACCATGCCGCACGCACGTCTGTATCGTGACACGGAAGTAGCGCCACCGCTGCCTTGTACATACGGGCCATCAAATGGCTCTTGTCCCCGTCCTTAATCACCCCCGTGAGGATTGGGAATTCAGTTGGTTCCAAGGGGTGGCTGCTCAAGCAGGCGCGCAGTGCCCTTTGTAGTCTGAGCAGCACAAATTGGTCCATTATGGTGGCATTTCTGAAACGTGGGTCTTCCGTGCGGGAGAAAATGTGCCCACCAGGAAACAAATCTCCAAAGGTTGTGGGATGGTATTTCACCAGTGTGCACTTTACTAACGTCTCCTGCAGGATAGGTACTCAGCCATTTCCTGCGAGAGGTAGTGCAGGTGAGTACAATATACAAGATCCCGTTACTCGCAACAGCTTATGCCATGCCCAGCTGGTTGTGGACAAAGTCTGGATGTCTTGCGGATCACGCCGGAACCCAGACGGTAACAACGTGTGGAGAGGCGCAGGAAGCACCAAGTCAGCCTCTGGGCGATGATATGGGATCCCAACGTCTGCATGGTACCAGTGGCGGGCAAAGCTTGCCTGCACCACCAGATAATAAATATGGAAGTTCAGCACCCCAACCCGCCCCTCTCATATGGCAGTAGTAAGGTTTCCCAACAGATGCGGGGCTGTTTGCCACCCTACACTATCCTTATCAGCAAAGTACGCAGGTGGGTAAAAAAGCTGTTATAGAGCGGTATCGGGATGTCTTGGAAAAGATATCAAAATTGTGGTAGTACCACCATTTTATTTAAGACTATTCTTCCAGCCATTGATAGGGTTAGTTTTAGCCACCGTTCTATGTTGCATCTCACCTTTTCGATCACCGGGCCGTAATTCAGTTGAAGGATACGGTCTTTTTCTCTGTGTATGTGAACACCTAAATATCTCACAGAGTCATCGCACCAGGACAGTGGATAGTCCCCCATCCTGCAACAGCTTGCATCGGTCAGTTGAAACACTTCCCATTTCTCCCAGTTTGTGCACAAGCCCAACTTAGTACCATATCTAGTCACTTCCCGGAGTAGGGGTGTCAGATTATCATCCAGGTTACGTACGTATAGGATAATATCGTCAGCGTATAATGTAAGTAAAAGTGGGCCGGTTTTGAAATGTAGCCCGCGGTGACTATGCCCTATAAACAGTGCCATTCAGGTTAGCATTTTTCGAATGTTGACATACCCATACATAGGGTACCTAAGCTTTGAACACTGAATCCGTATCCCGCAGTTGCAGTTGAGGCTGTAAGGGTAATGGGATACTTTTTGAATGGGGAGGCACTGTTGTATTATAACAAAGGACATCTTACTTGCAAGATGAACAGGGATGAGAAGGATTTTATGGAAGAATTACAAGCAAGAAAGGGAACAGATTGCAAAGGATTCAGTGAATAGTAAGACCACTAGTTGGGAAAAGGAAGACAAGGAATTAAAAGAATGAATACAAAATGACACATTAAAAATCTACTAGAATTGGGATGGAATAAGTGTGTGCAAGGAGTAGAGGTTCAAAATGAATATGTTTTGGCTCGGGTAGAACCCGCAGGTCTTGGAGTGTGTTATATATGTGGGAACAATGCTTATTTTTAGTTGTCTTCTAATTGGGTAGGTAGTTGCTATATGGCATTAGAGTTTCCAAAAGTATATACTGTAGATAAATTAGAAGACAGGAGTAAAGCTACTCATGCAAGACTTGTTTATAGTGCGTCACAGACAGTGGATAATGTTTTTGGTGCTTTCATATCTTCTGTGGGTGTGATTTTGCATGATGTAAAAGTTAGAAAATTGCCTACTTTGGTTAAAAGACTGACAGCTGGTATCGCAGGTGCGTTAGGCACTATAAATTCAAAATTTATAGCAATGACAGCGATGGTTCGTCCAAATAGATTAGCTTTAGATATTCTGCTTGCAAAAGAAGACAGAGTTTGTAAAGTTTTAAGCTTCCAACAATTCTGCACTTATATGCCAGCTAAGAGTAAGGAGGTCAACAAGTATGTGAAGAATATCACGGATCTGTTAAGAGACTTGAAGGAGTTGGAAGGGACAAATGCTTGGGATGTAGTTCGTAAGTCTTTTCTGCATTAGGTAGCTGGCTTAGTGGGTTTATAAGTGGGCCTTTAGGTACTATATTAAGGCCTATTTTGATTATTGGAGTTTGTGTGATTTGTTTGTTTTTGATGATAAAGGGGTTTAAGTTGCTGAAAAGTGAGAAAGGTGAAGAGAAACAATCTGATGGGAAAGCAGTGAAGAGGAAAAGGGAAGAAATAGAATTGGAAGAGATAGAATGATATATCTATCCTGATATATCTGCTGATCTGAAGGAGTTACAGGTATCTAAATGTAAGCTACAGTGGACAGCAAATGGTTTCTGAGAGTGTCATAAGGGAAAATGGTGGATGTTTTTTGTAATGGCTCCCAGAGCCATTAGACGGGGAATAGGTGGTGCAGCGTCCCCATTACATATTTGCTCTTGATTAATTGTTAACCTGTAACAAGCATAACTTTTACATACTTATGTGGGCCTGTTATTTTACACTTAGATTTAGTGAAATTAATGGTTTATATTTTTTGTTTAATTATAGATATTGAGTAAGAATTTCATTTAAAAATTGTCATAAGTGAGCCTATGTGGTCAACTCCATCTTGGAAAGTAAATGTTGCATTTCTGTTTGCATAATTCTCTTTTTCGTTTCAGACACCAGAGTAACTGTGTTTTCATTTAAAATTGTTTTCTGTTAGCTTACTTCAGGGGCCGTCTGTTCTCCTACAATGCCGCTAAGCTCTGGAATACTCTCCCACTTCATCTGCGTAAGGAACCCATCTATCTGGCCTTTCGTAAACTGTTAAAAACCTGGCTCTTCCCCCAGTGTGGCTGGTGTCCTCTACTTCCGTTGTTAGCGCTGGGATGCCCCCGGGTAGCTACGCGCTTAATAAATGTATTTTTCATTTAATTTCATTACTTTGTGAAGGTCATTTTTGCTACAACTGACAAATTGGACAATGTTTCTCAGCACCTGCACAGGATGGGAGGCAGAGGAGGAGAATACTCCTTTGTGTGATATCGTGAATGCCTGAGGGAAGAAGTTGTCATTATATTCGTGAGAAGGAGGCCGACACCAAGTACAGCAAGAACACTGGTTTTTGATTATTTCCTACTTGGAGAGAACCGGTAGAATGTATTACTCGGATGAAATTTCCTATTTTAAGTGTGTAAAACTGATTTATTTTAGATATGACTTGCCTCTGTCTACTCTTGAGGGTGGAAATCTCTTTCCCTCTCTCGAGACACAATATTTCTGCTCATTGAGCTATTTTTTAGGGCAAGCACATTCCTTCTCATTCTAATCTGAGCCTTCATTTGGTTCTTCTTCCAGTGCCATATTTGCTAATACCTGCTTCTTCTAAATCCCCTGACTTACTTACCCACACCTTTAGCTTAGCATTTGAGAATGGAATGTAACTTTATTTTACATATGCTTCCTACTAATGTGCACTTGGATTTACTGAATTGAATTGAATTATATTCATGCATGCTTCTTTCAGGCTGCGGTGTATGTGTTCTTGAGGAGGTGGGAGGTTTGTTTAATTTTTATTCCTGTCTTGATAACAGTGTTATGTATTACCACAGATTTGACCCAGATTCCATCAATTTGTTGCACTGGTTGTGTGATAAACCATAACCTCATGCATTTATTTTCCTTGATAATTGAATGACCTGTGAATGTAACTGTCATTTGATGTCATTGAATATCTTGGCGACTTTTCTTTTTGCAGTTTCTCGAAATCCAAACTGTACTGTTATTGTGATTGCAAAATACTAATAAAGAGAGGTTATAAAAAATGCTTCTTTCAAGTGATTATTGATTTATGCTTAATTAATTCGATTTCAGTAACTTTTCTAATTGGCTAATAAACTTTCATGGTTTGCAAACTCCTTACTGTGGGGCAGAATCTGCTTCACTATCATTGAGATGCTATTAAATTTATGATTTAAGCCTCAGTTCAAGAAAAAGCTTCATCTTAGTGGATATAGCCGAGTATTGAGTTTGCACCAAGTTCGTGCAGTGCAAATACCATCCTTATCCATCCCGCTATCAGTAGCTACTAGTAAGCTGAGGAGCAGGCTCTTGTAGAGTTCATAACTAACTCCTTGGGAGAGTACCACTATTACTTGTGAAACTCTTTGCAAGATATAGTGGCCATCACTCACTCCACTTCTCTAACAGAGAACTATTAAAATTGTGGTGATTCAGGAAAGACACAATAGGAAGGTGGTGCGGTTCAGGCATTTTTGGAACCATACCAACCATTTAGCAGACAGATTTTAATGCAGGAACTTATTTAGAGTACAACAGGCTGCTTGCAAAACAGATGGTGCAGAGAAGCACAGACTTGCTGAATCTAGACTCAGCCGGTCAGTCCAAATTAAAATGTCTGTCCTTTAAGCTGCATCGGAGAGATACAATGGAGCAATAGATCTGCCTTGCCATGGCTGTAGGTTGGATCTGTTGTCAGTTACATTTTTTTCAGAAGACACATAAAGAATTGGTCAGTTTTGGAAAAAATCATAAACTAATCTCCAAGCTCTTGGAGCTGTCTTACAGTGCATGGGAAAAATTAAAGGACTTGGACATGGCATTAGGAAGGCTATTGAGTCTCACAAAATGGAACCTGAAATAAAATGGATTCCACATCCCCTGCTCTGTTACTTAATTGGGTAATTTATTCCATTTCTATTGCAAACATTCCATTGTCTTCTTCATTTCTTTTTGTCGACCTCACCTAATCTAAGACTGGTCCTTGTGTCCCCTCCCATGGGACCTGGTAGATAGCATTCATCTCTACATACTGGCCTATTGTTTGTCTTGGGCAGCACAAGTGGGCAGCAATAGCAGAGACGCATTGGATAGCACTGTAACCACTATTCAAATGAGGACTAGTATTCCCAGACCAACTAGTGCTGCCTCCAATATTTATGTACCCCATCCACCAAGCCAGGAAGCTAAGGAATTCCACAGCCCCTCTTCCTGGATGTTGTGTGCGTCTCTTGCTATATCATGCAAATATTTCCACTCTTGTCAGGAATGTACATACAACATTTTTGCTTGACTATATGACATACTACTTTTTCATTAGCCAGGATGATAGCTAGGGTCATTCTGTTTTGAATTACAACACTTCTTATGTCTATCATTTCCTCTGTAATGTTTCCTAATACCACATTTGTCTTTTCTAACAGATTTTCTATTAGTTTAGCTAATTCAAATATCTGATAGCTATTATGGGCAATTCCCAAAGGCGGTACCATTACCCCAAATACTGTCAGCACCTTGTTAATCCAGGCAGCCACTCTTTTTAACCTTCTTCTTGTCCCTAGTAATTGCTTCACATGAAACATTTGGCGCATGACAAAGGACAGATAACAGCTTCCATACCCTCCCTGCGGTAGATACAAATAGGCCTATTGTCCACAAATGAAAAATATTCCCATGTACCCTATTAGCATAGGGAAAGCCATTACTTCCCATCCATGCTCAGTGCTAGGAGATGGAAAGTCAATGTATTTGGGGCAGGTGCAATTGCCCAGAAACAGATGATTCATGATAGGATTGTTGCCTCCTTTCATTGCCAACCTGATGAATGGTTCGTGCTGGACAAATAAGGGGCCCATCACTTGTTGTTCTATTCTTAAATGCAGCAGTATTGACTTCCCATCCTTTATTTTTACAGTATTATTTCCAAACCCAACCCTGATATTCCTATCACAGAAACAATGAGCTGTACAACTTCTGTTTTGTTATTCTTAATAGTGCAAGTACTCTGTTATTCTCCTTCTGTTCTCTTCTTCAGGACCAGGTTCTTGATAAAGGAGGTATAAAACCTGGTACTGTACATCATGTCATCCGGAGTACAAGTTTGTAGGTGTGTGCAAACATAACATTCTGAAACATTTAGTGCCGAAACATATTTTGCAATGGAATTGACAACATCATGTCCTTCATATATGGGCTTTAGTTTATACCAATCCTCAGCTGGATCAGCAGTATCAGATTATGTGGTCTTTATAGATGAATCCTTGAAAGTTCCTTCCTTTCCTTCAGTCTCTGGAATCCTTATGTGTCTCTGGAATCCTTATGTTATGATATTACATTTTCTGGCCTCAATATGCAGGAGATCCAAGGCCATTATCTAACATTCTTTCTTGTGGTCTCTGCCATTAAGCCTGGAGAGGTCACTAGTACGTCATAGGCCCTTTGCTGTGGTCTTTCTGTACCTGTGGTTGCAGATCAGTAGGTTTCTTAGGCCATAGATTATAGCCTGTTGTTGCCTTTAAAGAGGTATGTGCCTCTTGTTTAGTGTGATCGATCTGCTGTGATGATGGCTCTGGTAGTACTGCTTTCTTGGTATGGCAGCCATGAGATCAAGAGGTCAAACATGCACACTTCGCAGCGGTCTTTGTTGTCAACAAAATAGGGTAAGGCCTCTTCCAATGAGGTTGAATGTAATGACGTCTGGCGTGGGTCTTTACATAGACCCAGTTTCTGGGTGGAACACAGTTTCCATCAGTTGTCATTGGGTTTAGGAGACCATGCAACACTTGCCGGTGAGGACTGCAAGATTCCAGTACAAAGTCATCAGTTATTGCTAGTGGGGCGGTACACATGTGGCCTGTTATGTTCATAGGCCATCACCATAGAATGTCATGGGGACATAATTTTGTCTGGCGGTCAAAGGGGATTCTCATTGCCATAGTGTCAATGGTAGTGCATCTATCCAGCACAGTTTAATGGATGCACATTGGTTTCCTATTTTGTATTTTAGTACCAAGTTTTTCCGTTCCACTGCACCTGCTGCTGGAGGGTGATAGTCACAATGAAGTTTCAACAATATTCCCAATCCTTTGCATATTCCTGTTATCACCTGGGAAACAAAGGCCAGGCAATTGTCTTACCTTAATTGTTTCGGGACACCAAAGTGTGGTATAAGCTCTTTCAAGAGGCATTTGACCATCGTGCATCACAGTTCTTTGTTAGATAGGCCTCAGTCCATTTGCTAAAGGTGTAGACAATGTCCAAAACATATTTGTATTTGTTACAAGGGATCATTTCAACAAACTCCATTTGTAATATCTCAAATGGTTCTTGGGGTGGGGAAAAACGTCTGGATTCAGTTAGTGTACTTTTACCAACATTAATTTGTGCGCACACTGTACAGCTTTTATAGTCTTTCAGCTCCCTGACGAAATTTGGATGATGCCAACATTGAGAACACAACCTCATCATTGCATCCCTCCCCACATGGGAGGGTCCATGGAATAATCGTTCTGTTGATGGAGAAGAACATATGCAGGCCTACCCATATCCCCTTCTCTGTTTGCTCACACCCACCTTGGGACCATAATTGACATTCTTCACTTGGAACTTCTTTGTGATTGGTCTGTGGGTCAAAATAAGCACCAGTAGGTATAGTCCCTGTGTCTGATTGTGATGAAGTATTAAGTTGTATGTTAAATGTACAGTGTGACAATGCTATTTCTTTTACTTTGCTGTCAAAAA
This sequence comes from Triturus cristatus, assembly GCF_964204655.1. Classification (NCBI taxonomy): domain Eukaryota; kingdom Metazoa; phylum Chordata; class Amphibia; order Caudata; family Salamandridae; genus Triturus; species Triturus cristatus. The sequence goes on from NC_140591.1 coordinate 317,330,871, forward strand.
AGGCATTAACTATGGCGATGTAAACCTTTCATGCAGCGTGTGCTACACATTTTATTATTGTTACTTTAAATAGCAATAACAGACATTGCAGAAATTTATAGCTTACATGGGCATGTTGTAATTGCTGACCAGCAAATGTAAGGAAAACCCTCTTGGCCCATAGCTGGCCACAATCATGGGCAACCCCAAATGCATACTGGCTAACAGTGTAGATTTTAACTTTCATCATATTAGCAATGTAGGAAGCTGTTGCCTGGGCTATGAATTCCGCTGCCTGGGCACTTCTTACGCCTACCAGCCATTGACCTTCTATAAGTTATTGTGCAGTGCAAATGGCACAGGAGGTTTGCAAAGTGCCACAATGATCCCTTAAGCAGGAACCATCCACAAAGAGATCTCCATCTGCATCGGGCAGTGGGGTATCCTACAAATCAGACCTTATTTGTGTGTAACAATCAATGGATAGTAAACAATCATGGAAAGCATCATCATTTAGAAACTCAGCATCAGTAGGTAGTAGTGTGGCTGGATTCAGGTTGGTACATTGCTTGATCTGTATATGTGGTGTTAGCATGTAAATTCGTACTTTATAAGGAAAGTGTTTTTTAAATGCTGTATTTTAGTGGTCATTAACAAAAGCTGTACCGATGTGGAACATGCAAAACTAAATCAGGTGCCAGTATAATATTCTTTGATTGTTTAATGACAGCAGCTGCTGAGGCAATGGATCGAAGACATGGGGCAGTCCAGCAGAAACCGGGTCTAAAGTTGAACAGTAATATGCAACCTGGTGATAGTGAGAACCATGTTTCTATGCTAAAACAGCCAAGGAATAACCTTGATTTTCATGACAGAATAGATGAAAATCCTTAGTATAATAAGGTAAACCCAAAGCTAGTGCCCTACGCATTTCCTTGTTTAAGGTGATAAAAGCACATTCACATTCTGAAGACCAAGGAACTGGTGTGGGATTCAAGTCAATATGTGAAGTTAGCATAACGTATCTTGGGCTGTATCTCCACTCCATATGCATCGAGGACTGCTTTATAAGACAACCCATTTGGTCTCCGTGTCTTGTATGATAGAAAGGGCCGAAAACCCATACTGCGGCCATCTTGGATCATGACCAGTCGTTCCTCAGATCACGTGGTTCTCTCTGAACACCGTCTGTATGATTTAGCTCGTACCAGCCTAGAGATAGGGTGAATTGTATTTACGGCTGAGGCCCAAGGTCACATCTGCAGTAGGGAGTATTAAGCGAAATTCCTCTGTGCCCGAGACGAAAGGGAGTCACCCGGCCGACCTTCTCTGAAGAAGATAGTAACCTTATGTGTGCAGATGGTATGAGCTCATTTAGGAGCTCTAGGGCTAACTGGTGTTTTTCCACTTACAATGCTCTGTATGCTGAGTCTGTTATGTATATAAGTGTAATCTTCTCAAGGGGCCAACAGTCTTCCTCGGCGCACCTGATGGGTGAAGATCGATGAGGCTCCTCTATGTAGAGTTCTGTTGTGGCCAATAAACGCTTGAACCTTCTACGTTGCCAACGGCTTATTATTGACTTGATATTGCGGGCCACTGGTAAGTGTGGCCCTTGGGATTACTATTTAGATTACTTCAGTTGGCGACCACGAAGGGATCCCGTGATAGGGTCTTTCCTCCCCCGTATTCGGGCGGCAGGATCGAGGGCGTCTTGGCCGGGCGGAGGGAAGTTCGATGTCTGCTGCTAGTCACCCTTCACCGGGGTCCTACGGGCTTAAACCCAGGAACTGACCGTGTTGGTCATAAGGAGTTGGCAGCGGAGAACGGACATTCGTACCTGGGTGCACCCGGTGAGTAATTTGTTTGTTTGAAGCATGCGCTGTTGAGCGGTGCAATTGTTTGAAGCACGCGCTGTTGAAGTGGTGCATTTGGAACGGTTAACCGTATTTGATTTGAGGGGTCGTGAGTACCCTAGGAGAATTACGGAGGTCTTGCAGGGTGGTCCGGTAGGGACTGGCTGCAGAGACTCCGCGGATCTTTTGTGATTTTGAGGTATTGATCAGATGCCTAATTGTTACCTGTGAGTGATACATGGCCAGATTGCACTCGGAAACGCAAGTGGCTGTAACTGGGTAGCCATGAGACATATCTGAAGTACGGCTTGAACTACATCAGAACAGTCTTTGTGGTGAACCAGGCAGGTCATGGGATGGTCCGTAGTCCAGTCCGTGGTTACCCCTGTCTGATAGCCTCTTGCCAGTCTGTTGGGAGACTGCTTGTTGTGATTCTGTTGATCCTTTTGAATAGTTCTCCACGAACGGGAGTCGACGGGCTCGGTTCGTTTGTTTGGATGCATCAAGTTTGGATAGGTTGAATTGCAGAGAATAATGTCGACATACATGTTATCCGTGGTGTAAAGTCTGTTATATGTTATTTGTGTCTGTCTGCTAACCAATATGTCGTGTTTCAGCAAATTGAATTGTTTTGGTTGTTGTTGCCGGACCAGCGACTCTCGTTTGGCTGAGAGTCAGCCTGCTCCTCCTGAGGGCAGCCCTAGTCATTTCATGTATGTGAAGCATGGAATTGCTCCCATATTGTTCAACACCTTGTGGCATAAGTATACTAAAGGTAATGAAGAGTTACAATGGCCAAAGACTGGTTCATTTGACGAAAAGAAAATTGCCTTTTTACAGGAACAACTATTTTCTAGGCGCAGTAGGCAATCTATGTTTGATGCCTTAAACGCCTGGCAGAAAGAAGTTAAGCAAAGACGGATGAGGGGGGAGAAGCTAGCGAAAGCCAAGGCTGGCCAGACCATTACTCAGAAAGCTGTAGCCTATGACAGGGCTAGGGCAGAAAAAGGGGTCGATTGTATGAATCGGGAGTTTAGATTGAAGGTCGATAAAAGTTATGTGGCTCGACCTAATGCGGAGGATGAAATAGAAGACCTGCTGGACATGCGTCCACTGCCTCCTTATGTCCCGCAACGATTATATCCGGAGGCATCCACAGCTAGTGTACTGGCGGCGGCAGGGACAGTCGCCCCTACGCCGGCTCTAGTTGCCTCCACAGCAACTCCGGTTGCATCGGCGCCTCAGCCTCCCTCCCTCACGCCTGTCACTGATCTCTCTCGGCTGACTTCCTCTGTCTCGGAAGTTATAGCTTTATTACCCAATTTGTTGTCAGCCACAGCAGCTGAAGCTCCCCAGTTGACACCGGGGGCCATACATTCTCCCTCTGCTTTGACCTCCTCTTCCGAGAATGCAACTCCCTTTGCAGCTGTTTTAACTCCAGTACATCCGGCCGGTTCATTAGACAGCAAGAGGCTGTTCACTCGATCAGCTTTAGGAGCAGAGGAAAAAGAAACCAATACGGCACAAGCAACCCAATGGATGCGACACTCTATTTATACCTTGTCTGATATATGGAGCACCATGAAAGATTATGAACCGGTGATGCAGCAGCACGCGTTAGCACACATGGCTGGGCGCCTCATCTCCCTGTGGGAGCAAGTTTATAGCAGGGAAAAAGCTCCGACTATATTATATGACATTCATACCCAGGCACACAAGTCCCAGTTAAGTCCAGACGAGGTGTATAGGAATGTGAACACTTTGGTCAGTTACCGAACACGTCTACAAGCAGCTAGTCCCGCTGGGGTACTGCAGTTCCCCATGCGTGAGGTGCACCCCATTTATCACCCAGAAGTAACTGAGATAATAGATGCACACGGGACGGTTACCCGCCCGAGAGTAGACGCCCGTTTTCAGGAGCAATGGGTATACACCCCATGGAAACGCAGCGAGGTACTTTCATTGAAAACCCAGTTGCCTGACCCCAGAAAGAATCCTACAGCATACTATAAGGAACTCACGGAAGCCGCCTCCTCGGCGGTAATGACACTGGCTGATACTGAGCTGTTTTTTGCTCTATTGGTGCCGGTGGACATATGGCGGCAGGTGCATGACCAGGACCATGTGACGGAGTTCGGGGGAACCAGGGAGAAATTGAGGGACTGGGATAGGGATCGTAAGCCAGGGGATAAGCCTAGAACTGAAATATTGACCCTGCCGGACAAAATAATAACTTACATGCATTCACTAATCCCTCCCAGGAAGGTGGACTGGGATAAATTGACTGCGTGTAAACAAAAGAAGGACGAGAGCGTGTCTGATTTCTTTACGAGGTTTGAAGGGGTTTTCATTGACTTTAGCGGGCAAGACCTGTCCAAGGAGGGTGGCATACGCTTGTTTGTTAATAGGTTTGTAACTAACCTATTACCCGAGATATCAGCCCGACTTCAGGCTGCGGAGAGTACCTGGACTACATCTACCCCTTCAACTATCTTAAGTATGGCTCAATACTATGAGCATCGGGAAAATGAAAGTAAGGAGAAAACAGAAAAGAGATCGAAGGAATTAAAGACTAGAGTCCTGTTACAGCAAGTTGAAAGAGGCCGAGGGAGGGGTCGGGGAATGCAGAATTTCGCCCCACGAGGGGCGGGCCCCGGTCAGGGTGGAGGACGGACGGATTTGGGAATAAATCAGTGCGCATTCTGTAAGCAAGAGGGGCATTGGAGAGCTCAGTGTCCGTTGTTACAGGCACAAAACGGCGTCCCGAGGGGCCAAGGGAGAGGCCGTGCTGGTGGTCATCGAGGTGGGCATACGAGACAGGAAGGTGTTGGGCAAGGTGAGAATAGTCAGAATTATTTTGACCATGGTCAGCGGAAGCAGCACTACAATGAAGGGTGTGTGAGTAACGACTCGGCAGGCTATTCTGAGGTATAGGAGAGCCGAGGACAGAGTGGGGGACGTGTGTCAATTCCAGTAGATCTAAACGGACCTTATGTGCATGCCCGTTTAATGGATACACCGGGTAAGTTTTTAGTTGACACAGGGGCTATGAATAGTTCTGTTTCACATGCCCTTGTCCCTGGGGCTGCTCTGTCCGGCCAGAATAATGTGTCTGTAGGATTCTCTGGAACTCCGGTGGTAAGCCCCATCTCACAACCTCTTTCTCTTACTTTGGGACCGATTTCAATTGATTCACCCTTCCTTCTAACTTCACAGTGTGGTGAAAATCTCTTGGGGATGGACATACTGAAGAGGCTATATGCCCGCATCCATTGCTCTCCAGATGGTGTTTATTTGACTATCAAGAAACCCTTTCCTCTTTCAGCGCAATGTTTTTCCAAAACGGACACTCTTCCCCCTGAACTTGCAAAGATTCCACAGAGTCTTTGGGCTACAGGGGATACTGATGTGGGTTTGTTGCACATCCCACCCATTTCGATCACCCTGAAACAAAATGCCCGATTACCTAGAATCCCGCAGTATAAGATTGCTCCCGCGGGTGAGCGGGCATTATTGTCCATCGTTCATGATTTGATCCGCACCGGTGTAGTGGAGGAGACAGCTTCCAATACGTGCAACAGCCCTATTCTCCCTATTCTTTAGCGTGCCCCGATAGATCAATGCCCTGATTATGCTGACACATATCGTTTTGTGATTGACCTGCGTGAAATAAACAAGATTGTAGTACCCCAATATCCCGTGGTGCCTGACATCACTACTATTTTGACGATGATTCCTCCGACTGCTAGGTTTTTCTCTGTCATTGATTTGAAAAATGCTTTCTTTAGTATTACCATTCATCAAGATAGCCGTTATCTTTTTGGCTTCTCGTTAGGAGGCCACAGCTTCAGATTTTGTCGTGCCCCACAGGGCTATACAGAAAGCCCCAGTATTTACAGCCAAGCGCTTAAAACGTTACTGGATACACTAACTTTGCCAACCGGTAACGTTCTGGTGCAGTATGTGGACGATCTCCTCGTGGCCTCTGATACGAACACGGTTTCCGAGCGGCGACGACTGCGTTGTTACAGCATTTGGCAGACCATGGTAATAAAGTCTCGTTGTCTAAATTTCAATATTGTCGACCGGAGGTGACCTATCTAGGTCATCTCCTGTCGAAGGAGGGAAGACGACTGACTCCCGATCGCATCATAACTATATCTAACATGCCTGTTCCCCGCACGCAACGTGATGTCCGCGCTTTGCTTGGCATAACTTCTTACTGTCGCCAGTGGATCCCTAATTATTCCCTATTGACTAAACCTTTCTTACATCTAACGACTAAGGATGTGCATGAGCCTTTACCTTGGACAGCTGAATGTCAGAATGCTTTTGTTTCTTTGAAATCTGCTCTTTGCTCTGCTCCCGTGCTTGGCACCCCTGATTACCGGAAGCCTTTTGTACTCTACGTGCATGAGGTGGACAGTTGCTCGCTTTCAGTGTTAACACAAGGATTTGGTGGTAAGCAAAGACCTTGTGCGTACTTCTCGGCGGTATTGGACAATGTCGCCAGAGCACTTCCCAGTTGTCTGAGAGCCACGGCTGCGGTTGCAGTGGCGATCCGACAATCGGAGGGGCTCGTCCTGAATACAGACCTGACAGTGATGGTGCCTCACACTGTGGACGTATTGTTGAACAGGACACAGTCCCAGCACTTAACTAGTGCGCGTCTTACGGGGTACGAATTGACCCTGTTTGCACCACACATCACCATCAAACGATGTGTCACCCTGAACCCCCCTACGTTACTACCTCTCCCTCTAGAAGACCACAGTCAAGATATCCATGATTGCATATTTCGGACAGAAGAAGAAACAAAGGGGCGGATAGATTTGACAGACATTCCTTTATCTGACCCTAAAGGGGAACTGTATGTCGATGGCTCATGTTTTAGGTTACCTAACAGCACTACGACCGCTGCTTATGCGATCACCACATTGCAAACAGTAGTTGAGACGGCCAAGGTACCTTATCGATCGGCCCAGGCTGCCGAGTTGGTCGCACTACTTAGGGCTTGTGAATTAGGTGAAGGGTTAAGGATAAATGTCTACACCGATAGCCAGTATGCTTTTGGCGTAGCACATATCTTTGGGAGGTTGTGGGCAGAGAGAGGTTTCCTTACATCCCATGGTCAGAAAATAAAGAATGGTCAGTTGGTTTTGAGATTGTTGGCCGCCTTGGCCTTGCCCCAAGCCATAGCCGTAGTAAAATGTAGTGCTCATAAAGCAGTAGTTGATGATGTAGGTAAGGGAAATTCCTTTGCGGACAGAATTGCTAAAGAAACTGCCCAATCTAATACCACCTCCATGTTTGTAGCGAGCCTGCATAAAGGGATGGTAGAAACAGAGACATTCAATAACACTATAGGCAGTGTGAAAGAATTGCAATCAGAAGCGACCCCTGAAGAACTAAAGTACTGGCAAGAACAGATAGGGAGGCTGGATGACAATGGATGTTGGATTGATCTATCAGAAAGATGTAGATGGCTTCTGCCGAATGCATTCGTGAGTGTGGTAGTGTCCATGGCACACGGGCCCGCACATGTGGGGATACAAGGTATTTGCGCAATACTAGATCCCATATGGTATAATACCAACATCCATAGGACTGCAAAGCAACTGGTTCAGAATTGTATGATCTGTCTACAGCATAATCCAGGGGGTAGCATCCCTGTTTTGACCGGTAGCTTCGCGCCCCCCACCCTACCTTTTGAGGTATTACAAATGGATTTTATTCAGTTGGAGCGGGTAAACAATCTCAAATATGTCTTGGTGGTGGTTTGTACGTTCAGCAAGTGGGTGGAGGCGTACCCTACCAAGGAAAATACTGCCCTAGCCACCGCGAAAGCCCTAGTAAAAGAGTTCTTCCCCCGCTATGGGTTACCACGGGTGATCTGGAGTGATAATGGGAAACATTTCAATGCTGACCTTGTTGAACATGTTTGCAAGGGCCTGTCCATACAGCAGAAGTTCCATGCTGCCCGTCACCCCCAATCAGCAGGACTGGTGGAAAAATATAACGGGATCTTAAAATTGAAATTAGCAAAGCTACAGGCTACCACCGGACTGAAATGGCCTGATCTCTTACCCCTGGCCTTACTGTCTGTAAGAACCACTCCCCACTCCCGCAGTGGGATATCGCCGTATGAGGTGATATTTGGTAGGCCCGCTAATGTATGGGATGTGCCGCGACCAAAATCCCTTAGAGACATTGAGTACTCTATGTTGGCAGACTACCTTTATGCACTGACTAAAGATCTTCGTTCTATTCATCAACAGATATCAGCAGTACTGCAGCCTCTGCCGGAGGGTCCTGGACACAGCCTGGAGCCTGGACAGTGGGTCCTGGTTCAGAACTACCAACGGAAATCGAGTCTAGACCCACGCTGGACCAAGCCCTTTCAAATACTCTTGGCAACGAGGACGGCTGTAAAAGTTGAAGGGAAGCGGCATTGGATCCACGTATCGCATCTGAAAAAGGTCCCACTTCCCTTGCCGGACGATCAGAGGGACCTGAGCGAAGCATTGAGGCACGAAAGTGATAAATCTACCGAAAAGTCATCCTCACCAGAAGCCCAAGGAGAAACGGATGGGCGAGTGGAGGGTGTCGTGAGTTCAGCGGCATCTGCGACAGGTAATTTGACGCCTGGGAATGTAATATGTGACAGAGAAAGTCACACACCCAGTCCTTTACCTGACCCCACTGTGCCTGTTCTTTTAATTAATCCTGAAATACCGGGTCATGTTCGCTACAACCTGCGGCCCCGACAGAAAGCAAAGATCCCAGGTTCAGCCTAGAGAATGAGAATGAAGGTCTGAGTAGAACCCTGGAAAAGGTAAAAACACTGGACTGAACTAGTTGAGAGCTTGGAACTTTTGATAAACGCTCTGTTCAGAAAGAAGATAGAGACACTGATTAGTTGGTAGGGGCCCAGGTAGAGTTTCTTTCCAGCAAGAGTTGTGTCAAGTGCAACTCCGACGCGAGAAGTTTTTGCGCCCTTCTTCCTTTTTGTATTGCATGGAACAATAGGAGTCTGCCTGTGAGGCTCAAATACGGACACAGGAAAGAAGCACCCTCCGGCAGGTTGGACTGCTTGTAGAACCCCCCCCCCCTTTTTCCCGAGGTTATACCTGGACTTTTAGTGAGAATGTACCCTTTTGCCCGTTTTGTCCCTGAAGAGAAGCGTCCCATAGTGCACCGCCCTTTGTATTCACATCTGCCAATGTTTTCGACTTGGAGTTTGCGTGCCAAGATTGTTTTTATTACCATAATAGTTGTTTCGTTAATGTTATGTTTAGGAATGTTCATCTATCTAGAATTCCGCCATCCTGTGCACACCCTGATAGCTACCACCCCCGCTCCCGAGGAGCACCACTTTCAGACTTTTGCGCCACATAAAGAGAGGCATCGTCAGACATATGTGAATAATGCTTTTATTGAAATGTTACATCAGACTCATAGTTCAACGAATGTCACGAATTGCTGGGTATGTGGCCTCCTTCCTTCTGTAATGCATAAGCATGATCTATTCATTTCAATGCCTTTGTCACATTTAGGCAGATGTGAAGCCTGGTTCAAATTATTGTCAATGATGTATGAACATTATACTGTTGATGAACACCGATTCTCAGAGAAGGATTACGAACTAATCCTGGCCTATATAGAAAGGCACCGGGGATTCACCCCAAATGCTGAAGGTACGGATGGTACTCTGGATCCTACCGCCTGCATGAATGTGTATACGAAACATGAAAATGACACCTGGTTGAGGGACGAAGTGTTAGATTTTGTGTCCTTCAATTTTACCGAATAATTCAGATACTTCCAGGAACAAAATGTATCGAATGATAGGATCATTCCGGTCCCTGTGTTGAACACCTCGTCCTCCTTTTGCATACATGGTACTGGCCATCTATCTGTCGGAGTTAGTAAATGTAACTATACCTATAGCTTACAAACCTTTAGTAGCCCGCCTATATTCACTCCTCCGAATGTATATTTCGTGTGCGGAGAAAATGCTTATACCTGGCTCCCCAGAGGATGGTCAGGTAAATGTTACTTATCCTTCCTATACCCTCCCGTTTATATAGCCCCTTCCGACTATCATAGATCTCACACACTGAACCGAAGGAGTCTCGAATCAGGAAACGCTGATAGGGACGCCACAGACCAGACTGATACCCCTGCCCAGCATTTTGTCGACGTTATAAAAGGAGTTCTGCCCATATGGGGGCCCATTATAACCAGTAAGGAGATTAGAAGATTGTCTAGGGTAGTGGAGGGGGTAGTGAATACCACCGCAGGGATATTGACTAATATAACTGTTGAGCTTCAAGCGACCAGACTTGTGACCCTCCAAAACCGCCTTGTTTTAGACGTTATCCTCGCTGATCGCGGGGGAGCATGTAGAGTGATTGGCAGCTCCTGGTGCGTATATATACCTGACTCCGCCCCTTCGGTTCATTTGGCCATTCAGAAGTTGCATCGATTAGCATCTGAAATACATACGGAGACAGGTACCTGGTCCCTTTCGGGGTGGTTCTGGGGTCTCCTTACCACCTGGGGTTGGAAAATATTCATGGTCCTCCTAGGAATAGGGGGTTTCCTTTTTACCTGTTGTATTTGCATCCAATGTGGGCCTGCCTGTTGCTCCTATTGTGCTGCCCAAGTTCGTCTTGCTCTACCTAAGCCTGAAGCAAACTCTGCTAGGGTGGGCGCTCAACTAGCGCAGAAAGAGATACATGACATAATGCAGATAGACGAGGGTATTTTCGATAAATAGTTTGATGGATAGCTACATTATGCTAAAAAGGGCCGTTCTGTGGGATTCAAGTCAATATGCGAAGTTAGCATAACGTATCTTGGGCTGTATCTCCACTCCATATGCATCGAGGACTGCTTTATAAGACAACCCATTTGGTCTCCGTGTCTTGTATGATAGAAAGGGCCGAAAAGCCATACTGCGGCCATCTTGGATCATGACCAGTCGTGCCTCAGATCACGTGGTTCTCTCTGAACACCATCTGTATGATTTAGCTCGTACCAGCCTAGAGACAGGGTGAATTGTATTTACAGCTGAGGCCCAAGGTCACATCTGCAGTAGGGAGTATTAAGCGAAATTCCTCTGTGCCCGAGACGAAAGGGAGTCACCCGGCCGACCTTCTCTGAAGAAGATAGTAACCTTATGTGTGCAGATGGTATGAGCTCATTTAGGAGCTCTAGGGCTAACTGGTGTTTTTCCACTTACAATGCTCTGTCTGCTGAGTCTGTTATGTATATAAGTGTGATCTTGTCAAGGGGCCAACAGTCTTCCTCGGCGCACCTGATGGGTGAAGATCGATGGGCTCTTCTATGTAGAATTCTGTTGTGGCCAATAAACGCTTGAACCTTCTACGTTGTCAACTGCTTATTATTGACTTGATATTGCGGGCCACTGGTAAGTGTGGCCCTTGGGATTACTATTTAGATTACTTCACTGGCTTAGTCAATGCTTGTGAGTCTAAGCTTGGATAGGACAAGCTATGAAAGAAAGGTTCGGAATCCAATGACGACAATAGTCTTCAGTTCTTGGCAAGGACTTGGCATCTTTTTGAGTCTTTGGATAAGGACATTGCAAAACGACAGATATCCGATCAGGCATCAATTGCCTTATCCTTTCAGATAATGTATGACCCAAGTAAGTCACAGTAGGGGAACAGTATTGTAACTTCTTTAGAGATACCTTATAGCCCTTGGCAGCCAAATGACAGAGGAGGGCTACGTTGTCAGTCTTACATGCCTCCCCAGTGGGGGTTGCTAGGAGCAAATTGTTTATATACTGTATTAAGGTCAACGCACCAGGCGGTGTGAGAGAATCAGAAAGAGCCTTAAAACCTGGCTTTTCCCAGCAGCCTGATTGTCTCCGTCTTGCCCATTCTCTCAGCACTAGTGATATCTGTTTTGTCAGAGCGCCAGAATACCCGTAGGCTGACAGTGCGCTATACAAGCATCAATACAATACAAGTGTCTCTTTAAGGCATGGCTGAAAATGGTGGCTCTTTCTGTATACTCTTGGGCCAGATGAGTCCAAGTGTACCTTTTGTTGTTAAATTAGAAGGAAAATAGGTGTTGGTTATCAGGGTGTGACTGTATAGTGAAAAAGGCAGAGCTTAAATATAGAGCGGTGAAGTATTTCACAGTGACGGGGATATTGGTCAATATAGTGGCCGTATTGGGTACAACAGGGAATGAAGGAACTACAATCTCATTCACTGCTCTTAAATCCTGAATGAAACAAAAGATAGGGCCCCATGTGGGCACTTAGAGGTTTTGTTACAGGAAGAATTGGGGTATTACAGGGTCTATCATGTAGTTCTTTCATTATTCCTTACTGTACAAGATGTGTGATAGCTGGCATAATGCCTAGCTCATCTTTCATTGAAATTTTGCACTGAGGTATTCTAGTTAGTAGTGCACCGGGGCGGACTGTTATCTCTATTGGAGGGAATTCGGTGACTTGCCCTACTTCATTGGTGTGTCGAGTCCATACCTGTGAAGGAACACAGCTTTGCAGTTCATTAGGGACTGGAAACATGGCACATTCTTGAAATGTCTTTAATAATATGCCCTTAGTTTTACTTTCTAGAAAAACACCCTCTGGTGTTCAGTGTATAGTACATTGCAATGTACACAATATGTCTTTGCCTAATGAATTTACAGGTTAAGTTTGACGCAAAAGAAACTACTGATATAGTAGTTCCTGAAAGAGGGGCAGTAGGTATTTCAGATGCCTTTACCAAAGATATTTTAGTTCCAGGATCAACCAGTAAAGAAATCCCTTAACCCAGTATCTTCCTAGTCATATAAGGGACCTTCTGACCTATCTAAAACGCAGGAGCTAGGAGGCAGATGTTACCTTTCAGGCAGTCCTAAAAAGTCCCAAATGCTGGGGGTTTCAAGGGGTAGTATTCATTAGTTGTGCCAGTGTCTGAAGTCCACTCATTTGCTTGATTTGGGGAGAAAAGGGGACACCAACTTGCAGAGGGGCGGGAAAGGTGGTACATAAGCATTGAAAGAGTTAGTGGCACAAGGAGTGCCCACAGGCTCTGATTGTTTTGGCCCCTATCCCCTGTTTGTGTTTTTTGTAACAACGGGCAAGCATTGTGCCAATGACCAGGCTTGTAACAGTAGCAAAAGTTATTTCCTTGCCTGCACTCAGGCCCCATTCGTCCCCCCCTGCCTCTTCCTCGACCCCTCCTGTTTCCTCTACCAGACGCTCCTCTAGTTATACTGCCTGGTTTCCTGTGCCGCGGCCTTGGTAGCATTCTGTGCACACCACCATCAGCCGCTACTTCCCGTTTTTCAATTTCCCTTCTTGTTCTTCTAAAAGTCTAGCTTGATACTCAACATAATATTTGGTGGTGGCTAATGTTTCTTCTAATGGTTCATGTTGCCCTCAAACAAAAGATGTTTGCAGATGTGTTCTAATATTTGGGCAGTGAGCGTGCACAAACGTAGTGACAAAGAGAGGCAGACCCTCACCCAGCAGGTTCGTTATGCTACTATTTTGTTAATATATCTGTAATAAGCATTCATAATAAACAATATTATTTTTGACCAATCCACCCTATCCTCAAGAACCTTCTTTTAAAAATATTTTATAACCTCTTTTAAATTAACTTTCACGTCGGGCCCTGGCCCATTCTCTTTAATCCTCTGTGGCTCTGTTGCTGGCCAGGTAGCCTCTTTCTCACAGTCTCCCCACAGATCTTTTGGTATAATATTATCAAACATTAAATCTAAGTCTTTCCAGAGAAGCCCAACCATTGCAGTCAAATGGTGCAATTCAGTATACCATCGGTGGGGTTCTTCACGCAACTTAGAACGATTCTTAGTAAAGGACAAAAAACCGGCTCGCCATGATGGAACATGGACATAGGCTCAATATTTGCTGTCTGTAGAGGTCACTTCGCGCAATGGCAGCATAAGGGCTGGATATGCTGTTTATTACAAACAGCATATCCAGCCCTTATGCTGCCATTGCGCGAAGTGACCCTCCTGGCTATTGAGCTGTAAGGCTGACCATAACCTCCCTCCATTCCCTTAATACTCCTGTGGCTTTTTCTAGGACCAATAATATTCTAGGGGCGTCCCATGCTTCAATTTCAATGGGGGTGAGACAATATTCAGGTGGGTCCCACAGAGGCAATGAGATGTTCCCATCACCGGAGGATGATCATTAGTATGAGCACTGCATATCTTGGGGGCCTTGTCAAAGATTGTCTTTAGCTGGCAACAACAACAACTCTCAGCAGTGATCCAGGAAGTATGTATCTAATAGTTGTGAGGTCTGAAGTTGACCAGACAACAGCCGTTGGAATATTTCTGTACATTTGTTGATTTCGCTTCTCAAGAAGGGCTTGTTGCGCATTGCTGCTGGTGCACAAAGGGAGAGTGGTGTGATAACAAGGAGTGTCCGGAAAGGGTTGCAGCTGCACAATAAAATATCATAATGCTTAGTTTTGTCAAGGGATATATTAGCTAAACCTTGCATCTCCAGTATTAAACCGTCTGTTTCAGTGATAGATCTAGAAACTGGATAATCATCAAATCTTTGTTGACTCTGAAATTCCAATATGGCTTCAGGAGTAATTGTTATGTGTTTATCACAGCAGTTTAACAGCCTGGCTTGCACTTCCTTATAAGCAGTGCTAGGGAATTCACTGGCATATTCTAACAAGGTGGTGAGGCATCTTCCATCAGTAATATGGCGAACATCAGTCTCTAACAAATACCCTTTCAGTAATGTGTTTATTTGTCCCTGTCACATTTCTTCTGCTGCTGGTTGTGTAGTAGGCATTGTAGTAGGTTGGGAGTGAGCAGCAGAGGATACAGGGCATTGCAGTGCGTCATAGGGCAGTGGCCTGGAGATCCATCCGAGAAGAACATCACTTAACAAAGAGTAAGGTTCATCCTTGTCTTCCGGTGCCTGTGCACATAGAACCGGAGAGATGGATAAATACCCAGCAAATCTAGGACTTTCTGATTCCAATCATCCTTCTTTTTCTGGTCATAGATCAACCCTGTTGCGGGCTTGTGTAAGCTAAGAAGTTCCTTATGTACCTTACCGTTATTATCACTAGTCATGAACATATCCCTAGCCGCAAGTTCCCACAAATTGAACGTCTTCCATTCTTCTGAGTAAACCTTCTTACCCTTCAACAACAGCATATGTTTGAGCTAACCTAGCCGCGATAATTTAAAGGTATCACTCAAAGCAAACTTTAACTCCACCCTTTTTTTCGTGATGGAATGCCATTTTGATGTCCATTGACAAGTATTTAGGTCGTTTTTAATGTCCATTTGGTATGCTGGGGATCCATTGGGAGGGCCCGGTCTGCTATTGTCCAATTTCTTACAGGTTTGAGAGGCCCTTTTACTTGATCAGCAACTAACTCACCCTGCAGCTGAGACAGTCACTTACACTCAAATCAAGATACTGAAAAATCCTGAGAACTAATTTCCATGGCTCATACCCAACAATCAATGACGATTAGCAAGAAGCAAAAGATACAAAATACACAAAATAAAGATACAGGGATAAGGTGTGCTGTACACTGTTAATAGCCATAAATAACCAAACACCAGGTCAAAAGAAAACCGAAACACATTGCCTAACAATGACATATGCTACCAGTCCAATAGAAATTCACATTTATTCTTCATTAACAGGAATCATAGATGTAAAGAACAGGCACTAGAACTGTCTGGTCTTTGAAAAGACCTGCAGCCTTGCCGCCGAAAAGGAAAGTTGGGTGCTAGAGGTGTGTGTTTTCTCAAAGGAAGAGACACATCCTTGACACCAAAAATATGAGGCTGGACAGCAGAAAACAGGTTGGAAAGAAGGTTTGTGGAGTCAGGGGCACAGCTAACCCTAGCTTTCAAGATAGGAACAGCGCCCCCCACTTGACGCGGCTGCTGACCACACCCTTAGAAACATTCAGAAATCGCTCTGCTACAGCAGCAACCGACACATAGGATGGTGGACCTCCTTTCAACCCACTCTTTCATATACATATAGTCTAAGAACTGTCCCTAAGCTGGTGTTTTAACCTACCCAAGCACCACCTCCACTGTTGAATAAATGCATAAAATCAATCCATACAATAGTCAAAAACCAATAACTTCACAACAGTCACTTCATATTTAGCTGTGTATTGTCCGTACGTGCAACCACATTTTTTTGTTGGCCAATTTGATACCGTAAACTCCTGGTAAATCGAAACCTTATCTGTGTTCAACTTAAACTATATTTACACGTTGGTTCCCTATTTAAAAAAACCTTTGGACACCGCTCAGAAACACATTTTCAACACTGGGGTACCATGCAAGCCCCAATCCTTGCACTGTCAGTACAGCCTCTTGCCCTGCACAGTGTCAGTGGAGCACTTTCTACACTGCACTTCTCACACAAAATGTTTCTACATCATAATCCTGCATCATCAAATCATGTTACTGTTCTACACCCCCTCTTTTGACCACATAAATTATTCACAACTGGGTGCCCTTCTACCTGCCAAAGATTATACCCCCTCATGTCACCAGATAAACACGTTTACAACCTGGTGCCCTTCTTAATGGGACATGCCTGTGCTCGTCTAAGTGGTGACAACATGTTTACAGTGGGCAACCTAAAATGGAAGCCTATAGACAGTAGTGACTATGTGGTTATATGTATATATTTATAATGGCAGCATTTGAGCTGAACAGCTATTTATGTTAGATACCTTCCTTGCATTACGTGACTGTTTAAAATCATGCTGCACCAATGATGAACTGTGCTTTGAATTTCGCGCTATTGAGCAGAACACTTATGCTTTGAATTTCGTGACTGATTTAGTATTTACAATCATGGTGCATCATGGATGGTGTATGCTGACAACTGAGGTCACGTGCGCAGGGTACTAAAGGCCAATGATATCAAGCACCAACTTTCAACTCACCTGTGAACAAGGCAATTATTTGTAGAAACGCGTCAGGGAAAGAGTGGAATGCTGCATATGTGTACTAGAAATAAAGCTTGCAGTTCACGGACTTGAAGCCTCGACATCTCTTCTTGTGTTTAGTTTTGAAGGACAGGAGACTCCTTGCCTGTTCACACGAGGCCGCCCTGCAGGGACGGGGGCTCCTAGCAAAGTGGAGAACTTTTGTGTGGATATATATATATATATATTCACTGAAAAAACCATAGGTTTCACACACGTTATAGTTAGGAATTAGCATTTAAAAAACCTTGCAAATTCACTTAAAAAACCATAGGTTTCACACAGGTTATACTTAGGAGGACATTTCACTCGTAAAAAACCAATGAAATTCCCCCGTTATAGTTAGTTCAGATAACTATAACTCGCGCGCCCGCAATCCACTGCTCATGACGTCACATATTACATCACTCATGACATGGTCAGTGGCATCACTCATGACATCACTGATGACATCATCCTTGTGATAGAGTGGCGGTCGCACGAGTTATAGTTATCTGAACTAACTATAACGGGGGAATTTCATTGGTTTTTTACGAGTGAAATGTCCACCTAACTATAACCTGTGTGAAACCTATGGTTTTTTAAGTGAATTTGTAAGGTTTTTTAAATGCTAATTCCTAACTATAACGTGTGTGAAACCTATGGTTTTTTCAGTGAATTTGTACGGTTTTTTAAATGCTAAGTTATGTATTTATTAATATATATATATTTTTTTAAGGTATTTCACCGTGAAGCACACCGCACGCGCACGGCGCGCTCCGCGCACTGTGAGCGGAAGTTGGGCGCACGATGCGCTGCGCGCACCGTGCACCCTGCGCGCACCGTGCGCGCACCCCGCGATTTTTATAAGAAAATATAAAATGTTTATTTCACCCTTGGGGGTCCTTCTGTGACCCCCTGACAAAGGCTAGGGGGTCAAGAACTCTCTTCCCTGCCCCCTTTTCACGTTTTCCACCTTTTTTCCCCCTTTCCTTTTCAGTGCGAGAGATAAAATGGCGGCCGACACTTCCTGATTTCGACCGATTCGAATGTTGACTGACATTTAACAACCAATCAGAATTTCGCTCGCGCACGGCACCATGCGCGCACGTGCGCACACCCTGCGCGGACGGTGCGCGCGTATAGATATTTATATGCTTTTAAATGCTATTTTCTCAGGAAATACTGAACAGATTGACACCAGACCTGCAAAAGGCACTTCCCTGACCTGAGGACTACCTCTCTGCCAAATTTCAAGTGATTCTGTTCAGCCGTTCGGGCTGTACCTTCGACTAAAGGTCCTACGGAAAAATGCATGGGGAAAACGCCTTTTGGGACCCCCCTTTTTTCTCGGCCCCCTCTTGACGAATCACCCCGAGACTTTCAGGGTATGAGCTGAGCGGAGCGCCCCATTAGTTTTGAAAATTTCGCGAAGATTCGTCAACCGGCGCCAAAGTTATTCAAAATAGAATTTTGAGATTTCCTATGGAAACACGGTCCTAACTATAACTATCTACTGGCGACCGCCAGTAGATAATATATATATATATATATATATATATATATATATATATATATATATATATATATATATATATATATAGATATATATATTCACTGAAAAAAACCATAGGTTTCAGGCATGTTATAGTTAGATATGTGGTTATATATATATATATATATATATATATATATATATATATATATATATATATATAAAGCGGGCATCCTATTCCAGGAGAGTGTAAACAGTAAGAGAGGTTTTGTGTGATCACATCCACACTGTAGTATATCAACCACAGCAATATTTAGAGAGAGCAAAAGAGGAACTGACAAATATGCATGCGCGTAGCCTTCCCTTTTATGCCCCCCCCCCCACCCCCATTGAAAGGCCAGAAAAAAGTTTCTGTTGTTTTAAAACGTAGTCAAGTGTGACACAGTGCAGGTGAACCCGTGGCCTCTTCCTGACAGCTTACTTATACTGAAACTGAAAGGAGATCAGACTAACCAAAGTAAGACAACCAGGGAGTGAGAGAGAGAGAGAGAGAGAGTGAGTTAAGGGAAATGGGCTCCAGGCTGCCCTGCGCAGGCACGCAAAATGATACGAATATTAGTTATGAGTCATCATGAGTTCGGGAGGTCAGATCGATTGATGAAGTCACACATCCGTAAATGAGGGCACTGCAGCAGGGTTACATGCAGGTATCATAGCCTGTCTGCGCAGCTGCAGCATATAATTAGTGCCTGCAAGGACAAGGATGCAAGGTGAGTGACGGCAATGCTAGGCCTTTACCCAGCATACATTTAGACCCCTGTTTTGCACTGCGTGGGTGAGCACAGCAGTGCGCAGTAGCGCAGCGCCCTGATCTTGCTCGGCTTTTGTTAATTGATTATCGACTCAGACTACCACCACCACCAGCATATGATGGGGGGCTGCTCCTTGTTACTGGCCTTGCACAGAAAGTGGCCAGACAGTAAATGATCAAGCCATTGTGAGGTGAGCAGCAACCATGAGCTGACCTGCATTTTTCTTCCACTACCAATGGACTGTGTTTGAGTTTCCTAAGTGTTGTTCATTTCAAGCCTCTAACCCAAAAACAAATCACTACTCATTTTGCTCAATATGACTGTTTTCTAGTAGGCACTATTGTAAACCGACTCATTCATAAAGTCATTTGTGTCTCTCAAAGAACAGCATTCTTTTACCATCAGCCAAAGACTTAAAGGGGAGTGAACAGTTAAAGGTTCGACAGAATAAGTTAAACATTGAATCAATTTTGGATGACAATTCTGTCTTAAAATTTAAGAATGCTCAGATTTTTAAATGAATTCTCACTCTTTTACAAATCATTATACACATCTGAAACAAATCCCACAGCACATGACTTATCTTCCTTCTTCTCCACCATAAATAAATCCCAACGCAATATTCCTGATCTAACACCTTTAGAGTCAGACATCTCACAACAAGATTTTGTGAAGGTACTCCATATCCTTAACAAGCATTAAAAATGCAATAGGCCTCGCCTTTTATTAAGTGAAAGCCATTTGCGTTGCTATATAATACCATTAGCAAAGCAAATGGCTTTAACTTAATCAAAGGCGAGACCTATTGCATTTTCAATGCTTGTTCATTCTGTGTTTTGTTTTCTCTCTTTTGCTCTGGGTGAAAGTCTAATGAAAAAAATGCAAGTGCAGACCTCAAACAAGACCAAAGCCCTATGTCGAGAACCTCGTCTCTCGATGGCACTCACGTGGGCCCTCAAGCTTACTCCAGTATCCCCATTGCCTTATCCCGCTATCAATCATCCTAATTGCCCTACCGCACCGTAACTCAACATCTTTATCCCCATAGCTACCTCAATCACCCAGCATAACACCTCCGCATAATACTCATCACCTTAGCTTCCCCCTGGTGTCACCATTTCAAGTGTCACCCAAACATTTCACTCACCTCTTTCCCCTTCCTCCTGTTCCCCCTCCTGCTGCAGCACTCTCAGGGCCCCAGGCCCGGTGTTCTCAAGCACGGCCTGAAGCTCAGGGTAGGTGTCCCGCTCCTTCAGACTGAGAGTATGCAGCAACCGTTCCAGCAAGAGGCCCCCACTTGCCGTCTCCAGCTCCCGCCGCTCTCGCCCTCTCAAGGCCCCGCGGTCCTCTAGGGCCGGCAGTAAGCGATGTGGCTCTGGCAACGCGGCCGAGAGCTGCAGTAGGCAGCAGACAAGCAGCCTGATGAGGGATCCTGTTCCTTATAGGGGGCGCCACCAGCCCGGCGCTCCTCCTGCGCCCTCCTCACAGCATCCCAAGTTCCCACAGTACAAAACGGCGATAAACACTAGACCACTAAATGAGTACGCAAACACTCGTCAGCAATGTTGGGAGTAGGTGAACAAACTTGAAGAAGTGAGATTTTGTAATATGGTGTTGACGTGTTTTTTCTACGACGGATTTCCAACATGGCTACTGGTGGAACACTGCGGTCTAGTTTTCAAGACGTCCCGTACTTCCAGCCACCAATGCCTCATCAAATCTCATGGAAGCAGCTGGTAGGCTGCACTATCCATGGCTTAAACATCGCTGACCTCGCTGGTTTCTGTCAGTCATAACGACTTGTTCCCAGGGGAGAACCTCTGTTAACGACAGGGCTTCACGTCCGTCACGCGTACAGCCTAGGAACGTTGGAGCATTTTCCAGGGACTTCAACAACAACTCTCTTTTAGAGCGTCCCAGTTGGACTGGCACGCATGACTGGTTTCTTATCTTTATGGGGCCATGTGTTTGGCCCCATGAAGATAAAAAACCCTTTTACGCCAGCAGTAAGTCGGGGCAGCCAGTCCAACTGGGACGGTTCTAAAAGAGAAAAGTGTACGTCACTAGACGCTCTTTTCCAATGGCTGGCCCCCGTTTAGCATAAATGGTGACGCCAGCCAATGGAAAAGAGGGGCGGGGCTTAAAGCCCACTAGAGAAATCTCCTAAAGTCATTAAATCTCACCAGCGAGACTGTGCATGTCTGTGCAGTCTTACGCCAGGCGAGACCTAAAAAGGATAAGGCACCAGACCCAGATGGTTTTACTGTCGCATTTTACACACACTTTTCCAAACTCTTAATTCCCAAACTTCACTCTCTAATTAATTACTTTTCCTCCCTGGAAAGGGCCTCTTGCTCTTTCTCAGAAGCACATATATGCCTTATCCCCAAAGAGGGTAAAGTCCCTACACACTGTAAGACTTATAGGCCCATTTCCTTGGTCAATATTGACTAAAAAAATTTCTCCAAAGCATTAGCAATACGTTTAGACTCCTTTTTACCAGATCTGTTGGATAAAGAACAATCCGGTTTTGTTAAGGGGCGTTTTCTAACAGATAACACGCGACTTTTATTTAATGTCCTGTCTAAATCTATCCTTCTAAAACATCCCCTCGCGGCAATTGCCTTGGATGCTGAAAAAGCATTCGATAGAGTGGAATGGACTTATTTGTTTTATGTCCTTAGATGGTTTGGTTTTGGCCCCAAGTTTATTTCCTTGGTCTCTCTCCTGTACTTAAATCCACGTGCTGCAGTCTGCGCTAATGGTATGATCTCCTCATTTTTCGATCTGGGTAGAGGAGTCTGTCAAGGCTGTCCTCTCTCTCCTTTTTTGTTTAACTTGGCCTTGGAACCCTTCCTGTCCAAATTGCGTCAAAATCCAAACTTGTATGGTTTCCAAACTTCACACATTCACATTAAACTTGAGGCATATGCTGATGACATTTTACTTTTCATGTCAAGGCCAGCTGACTCTATTCCTGCTTTCCTAGCAGAAGTACGTTCATATTCTTTCATTTCTGGTTATAAATTAAACAACGATAAATGTGGGATTTTGCCTCTAACCAAATACATTTTTAAATCAGACTTTAGACCTTCCAACTTCACTTGGAGCCCCCAACACATTAAATATTTAGGCCTCCATATAACTTCTTCAATCCCAGGCACAGTTTCATTATGTATGAATAAATGTGTACAAAGAATTTCAGAATTAACCTCTAAATAGCATCCCCTTTACTTATCCCGGTGGGGTTGCCTGGATACCATAAAAAATTATGCTCTCACCTATAGTTATGTACTCTATTTCCAACATACCAGTCCCTATATCTAATAAGTGGTTTCAGAAGATTAACTCCATTCTCTCTACCTTCTTATGGCAACAAAAGAAACCCCGTATGTCCCTATCGAGACTTTCAAGCCCTAAAACTGAAGGAGGTGTCAACTTCCCTAATTTTCACATATACCATAGGGCTTTCCTTTTGCGCCAGGCCTCCCATTGGTTGCTTGATTCTGCGGATAATGAACCTCTATGGACCTCTTTGGAACGTTTGTTTTTGTTCCCCTTTTCTTTCTCAGACTATTTTTCCTTCTCCCGCAAACCACAGTCCCTCTCTACTCCTATAATTAAGTTAACTTCCAAACTTTTGGAGGTATCTCCCACTCCAATCTCTATTACCTTAACTCAACAACAACAATATGGCATAATAAAAACTTGCTTATCAAGAATAAACCCATTTATTGGAAGACGTGGCGACAAAGGGGTCTTATTTGGATACACCAATTACATTCACAATCAGACTTATCCTTTGCTTCGCTTTGTCAATCATACCATTTACCTAACTAATTTCAAAATAAATATGTACTCCTCAAGAAGGCAGTGATGGATACATACTCGCCTATACTCATATCCCAGACTCCCCCTACTGTTTCGGACAGCCCCTCACAAATTCATACTCTTTTACCAAACTCTCCCAGTGCTTCCACTTTATATCGTCATTTATGTGACATTAATACATCCGCACCAAAGTCAAAAACAGAGTTGGCCTGGGAACATGATTTTGGGACCTCATGGCCTTTGTCATTATGGAGGAATCTATGGTCTAAAATTCGTAAATCTTCAAGGGCAGCTAATATAACGCAAACTTTGTTTTTTGTCTATAACCGACTTTTATTCACACCAAAAGTTTTATGAAAAAGATTTAGCTCAGTCCCAGATACTTGTTGGACATGCTCTGCTCCAAATGCAGACTTTTTTCATATGCTATTTTCATGCTCACATGTCCATGCTTTCTGGGAACAAGTTTGGACCCAAATAAATTCAATTTTTGCAACCAAATTTTCTTTCTCTTTTGTTCATGTTTTTTGGGAACCTTTCACCCATTTGGGATAATATTACACTTAATACTAAAATCATTGATTTGTTATTAGCGGTCGCTTTTCAACAAATCACCATAAATTGGAAAGACTTTACAAAAATTTCCTATAAGGCTTGGTGGTACGCGATTTGCCACAATCATAGACTAGATACTACCTTTGTGTTCCCCTTACAATTGGCTACAAAACGATTGGATTCATGGTCACCTGTTACAATGTATATTGATGCCAGTGCCAAACGAGGTTTTCACCTCCAGCTCTCTCAGCAAGAGGTTCTCAAACCTCCATGAACCCCTTATTCATTCCTGATTTGTACTTTGTATGATGTTATTTATGTTTCGCATATTTAGCTATGCCTTTTTCCTTTTCCTATTAAGTCCGAATTTTGTATGATTTTTCTTTTTTTACTGTAGTTAAATTTGCATTGTAAAGACATGTTTTTGATATTGTATTTCCTGTTTTGACACCCTTTTTTATTTTAAAAAAATTTTCTTGAACCTAAAGTTACAGTCAGTCAAACTGCCAACTTTAAACAGCAGTAAACAATGAAAGCATGAGGCCAGGAGGAACTAACCTGTGGTGAGATGGAGAGAAGGCAGAGACCTCTGCAAGTAGGAAACTAGGTCCTTCTGGTTTGCACCAGAGATCTCTGCCAAACTGTTCTCGCCAATGAGAAGTCTCCGTCCTTCTTCTACAAGTTCCTCCAAGGAGGTCACGAATCAGCTGCACATTCTTCGCTAAAATGTGGAAGTCTGAAATGAAATGAAAACAAAATACAAGGCGGTGAGCTTCTAATGCATCTTTATCATTCAACAGCTGTGAGGTACCAAACCAGACTTGCGCAAATTACAGAAGTTGCACGTGGGTTTTATAGATGATAGCAATGTTGCACAAGGAATACAATGACAATGTGGTATTCCTAAGCATAGGTACTTTCCAAACATGTATCCAGTCATTAATCAGTGTACAGTGAAGGTCTATATTGGGCATCCAATTTAAGCAAATTTGAGTGAAGCATAGCAACAGCTTTTCACGCACACTTATGACTTGGTCATTTCTCAAGACCTTGTGGTTACAGAGAAAGTACAGAAGTTAAGAAACAGGTCAGCAATGTTAACACATTCTGCGGGCTTCTCTATTGCGTTTCACAAAAAGGACCCTGAAAGAAAATGGATTCCATAGTTGGAACAGTCCATCCCTAACCATGGTCATCTCACCTTTTGATCCTGTGGCCCACTTCTTTTTTTATTTGGGAAAGTAGAGACTCCCTCCCTCCCCCGACTCTCACTGACCAAGCTACACCCCTGGCTAAGAGGTTTAAATCTGCTAATTTTTTGTTCAGGAACTTAAATAGATATAGGGACCTGTTTACCATAAAAGCAGTATCTCTGCATCCATATGAGTACTCTTTGGATGCAATTTTACTGCTTTTTGGAATTAGCAAACATTGGCAACAGTAGGCTTGGAAAGCTGCACCAGTCTCAGGTTTCCAGGCACACTAGTGGCAATCAAACATCCAAAGGTGATGGGATGAATGCTTGAATGTAACCACCTGCAATCCCTCAGGGTAGAATTCCAACCCCATTATTTTTCATCCACTGTCCCGCTCTAGACAGGAGGCCTGATTTAGAGTTTGGCAGATTGAGGAAAGGTAGACAGGGTTGTGGAAAACTGTATGTCCCTCTTCCAAATTTGGAGATGTCCACTAGAACGCAGACATTTCTGCACATTGGTAGGAACCACAGCCATGGAGGTTCCTGCCAAAGCAGGAAAAGTTTGATGGACGGCTCCGCCAAACATGACGAACAGTCGGCAAACTTTTCCTAAGTTTTTTTTTTTCTCAAAAAGAACCTCCTAAAGCATGGATCACCCCCACACCAGGATATACCTGATGCTAATGTACAGTTAAAACAGCCATCCAAACATCCATTCTGAATGCGCAGACGGTCAGATGGCTTGCCTCCCCTGGTCCCTACTCCGTCGGGCCGTCAGGTAAGGTTTTACACTGATGGAGTAAATGTTACTCTGTCATCGTAAAACTTGTGGTCCACCTGACTCAAAAGCGGGCAGACAGCCTTGAGTTTGGCAGACAGCGTACTCCACCACCACTGCGTAGGAGTCCCTGTGCGCCGAAGTCTAAATCAGCCCCGAAGCCCACTTAATGCATATCAGTACAGACCCTACTCCACATGGGAACAGTCCATCCCGAACCTTGGTCATCTCACCTTTTCACCCTATGCCCCATTGCTTTTTTAGTTTGAAAATTTGAGGTTCACTCCACTGACTCTCAAGGACTAAGCTATGGCCCTGTGTTCTTCATGATAAAACTAGTGGCTGTCGTGCCTGTGCAAAAACATGTTAGCTAATTTCTAAATGAGGTGGGGAACCGAGAGCAGGGTGGCTGCACATCCACCAATTTGTGGCAGAGGGTACGTTTTCTGTTGTTAATGAGAACAGCAGCTACCTATGAGGTAATTATATCATGTTTGGCTCGTGCTCATCAGTAGAAATCTGGGGCCAGGTTATGTGTAGGTTTATCAGCAACATGTTTTGTGCTTCGGTAAGAAAACCATATGCAATAAATTAATACATAAATACCTATTCATCTCCCGTTAGTTCTCAGTTTCTTCTGAGAAGTCAACCTAAGCTTCTCTAGCACACAAAGTGCAAAGAAGAAACCACTAACAATGTAAAGACCTGCAATGTTCTTATGTCTCTGCATGAAAATGAAATTTCTCTTTCTCCAATAATTTTCCACATGCTCAGTAGGCAGGAAGAACTGAAATTCAATGCCCTCGACTGTAACACTATCTACCCATGATACTTACATGCCCCTTCTGGCATGTAACAACCAGCGATCCTCTTATGGTCTTGCATGAAATGGACCTTTATGCTCCTCCTCCTCTCTAATGTATCTCCTGCCTCTATCTGCTCTCCGGTTTGCTCTGGCTCTTAAGCACCCGCTGCCAATCAAAATCCATACCGCACTGTACACCCAGATCATTTATATACTCAAGACAGGTGACATTAACACCATGTATTTTAGGGGAATTTATGTAATACCTTTACATTTGTGCAGGCAAATCAACCAACTATTGCCCAAAAAAGGTGAGACAAGCACCCAAAATCTGTTCTACATCTTGTTTCATGAGGTGACCGGTCAGGTTTGCCTCCACTTGGTCTGGCTCCTGCCTTTATTTCAACGTGAAGTGTGAGACAGCGGTGGCTGCCCCGCAATAACAGAGGAGCGTCGCCGCACTGCCTGGCGCAGAGCCAGCAAATTAAAAATAAAACAATATTCCAGCATTGTTTTATTTTACGTTTGCCCGCTCTGAGCCAGCTTGTGCAGGGAGGGGCGGCGCATGGGAGGGGGTGGAGGAGTGCTCGTGCACTCCCTACATGCACATATGTGTTTGGCCACCCATCTCAGGCCGACCAAAACACACATGCGGACTTAGGTTTCTCCAGCCCGGCTGCATTCAGCAGCCGGGCTGGAGAAACCCCACATACTTCATGACCTCAGCGGGGCGTCTTTCCAGCCTGCTCAGGCCAATCCCCGCGCTGCTATGCAGCATGGGGATTTTATGGGAGTCTGTCCCACAGGCTGTTGGGACCAGGAAGAGGACAGCAGGAGCTAGGTGATGCAAGAGGCGGGTTCAGGTAAGTTCTTTTTTTTGTTTTATTATTACTAACATGCCTCACCCCCGCAATCCCACCCCGTACTCCCCCCACCCACCCCACCACCCTTTGTTAGTGGCAGAGACGGAGAGACGGAGTGCGCCGGCCGGATGTTGCAGTTGCTGCAGGAATCAGAGTCAGAGAGGTGCGCTGAGCCGGAGCCGGGAGCCGCGAGCTCACCTCCGTCTGCCCATTGCCGCATGCCTTTACCTTTGCCCCCCACATTGCTCCCCATCGGCATCAGTTGTGTATCACTGGCGCAACCGAGCACAGACACGGCCGAGCCGCACTGTTTTGCGGCTCTGTGCGGCTCCCGCGTACCGCTCCTATACACCCACAGTCTCAGCGTGCAATTGCTGTGCGTGAATCGCGGCTCCTGCGGCGCACCTCATGCACCGCACCTCCCGCACCGCATCGGAGAGACTGTGAGGAGGTGGCGGGGTGAGCAGTGAGCTGGTGGGAAAAGCGGCAGAGGGCGCTGGTTGCGTAGTGGTGCTCGGCAAGGAGCCTAGCACAAAGGCATAAAGGCACAAAGACACAAAGGCATACAGACAGGAGCCTGGTCCCCCCCAGTGAGAGGAGTGCGTTAACTGATAGCGACCGGCAGCTGTACCAGCTGCAGCAGCAGGATTGGGTGATAAACAATCTATACTTTGGACTGTCTGTTGCAAAAAAAGGACATTTTTGGTCAGATTTTCTACTGATACAGATCTCAATTACGGAGTTCCAGTTCCAGTCCGGGTCTTGTGGAGTAAACGTGTGATCACGTGAGACGAAGCAGCATTGGCGCTAGCAGCGGCGGTGGGCGCAAAGCGGCAGCAGGAGGCCAGCGCGAGGCCAGGAGAAATGCGAAATTACGAGAAACCACGAGCCGCGAGCCACACCAGCCGCTACCAGCCGCCGCATCAGATCAAGGATTAAGGATTGTGGCTCAACAGCAGTATTGCTGCAGTGTTGTGGTATTGTGGTAAGCAGCGGTTCCCGCAAACTATAATAGGACTACAGCATAGAGGCTGCAGCGGGGAGTCGTGGGAATCGCAGGAGGTTGCGAGGGGGTTATAGCGGTCCACAACAGGGTATCAGAGCCCTGCAACAGAGACGGAATGCACATGACTGGGCAGTGAAGCAGTAGCAATGAACCAGTAGCGGTAGCGATTACGGCAGAGGTAGAGGCAGAGGGATCCTACGAGTGCCGTTGAACCGCCGTTGAACCACCGTTGAACTGCGAAGTGTACTGCACCAGAGATATAGCATTACTGCGCAATCTAAGGAGGCAGCAGAAGGCGAGAAACCGCGAGCCACATCTGATATTACAGCATCGCAGCGCCACAGAGAATGATTATTTCAGGAGTAGGAGGAGGAGTTGGTGTTGGCCTGCATTAGTGATGCGGTAAGCGAACTGTAGCAGGTCTGCCGCACAGGCTTACATAGTCCTACTTAGGGGTTGTATATAGAGGCTACAGAGGGAGCTGCGGGAGTTGTAAGGAGCTAACAAGGGGAGTTTACAAGCCAAGCTTCACTTTAGATTGGAACAAGAAATAATTAGGAATAACTTTGAAACCTATCAAACACACGCTCATCCCTCTGGCCGCTAAAGGAGCCGACAAACCTGTGGAGAACCTCTGGGGCCGAATTGTTTTGGGTGGAACATATTGAGTTGTGTCGGGCTGGGCTGTGCTGAGTGGGGTGCGTCCAAGCAGGCTCCCAACGAGAACCCATAAAGAGGTTGATATTATTTTGAGAACTTGTAAACGATACCAGGAATGCGCTCAAAAAGGGAGAGGGCATCTGGCCCTCCGATACGACGGTCACGGAAAACTCAGGTACCAAGAGTATTAAAAAAAGTCAAAGCGCAAACAAAAGATATGAACCAGACGCTAATACCGCCAATAGCGCGGATGTTTGAAAAGTCCTTAAAACTCCCTCATAAATTTGATTTTTTGAAAGATCCGACAGGGGCTATGATGTCAAGTCAAATCGAACCTGAAATAAAAAATCTACAGGCACCAATAAAGCCCACTAGCAACTTGAGAGCAATTACCCAACCTTTTGGGCAAAAGCAAGAATTTGACAAAAAACATATAATGTGGATGTAGATGCTAATATGCCAGTGCAATCAATGCAATCAATAGATCAAACATCTACCCAAATTAGCGACCTTGAATTATTATGTATAACATCACCATGCCAAAAGGATTTAAACTTAGGGAATACTGGTGAGGCATCAAAAATTGAGTTGTCACTTGAAGAAATGACAATGAAACCTGGAAATATAATAATCTCACCTAGGTTACCTATAGAGGTCAAAGTTGTAATAAGAAAAAATATTGTCCAAAGTAGGGTCGTGACATCTGATAACCAGAAGATAGCAGGTGATAAAAGTGAAAATCTAGATGAATCTACCCAGGAATGCCAACTTAGAAAAAAAGGATGTGCCTCTTCCCCGTTAGAGTCAACAACAACTGGGTTTAGGCAAACAACAGTAAGGATTAGCCTGTATATGTAAGTAACAAAAGAATTACCAGTACTGAGAAAAAAACTTTGTTGACCGCCTTTCTTTAGCGGAGGATTATATTGAATAGAAACAACATAAGCCACTAACCTATTTTTTCATCTGTTTAATACATTTGTTCCTTTAATTATTTAATGGTCACTTTTATTTTTTGAGTGATTTTTTAGGAGATAGATTGAAAACATATAACTAAAGACAAACATTAGCTGTGAACGTATAAAACTTTCTCACTTCAGACACACACAATTTTTTCTTATATCATACATTCATTCACATACCATACTGCGCAGTTCCAAACATACATAATACCACACACCAATCGACAGATATTTTAAATTCTTACAGGGAATATTTACATAGGGGCCATAGAAACATATTTTGTCAAAATAGAACACAAAAATACAAATGTTTTTCAGGGTTATTTTAAACTCTTATGGCCCAAAGGTTCTGGTCCCATGGGTGTTCGTGATATCCTAACTTTTGACCCATAACCTTTGGGCCATAAGAGTTTAAAATAACCCTGAAAAACATTTGTATTTTTGTGTTCTATTTTGACAAAATATGTTTCCATGGCCCCTATGTAAATATTCCCTGTAAGAATTTAAAATATCTGTCGATTGGTGTGTGGTATTATGTATGTTTGGAACTGCGCAGTATGGTATGTGAATGAATGTATGATATAAGAAAAAATTGTGTGTGTCTGAAGTGAGAAAGTTTTATACATTCACAGCTAATGTTTGTCTTTAGTTATATGTTTTCAATCTATCTCCTAAAAAATCACTCAAAAAATAAAAGTGACCATTAAATAATTGAAGGAACAAATTTATTAAACAGATGAAAAAATAGGTTTCTCTTCCCCGAAGGAAGCAATAATGTTCTAAGAAAATGATGAAATTATAAATTTGGAAACATACTGTTCAGATCAGAACACACAAAGAAAAGATTCACCCAAATTATTACACTAAAATCAAATGAAGAAAAAACACAAGTCCCAGGAACTAGTATAAGAACTAGTATAGGAAAAACTTCGGAATCAACACAACCTGATCGGGACAATAGGAATTATCAAAAAAAAATTGTTAGCACCAAGCAGGAACTGCAGTGGGACAAAAACATTAAAACCATAGAAAATCAGGATTTGGGATCTATTTTGGGTATTTTTTACCAAACCTCATCACTTACTATTGAAGCATTGACACTTCAATCAAACAAAATGGATGTTCAAATTGAAATACTGGGAACAATGGCAAATGTGGTGGCAGGAATAGATCACAAACTAGCTGAACTAAATAGTCTGATAACTAGAGCTCAAACAGATACATCAACCACCTATCTGGAATGTTCTTGTGCACCAATAATCAATAAATTAACATCAATACCCAAAGTTATTAACACTATATTGGAAGATGTCAAGGAAAGCCTTCAATTGAATGAAAATAAGAAACTAACAGATAAGGGAGGTATGGGCCAAATAGCGGAAAGTAAGCCTAAAAAAACAGAGGATTTAACTGCTCAAATCGATTTAGATGCTAAGGGCGGATCATGCCCCCTAATAATGCCAAATAACCAATGGGAGAATAACAAACAAATAGAAGGCGAACCATCTGATCAGTTTGTAGTAGAGCTACATCATGAACAAGAGGATAAAGAAGTGGACTTGACATCGTTTATAATGACAAAAAGACATAGAAAAAAACTAAGAAAAGCAAGAAATAAAGCTAAGCCAGAGCATTTAAAAAAGTCACTCTCTCAAGAGGGAATGCCACTTAATACGTCTCATAAGGAAAAAATCCACTTGGAGGAATCAACTGGAAAACAAAAAGCCGACATATGTAGGGACCAGTCGAAATCAATTAAAACAATAAATACTCAGTATTTTGATATCTTTGCTAAATCAGGTAACTACTTGAAATCTCAGAAAGTTCAAAAAAGGAACATTCAAATAGGTGAAGTAACCTTAAGTGATACTGTTGAACTTTTCACTGATGAACCTGCTGAGGTGAGGAAAAATATCCCATTAGAGGAGATTATTCATGACAAACAGGGAAATGGTTGCGTGGGAAAAGGGGCCAGGGAGGACACCGAAAGAAGATCACAAATAAAGGGGGAGCAAATAATGAGTTTGCAAAACTCTGAAAAAAGTAAAGTTCCTGTAGTGAAAACAGATGTAAAACAAATAAATAGTTGCATCATAGGGCAAAGATCGTCTCAAGGGGATTATAATATAGCTTCAAATCCAGATTTGAATTTAATACAACTACCATGCCATCATGCCTTTTCAAGTTGGGTACAACCAAATAATAAAGTTAACCAAGACCCTGCGGTACAAACAAAAGTAATAGACCAAATGGAGGACAATACCCATATACTAAAACGGGACCATTTAGTCATAGTAAAATGTGGTAAGAACAAACAAATTATAAATAAAGTTCAGCAAGAATCAGCAAACTATGTCGAAAAGGAGCTGTTAGTTCAAAGGACAGAACAACTAATCTTTAAACCACTATATGAGTCCCGAGGGCAGCAAGATATGTTGAACAGGGGCAATCTTCTTTGCCTCTTTAAATCAGTTCCATCATTAGCTAATTTGCCAACCAATGACATCGAATGTGTTGGTTTCTTACAAAACCCTGAAGGTTCACTGCCATTAACAATGATAACTGTAACATCTCCATCTGTCATGGAACAAATTATGAAGGAACAAGAAATTTTTCAAAGATGGGGAATAGTAATTAGTAAAGTTGCTCCAAAGGAATACCCAACGCCACTGATAAAAGCAGAAAAAATGCCAGCATGTGAAAAGGAAAAAAAGGGTGCCCCAGCCTTCTCTGTACTAAAGAATCCGTTAGGAAAAATAGACATAGACGTAGAAATAGAGAAGTCTAGAGGGATAAATGAGAAATCGATAAAAATGTCTTTGCATGGGAATGACAACCAGTGACAAAATAGTGAACAAAATACACTGAAAAAACGATGTACTGACAGTGAAACTATAACAATCTGTTCATGGAACATAAACAGATTAGGTAATAAGCTAGAAAACATAACTCAAATAATTAAGCCCTATCAGATCATATTTTTGCAAGAGACATGGGTAATGGATCCTTTTATTATGCATGGATATAAAGGATACTTTGAAACTGCGATTAAACAAAACAAACACGGTCGCCCATGTGGCGGCTTAGCAATATTTATATCAATTGATCTAAAAATAGAACATAAGCAATTGGTTACGAACAATTGTAATGTTCAAACAGTAGCCTTAAGATATAAAATGGATAATCATGTAAAATCTTTAAAGCTGATTAACATATATATTCCCCCTACAGCTAATTCAAGGTAGACTATGTGTGCTACTCTTACCAGTTACCTACTGGAACAGATCGTTGATGATCCCTTTGTGGACTTTATAGTTTCAGGAGACTATAATTTAAATCTGTTAGTACCATTCACAAGAGACAATATCACTCAGTCACAAGACCAACAATGGCTTATTCCCGCACAAGCAATGGAAACAACAATTAAGTCCAGACAAATTAAAATAGGCCTAAATCTCGTGAAGGATATTGAAGCCTTGGGTTTAGGAATACTCAATGGGAGACTCCTGACCCATTCACCTCCAGCATGGTCATTCTACACCCATAATGCGAAATCACGAATTGATTATACGATGGTATCATTGAACATCTTTAACAACATTACCTCGTATTATCTAAGGAAGCTCCCGGAGAGCGATCACAGCCAGCAAATAACTATGACAACATTTACAAAAACAAAACATCAACGGTATTTGTCAATGCAAGGCCAGGTCGGAACCATCAACTATAGGAAACTAATTTGGAAACCAAATAATAAAGAACATACCAGTGCACTAGCACAAAAACTGGTTACTGAATGCTTCTTAGAAAAAACCTCTATATCTGTAACTGATCAGTGGGTAAGCTTTACACGCAAATTAGTTAACCAACATGACCCCCCTATCGAAGCTAAAAATAAATATGTAACGCGGCCAGGGAAAAAGGAAACAAAAATCAACTTAACATATACGGTATGGAAAATGAAACGGTCGCGAAATAAACTCAGGAAAGAGCTGAACAAGTTTCCTAATAAAAAAGAAATAATAGTCAACATAAAAACTTTAAATCAAAATCAGAGAAAATTAATCTGGGATGAGAAAACCAAAGCTAAAAATGATCTTTGGACAAAAAAATGTTATGCTAGTAACCAAACTAATTCAAGGGAGGCCTGGAAAATGATAAACAGTCTAACAAGACCAGATAAAATCATAGTAGCATCAGTTCTAACTGAGACTGAATGGGTGAATTTTCTGGTACACCATTTAAACCCGGATTGCAGCATAACTAAAAGTGCGAACAATCATAAAAGGAAGGAAACATCAAACCCAGAACAGGATAATGAATTTGAAATAACACAAGAACAAGTGTTAAAGCTAATAAAAAAACAAGGCCCAAATGGTATCCCTTTTTCATTGTATAAGGAGGATCCAGTTATATGGGCAGAACATGTAACCAAGGTTTTAATGAAGTAATTCAGATAGGGGTAATACCCGAATCTTGGAGAGGGTCACTAATATCCCCAATCTTCAAAAAGGGAAATTGGGCCCTGCCTGAGAATTACCGTTTAATAACACTACAGGATACAGATGCAAAACTGTTCGCGGGGATTCTGTTGTCAAGTTCATCTGACTGGGTAAAGGATAATCCCATTCTCCCCCCAAACCAAACAGGTTTTATTAAAGGTCTAGGAACAACTACTAACATCCTAGCCTTATCGGTACTAATGGACAAAGCAATCTTAACAAAACAACCTTTGTACTTATGCTTTGTTGATTTTAAATCAGCTTTTGACTGTGTGGATAGAGAACGATTGTGGGAAAAGTTACGAATGCAAGGAACCCCACCTCTATTATTACGGCTGATTCGTCTTTTATATACTGATACTTGGGTCAGAGTGCGCATCGGAGATGGTCGGTCACTTGCCAACAAAATACCTACAACAGGCGGTTTAAAGCAAGGGTGCGTATTGGCCCCATTATTATTTAACCTGTTCTTAGTAGATTTGACGGAGGCATTGAATGATATAAACGCTCATCCACTTAAACTAGCAGATAAACATATATCAAATTTATTATACGCAGATGATTTCGTTCTTTTAAGCAATACAAAAGTGGGCTTGCAACGTTTAATAGCACTAATATTTGAATATTCAAAAGAAAATAGGATGGTA
Organism: Triturus cristatus; assembly: GCF_964204655.1. Lineage (NCBI taxonomy): Eukaryota > Metazoa > Chordata > Amphibia > Caudata > Salamandridae > Triturus > Triturus cristatus. The sequence goes on from NC_140591.1 coordinate 317,365,822, forward strand.
ATAAATGAAACAAAATATAAAGTTATGGTGATCTCAAAAAACGCAAGATGAAAATATAAATCTAAATGGTTTATGGGAAAGCAGCAATTAGAACAAGTTGATACCTACAGATATTTGGGTGTTATATTCAACGATAAGGGAAATTTTCTCCCTCAGAAGCTCTAAATTTATAGGAAAGCAAATGCTTAGATAGCTGCATTTAGCTCTATTCAAAAATCAATTAGCGACCTAACTTACCTTAAATGGAAAAGATGTAGTTATTATTAACAATGCTACCTCAAAAACATTTAAAATTCTTTTTCATCTGCCGAACAATGCATCGCAAGCTCAAGTAAGGCTGGAATTCGGTCTCAATAACCAGCTGTACGCATGAAAAGGTCATGCAATTAAAGTCTGGAATAGAATAAAAAATGACCAAGAAAATTTAATGTCCCAGTTACTGTGGAAAGAAACTAATGGAAATAGTAAATCATCTACCTGGAAATATTTGGAAGCGGCTTTGGAAGAATTTGAGGCTAGGCAGATATGGGACTCGACCATAATTCAGGAATCATTTAAGAAAGTTAATAATAAAATTACAGATCACTTATCGATAATAAGTGACAAAGCCACCTTTACTAAAAGAAAACATGCTTGGCCCATCATAAATGGTTTCTCAAAAAAGATGGTACAGCAATACCTGGATACGGCATGGTCGCAGAAAAACAAACAAAGTTTTATTAAAGCAAGATTTGGCGTACCCCCGGCTTATCCTATGCACCACCTTGGAAAAAACTAGAAAATGACACCCTATGTAGGCTGTGTAAATCTGGGGAGGAAAACATTATTTATCTATTATGTCTCTGTCCTGAATTGAAAAATGAAAGAGTAAATATTTTAAAGAGATTATTTAACGAAAGAGGGATAAGGACATGCAGACAGTCATTGATTCGATGTCTTTCCTCAGATGATATACTCATGAACTCCGCTTTGGTAAAATTTTTAATAAAAGGATGGAAAAATCTCGAAGAGCAAGAAACAGGACACTAAGATCGACAATATTTTCTTTTCAATGTCTTAAATGTATGAATTGTCGTAAACACTGAAAGATGTATTACATTTTAAGGATTTGTTATTATTTAAAGTGTATATAATGGATTATTGTATGAATTTGTTTTATTGTAAGATTTTAATTAATCAAACGATAAAGATAGCTATCATATCATGCTTGTTAGTGGCGGACGCCACTGTTGTTAGATGTCACTCGAATCGCTGGCTCAGATCTTCATCTGCAAATCTCCTGGTAGTTCCTAAATTTTCAAAATCCCAAAAATTGGAGCTCGCAGTCTTTCTATATATTTGAAAAAATGTCCCTTCTTTAACAGGACTCTTAAATCCAGGGTCTTTAAACAAGCATACTCACTTTTATCTTTTGAAAGTTTTGGGAATCACCATTCAGCACCAAGAAATCTAGTGTGTACGAGCGCTCCGCAAGTGATATTAACATAGCATAACATAAGCATAGCATAACAACATAACATAACATAACGTCATGTAAAATAGGGTAACGTAACATACCGTACCATACCATAACATTTAAGTGCTAAGGTGCAAAGGGAAAAAAATGATCTAAAGTAGAATGGGCTTCACCAAAGCCCCCTCATCTGGAGGAGACAAGTTTTCCTCTAAAAACACTCATTCAGAAGATAGAGAACACCTTGCACCTTAGCAATAACATCTGTGAAACTTATCAGATGATAGTTAGAGGGAAGGTTAGTACCGCACATCTTGTATTTCGCTTTCACCTAGCTGTTTTCCAGGATTCTGGAAAGTTGCCAGATTGTTTCAACCATCGGAAATAAGGTAACAATTTGAGTGCCCACTAATTCACATTGTATGTCAGCACCACATGTGGAAAGGTGCCTGGCTAGCTGCTCTGCTTAAATTTTTAGACAGAATTGCTTTACTTATACTTTCGTAAAACAAGGATACAAAATCATTTATTACCCATTATATAAGGTGCCTCACCCAATGGTACACTTAAGTCACAATACACATTTAGTTAATGGGTGAACCATACATTCTAGCTCAATAGTCTCAATTTGTGAGATCAGTCATGGTCTGCGTCCTGGGAAATAATTACAGAGGTTGTTCTGGACCACTTATCAACCCCCTACCAAAGTCAACACCTTTCAGTATTAAAGGATCTGATCATCAACTATCTTTGCAATTCATCATTTGAAACAGCAACATAAGAGGTTGAAGAGATCCCTATTAACTACACTCAGTGCACAAAGCACTCTGCATCTATCAGGCACCTCAAATCGTCATATAGGAACTCTAGCATGCATAAAAATGTACATATTCGAAAAAATGATGGGGTGAGTTACGCACAAAGCAATTGCAACAAAAAACTCAAGGAACTTAATCGGCAGAGGATCAGCCTCCCACAGAACTGCAAGCAACTATTACATTCCCTTTGACATCTGGGGAAAAACATCTAATAGACCCTTTTTCCAACAGAACTTCCTTGTTATTCACGCTGAAATCATATGTCTTCAACAGTCTAGGAATTACGAAGAAAGAAATATTTTCGCTCATAACACAATGCAAAAACTCACAAGCTCCCGGCCAGAATGAAATTCCCTTATCTGTTCTAAAACTCAGAGCCAGATGTACAAAGCGTTTTTGTGTTTGCAAGCCATCTGTGAATTCAAAAAGGCTTTTTAAAATGTACAAATCCCTATTTGAGATTCAGTAGCTATTACTGAATTGCAAATTGGGTTTGCGATTCGATATTAGGAATGGGCATGTTTAGGGCGTCCCTTCCTAATACCAAATCGCAGTGGTATGTGTTAATGTTTTGCGACTGAAATGCAGTTACAAAACATTCGCATTTAACTGCCTATTTCAAGTAGGTGGTAACCCATTCGCAAATAGGATGGAGTCCCCAAGGAACCCCCTAGCCCTTTGTGAATGTTTATAAAAAAAAATGTTTAAGAGAAGGCAGAAGTCCCAGGGACCACTGCCTTCTCTTAAAAAATGAAAAGAAAGATTGTCTTTTTTTTTAAACGCATCCCGTTTTCCTTCAAGGAAAATGGGCTGCATGTAAAAAAAAAAAGATTGCTTTGCTGAAAAAACAATCACAGACATGGTGGTCTGCTCACCCCAGCAGGCCACCATCCTAGGAATTATTGCAATTCCCAATGGGTCGCAAACCAAGGCCTACCTCATTAATTTTCATGCGGTAAGTCTATTTGTGAACCACTATAGAGTAGATTAGTGTAGCTTTTAACTATAGTGATGACATAAGGGTATTTAGAGCAATGAAAAAGGAGCACGATAAGGCGCTTACACAAGTGTGGCAATTACTTGCTGATGCAGGTCTCACTCTGAATGCCGCAAAGTATGAGTTTCACAAGACCAAACTCAAATTCTTTGGACACATATTTTCTGATGGAGGAATGGCTCCTGACTCTGATAAAGTGAAAGCCCTGTCAGCTACCTGCCCCCCGCAAGATGTCACCATGCTGCGATCCTTTTTAGGCGTGGCCAGTCTTTGCTCAAAGTTCATTCATGATTTTGCTACTGTAAGCGCCCCATTGAGAAAGTTGACAAAACGAAATGTCCTGTTCCAATGGTCTGTTGAAAGTGATCAAATCTTCAAAAGAATAAAACATGCAATTGAGAATGCAACTGAGATGGCCTCCTTTGATGCCTAATTACGGACTGAGATAACAGTTGATTCGAGCCCGGTGGGGCTGGGAATAATCCTTGCTCAACATAATGGTCATCGGAATGATCAGAGACACATTGTGGCCTTTGTCAGACGTAGCCTCTCTGACACAGAATGTGCATATTCTCAGCTGTAGAAGGAGAGTCTGGCTGTAATGTGGGCCTGCAAATATTTCCATTCATTTCTTTATGAAAAGCATTTCACTATCATAACAGACCACCATGTGCTACTCAATATCTTTGTAAATTTGAAAGCCAAGTTGACCCCTCGCCTTGAGAGGTGGGGTTTCAGACTGCAAGAGTACGATTATGCTATTGTACACAAACCAGGTAAAGACCAAAACCCTGCAGATTATTTTTCAGGAGTACTGCTACATCATCACAGTTTGACATCCAAAACAGCTGAAGAGTACATCAACTTCATTGTGAAGTGCAGTATGCCAGCAGCCACATTAATAGAACAGATTTTTGAGGCCACTAATGCTGACCAGAAAATGCTAATCCTCAAAGACATCATTCTAACGTAATCCTGGAAAAGGAGTGTTTGACCTCTTTCTGACAATGTTGAATTTCAAAATTGTACAGTATGAACTGTCTGTGACCAAGCAAGATGTTGTATTGAGAGTCTCAAGAATTGTCATACCTGTGAGTCTAAGACAACAGGCCATTGAACTACCCTATGAAGAACAATGTGGCATTGTAGCTAAAAAGAGCCCTAAGAGACCGAGTGCGGTTCCTGCGCTTTGATGAACGAGTTGAGCGGGAACTAAAAGAGTATCGACTTTGCAACTACCTTTCAGCAAAAGTAATGCAACATCCCCTGACCATGTCTAACCTACCTAGAAAGGCTTGGGAAAGTACTGAAGTTGATTTATTTGGGTCCCTAGGAAATGGACATCATCTCATGGTAGTCAGTGATGAGTATTTACATTTCCTTTTCCTAGAGGAGTTATCATCATCAACCCATGACAAGGTCATTGAGGTACTGGACAACATCTTTTCAGCGTGGAGTATCGCGCTATTCTCAAAATTTGACAATGATACACCGTTCAACAGCAAGGAATCCAGAGAATTTCTAATCAGAATGAATATCACGCATCAAAAGAGTACATCTCTGTGGCCTCAAGGAAATGGTGTTATGGAACAATTTATGAAAGAGTAATCCAGCGAGCATCAATTGATGGATTTGAGTTAAAGCAACCCCTGTGTCAAGCCCTCCGTGCTTATCAGACAACTCCCCACTCCACAACGTGTGAAAGTCCAGCCACCTTGCTATTTGGGAGAGCCATTGGAACCAAAGTGTTGCAATGGACAGTAGACTGATCCATGAGTGCTGACAAGGTTTGCGTCACTGACACTTCTTGAAAGTGCAAAATGAAGACTTATGCCGATCTGCATCAGAGAGCCCAACAGACACTCTTCAATGAAGGTGTCTTAGTCCTAGTCAAGTAGAAGTGGAAGCGGAAAGCAGACACTCCATTTGCTGTCAATTGTGAATTGTTATGTGTAAAGGGCATATGGGGTCTGCACATTGTCCCAGACAGTCCATCACACGGGACTCCTCACATTTTAGACATCTACCTCTGCAATCATCAGCTCCTGCACCTACAAATGAGGCCGTCCCACCTGCCAGCCCAGATCAAGAAACAGAACCTGTACCATCAATGCATGAACAAAGTGAGTCTCAACCACTTCACGCTACTCAATCTGGCTGAGAAGTACTTTCTATTGAACAAAGGGGGAGCTGTAATGTTGTGAGACTATGTGTGCTAAGACCCTTGAGGTTCTGGGTGGACTTAATAGAGGAAATATGTAACTTGATGAGAGGTGTTAAGGTGTGGTAATTTGTTATGGCGTAATCAGAGAGCATAGTGAGATTGTATGTTGATATACAATCCAGAGCTTCATGTGTGGCATATTCATTTGAATGCTCCCTGACTGGGGAGGACGCTACAGTATTTTTGGGCTCACCTAGGAAGGAGGATAGTCTTCTGTGGGAGTATGGAGAGTGGGACTGGGCATTTTAACCACCTGACTAACTGAGAGTGCCTCAAATTTAACCTAATCTTTCGGTTGGGATGTGTTAGAAATCGGGGTCTCCAATTGGCAGCAGTAGGTACCTTTGTCCAAATTGGGACCCTTGCTTCTAGTCAAGGTAAGGGGATACACTTCTAAAATAACCCCTGCTCACCCCCTTGGTAGCTTGGCACAAGCAGACAGGCTTATCTCAGAGGCAGTGTGTAAAGCATTTGTGAACACATACAGTAATACAGTGAAAACACTACAAATGGACACCACACCAGTTTAGAAAAATAAGTAATCTTTATCTAAACCAATACAAGACCTATTGACAAAAATCCATAATACAGTAATAAAAATATGACTTTCAGATGGTAGAAATAGTTCAGTTTAAAGAAAATTGCAGATGCAACACTTTTCACACAAAGTACCTTGGATGTGTCACGCAAACAAACACAACGGGCAGCAGGGAAAGTGGTGCGTTCGTTCCTTACACTCAGGGAAGGTGATGCGTTGGTTCCTTGCTCCGGGGGAGGTGATGCGTCGGTTCCTTACCGGAGAGGAGGTGATGCGTCGGTTTCCTACTGCGTGGGGAGGTGATGCATCGGTTTCTTACTGCGTCCCCGAACGATGCAACAGACTTTCACCTCGATGCGATGGGATGAGCCGGGACGATGCGTGGATTCTTGCAGCAGCACAGCAGGGCTTGCCTCATGATCGGTGCAGTGAACCCGGACTTCGGAGATAGTTGCACTCGATGAGGCTTAAGGCGATTTCTCGATCCGCGGCAGGCGCTGAGACGGTTTCTTCGGTGATGCATCGGAAACAGGTACGGATAGGCCTTGCTTTTCGATGTTGGGTTGGTTTTTTCAGCTCCCAGCGGAAAACAGTTCTCTAGAGGTCCAAAACAACAGCAGGCACCTCTTGCAGATCAGAATTCCCAGCAAGGAAGTTCAGTGAAGCTGGTGGTGGAGTCTTTGTGTCCCTGAGACTTCAGACAGGAGGCAAGCTCAGATTCAAGCCCTTGGAGATCTTCCTCAAGCAGGGGACACAGCAAACAGCAAAGTCCTTTTCTCCTTTCCTTGGCAGCAAGTAGCCACTGCAGGCCAACCCCAGACAGCAAACAGCACAGGGGCAGTATTCCCCCTCAGCTTCTCCGGCTCTTCTCCTTGGCAAAGGTTTCTCTTGATTCTCAGAAGTGACCTAAAAGTCTGGGGTCTGGGCCCCTCTTTTTATACACAAAATTCCTTTATTCTCTGAAGGCAGGGAGTGTCTGTACCTAGCCAAAACCAGTTCTGTCCTCACTGGTACAGCTTCCTGGCAGGGGGTGGAGACAGCATTGTTGAAGGCAGACCAGGCCCATTCAGGTGAAAGGAAATCTCCTCCCCCTGCTTTAAATGCAGCCCAGGTCTATTCAGCCCAGCCATGACTCATCAGGTTCTCTGGAGCCACTGCTCCTCCCCAGATCCATGTCATCTAAAGCCAGACATGCAATACACAAACCTAGCAGATGCATACTGGATGGCTAAACAAGAAAATACCTACTTTCTAAAAGTGGTATTTTCAAAACACAGAATGTAAAAATCACCCTCACTAAAAGATGCATTTTAACATTCTGAGCTCAGGCATATCAAACTTTATTTTTCTACCTTGTTCCCAGAGGCAGTTATGTTTATAAGATGTTATAAACAAACTCCCCATTCTATCCTATGGGAGCAGGCAGCCTTGCAGTAGTGAAAAACAAAATTGGCAGTATTTCATGACATGTCCTACCTTTCACATCCACTGCACCCTGCCCACAGGGGTACCTTGGGCCTACCTTAGGGATGACTAACATATAAGAAAAGTGAGGTTTGGGACTGGCAAATGTGTGCACTTGCCAAGTCGACATTGCAGTCCCAGACTGCACACAGGCTCTGCAATGGCAGGCCAGAGTTACATGTTACAGGCTGCTTCTGTGGGTGGCACAATCAGTGCTGCAGCCCACTAGCAGCATTTGATTTACAGGCCCTGGGCACACACAGTGCACTGTACTAGGGTCTGACTAGTAAATCAAATATGCCAATCAAGGAATCACTAATGCACAACAACAATTACAAAGGGAGCACTTGCACTTTGGCACTGAACAGCAGTGGCAAAGTGTCCACAGCATCTAGACCCGCAAAATGGAGTCCAACACACAGCAAAAACACAGGAGGCAAAGGATAAAGAAAATACAGGGGAGACCCACGCCAATGGTGCCAGGTCTAACAGAATAGAAAAGTTCCTCACATGGTGATGGATGTGTACCCCTGTCCTGAGTGCCCTAGCTGCAACAATGTCTGATCTCTGGTGCTGATTTTTTTTGCCACGGGTGAACACGGATCATGCGTGGTGAAAGGCTACCACCTTAACCAGGAGTTAAGTACCACAGTGAGGCGGTGGCAGCATACCGAATAGTGATAAGTAGTAGTGAATAGGTGCTGTTTACCCTGTGTACTGGAGTGAGGCTTATAGGCTCACTCATGTAAATATTTGCTGTTGTGTGCTTAACTCACTCTTGGCCTACATCAAGTTAGTATGTAGCGCTGTGTATTTTGTGTGTGTTGTCTGCATGTATTGGGTGTATGTGTGCCTGTGAATGACACAATACATGGAAGATTCTAAGTTCCATTTTGTGAGACCCAGGGCTGACTGGAGGAGCATGAGGAGGTAGAGGAACACCCAGACAGTTGTGGATTGCTGCATTGATGTGCGCTGGGTGAGACACACTGGAGGAAGAGAAAGCCAGGTACTGTATTACACTTCAAGGGTGCTCTTTGATTCAGGGAGCGGTCACTGCAAAGGTGCCTGGGCACATCTCTGGAGGGGGATAGAGCTGATAAGAGAATCACACAGGCTGGGGCCCTGGTGTAACCTTTTGATGCACATATCACTGTGGTTGACATCCAGGTGTGAACCTCTGTTCTCTCCTATAGACTGTGTGTGGGGTTACCAGATTTGGAGTCGCACCTGCTGTGACAGACTGCTCCCCCAACATAACCCTTAATCACAGTTAGTGTTTTGGATATGAACAATAAGAAGGGGAGCTCCAGGACCCCAACATTGTCAGCTGTCAAGCAGCCAGTCGGCTGTGCTAGGAGGAGAAGCTCTGCAAGACTTCTGCCTGTGACCAGGTCCTGGGCCATGGCAAGGTAGTCTTCCCGCTGGGTGAGGGGACATCACTCTGGGACACCCAAGCCCATCTGCCACTGGAGCTTGGACCAACAGTGCCTGCCAGTTTGCCAAGACTAGTGTATCCTGTGAGAAAGAGGAGAGTGCTGGAGGGAGCGAGGTCCAGTGGGGGTTGCTAGCAAGTGGATCCCTGTAGCGAGGTGTGAGGAGACAGCTGCAACACATACTGGATAGTAGCCCATGTACACATTCAAATCGGCGACCTGCATGCCAGAGGGGGGCCACCATGAAGTTAGCTGTGGTCAGCATCACTGCCATGCCAGTCTGCCACCTGTGTGCAGAGTGATGTCAGTAACCCTGTATGCCATTAGAGGCCACTGTGAAGATTACTGCATGCTGATTGGGCCATCACCCATATGCGGAATAAGATCGGTGACCCCGAATGCCAGATGGAATCCCTGCAAAGGATGAGAAGCGCTGTCTGGTTCAAACCATTGTTGAGAGGAGAGGCTGCCATGGTGAACTGAGTGGGCCCGAGTACCGACTGAAGATCAGAACCTGAGCAACCTACCCCCACCTCTAGGAAGGGTGAGTGTAACTTACTGTTTCATCGAAGGAAGCTTTGTGGGCACCCAGCCACTACCCCTGTGGAACTGTGAGTGCTAATAACCAACAGCAGCCACTGCCACTTTCCCGGGGCCTACAGTAGTGCAGTCCTTGAAGGAGCGGGTAAGACTGATTGCAGGGTCGGGAGGACCCTGATGAACTGCCACATAGCGATTTGGGCGAAGGAACACTTTTGACTTTTATCAGCATCTAAGTGGGACTCCTGAGGTTCATTCTACTAGTGGGGCTTTACTTGAATGTTGCCTATAGTGAATATGGAAAAACCACTACCGCTAGTGACAAGGAAGTGGGACTCAGGGGCTTGCCTATTGAACACTAGAGCCCTGACCTCAGGGGGCTGTGTGTACTGTTTGTGTATGCTGTGTTTCACTTTGTGTTTATATATTTTTCATAAAAGCAAGTATTTGACTAGACAATCATTTATTGCTGCTCATCCCACATCCTAAAGTATCATGTTATTAATGCCAGTCATTTGATTCCACACCTGTGAAGCACGCTGAGTGTGGGGACCTACTTGAGGACTCAGTGGAGACACTAGCTAACTGTCAGAGGAGATACAAAAAGAATCTTCTGCTGTGCCAGACAACAGCAAAATAGCTCACTACATTATGAGAACATTAAATTCAATATTGTGTTAGTGCACATGGTATACAGTTGAGAAAGTATTCCTGAACATATACCTAAGTACATAAAAGTATTTGTCTCACACAAGGACTCAATCTGTGTGCTCATAACAATCTATTGGAACTGATATAGTTTCTTGAGAAGAAGAGTGTCAGTCACTGCCACATATAAAGGTCATATTACCAACCACAGGGGCGGCCCAAAAGCTCCTGAACCAGGGGCAATCAATATTTAATCCAAACAATAGTTCAAGAACTAATTATCTTGCACAATGCAACAATTACAAAAAATTACACTTTATAATCAAATAACATATTAATAATCATCCGAAAGATTAGAATAAAAAGAAAGAGAACAGAAAGCGAACAAGACCCTTATATATATAAAATTATCAAAAGTACAAATTTATTACAATAAATACATTTTTTTAAAAGAGACAGTGGAGCTGTATACAATGCATTGGTACAGAGGAATAGTGAACGTTTACAGACCAAAAGCAGTGACAGACAAAAATACGTCACAAAACCAAGGAACAACATAAAACCAAATAGTGTGTCCTCAATTAATTCACAGGCCACAAATACGTCGACGGCGTTTCAACCGCTTTGTCAATATGCGATCATCATCAGGACAAAGAAAAATTGACAGAGCATCCAAATTCTAATTTGTAAAGGTACTCCGACGTCGTTTCACAGAACAATTGGTAAAGAAAGTCCAGATAGAGAATATATAGACACCTATAGAAATAAACGGTGTCTTAACATGGTATAGTTATTCCATGAAGAGGATACTTGTATGACGTGCTACGTCTGTGGTACAATAGTTCCCAGATCAATTGGCCCAGTCGGTACTTAAATTACCAATCGATAGGCGTTGCCCATTAGGTGCAGTCCTGATTTCTCGAGCGCGGAGGCAGTGACTGCACCTAATGGGCAGCGCCTATCGATTGGTAATTTAAGTACCGACTGGGCCAATTGATCTGGGAACTATTGTACCACAGACGTAGCATGTCATACAAGTCTCTGATGATTATTAATATGTTATTTGATTATAAAGTGTAATTTTTTGTAATTGTTGCATTGTGCAAGATAATTAGTTCTTGAACTATTGATGGGATTAAATAATAATACATATAAAGATCAAACTGACACCAGCACTGTAACTAAGACAGGATTTGTCAGGGCTGAGCCCTGGCAAAGCAAACACGCATTGTCAAAGCCAATATGTCTGAGTTCAAATTGAAAAAGTAGGCAAACGCAGGCATGCAGAAAGGATGTTTCCATGCCATAGTATGTGAAAGCCAGACATATTGACTTTGCCCATGTTTTGGCAATGGTTACTGGTGTGGTAGTGTATTGAGTGTGTTGCAATGGCGGTGATATCTGTAGTGACGATATTGGGGGTTGGTATTGGTGCTGGTTTTGGAGTGGTGGTGATATTAGTGCTGTTGATGGTGGTATTTACTGTGTCATTGGTCTTTTGGTATTGGTGGTGCATTTAAGGTATTGCTAATGGTTATGGTGGCATAGGTATTGGTGGGATTGCTGGTGGTATTGTTGTTGTCGGGTTTTGTTGGTATTTTTGGTGACATATTGTTGGTGTGGAATTGATGGGGTGGCTTTGGTGTAAATAGTTTCAGTGGTGGGTTATGGTATTGGTGTTGGCAGCATCGGTATTATTGTAATGGTATTTGTAGAGGTGATACAGGTTTTTTGTTGATATTGATGGGGGTATTAATGGTATAGGATGTGGTAATTGTGGTGGAAGCATTAGAAATCATTACAGCCTTCAGTTTAGTCAGATTTCTGTCCTGCGTCCTTGTATTCTGATCAAGTGCCCACATATTAACATATATTTATCGTGCACCTAAAAGTTATTTGTGGCTTATCATATAGAGAAAGCCTGACCGTAAGAAGGCCATCCGATGTGCTAAATAATAAAATTATTGGGAGACAGATTAGGACCAGGTTGTGTCATGAGAACTCAAAAAAATGCCCTTGTAGCAAAAAGTGCTTTCTATGTACAATACATCTTGCAATAGCTCCTCATGCATTGAAAAACAAACACCCCAAAGTAGGTGTTATATTACAATAAACAGGCCAAATAAAGATGATGACCGAGAAATAATACTCCTCCAAGTGCATGTTTAGATAGGACTGACAGAGTCTCAAGCCATTGACTGACACAGGCTGATCCAAATAAGCAAATGATTGAATAAGGCTGCCCAAAGCCCACTCTATGTATATTGTAAGCAAAGGGTCTTGCAGATGTGGCACTATTAATCGAGTGCTAAAAGAAGCGGCAATTAACTAAGGCCTCTATATCTTTCATTTGCTAGCTTAAGATAACAAGCATTTCTAAATCCAATAGGTCTCAGCTTTAAAAAGGGCAAGCTATAGGCTTTGCCAATGCTTGTTGCACTAGCATGCAAAAGCATACATTAAAACGCAAGCATATGTATGGCTGGTAATCTTGGAAAAAGGGGAAATGAGCAAGGAAGCAAATGTACACCCATGGAGTGCTCAGTAATAAACAGAATAGAGTTTCCTAGCAGTAGCTTCTCCATTTTGGCAAGGAGCATTGCTCCCCCTGCTGAAGGCACGGAAAAGGTGAAAAATAAAAGAGTAAAAAAATTGATCTTATTACCATTTAATTTTTTCCTGCCAGCCCGAGCAGATTGTGAGGGTGGGGACATTGCTGTTGATTGGCAGCAGGGGGGGTGATGGCTGACTACAGCAGTTTAAAGTGCGCATGTCACTTTGGCTGTCTGTCTTGTGATGGCCAGTGTTAGACCTGGCATCATTGGCAGGAGTCTCTCCTCCATTTTTTTCTGTTGGCCTCCGCTGTTTACGATGTTTTTGCTGGAATATTGCTCTGGGCACTGTACCACTGCTGATCAGTGCCACAGTGCAAGTGCTCCCTATGTTAAATTGATACATTGATTGGTGTTACCATGATTGGCTTGGTTGGCTTACTGTTCAGACCCTAGTCTAGTGCACCGCGTGTGCCAAGGGCATGTAAGTTAACTGCTGCTGGTGGGCTTGCAGCACTGGTTGTGCCACCCACGAAAGCAGCTTATAAAATGTGTCCCAGGCCTGCCACCGCAGAGCCTGCGTGCAGTCCCTGACTGCCATGTCGACTTGGCAAGGAAACCTACTTGCCAGTCTCTAAAACCTTTACTTTGCCACATTTCAGACACCTCTATGGTAGGCCCTAGGGCTGGGTGCATTGTGGGTAAAGGGTAGGTCATGCCCTGATGTGTGTGGCATGACCTAATAGTGAATTACAGCCATTTTAGTTTTTCACTATTGAAGGGCTACCTGCCTCCCTTAGGCCAGAATGGGCAGACTGATTATTAACTCCATTATAATCTATCTGACTCGGGGAGCATGGTAGCAGGTCGAGTTTAGTATCCCTGAACTCAGAATTTAATAACACACCCTTTAGGATGGATGTTTTTTAAATTCTGTGTTTGAAAATAGCCCTTTTAGAAAGTGGCTATTTTCTTGTCCAACTATCCACCGGTCTCTGCTGGTTTGGTGTGTGTGTCAGGGGCTGGGTGGCTCCAGCGGTCTGAATGAGTCAGTGTGGGGTGAATGAGGCATCTACACTTAGAGTGGGGGAAGAGTAGTCCCTGATAGCCTGCCCTGCCTGACACAATGCTGGCTCCACCTCCTGCCGGGCGACTGATAGCCCTGCTCCTGCCAGTGACAATACTGGCTCCACCTCCTGCTGGGCGGCAGAGGACCCTGCCCTGCTCAGTGAATAGGCCAGGTGCCTCTGCTTGGCAACACCCACAACAAACCTGGGGTGGGGGGAATTTCCCTGCTTGGACAAAGGGAACGAAGTAGAAAAGGGGTATAAGAGAAGGACCCCTGAACCAAGAACTCAGATCACTTCTGACAAGGAAACCTCTACCAAGGACAAGAAGCCTGCTGATCTAAGGACTTGCCTCCCCCTTCTGCCAGTGTGCTGTTTGCTGGGGGGAACCTGAAGCTGCTTCTTTATTTTTGCCAAGGAGAGAGGAACTTGGTGTGTACTCTCAAAAGCTTGCTAGAAAATCTCCAAGAGCTGGAAGAGTGCCAGCCTCCTGTTGAAGTCACAGGGCCAAAGGACTTCACCCTCTGCTGAATTGCTGGTTGCTGGAAAGTATTATTTCCAGTGCACAGGGGAAATCTGCAGTATCGACGTCGCTGACGCCGCCGAATCCAGCTCGACATCGTGAGTAACGGCTCCAGTGTTCCAAGCCTTCGACGCCGGCCGCCGGGCTCGATCGACGCCAGTAGCGACGCCAGGAGTAGTGAGTATCGGCTCCAGCTCCAAGTGACCCCGTCTTGACGCCGGTATCGACGCCACTGAGTAGTGAGTATCGGCTCCAGCTCTAAGCGACCCCGTCTCGACGCCGCTGCTGATCGCATCGACTCGACGCCCTTCTCGACGCCGTGAGCGCTGCTCCGGCCCGACACCCCTCGACGCCGCTGCGGATCGACCCGAATCCGAGGCACACCCCTCGACGCCGCTGCGGATCGACCCGAATCTGAGGCACGATCGACGCCGACCTCAACGCCGACATCTCGACGCCGTGGATCATTGTTTTCTTCATTTCCAAAGGTACTGTGTTTGTGGGTTCTGTTGCAACTCCAGGCTCGACGTAGCGCTCCTGTTTCAGAAGAATACTTACTTTTGTTGCTAAAGAACTATTTTCTTAGAAGAAACTTTACCTGAACTATTATTTTTCCTTCCAAAGAGTATTTATTAAGATTGTGGTATATTTTTGTCGTTATTTGGTCTTGTGCTAAGCCTTATATAAAAATACTATTTTTATAATAACTCCTGTGTTGTGTCCATTTGTAGTGTATTCACTTTATTACTGTATGTGGTCATAAATGCTTAACACACTGCCTCTGAGATAAGCCTGTCTGCTCTGCCAAGCTACCAAGGGGGTAGCAGGGGTTATCTGAGTGTGTAATCCCCTTGCCCTGACTAGAGTTGGTGGGTCCCTATTTGTCAGAAGTGTATACCTCTGCCAACTAGAGACCGCCGGTTCTAACATTGGTGGTCAGTGGTGAGGATTGAACTTTGCATTTATGACTCATGTGCAGTGATTAGTGTACGCTACATAGTGAAAGCAGACCATAGCGCAGCCACAATCTGTTTTGGTAGGATCTTCTATTTTTGTTCTCCGCTTTCCTGGAGCTTATTTTTTTAAACACTGCCAGTTTTGACCATGGAGGATGCCGGAGCTGCTACCCCTTCTCTTATCGGGCTGAGCTTTTTTTTTTTTTTTGGCTGCTTGTAGCTACTGCTCACATTTACCGCGCTGTTTTTAAAACTGCAATTTTAACATTTTCTACTGTGTAGTGTGTATTGTTTTACTGTGTGTTAGCCTTCTTCTCCTGAGGCGAAAAGCCGGGAGATCTCCTACTGCACTCTATCTCCTCTGCTGTGGGGAACTCGCTTCCTACCTTTTTGGGGCAGTGAAGTCGCCTGCTGCCGGCATTGGGGTTACGCTGCTCGTCCCTACCTTCCTCTGGCTGTGCTCTCCGGGCGACCCTCTCGTTGGCCAATCGAGCAGCGGGATAGTCGCACGGGGACGGTGGCCATCTTTAGTGAGGCAGGCTTGCCAGTCGGCGGACTAGGCTTGCTGCCTCACGGGCGGGAGGTATAAAGTCAGACGGTGATGGCTCCGCGCAGCGGACGCGCAATGCAGATGCCCCTCTCCCGCGCCAAAGGAGCGCCTAAGGAAAGCCCGTCTGCGCCCGTCAGCGTCCCGGATGCGGACGGCTGCGGCCAGGCGGGGGACCCAGAGACACTTTGTCATGTGGGAATCCTGGAGTACACAGCCAGTCAGCTACTAGCTTTAAGACCGTGCAGGAATAGTAGCTGTAGTGTATGTGATCTCGTTGCCGGAGATAAATCTCCTTGCTCTGGTTGTGGGTGGTCTTTGAAGGGTGGCTTGACGGAGTCAAACGTCGCTAAGCCTAGTCAACATGCTGTCGCAACGACGGTGCGTAGCTCAGCTGAATGCTTCTTTAGCTGCGCCCTGTTGAACACACGATCTGCGAGCAAACATGCTCTGGATCTGTTTAGCTTCCTTACTGATTTCAAGCCCGTCTGTCTCTTTCTCACTGAAACATGGCTTGGCGAAGCATCAGGCCCAGATGTAGTCAATGCCTTGCCCTCTAATTACTATATATTAAGGAAAGATCGGAGCAAGAGTAAGGGAGGGGGAGTGGCACTGGTGATTGACAGACGCTTTGAGTGTTCCATCATACCCACTGATGACATTCATGGGGTTGAAGCATTGGGTTTTTGCCTAACACTTTCACCTGCTCAATCCTGTGCGGGTTTGTTGATTTACAGACCTCCAGGCCCTGTGGGATCATTCAACGAGGAGTTGGACACTGTAATTTCGGCTATGAGTGTTCAATTTAAGCATTTTATACTTTTGGGCGATTTTAACGTTCACTTCGATAACACGGATGCAGCAGATACTATTAAAATACTAGATATTACTACATCTTTGGGCTTAGTACCCTACGTAATGTCGCCTACTCACAACAAGGGGCATACATTGGATCAGATTTTCTCTACCTCCTCCATCACAGTTGCGCCCCCCCCTTCCTGTGTTATGGTCTGACCACCTTCTGTTGACTTTTAAAATTCAGTCCAAAAGCACTGTCACTTGTAGAGATGTCGGATGTCAGCCCCGGTTATCGCGTCCTTTCCACAGAGTAACATAGGAAATGATTGACCAGTATCGACTGACTCACCCCTGCTCTCTTACAGGGGATTTAGAACTGGACCTTACTCATTTTCAAGCATGGTTGGTGCAGTGTCTGGAGGACTTGGCTCCGCCTAGGCGGTCCTTTAAGAAATCCTCGCGCGCGTCTGCCCCGTGGTTTACACATGCGCTGAATTCCAGCAGAAGGCTTTGTAAGAAGGCCGAGAGAGCGTGGCGAGCAAACTACCTGGATCCTTTGAAGGAGGCCTATAGGTCTTGTACCAAGGCCTATCATAAGGAAATCTATCTGGCCAAAAAAGCCTACTTTGCTCAAAGGATCGAAGAAGCCGCCAATACCAGTAAAGAAATCTTTGCAATTGTGAAGGAATTCACATCACCAGCTGCTACTTCTCCTAAGTGTTCTTTTTCTGAACCTTGGGTTTTGCAATTAGCCAGTTTCTTTGCCAATAAAATCCGGAGCATTCAGGCAACCTTTCCTTCCTCGGCGCGGGAGGGACTGCCCTGTCCTAAAACCCAGTCCGATGTGCCTGATCTGGGAAGGCCCAGTTTGATGAGTTTTCCTCCTATTGAACCTCTAGTCTCTCTGGAAATTCTTCTGAAAATGAGATCTGGCTCTCCACTGGACCCCTGTCCCGCTAAGTTTCTGGCCAAAGTGGCTCAGGCTATTAACTCTATGGTTAACCCAATTTTAAATTGCTCATTGGAAACAGGGATAGTACCGTCTACTTGGAAACGGGCGATGGTCATTCCGCTCCTGAAGAAGCCCTCCTTGGACCATACCATTCATGCTAATTACCGACCCATCTCTTTGCTCCCGACCCTGGCAAAGGTGGCAGAGAAGCATGTTCAGTCTGTCCTCTCACATTTTGTTGAGTCTCATGGTGTTTTGCACTATACTCAATCTGGGTTCCGTGCAAATATGAGCACGGAGACGGCTCTGTTGGAGGTGGCTGAGGCCATCAAGGAAGTCCGGGACTCTGGGGGGAAGGCACTGTTGGTGCTGCTGGATCTCTCGGCGGCGTTTGACACCGTTCCTCACGACCGCCTATTGGCGCGTCTTGCGGAGATTGGTGTTGGAGGAACGGTGTTCAATTGGTTCAAGTCCTTTCTGACCAACCGCCAACAGACAGTCTGGGCTCCTCCGTACTCCGCAGCAGTGCCGCCTCTGGATGTGGGAGTCCCTCAGGGGTCAATATTAAGTCCGACTCTCTTTAATATCTATATGGCCCCTCTGGCGGCGCTGGTTGAGTCCTTTGGTGCCCAGATTGTCTCATATGCTGATGATACCCAGCTTCTTTTCACCTGCGAGAAAGATATGGATTTTGATGGAGATTTTATTAAAGGCTGTTTGGGTGCGGTTTTTAACTGGTTCCAATGTAATCAGCTTAAATGCAACTCGGATAAATCCGAGGTTCTTTTCTTCGGCTGTCCCCCGGATACCTGTTGGAAGACCTGGTGGCCGGCGGATATGTTTCCCACTTCCAATGTGGCCTTGGTGGCTAAAAATCTCGGTGTTAAGATGGATACCCATCTCACCTTTAAACCGCAGATTATGAGCCTGGTTGGTCAATGCTTTGGGGTCCTAAAGACGCTTAGAAAATTTCTTCCCCTTCTTTCCATCGCACATAGGAAAACCACAGTGCAGGCCCTGATAGGATCTAGGCTGGATTACGCCAATGTCCTGTATTTGGGCCTTCCGAAGTGCCTTCTTTCACGCCTGCAGATTGTGCAGAATTCGGCCGCTCGGGCGATCTTTGGTCTTGGCCACCGCACTCACGCTACAGGACTGGTGCAATCTCTTCACTGGCTGCCTATTCAGAGGCGCATTGAATTTAAGGCGCTTACCATGGCATTTAAGACTCTGCATGGCACTGGCCCCCGCTATCTGAGGAAGAGGATCGGTTTTCATATGCCAGCTAGTGCCTTGAGGTCAGCTTCACTGTCTCTCACCACGATCCCAGCAATCAGGCGTGCCCGGATCGGTGGACGGTCTTTTAAATATCTTGCGCTCCTGGCCTGGAATGCCCTTCCACTGTCCCTAAGAAGGAGCGAGAGCCTGATGGCCTTCAGAAAGAAGCTCAAAACATGGCTGTTTGGCCAATAAGCTCCACCTTCCCCTGATGGAGTTCTACGGTTTCGGGTCTGATAGCGCCGGGACACTCTGTTTGAGTAGCTGAGCGCTCAATAAAACCCCTAATAACATAACATAACATAACATTGTTGTGGAGGAATTTGATAAAAAATGTATAAATAAGTACAAGAAAAAGGAGCTACAGCAATTTTGCAAGCAGTTTAACGTTCCTACCACAGGTCTCAGAGTGAGAGAGGACTTCCTTAAAGCGCTGAAGGCCTGGTTAGAGGGGGGTGGTACCGGAAGAGGAAGAGGAAGAGGAAGTGGAAGAGCCCATGAATGGGCACGTGGCATCTCCCGGCAGCAGTGTTTCCTCTAAGAGCCTTTCTCCTGAAGAGTTGGAAGACAGGGAGAAGGAGAGGGAGTACAAGTTAGAGATGGCAAAACTTAAATTAGGAGGGCAGTTTGAGTTAGAGAATGCAAGAAGCAAAAGAGAAGCTGAAATGGAGAGCAAAAGATTAGATTTTGTAAGAGAGAAATTAGCGTTTGAACGTGAGAAGATGTTAAGGGAGATGGAGAATAAAACTAAGAGTTTAGAGTTGAATCCCTCTGGTGGCAGCACTCCATCTGTGCCTGCAGAAAGTAGGTTTTATTTTCCCAAAGATGTGATAAAAGATTACAGTAGAAATGAAGATATTGGTCAATGGTTTAGAGCATATGAGTTAGCATTGTTGGCCCACCGGGTCCCTGAGAAAGATTGGGGAGCGGGGTTGTGGTGTCGCTTTGCCAATGAGGGGAGGGATACCTTGTTGGGCATGCCTGCTGAGGATAGGATGTCTTATACTCATATGAAAGATGCTTTAATGTTGAGGTATGGCTTAACTCCAGAAAAGTACCAACAAGCCTTTAGAGAATGTAAGAAGTTGCCTGGTACTACGTGGGTTGAATATGTGTCCTTCTTTTGCAGAGCCATGGATGGTTGGGTAAAGGGTAGCAAGGTGGATAGTTATGATGCTCTTTATGATTTGTTTGCATGGGAGCACTTGTCTAATAACTGTTTTCCAGAGCTACGCCAGCACCTTATTGATAGCAAGATATCTAACCCTAGAAAACTTGCTGAGGAGGCGGACCGCTGGGTCAGTACCAGGGTCCACAAGGGTCCAGTGGGAGACTCAGCCAAAGGTGGGCAGGGTCCCCAGCAGAAGAGTGGGGGGGACAGGGGTAAACAGAGGGAGTTTCAGAAAGGGCCCCAAAGTAATCCCCAAGGGAACCAAGGGAACCAATGGAAGGGTTCCCAGCCTCCCCCTGTAAAGAAGCCAGAGGTCCCGACAGGTAAACCTGTTCCCAGGGGCCCAATGACCTGCTACGTTTGTAAGCAGGTGGGACACCGTTATTATGATCCCCAGTGTCCCATGAAGGATTCGAATGCACCACCGCGTGCACCCCCCCGTCAGGTAGCGAATGTAGCCCTGGGAGGGAGCGAGATGGGTGCCCCCGGTGGGTGGGGTCCCGCAGAAATGTCCCTGGTCTCTTTAGGAGACGTGGAAATGGTCCCTCCAACCCCTCTGCCTAATAACACTAAGAAATGTAGGCAGTGGGTGACCATTAATGGCCATAGGGTGGAAGCTCTCAGAGACACTGGAGCAAATGTGACAGCTGTCAAGCGTCACTTGGTGTCCAGAGAGCAGGTGGTCCCTCATGCATTCTACCCCGTTGTAGCTGCTGACAACTCACAGAGTAAGTGTGAGGTAGCTCAAGTTCCTTTTGAGTGGGGGGGGGTCTCAGGTACTCTTCAGGTTGCTGTGAGGCCCGCCATGCCTGTTGATTGTCTCCTGGGCAATGAGTTGGAGGACTCTCCTTGGGCTAAGGTGGAACGAAAAGCGCATCTGGAAATGTTGGGTCTGCCGCAGTGGGTGTGTGCGACCACCCGGTCCATGTCAGCTAGTAAGGGTGTTGATGGGGTCCCGGAGCCTGAAAGTATGGCCCAGGACCCAACCATGAAGAGAAGAGGCAGGGGGCGCGGGAAACCGTCCCCCATCGTTCCCACGGTCCAGGAGGGAGCAGACCCTGAGGGGGATGCCCTGGAACCTACAGGGGAACATGTGGCTGAACTGGGAGACCTGCCCGAGCTGACCCATTGGCAGCAGGATGGTGGTCCCTCCAGGGAGGAATTTTGTGCTGAACAGGAAGTGTGCCCTTCTCTTGTGGGTATGAGGCAGCAGGCCTCAGCCCAAACGACAGGTGATCAGTCAGGATCACATTGGATTTACTGGGAGAACGACCTCCTGTATAGCGAGCCTAAGGCTGCTGAGCCTGGGTCAGCCCGTGTGCTGGTGGTACCCCAGTGCTTCAGAGCCTTCCTACTGGGGTTGGCTCATGATGTTCCGTTAGATGGACATCTGGGGCAGGACAAGACCTAGGACAGGCTTGTCACCCATTTTTATTGGCCCCAGATGAGAAGGGATTCAGACATCCATTGTAGGACCTTCCAAACTTGCCAGGCAAGTGGGAAAAGTGGGCGGAAGCAGAAGGCTCCCCTCCAACCTTTTCCCGTAGTCAGTACCCCCTTTGAGCGAGTGGGGATTGACATTGTGGGGCCACTGGACCCCAAGACAGCCATGGGCAACAGGTTTATCCTGGTCTTGGTGGACCATGCCACCCGGTACCCGGAAGCCATCCCTCTCCGCACAGTGACGTCCCCCGTGGTGGGACGGGCACTGATGGGTGTTTTCTCCCGCATGGGGTTCCCCAGAGAGGTGGTGTCAGACCGGGGCACCAACTTCATTTCTAATTATATGAAGTCTCTGTGGAAGGAGTGTGGGGTAACCTACAAGTTTACCACTCCTTACCACCCTCAAGGTAATGGGCTGGTTGAGAGATTCAACCGGACCCTAAAAGGCATGATTATGGGTCTTGAAGAACCAATGAGGCGTAAATGGGACGTCCTCTTACCATGCCTGCTGTTTGCTTACCGTGAGGTGCCACAAAAGTCTCTTGGGTTCAGTCCCTTTGAGCTTTTGTATGGACACCCGGTAAGAGGGCCTTTGAGTCTCGTCAAAGAAGGATGGGAGCAATCTCCCAGGAAACCTCCCCAGGATGTATACAGTTACATGCTGGCCTTTAGGAACCAGACTCGGCGCTTCAGAGATCTTGCTCAGGCAAATCTGGAGGCCAGCCAGGAAGAGATGAAGCGGTGGTACGACCAGAATGCCACTCTGGTTGAGCTTCAACCTGGTCAGAAAGTTTGGGTCATGGCCCCTGTAGAACCTTGTGCGCTCAAGGACAGGTGGACTGGACCATTTGAGGTTGTGGAGAAAAAGAGCGATGTCACCTACTTGGTGGACTTGAAGTCTCCGAGGAACCCCTTGAGGGTCCTGCATGTCAACCGGTTAAAGCCCCACTTAGAAAGGTCCAAAGTGGGCATGCTCCTAGCCACAGATGCTGGAATGGAGGAGGAGAGTGAGCCTCTTCCTGACCTCCTGTGTGCAAAAGAGCAAGATGGGTCAGTGGATGGTGTTGTCCTCTCTGACACACTGACCCCTGAGCAGCAGCAAGATTGTCGCCATGTGCTGGGACAATTCCCTGATCTGTTCTCCTTAATCCCTGGTGTCACTCAGTGGTGTGTCCACGATGTGGACACCGGGGACAGCACTCCTGTGAGGCACAAGGCCTACAGGGTGACTGACAAGGTCAGAGCATACATCAAGGAGGAGGTCTCCAAGATGTTTGCGCTAGGGGTGGTTGAGTCCTCTAGCAGTCCTTGGGCCAGCCCAGTGGTCTTGGTCCCAAAGGCTGCAGCGCCTGGTGCTTCACCAGAACTTCGGTTCTGTGTGGATTACCGAGGACTCAATTCGGTCACCAAGACTGACGCGCACCCCATCCCCAGAGCTGATGAGCTCTTAGATCGGTTAGGGGCTGCCCGGTACCTTAGTACGTTTGATCTACCGTCTGGGTACTGGCAGATCGCCTTGACCGATGGGGCAAAGGAGAGGTCTGCATTCTCCACACCAGATGGGCACTACCAGTTCCGGGTTATGCCCTTTGGGATGAAGAATGCCCCTGCCACATTCCAGAGGTTGGTCAACCAGGTATTGGCTGGACTGGAGGATTTCAGCGCCGCCTACCTGGACGACATAGCAGTGTTCAGCGCCAGCTGGGAGGAACACTTGCGCCATCTCCAGGAAGTGTTGTTGGCCCTGCGCAGAGCAGGCCTCACAATCAAGGCCAGTAAGTGCCAGATTGGGCAGGGTTCAGTGGTGTACTTGGGGCACCAAGTAGGGAGCGGCAAGGTGGCCCCCCTGCAACCCAAGATAGATACCATCCTGGCTTGGGAACCGCCCAAAACCCAGACTCAGGTGAGAGCCTTCTTGGGTCTCACGGGTTACTACAGGAGGTTTGTCAAGGCAACATTGTGCACCCCTTGACCTCGCTGACTTCCAGGAAGCAGCCGAGACTTGTGATCTGGACTGACGCCTGTCAGAAAGCCTTTGACACCCTGAAAACTGCAATGTGTACAGCACCGGTCCTCCAGGCACCCAACTTTTCCAAAGAGTTCATTGTCCAGACGGACGCTTCAGAGCATGGTGTGGGGGCTGTTCTAGCACAGATAAATGAAGAGGGCCGAGACTTACCTGTAGCCTTCATCAGCCGGAGGTTACTTCCCAGGGAACAGAGGTGGAGTGCGATAGAGCGTGAGGCATTTGCTGTGGTCTGGGCGCTGAAGAAGCTAAGACCCTACCTGTTTGGGACTCACTTCCGGGTTCAGACAGACCACAGGCCCCTCAGATGGTTAATGCAGATGAGGGGTGAAAACCCAAAACTGTTGAGGTGGTCCATTTCCCTACAGGGGATGGACTTTACGGTGGAACACCGCCCTGGTACAGATCACGCCAATGCTGCTGGTCTGTCCAGATTTTTCCGCCTTAGTGATGAGGACTCCCTGGGTGAAGGGTAGTTCTCCCCACATTTCAGCTGGAGGGGACACGTGTTAGACCTGGCATCATTGGCATGAGTCTCTCCTCCATTTTTTTCTGTTGGCCTCCGCTGTTTACGATGTTTTTGCTGGAATATTGCTTTGGGCACTGTGCCACTGCTGATCAGTGCCACAGTGCAAGTGCTCCCTATGTTAAATTGATACATTGATTGGTGTTACCATGATTGGCTTGGTTGGCTTACTGTTCAGACCCTAGTCTAGTGCACCGCGTGTGCCAAGGGCATGTAAGTTAACTGCTGCTGGTGGGCTTGCAGCACTGGTTGTGCCACCCACGAAAGCAGCTTATAAAATGTGTCCCAGGCCTGCCACCGCAGAGCCTGCGTGCAGTCCCTGACTGCCATGTCGACTTGGCAAGGAAACCTACTTGCCAGTCTCTAAAACGTTCACTTTGCCACATTTCAGACACCTCTATGGTAGGCCCTAGGGCTGGGTGCATTGTGGGTAAAAGGTAGGTCATGTCCTGATGTGTGTGGCATGACCTAATAGTGAATTACAGCCATTTTAATTTTTCACTATTGAAGGGCTACCTGCCTCCCTTAGGCCAGAATGGGCAGACTGATTATTAACTCCATTATAATCTATCTGACTCAGGGAGCATGGTAGCAGGTCGAGTTTAGTATCCCTGAACTCAGAATTTAATAACACACCCTTTAGGATGGATGTTTTTTAAATTCTGTGTTTGAAAATAGCCCTTTTAGAAAGTGGCTATTTTCTTGTCCAACTATCCACCGGTCTCTGCTGGTTTGGTGTGTGTGTCAGGGGCTGGGTGGCTCCAGCGGTCTGAATGAGTCAGTGTGGGGTGAATGAGGCATCTACACTTAGAGTGGGGGAAGAGTAGTCCCTGATAGCCTGCCCTGCCTGACACAATGCTGGCTCCACCTCCTGCCGGGCGACTGATAGCCCTGCTCCTGCCAGTGACAATACTGGCTCCGCCTCCTGCTGGGCGGCTGAGGACCCTGCCCTGCTCAGTGAATAGGCCAGGTGCCTCTGCTTGGCAACGCCCACAACAAACCTGGGATGGGGGGAATTTCCCTGCTTGGACAAAGGGAACGAAGCAGAAAAGGGGTATAAGAGAAGGACCCCTGAACCTAGAACTCAGATCACTTCTGACAAGGAAACCTCTACCAAGGACAAGAAGCCTGCTGATCTGAGGACTTGCCTCCCCCTTCTGCCAGTGTGCTGTTTGCTGGGGGGAACCTGAAGCTGCTTCTTTATTTTTGCCAAGGAACAAGGAGAGAGGAACTTGGTGTGTACTCTCAAAAGCTTGCTAGAAAATCTCCAAGGGCTGGAAGAGTGCCAGCCTCCTGTTGAAGTCACAGGGCCAAAGGACTTCACCCTCTGCTGAATTGCTGGTTGCTGGAAAGTGTTATTTCAAGTGCACAGGGGAAATCTGCAGTCTCGACGTCGCCGACGCCGCCGAATACAGCTCGACATCGTGAGTAACGGCTCCAGTGTTCCGAGCCGTCGACGCCGGCCGCCGGGCCCGATCGACGCCAGTAGCGACACCAGGAGTAGTGAGTATCGGCTCCAGCTCCAAGTGACCCCGTCTTGACGCCGGTATCGACGCCACTGAGTAGTAAGTATCGGCTCCAGCTCTAAGCGACCCCGCCTCGATGCCGCTGCTGATCGCATCGACTTGACACCCTTCTCGACGCCGTGAGCGCTGCTCCGGCCCGACACCCCTCGACGCCGCTGCGGATCGACCCAAATCCGAGGCACGATCGACGCCGACCTCGACGCCGACGCCGACATCTCGACGCCGTGGATCATCGTTTTCTTCATTTCCAAAGGTACTGTGTTTGTGGGTTCTGTTGCAACTCCAGGCTCGACGTAGCGCTCCTCACGGTCGACGCCGAACCTTGGGAATATCGTAAACTCGACGTTGTGTGACTCCTGTGGGGGTCACATTGTTGCCAAGAACTGTGTTTCAGAAGAATACTTACTTTTGTTGCTAAAGAACTATTTTCTAAGAAGAAACTTTACCTGAACTATTATTTTTCCTTCCAAAGAGTATTTATTAAGATTGTGGTATATTTTTGTCGTTATTTGGTCTTGTGCTAAGCCTTATATAAAAATACTATTTTTATAATAACTCCTGTGTTGTGTCCATTTGTAGTGTATTCACTTTATTACTGTATGTGGTCATAAATGCTTAACACACTGCCTCTGAGATAAGCCTGTCTGCTCTGCCAAGCTACCAAGGGGGTAGCAGGGGTTATCTGAGTGTGTAATCCCCTTGCCCTGACTAGAGTTGGTGGGTCCCTATTTGTCAGAAGTGTATACCTCTGCCAACTAGAGACCGCCGGTTCTAACAGCCAGCCTGACATGTGCACTTCAAACCTCTCCAACCCGATCTGTCTTAAACAGCTGGGTGGAGAGCAGGCACAGGCCTCCTGTGCCTGTAGAAGTGCTGAGATAGCCGGCTCCCACCAATCCTATAGCTTCTCTCATGCTGGTTGACAGCATGAGAGCAGCATCTGGACTGGTTATGGGAGTTGGCTGGGGACCGCACACGATGACTGGAGAAGGACACCAGGCCAATAGGACGTGCAGACAGGTAAGTGAATATTTCCTTGTACTTTAAACATGTAATCAGTGTAAAAAGTAACTAAATCACTGACATGCATTACATTAACGTTTTAAAGTTAAATATTTTAACTCTACAGTGTTGATGTAATCCTTCTCAGCAATTTAGGTAGTGCCTGATTCACAAAAGTAAAGTTAGACAAAAGTCTAACTCAGACCAAAAGTCTAACTTTACTACTTTTCAGTATTCACAAAGGTAAGTTACTACTAGTAACTTTACTACAAGTAAAGTTGCTAGTAGTAAAGTTACTAGTAGTAACTTACCTTTGTGAATACTGAAAAGTAGTGAAGTTACACTTTTGGCCTAAGTTAGACTTTTGGTCTAACTTTACCTTTGTGAATCGGGCCCTTAGACTTTAGGTCTAAACTTAGATTTTAGGTC
Organism: Triturus cristatus; assembly: GCF_964204655.1. Taxonomy (NCBI): domain Eukaryota; kingdom Metazoa; phylum Chordata; class Amphibia; order Caudata; family Salamandridae; genus Triturus; species Triturus cristatus. The sequence goes on from NC_140591.1 coordinate 317,392,736, forward strand.
TAATCTTAGACGTCAGGTCTAAGTTTACCTATGTGAATTTGGCCCGTAGACTTAAGGTCTAAACTAAACTTAGACTTCATGTCTACGTTTACAATTGTGAATTGGGTCCTTAGAGTTTATTGCATGCAAGTGTTTTAATTTCCCCCGAGTCCGAGTCGGCACCTTTAACCCATTTGCTCACCTCACCACTTTCAATTGGCACCAGATTTCACTGGAATTACCTCAAGAAATCCCGAGGACGCATACAACTCATCTAATCAGAATAATGTGATACCAAAATGCTCCAAACGTTTGCACCCATGTAAGCATATACTGTAGCTCCAATTTAACATGACTGTGTTGCAGGTATGTAGCAATCCAAAAGAGGGCGCCAAACGCTCGTTAAAACTAACAGTGTCAGCTTTTGATATTAACCAGAACGAATCTTGCACGCTCTGATAGAAGCTGTAATGAGAATACGTCTCGGGGATATGCAGCTATATAGATTTATTTGCAGAGCGGTTTCACTAATTATGTCTTCAATTTGTGAAAATGCAACCTATGGTTTCGCAGCTTTACACCTCAAAGCCTTGCTACTCAGTAAATACATGTTTCGTCTTTTCCAAAGAGTTACAACATAACAGAAACATTTAAAGATACATCTTAGCGGGGAAGAGAATACATAAAAGAACATGAAAATGCTGGTTTGAGGGAGAGGCAGAGGGATGAAGAGGAGGAAGGGTGAAGAGGAGGCAGGGAAAGAGAGGGAGAGAAAATAGTCAACCCCACGCACTGCAAAGCAATGTTTGTTACTCATCCCAGTCAGAACAGTGTGAGGCCAAAAAGCTCCTGGGCGAGACAAACGCAAGAATAGGGGGAAAGCCATCAGATCAAGAGCAGACAAATGTGACTGACGACTAAGCCATTCACTCGCGTGAAAGGGGCTGACCGAATGCCCCTACTAAGTATGTATGAGTTTTAAATAGGGCTATCGGTTTTATGGAAAAAAAAAAAATTACATTTCCGTTTGTATTTATCCATATTTCTTTTTTGGCCATTTTATTGGTATTTATCCATATTTATTTTGTGTTTTGAGAATAAATTGAGTCTTAAAATGGTACATTACCACGTTTATTTAACTGGTAAAGGAGTTTAGCAAATTAAACAGTCAAATATAACAAAACACTAGACCCACATGTAAATATAGCATTAGAGTCAAATATACGTTAACATACGTTTGTATTAAAGGAAATCTCGTCCGTTTCTTTACCTCCCATGCTGTCTGCTCTGCTGTTGGCCAGGAATTCGCGGAAGACAGCATAGCAAGTCACTCACAAGAAAAACAATTTTCAGTATTTTTCCGCTTTTATAATTAAATACAGGGAAGAAACACATTGATTCCTGTCTGTATTCATATGTAAAAATCAGTAAAAATGTAAAACTGGGACCTTAGTTACAAAGGTGTCTGTAGCCGAGACCTACAAATTAATTATAGCTTTGTGGATGTCATACATTTAACAAGGCTTCGAATGCCAAAGCTGGCCATAACACAATGGTTGTGACAATGGAAATGACAGCAGGCACCAGTGGTGAGGCTAGTATGTTAAGCATAATCACAGGAAGTGCACCTATGCCTCGGTTCTTGAAGTATGTGCTCTGTGCAAATAGCTTCACACGTCATGATGGGGCAAGAAGTAGGAGGGAGGTGGACCAGTGACAGGCCAGTGAACCTCAAGTTTATTAAGGGTTCATCAGGGCTCCCAGTACCGAATGTCCATAGTGCCTGCCCGCTCTGCTGCAGGGGAAAGTGCACTATTGTTCATGATCGCTGGAGACTTCCACTCCAGCGCCTACACGCCCAGAAGCAGGCACCTGGCCTTCGAGTAGGACCGCTTACCATGCAGAAGAAATGGGGTCTGTCATCAGACAGACAAACAGAAAGGATCATGTGTGCATTCTTGCATCTTATAGGCAACTGGAGACAACTGGGAGTGAGAATTCACATATTGACAAGATAAACTTGTAAAAGGAAGACATGAGTCTAGACTGCCTGTCTGAAAGTGCTGACACTTCTTAATGTGAAAAATATGACAAGAAGAGGAATGAGTGGCAATGTGACAAATAGCATTATCCATCTGAAGTACTGATGTGAGTTCTGGAGAAGGCTGTGAGATTAAAAGAATAGTATAAAACAAGTTAATAACACATTGAATGAGCTCAGAGCTGCTTACAGTGAGATTATTTCATTGCAGAAACCAAGTGGTGCATTCCTTCATTTCCTGAGGCGAGCACTGCAGCTATCCCAACAGAGTGTGTCTTGTCTTAAACTATACCAAGGATTCATGGCATCCACACCAACCGATAATATGTGTTTGGCATATTATTAGTTCTAACGTCCGCGTCCGTGTTTTGCATCCTTTGATGCTTAGGTCCAGGTGAACTCCAGGACGGGACAAGGTGGACAGTGGAGGGTCACAGGCATCTCAGAAACGTCCATTCTGCAGACCCTGGAGTCTGGTCTGTGGGGCCTGGATGGAGCTCTTCTTGCCCCAGCACCTGCCTGTAATGACTAAGGCTCTTTCGAACCAGGTAATGATTTGAAAGAACTTTCTAAAAAACACCAAATTGTTCTTAAGGTTTGGGAATGTGGTAGCCTTGTAGTTAATACTCTCACGCGCATTAATATGTTTGCTCGCATAGTTTAGCTCAACTTTAATAAAACTTTACTGGGTTGCAGTTATGCAGTACTCCACTAGAGGGCTCTATATCCCCAAGAACATTATCTGCGTATTTTAGCTTTGCATAATAGTTACAAAATTATGGAAACATTTAAAGACAACGCTCTTGCGTAGGTGACTCAATTTGTATACATCAGAGAGGTATACTGTATACATAAAAGAACAAGGGGTCCTTGGGTTGACTGGAGGCAGAGAGAATACAAGGGGGTATGGACGAAGAGGTGGAGCAGGGAAGAAAAGGGAGAGAAAATAGTCCCTCCTGTACACTGTAAGGCAATGTCTACCCTTGGCAGTACAAGGATGCACCACCCAATCATAACACTGAGTTAAGCATGTTCATGGGCGGGACAAACACAAGAATAGGGAGGAAAATCATTGAATCATGAGCAAGGACACAATGCATCTTATCATGAGCAAGGATGTGACCCAAAGCTTATTCCAACTAGATGTAATGTTCAGAAGCTGTAAATCTGCATACTGATGACTAAAGCTGAGAATTAAAAAGTGTAACCAGGTGCCTATTACATGCCAGAGGTTCACTATTGGTGGGTCAGGGCCAAAGATACTAATTCATTCCAATCGATTAACCAATGTAATCCCTTTCTAGAAGTGTCTCACCAAGAGTAGCAATAGAAAGCAGCCAAGGTTTTAACCTTACCTTATCAAGAAGTTCATTGCCTATAGCCCCATATCATTATACCATATCATCTGTTAAATAATGATTGTGCTGCCTTCGGATTTTGGTTGTTTTTGTCTAGTAAGAGTATGTTTGTGACCTTGCCAGGCACAGGATTCTGTTTCACATTTACCAGGCAGCGCCTATATTTACACAGGCCCCCCTTGTTGTAGAGGTGTATTCGATATGCATCTTCGTCCACTTCACTTTCAGAGATACCCCTCCTTTTCCACCAGACTTAGAGCATTGACCACTCTACAGGTTGCAGTCAGTGTACACCACAGTGATTCCCAATACCTGTGTGTGCTGACATGCAGTCGTCAATGCAAGGTCTTACATGTGGCACAACCTCTGTCATTCTGTGAAATCAGTTTTGCGTCAGCGCAAGAACCAATGAAATATTCAGACAGGTGTTGATATTTGCAAAGGGGGAAACAAAAGCATCTCAGTATAACAAATGGATCAGCCTGTCGTCCAGTGGTGGGAACACCACTGCCCCCCCCCCCTTTTCCCGAATGGATGAAACATCCAATGATAAATAATTCCAGTCCTTCTTTTTGAGAATAACGAATGGCTCTTCAGGCTTTACAGAGAAAAAGTGGGCTAGGAATTGCCAGTGAAGGGGTGTCCAACATGGATCCAGGTGAGCCAGATCCATGCCAGATGTTGAAGATAACCACTCACTACATGCATGATCCCTAATTAGAGGCACTGGTGTATGTTTGTCCCTTGCAGATTTTCTGAAAATCTGACAGGGATATTACCCTTGTGGACCAAAGGTGGACAGCACTGCTCTAACAGGTGTCAAATCAGCCTAGGATTGTTTTATGCATGGACCTTTGCATGTGCTAAAATAAAATATTCTCCCAGCTCGACCAGAAGAATTACCCTCAGGCAGGTCTCCCCGCGACCCCGTTATGCTACTGTGATTCAAAGGTGTCAAGGGCACGGTTAGCAGCCTCAACCCGAATCTGAAACACAAGGCCAGGCCAGTCCCAACCCAAGCTCAGTGTAGTCAGCCATGGGAAGAAGGCCCTTCTATTGGCCCGCACAGCCCCTTTCGACCCCCAGCTCGCCCTATCATGGTCCACCGGCCCCACTACTACCCTTACGCCGATCCCCTGCACACACCCTCCATTACACTACCACGGACACACTTAAATACATAATCTAGAAAATACGGAGAAAGAAATTCATGTGGATGTAATGTTTCTGGATTTAAAAAAATGTTTAGTTAGAATTTCTTTGCTGGATTATAAAATAAATCCTGGAGAGCGAAGTACGTTTCCCTCTATGAAGTTTATTCGTCCAATATTTGTAAGTCACTCTGATGCTTCATTGCCATTACATGCCGGCTGGGGAGATCCCTCAAGATTCATCAATCTCACATTACACGCATCTTTACACACTTCTTTCTAATGCATACATTGCTAGCACTCATTCCTTACCTCTTGGCTGGTTAGCTGGGCTCCCTCAAGACATCTCTGCTAGGTGCTGGGCAGCAGAGAGAGGAATGCTGGGACCTGGGGGCCAGCAGGAGTGGTCACTTATTACTGCTGCTGAGTAACCAAGGCGGATTAAATGTGCGGTGTAACTTTCCACAGCTCCCTTAAACATTAAACTGTGGGAGCTGCACTTTGATCTTGTTTTTCTTTAAGCTAACAGTATACAATTCCTCCTTTGCTGTAATGGTAAATAAATAAACGAGTGTATAAGGTGTCACAATAGTTCTATTTCTTGTAATGAAAGATCACCCTTGGGCCTTGATGCTAACATCTAGCAGTCTCAAAGTGCAGTTATTCACCGAGGTTAGAAATGTGCACTTGCCTTTCAGTAGTATTCATTGTCATTTATTACATTTCTGTTATGAACTTTAAAATGTACTTTTATGGGGGCGTGGCCAAGATGGCGGCCGAGTAGGACGTGCCTGCTCGCTTCTCTGCTAAACCGCCTAGGCCTCGCCGTATTCTCAGCATAAAGCACACCGGGAGCAACGCAGATCTGTGCTCCTCCCGTGCTAAGGGACACCGGAGACATAGCTGCCAAGGTTTTAGATTGCTATGTGTGACATTTCCATAATTTCAGAGCAATTATGAGTGACATTTCAAAGACTATGAATGACACTTTCTCGTTAGCAAAATCAAGCAATGACGACGAGAGAAACATATAAATATCAGAAATTGCACCCATTTGCGCAAGAAACTCTAAGAAGATCTTAAAACTGCTGTAAAGCACCAGACACAGAAGGGCGCCAATACTAACTAAATGCTGGAGGTGCCGGCGTGGTCTCAGGTACTGACATGACACAGCACTGCTACAGGTTTCGATGTTTATCTGTGGAAAAATTCCTATTAGACTGGACCATGAGAATCTCGCACTGATATAGTAACTGTATGAAGTCCTTGTTTAACTTGCTATGAAAGAGTGTAATTTATCGTGCAACGTAGAAGGCCCTTTCCAATTCTATAAACGTGAATCTATGCCCGATTTTATGGAGAACTGTCTATGGTTGCTGTACTTTAAACGAATCTATGACGTTATTCCGCAGCCTTTTTCCATGCAGGGAATCACAACGCGGTCGTTACAACGACCACGTTGTGATTCCGCATACCATTACTCCGCTAGTCAGAACAACAACTTGCGGAGGGGGGGCGCTGGATGTTGGAATAGTATAATTTACTATTCCAACTCCTGTCTGTGCGGACACTGGGGAAGGTGTTGGATTTTAAATCCAATCCCCCCCCCCCTCCGCAAGTCGTTGTTCCGACTTGCGGAGTAATGGTATGCGGAATCAAGACGCAGTCGTTGTAACAACTGCGTTGTGATTCCCTGTGTTGAAAAAGTTTTGGGGTAAACGTTGTTTACCACTTTAAACTGCTCAGAATGTAATTCTGTATTTGTACTAACTTCTGAGTAAAGCCTATCAGTAGATTATTGGTAGTCATCTGTGACTGGACAACTTTACTCAAGTGATGAGGCCACTGGCGTAACGAAACTCGAGGGGGGCCTCCCTGCAAGGAACGTGGAGGGGCCCCCGCCGGGCTCAAGCAGGAGCTCTGCGGCCAGAGTGCTGTGCTGAGGGCCCCCCCTGGAATTTAGGGGCCCACGCTCAGCGGGGGCCTGTGTTACGCCCCTGGATGAGGCTTCACTGATCACCCCAGTAGTGAGAAGGGTCCTGGCAAGAAACTTCACCGCTCCTAGGCCGGGTATTCTACTCAAAAGCAAAACTACAAAATAAGCGGAAGGGTCTCTAGGCGTGGATCTGCTGGTTGACAGATCAAAGTCTGTGGTGCGCATTGTTGTCAGAGTTTTTTGGCTTCTCTTTGGTTTCCATTATTAAAGAAAATGCACAAAAAATAAGGCGTCCTCGTGGGACTGCACTGTAACCGCCCTTGTCACAGCCATCATGTGAATGTTTACAGGACCTGGCTTGTTTGTTTCTGTGCCACACATAGATGTGTCTTCTCTGTAATGCCTCATTTCCAATAGCCTAAGAATAAACAGTGGAAACCCCCTCTAATGCCAGATATACAATTGCAGTGCTCAATTCTTTTTCTGCATATGCTCAGATAGGTTTGTTTTATTTATTACTTTGTGATTTTTTTAACTGGCATGAGAAAAATAATTAAGTGACGAAATAAGCAAAATTAAAAAACAAGGTTCTTGAATGTATTAAAGTGAATGTTATAATGAATATAAGTTTATGAATCATTTTATATGTTTTATATTTGATTGTTAGGGAGGGCATACCGATATTTTTTTGTTGTGAGTATTAAATTGCTTAATAAACAACAATGTTAAATTTAGAATTAGTAGTGCGGAACTTATGTTATCATTACACCTGTCAAATGCCTGCATTGTTACTTCAATGTGTTTAAGAGTTTTGTGAAAACCGTTTTCTGTACAGGAATATTTATGTTTATTTCTGTTTAGATACTTTTACAGACTGTCTTCCTCTGTTCGAAATGAAATCCTTTTGTCATCTGTATCTCCGTGTTCTGGCAAGCGTGGGTGGGTTCTCCACACAGTAATATAAGGCCACAATTGTGTGGCAGCGGTGACAGGGCAGCCAGCAGATCAGATGTGACTGAATGCTGCCAACACAGCAGGCGAGGACACATTTTTGCCACTATTACTATACTTTGCTTTCCAGGCCTACATTGTTAGGTATTGGCCGTGGGTTATATTAAATGAGGGCATCCCTTATTAACATTATGTTAAAAGGACAGTTATTATTATATGCGGTCTCCTCCTAGCTTCAGTTTTGGATTCACCTCACAGAAGCTGCTCACTTCCACCTAGCCTTTTAGCCTCTGCTTAGATTTATTTGTATAGTGTATACAAGCGCACAGCCTACCAACACACAGTGGAAGCTTGTATTACAATCACAGCTTCCTTTCAAAATCTGGGAAATTTTATAATAATGCGACTCCAGGTCGACTTCAACACATTTTTAAGTCTCGCATGGAGCAGCACATGCGCTGCCTCTACGAGGCATCAAGTAATCAGTATTACTACTGAAACTCCACCCATTGCATTTCTCTTTGTTTTGTGGCTTGCCATTGGTGGAATCTGGCATTGTTGTTCTTATCTTGCTCATTCTTGGCTGGTGGTCCGATACATCACTTCCTTTTTCTTCCGTTTCTGGAAGAAGCAGCATCGACCAACTACAGTTAACTTATGCTGCTGGCACTGTTCCCAATAATGCGTGCGCCCGCAAGCGTGCGCACTTCTCTACTCCCGAGCGCGCAGTGCCATGTGTGCAGCACGCACAGACGGCACTTCCCGTGAGAGAATTCGCGCCGCTGCCACTTTTAAAAGGCACGCGGCACGAAAAACTGGCATTTCCAGATTGAGGAGGACGGTGGCGGCGGCGGAAGTGACCACTTTGCAGTGGAACACTCGGAGCGGAGGTAAGCGTAATGTGGCAAATTGCTGTCCTTTTGTTTGTGCTTCTGTATTGCCCTGAAGTGCACGCACTGATTGCTGTATTCTTTGATTAGTAGAGCGAGGCTGCGGGGGAGATTGTGTGCCCTTATTTAAGTATTTATGTTAATTGCAGTCCCTTCACGAGCTGCGATTAACATGAATACTTAAATAAAATCAACGCAATCTCCCCCGCAGCCTCGCTTTACTATCAGAACAATACAGCAAGTTTAAAACCACGGCGTGTGCTTTTTAGGGTAATCGGCCTTGTTTTCAAACTTCCTGTATTGTTCTGATAGTAAAGCGAGGCTGCGGGCAGATTGAGTGGTTTTATTTAAGTATCCATGTTAATCGCAGCCCCTTCATGAGCTGCGATTAACATGGATACTTAAACAAAAGCACTCAATCTGCCCGCAGCCTCGCTTTACTATCAGAACAATACAGCAAGTCTGCAAACCAGGCCGATTACCCTAAAAAGCACACTCCGTGGTTTTAAACTTGCTGTATTGTTTTGAGCATAGGGTGACCAACCGTACGTAATTTCGGCCGTCTGCCCGTTGTCCGTGAAGGATTCTTTAACGGACGCCATTTGTCCGTAATTTAAACCGGGCACCCCTCGCACCACTCTAAACCTGGCACAGCTTCCACCCACCTCCCTGCTAGACTCTGATGCTGTTGAGGTCGGGTGTAACAGACTCCGATGCAGTACCAAAGCTCAGATAACCAGCAGCATTGGAGAGACACAGCGGGATGGCAACCCTCACACTAAGTTTGTGGTGGTTTAGTCTTGTATAGTTTTTATTGTTTATCAAAGACCAAATTACTGTTAAATTGGTCTTTATTCCAGTACTGTTTTCCTTAAGGTTTGGGAAATCCTACCTACACTCCAGTACACTCCAGTGCCCTGGCAATCCCTGATCTTGGAATATTGCTGTCATACTGGATCTTTCTGTTATGTTTTACTTTCTTATTGGACACTTTTTTTGGAACTTCCCTACCCCTCCCCTGTCAAGGGTTTGTTTTTGATTCTTGGAGCTGGACTCTGCAATGCTCATAGCTATTTTAACCGTAGAAAATTAAAACCTTCCTGTGTAATTTAAAGATTCGAGGTGACTGGAAATCCTTGGTAGGGTGTATCGCTCGAAGACTCGAGCTGTGATATGAGAACCTGAGAATCCTCTTCATGTTTAGGCACCATCACGTTTGCATTTCTTTGCGTGTGTTTGTGGTGGATGTCTGCGATAATGGCCATGCTAACATTTGTACTTGCTCACTCGTCATTGCTTGCTACCATCCTTCGGTACAACCCATCTAGCACTCTCCAATGGCAATATCCTGTTCTAAGAGATGGGCGAGGGAAGCAACATGAATGTTGTCACTTATTAATTTTGAGTGGCAGTGGCAGTTAAACCTAGTGGAACTGGTTTCTCATGATGCACTTAGCTCAGAGTTTTCCCTTTACTACGCTGTTGCAGAGTTGTCTCATTCCTGTCCCTTTTCTATAATTCACTACACCCTTCCTGCCCGGTTATTTTTCACTTCCCATGCACCTGGATGCCAATTTGATGTTTGGGGTACTGCTTCAAACTGGATTTTACATTGGCTCGCTCCCTCCCACCCTCGCTTTCTGGCGAGGGCCTGATTGAGAGAGAAAGAAGAGCGCACTTGTTAAATCAAGACTGAGATTGTAAAGGGGGCAGTGGTACACACACAATAAAATTCTCTTAATCAGCATTTCGAGTGGGGATGGGGCGAAAACAAAAATAGCAGATCCTTGTTGATTGTGCCTGTCAAACAAAATTGTACAATTATCTTGGAAATGTGTTTAACTGAAAACCTTGTTCTGCCACCGCAGTGCTGTTAATGAATCGGCCCAGTATTGGCATAATTGTAGTCTCTGTTTTCATTCCTAATTAGGCAATTATAAGGTCTACTGATACTTATTAATTCCTTTTTTCATAGCCTTTAATTGAATTGCAATGTTATGCAAATTATTTTAAAGGTGCAGTCCAGAAAGTTAGAAATGAAGCAGATAATTGATAAGTTGTATGGTTAGATTTTCTTTCATTGATAATACCAACCTGTTTGGGTTTACTGCAGAAATGGAAATTTGAGGAGACTGGTAATTTGCAAATTGTATTTGGTCTGAATCTGATGTCCATGTGAACTAATGTTAAAGATGGCTTGAGTGCTTTACCTTTGTTGAGAAAATCAATGACCAGAGAGGAAAGACTGCCTCCGAGTTTCAGTTGCCACTGAGGGCTTCTCATCCTGGCTCTTCCACATTTGCGTTTGCAGGCAATAAATCTGCAAGATTTAATTGGATTGATAGATCAAAGTTAACCGAAGCCTTTCCTGCTTTAGCTTCTTAAAGTGTACTCTGCATTTCAGGTGCGTGTCCTGGATGGTGACACTAGGAAAAATAACCATAAAGCAAGCACAAGTCAACAGAAAACACATACCCTAACTTCACTTACTGTGGTAGGAGAAACTTGACTTCATTCTGAACCGCAATGGGTCTCTGATCCTGTTCCCCCTCCTGTAATGGCTCCTGCCTCCCCCCCCCCCCCCCGGGATGGCTCCTGCCCCCCCCCCCCCCGGGGTGGATCCCGTCTCCACCCTGGGTGGCTTCTGTCCCAGTCCTGGAATGGCTCCTGCAGCGAGGGTGAAGTTCTTGATGGGCCTCTTCTCAAAAAGGCTCCGCTCAAAATTAATATAAAAAGTTGGGCGAGTGAGTAAGTGAAGGGATGGCTGGATGAATTAGTGAAAGGGTGAATTGATGAATGAAAGATTGAATAGATGGATAATGAGAGAGGATGGATGGATTGATGAGTGAGTGGAAGGATGGATAAGAGAAAAGGTAAATAGCTGAAAGTATGGGTGGAAGGGTAGCTGGGTGGGTAAAAGGGTGGATGGATGAGTGAAAGGATGGCTGAGTGAAAAGGTGGATGGTGGGTGGATGGATGAGTGAAATGATGGATGGATTGATGAATTAATAAGTGCAAGGGTGAATGGATGGACGGATGAATGAAAGGGTGGATGTAAGGATGGATGAGTGAGTGAAAGGGAGGGTAGATGGACAAAAGGATGAATAGATGAGTGAACAAGTGAAAGGATAGATGGATGAGAGAAAGGATGGATGAGTGATAGGGTCAATGGATGGATTCATGAGTGGGTGAGTAGATGAATGGGTGGGTGGATGGATGGACGGAAGGATGGCTAAGTGAAAGGGTCGATGGAGAGAGAAAGGGAGGATGGATGGATGACTGAAAGGGTGGATGGGTGGAAGGATGAGTGACTGGGTGGATGGATGAGTAAGTGAAAGGTTGGCTGGATGGGTGAAAGGGTAAATGGCTGGATGAGTGAATGGATGGGTAGAAGAGTGGATGGATGAGTGTACAGATGGATAGGGTGAAAGGGTGGATGGATGGATAATGGATCGATGAGTAAAAGAATGGATGAAGGGATGGATGAGTGAAATGATAGATGGAAGGATACATGATAGGTTTGCAAATGGTTGAATATGTTTGGATATGGCTGGGCTTATGTATATACTATTGCACGACCTCCCCTGATGTGTCTGTAAAACTTACCTATTGTCCTGAAGTTTTGTCCTGAATTTTGACCTCCTGTCCTGAATTTGTGTCCTGAATTTTGCCCCCTTGTCCTGAATTTTTACACTCACCTTCCTGAATTTGCACCAATGCCAGTTGGTCACCCTATTTGAGCAGGCAGCCTCGAACACTGACTGCTCCCGGGTGAAGGACGCATCCCAGCTCAGTGTTCCTTGTGCTTCGTGTCCTGTTCTCCCCAAGCGATGAGGAGTGGCTGAGAGCCTGTGACTACCAGGGCTGATTTGGGCTGCCAGTCTGGCCCTGCATAAGAGCCCCTCTGTGCCCACGTCTGATTGCCTGTAGGGTGACCAACCTTCCCTTAAGTTATTTTAGTATGATGTCTGTAAGGCGTCCGTAATTTGGGGTCCCCAATTACGGACGCCTTACAGACGTCCTACTAAAATCAAATTAGGCTTATTCCACTATTATTTGGTAGTGGCTGTAGTCGTGTTGACTAAATGTCGCATTTGCCAATTCAGTGGCGCTGATTAGTTCAGATGCGCCCCAATGCACAGAGCTAGTGAAACAGCACTTTCGGATGAGCGATCTTGATCCTACATCGCCAGCCCAGAGTCCTCAAATGACACGTTCATTTTTAAGGTAGCCTGGTGACATGAAACAGAATTGTTGATGCCGAAAGTGCTGTTGTTCTGACAACCAGAGGCGTACAACAAAGAAACAACCATTCTATGATTCATATTTTTTTTTTGGGACATTGTTTTTATTATGTCGGAAAAAGCAAACAAAACACCAAAAATAAACATAAAAGAGCCATACATCATCATAAGTAATGCCAATATTACTTGATAACATCCATCGCCAGCTATTCCGTCACACTTAGATTATACATATTTATACACAAAATTTCAGTTCTCCCCGACTTCATCCGCCCCACTCTACCCATCTTCCCCTGTACATTACGACTCTTCCCAGTAATACCAGGATAGCCTTTAGTCACTAAGCTCGGATTCAGAATCTTCTGGTGGTGGGGCGCATATGTCGCCCCGAAAGGTGTTCCAGTTACCCCACACCCGTTTCCATTTGCGTGGGCATCCCCTATTGATGCAGACTGCCTTTTCCGCCACCATGGTGCTGGCAAGGTCTAGGCACCATTGCCGATGGGTGGGGGCCGTGCGCGCCCCCCAGCGCTGTGCGATGTTTCGTTTGGTTAACGCGAATGTTAATGTCGCCCATTCTTTCGCCGCGTGACCCAGATCTGTCGGCTCCCGCACATTCAGTATGCATCTACGCGGTTCAGGTGGGACCTCAATTCCGCAGACCTGAGTCACCGTGGCCGCCACCTCCCTCCAGTATTGTTGTATGTTCGGGCAGTCCCAGATAGTATGATAGAATGTGCCTACAGATCCGCAGCCTCTCAGACAGAGTGGCGTATCCGTCCTTCCTATTTTGTGAAGTTCCGATCTAGTGAAGTACACTCTGTGCAGAATTTTCAGCTGTATAAATTTTAGTCTGGAGGAGGTCGCTACCTCTCGCGGGGACGCCACTATGATTCATATTTATAAATCCACCTGATGCTTTTGAGAACTCCCTTGGGCCTTATTACGCATAGAATGCAAATTTCTTGTTTGCACCAAGGTGCACCTTTAAATAGGTGCGCCATGAGCACACAGAGAAAGTGCACTCTATTACAGTAAATGCACTGCTCTCAGGGCAGTCATGGACTAGGGCTGTTTCAAAGTTACTGTTTCACTGTGGCGGCGACGCTCACCAGCACTTTAAAGAAGGATTAGAGATACCTTTGCAGGAGGGTGCAGTGACTGACTGTACCCCCCTGCAAGCGGATGTCTGGGGAGTCCATGGGACCTTCTTTCCCCCCTCCAGACAGCTGCCATCAGGGGGGATACTGATAGTTCACCACTTTTTTGTGTTACACTTTAGTCTGCCTCCTGACAACTTCTTTAGCTTTGCGCCTGCGTCCATAATACAGCGCGGCACAGAGGCTAAGAGATTCCCTCATTTCCACTGGCCTTGCCTTCATGAAAATGAGGGAATGCCCTCTTGAGATAGAGCTGGCACTACATGCGCGCAAGCGCTATCCGTATTACAGAAGGGTTTGCACAAACGTTTGCGACCCCTTCTGTAATACCAAAGTGCCCTGGGGGTGCTTAAAGTGGGTGCACATGCCTGGTGCGCCGCTGGTGCAATTTCCGTAATATGTCCCATGATGAGGTAAAGTATGGCGGATATGTAAATACAAGCTGTTCCCACAGACTAAAAGATGCTCTTCGTTTATTCCAAAAAGCACCTTAGAGCCAAAGAGGAATCTTGCCCATGTAAACCGAAGGTCCATTTCAGACCAAAGACAGATTGACAAGGCAGTGGATTTATATAGAATTCATGACGTTTTAGATAGTGCCCAGGGTTGATTTGTGGCTACCTCCAGTTGCTAAACAATTTTTGCATTGTTCAGCATTTCGGGCATCACTTGTGCCTTTTGCTTTCCTAAGTGAGAAGGGTATGCCCAGATGTGGGTCCTGTGCTCACTGCGCCTTTGGATTTAAGCTAGCCTGGCTATTAGGGGTGATGCACTCAAACTGGTCCCAGAATGCTTGTTTCCAGTCCAGGGAGGACCTGGCTTGGCAGTTCGGGATGGACTGTTCCCATGAGGAGCAGAGTCAAAATCGATTTGCATATGGTTGTGTCCAAACTGGTCTTTACATCTTCGTCTTATCTTGTCACATTTGCAGTGCATTCCAATGTCAAGCTCTCGTTTCAGAGGGGGTTTGGTGTTTACTTTTCTTTCTCTAACTTCAAAGTGAGAGAATGTATGTCGCAATCCAGCTGAGCATCCATGTAAGAGAAGAGGGTGTAGGATTTGTTTTGCACTTTGTGATCTGCATGGTTCACCTGCTTTGCATCAAGCATTTTGACCTCCTCAAAACTTCCACTAGACAAAAAACAGATCTCTCTGCAGCTGGTCCATCAATCTCCACAGCTATCCGGCCAAAGTGAAGTGGAGAAGCCAGTAATGATCCCAAGTTTTCTGGTACCACATTGTTCAGCCACTAAATGTACATACTACTCCAAGTCCACCGTAACCCCTCCCAAGTCCCTGACCACTACCCTGCATGCTTCAGTGCGGCCCTCTGTGGCTGGATTGTGTGGGGAGGTGCAGATAAGTTCAGCCTAATGGATGCTAATAATGAAGCACAGGGGCATGTGCCTATTTGCCTAAACTGGAATCCCAGGTAACTATTTGGTCGTTTTTCCTATTGGAGATTCTGGGCCAGTCCCATTCATTGTTTGGAATTCTTAGAGCCTTTGCTAACCATCTTATCTTCAATTGCAGGTTTGCAGTCTGTGATGTATTTGGGTTTGAATGGTCAGGCGTGAGTACCCACAAAGACAAGGTAATTCTGTTTATGTTCCACATTAGATTTGGGGGGTGCTGGGTAAATAGATTCACAATCTGCACCCCTTTTCTTTTGCAGGTTTGTCAGACCGTGCTACAAATACAGTTGTAGAGGCAGACGTAAGTACAGGCAGAACAAACAAGTAATTGTTTGGTAGAGTTAAACTGTGGTGCATCTTGTGTATTGTAGTATAACAACATCCCTTACCCATGTTTTCTTCTGTTGTAGGTTTCGCAGACAGTACCCCACACATTTGAACGGGAATACGTGAGTACAAGCAGAGCAGGTAATTGTTTGGTAGAGTTAAACTGTGGTGCATCTTGTGTATTGTGGTATAACAACATCCCTTACCCATGTTTTCTTCGATTGTAGGTTTCGCAGACAGTACCCCACACATATGAACGGGCACACGTGAATGCAAGCAGAGCAGGTAATTGTTTGGTAGAGATCCCTTATGGTGCACATGGTATATTGCTGTATCACAAATTCACAATGTGCTGTAACAATCTTTACTTCTATTGCAGGCTCTACGGACCGTGCTACATTTAAGTTTGAAAGGGCAGGGCAGTGAACAGAAAAATCCAGGTAATTACAATCTACGTTTTGCCGGCGATGCCTCAGTACTATGTGACAGATTGCAATCATGAGCATAGGCATCAACTTTAGCCATGTTCCTTTATCTGCAGGCTTTGTGGCATAGCAGGCTAAACCCAGTTATCACAAATATGTTCAAGCACAAGGCGGTACCTTCTGCAGAGTGTGATGCTTCACCACAAAGGAAGAAATGTTGCCTTGTATTCAAGGAAGAGTGGATGAAAGAAATTGTGGAGGCTGAGACACAGACATCACGAAGCAAGGTTCACGTGCAACTTGGGGAACTACTTCAATACAGTCCAGACGTGGGCTTGATTTGCAAAGCATGTGCCGAAGCCAAGATTGTTGGGGACTTTTCTACAGGGAAGAAATGGGGTGATGGCTGGAAACAGGATTACCTGAAACGCCATCTAATTAGCAAAGTTCACGAGTCTGCCATGGTGATATTGAGAAACAGAAGTGCTGCTGCCAGGTTTGGTTTTGGAGTGCGGGCAATGCTGACGGAAACTGCCACTGACAAAGCAACAAGAATGGAAGTAGTTGAACGACAAAGATCCCTGCCTGAGGAGATAAAGATTCTCATCAACAATGTGTTGCTGGCAGTCAAGATGACTACTTCAATGTTATCTGTACAAGACATCCATGACCACCTAGCTTTGTATGTGAAGATACCAGACAGCTGGAGGAGCAAGAACTATGCCTTTGAGTTCCGTGAGGCCATCAATCGCGTGATACACTGTGAAGGTATGGCAGAATTTCATAACGCTTTGTATCACACATTGATAATTGATGAGAGCACAGATATTTCTGTTACTAAAATGCTCATCCTGTACTGCAAGTTCTGACCTGTAACCTCAACAGAGCACAAAACACTGTTTGGGGGCATCGTGAAGCTGACTAGTTGTAATGCTGAGGCGATCACTACTGCTGTGAAAGAATTCTACACTGCCAATGAACTGGACCTCATGAAAATGGTCATGTTCACATCCGATGGTGCGTCTGTGATGCTGGGTAAAAATAATGGTGTTGCTACTCGCCTTAAACAATCCATTCCCCATCTAGTTGAGCAGCATTGTGTCGCTCATCGAGAAGATTTGGGAGTTGATGATACCTGGAAGAGGGTTTCAATGATTAAAGAGATGGAGACATTATTGAGGACTGTCTACGCTGTGTTCTCCAGATCTCCTGCAAGGAAGTCCAAGCTGGATGAAATGGCATCGGTCACTGATTGTGAAGTGGTCTCTTTTCGACCATTGAATGAAGTCCGGTGGCTTTCAAGGCATTTTGCAGTTGGTGCACTAATTTGGAATTATGAGGCTGTTCTTAAGTACTTTGAGCATGAGAAACTTGAAGAGAATGATCCAGTTGCTAAATATTGTTACAAAAAGCTATCTGACTCAAACTGCCGTATTTCCCTTGCAGTACTTAATGACATTGTGAGTGAATTTGCATCTTTGTGGAAAAAAAAGTTCTTTGACTACTGTTGAAGCTGTACAGTATGCAAGAGCAAAGATTGGCCAAATTAAGGAACAGTATTTGGGGGACACTGTCTTTTGGAGCAGCAATGTAGGAGATATGATAGTGTTGTACAAGGAAAGGCAAGAGTTCTACAGTGGGCCTATTTTATCTTTTGTTTCCCTTCTTTGTGAGCACATGCAAAAAAGGTTCCCTGAAGATGAACTGAAAGAATCGGCAAGTTTTGAAATCCAGGCAATAGCAACACAATCACATTTTGATTTTGGGACTGATAATATACAAAGACTTGTTAAAAACTATAAAAATGTCTTGGTCCTGGGTGATTGTGAAACACCAGAAGATGTTGTTCGACAATACAGAGATTATAAATATGTGGTGGCAGAACATGTAAAGGGTGGGTTATTTACCACCTTTCAAGACATGGTGAATTTCACTGTACGCAATGCTGCTCAGTATAGTGTGGTGTCTCAGCTTGTTGATGTCTGCGCAACATTTCAAGCATCTAGTGCAGATTGTGAACGAGGATTCAGCCTCATGAATACTATCGAGAGTAAATTGAGGAATAGACTGGAGCAGAAGCATTTGGATATGCTGATGAGGACAAAGGCCTACCTCCTGAATGGGAAAGTTGACCTTGATAGAGTTTATCAGCACTGGATAAATGGCAAGGATCGCCGTGAGAAGCAACCCTGTCACCCATCTAGTGATGCCACTTGATATGTCTGAACAGCCCTCTCCCACAGTCCATGTTTGCCTGGATGTCAAAGTTTTACAAACTATCTCTGGCGGGATAGCCCAACATAGCTTTCACATCAAATTGTAAATATGTTATGTTATTTTGTAACTCATTGTGTATATGTGATATTGTATAGGCTCGCAACATTTACCCACCCAATGAACAGTGCTCCAGTTAAGAATATTTAGTAAAATCTAATGATGGTACCACCGTTGGAGTCTTGTGCTTTTCTAAACCTGAAGTGTACTTGCCTGTGTAACCAATTATGTCATGGCGTGTTTATCCAATTTGCAAACCGGCCTTAAGACCGTTAACGTGGTGCTGTATGTGTGTAAATGCACCATCTTTTCACTTTTAAGTAAACGCTTGGATTGACATTTGGCACTGCACATGCGCGCGGTCTGGTTCCTGGCGCACATAGCCATGGTTGCAGCGCACAGAGACCCTCCACTGCTGCACACAGAGGAAAAAAATTAGAGGGAACATTGGCTCCTGGCTGTTATCTTTGTATTTAGGGACTACTTTTTAGGTCTCGCTGAGCCAGTGCATGTGCTGCTCTGCGAGACATTTTGTGTGGGGGCTTTTAAAAGTCCTACCACAGGCTTTTGGCTGGCGCAGAGCGTGCGGTTACGCGCACAATGACGAGCAGAGGCGCCATATGGCTTTCCTCTCTCGTCATGGTTTGCGCACACCAATTGCCAGCCTGCGTGGTTTTTTTAATTTCCTTTTTGCGTGCGCGCGCGTGCGCTTACAACTCCCGCTTCTCCCCCTCCCCCACCACATATCGCGCGGCCAATGCTTGTTGTCTATAGCTTTGATGCGACGGCATTAGACTCGAACTAAATTATATATATTTTTTTGTGACCATGCACTAGTTCTCTTCTTTGGTTTATATTGCATTAGCAAATACCCGATTAGTTGCAACAAATGTATAAGAAACTGATTTACAAAGACATAGCAGTTGCCCTTAACAGCTGAAAGAAAGTATGTTTTGGTAGGGGGAGGTTGGGTGATTTGCTGAGTGCCAGTGTGTGCTTCCACAGAATATACTTTTGGTCTGGAGCATGTGACTACATGGGCACATGACAAGAAAAATGCATCTTCTTTCATAATTTCCGCAGTTCTTTTTTCTTGCGTGAATTAATTTGTCCACGGTAGAAAATGTCACGTTTCCTCTGCCAAAGTCACGCTTCTACCTTTCAGAGAGTTGATAGACTAGGGATAAATGTACTTGAACGCCAATGCTCCCCTTTGTCAAAATTACGGTATTGTTTCTTTTTAAGTCTGGCCCGACAGCGTAGTTCGCTGGAATAGCTGTTGTTTACTATTGTTTTACACATGCAGAGTGGGCTTTGGGTCCACGCCAAAGGAGTCGTATTTTCACCACATGGTATTGGCTCTGTGGCGTATCGTTCCACCTCCGAAGGGGTGCTTTTATTGCAATACACGAAGAATCTTACATCTAAAAATGTATTTGCGATTATCACATATTTAATTCAATCTCATACTTGTGTTTTATTTATAGAAGCAATGCTTTTCATTGCAGTGTCCTGTGTTAATGTTTTTAGTCTGGCTCGTTAGTCTGCCTATTTAATTGTCTCTGAAATTACTGTTCAGAAACTGCTGGGCAAGATTCTTGTAAACTAATAGTTAAACAATTCTAGCCAATGTTGTACTTTCGTTTGTGTGTTTCCCTCGGTCTTTTGAATGTGTAGACATATTTCTAGCTTAAACTGCTGTACCTTATCGAAACATGAATATTTCCTTGTCTCAGAAGACAAGGAAAGTCTGTGCTCTGGGACTCGCAATGTTCTCATCACAGGGTGTACCACCATTACCCTGTTATGCTGGTGTAGAAACGAGTAGCTCAAAACATTTACTTGAAAGAAATTTGCTAATTCTTGAAAGCAACGCACAGCCAAACAGACCACACGTCAAAGTGTCATTATGTTCTTTTATTCATTCTGGTTTCATTTGATAAGGGTAAAAATACTGTGTCTGCTTTCAGTCCATTATAAATAATTTATGATTCAAATTATGAAGGCTTAACACAGCTTTTTTAAATTGATCAAATGACAGAACAAATGGATGATTTTTGGAATGGAACTTGTTGACTGTGTGGGAGAGGTACTTTTAAGAATTAGCTTGTTTCTGTGAAGTACATGTTTTCTTGCATGATTTTATGCTCCCATTATTTCCCAGTATTGGTATTTTTCTATTGTGACATACACTGCCAGCCTCCAACTTCAAAGTGCTATGAGCAGAAATGCACCCCTTTATGTTTTTGTCCTATAAACATTTTATCTATAGAGTACAGTCCCATTATCTCATTGAGTGTTGCCAAAAAGCATAGTGTTATATGCTAAATTGTTTGTAGCACGCGATACTTAAAGCGTGCATTGACTTGTGGTGTTTTCTTTTGTATTCCTGCATCCTTCGTGCACAGCTCTGCGGTCTGCAAGTCAATGTTGCTGAACCAGCAGTTTGTAACGCCATTCAGCAACAGAGCTGTGGGTATGGAGTTCGCTGAAGGATGGGCTTCATAGAACTACTTGACTCATAATAAATAAACTTCTCTACAAAGACTTACGTGCCTCCTTGGATCATTCCTCCGTTTCATCATATAGTAACTCTTATATGGAGGACTTATGTGAGTGTGTTCTTCTGTGATGTCCTGAATAGTCTAATTGTGTAAGTTCTAGGGAGTTGCTGACTGTTAATTATGTATATGCTTGTGTACGCATTTGTATATGTGCAATTTGAAATGTCTGTACATGCGTAGGATGGTTTCTAGAGTGTGTGCTTGCATGTGTGACTACATGTACATGTGGTTTGGAAATAGCACACACAAATCTAGTCAGGCTCAAATTCTATGTCAAAGCGTTTGTACATTAAAGCCAGATTGTTTGCCTTCAACAATGCACATTATGAGAGTTGCTTGGACTTGTGATAGTTTCAGTGGTTCATGAACAGCTGTGTTAAGATCTATATTGTTTGCATTAAGAGGTATATTATGTACAACTGCTGATTACAAATTTTGCAGCCCTCCTTATGCACTGTGTCTGTGCATACACTAATTTATTACAGTCCATTCCATTCTTCTAGTTTATTTCGCATTATGTCAATGCATAAAAAATGTAAATACAAATTAAAACCTTACATCCAATAAAAAGATCTAAGACCATACATCATATAAAATCATTTCCATAACTTCATAATTTCTTAATTCCCAAATAATTTCAGTCCATTAAAATATCTGTGAAGATAAACGTCAACGCCCTGCCACCGCCCATAGGTAAGAGGCGAGAGTATAACACATAAGGGTCTGGGAGCTATTGGATAAAGTGCAGTGCAGGCAAACGCTGGACAAGATTATATTTCCGTAACATCAGAACAAAAAAAGGTTTCCTTTGGGGGTCCAGAAAAGGTGCAGAAAAATAGAATGTGTAACATTGTTTGAGCTGCTCTCCCATTACAAGGGAACAATGGTAAGTCATTCACCGAGTGTGTGTTAGCCAGGAAACCAAACATTACAGGAATATAATTCTGCCTAAATCTAATCAAGATATATCTATGCTGTAAGTTCCGTACAAAAGAAAGGTATGAATGTAATATATATTTTAGGGGGGTGGAGACTATATGCAATTATTGTAGTTTTTACTTTATTCTTTTCCCACGTATCATTTGCCGCTTTTTTTAGGTAAATCTTTGTAAATTTTTCCTTTGAGTACGAAGCACACCGCAATGGCGAGTAAAATAAGTCTTGGAGTCGAGATGTTCTCTGCATATTCTAACCAGGGGATCCTATGGACGTTGCCCAGTTTTAGGCAATTGCTCAGGATCGCCTGGTTTAGTTGTACACATTGTCTTTTCCACATGGAAAGCCATGATAACAGTTTGCTTCCTAAGAGCGCTCAGCTAACTTTCATTATCAAATGAGTCCTCAACCTCCTAAGACTACAACTGTTTTCTGACAGTAACTATGTCACTCCCTTCCTAATCTGTTGCACCCTTCAAATTTATCACCCCCATTTCACCCTGTTACCGCCCCTTTCAACTCTTTTGCCCCATTTAACTTTTGCCCTTCTGTATTCCATCTCATGCTCCATTCGGTTCGTTCCTCTCGTACGGTCAGCTCCATGATCTTTCTCTTTTGCCTCCACAATGCTTTTATGTTGCCCATCCATATTCAACACCACCACTTACCATATCATGCTCTTTCACCCCCACTCTAGTCTGCTGGCTCCCATCCAACTCTATTGCACCCCATCCAACTCCGCCACTCCCCTCCACTCTCTGCTCCTCCGCCTTTCGGGTACCTTCCCTTCCTCTCTTGAATCTTCCTCTGGCCCAGTACGATCTGTGGTTCCCTGTTTACAGCTACTCCATTTTGCATTGGACTCTTTAGCACCAGAGTATCTTTCAGAATGTAAATTCAAGACTACAGAACCAGCAAGACCAAAGGGAAATCAATATAACGACCGAATGCAAATCCAGAGAATAGACAGGAGGCTAGTGAAATCAAGGTAAGATTGGCCAAGTGTCAGTCACCTATCCAGGTCTAATTGACTTGCTGCTGATTTTAAATCCATCCAAATTCTACCTGCTGTTAGGTCCACCTCTTTCAGTAAATTTTTTTTTTTAAAACTGCCTGCATTTCCTTTTTGCCAGACACACAATTATTTTCACAGTGGCGACTCCTCTGCTAAGGCGGAGTTGCGTCGCCCCACTACTTTCTGCAGTGGAAATAAAGGAAAAATTAAATGATAATTGGTTATTTTCATTTTATGTTTTCCTGCTGCGGCATCTTGGTGGGGCTGTTCTGCTCTCAGAGTAGTGGGAGAGGAGTGGTGGGCCCTCTGTAAATGCGCAATGACTGATTGGCCTGCCCTTTCTGGCCAGCCAAAACGTTGTGCGTACTTTGCATGTTCATCAACCAGGCTGCCAGATGGAGAACGTGCCCCAGCACCCATTACCTGTCTGAGTACCAAACCACGGCACTCAGACCAATCACAACGCTGCATTGCAGTCTTGTGATTGGCTTAGGGGAGCCTGGACACCTGGGTGCTTCCTGTTCCAGAGCAGAGGGACGTCGACGAGGAGTTAAGTTATTTCTATTTTCCTTTACCTCCTCTCCTACCCCAGCCGCCCCAATCCGTACCAGCCGCCACTGTATTTTCAGCCATGTTCTTAAGCTGTTAAGAGTAGGATGATTTATTATTCTGCATGATGACACACTAACTCCTCTTTCGGATTAGTATTCCCCAGCATACGCCTACTGCAGTTTCCTTTTGTCATGGTTTGAGAATGTCTCACATGAACTGTAGAGGCGTGATACAGTGTTTCATAGGATTATGTTCATGTCGCAGTGGGTAGTTTTGGAGGAAGTGCTCTGCTCCACCAGCTCTTAAACTTGTGCATTTGGTTAGTCAGAGGTAGTTAGTGAAGTATTCTTTCTTACTGATGCAGTTAAAGTCAGTTTACATCTTTTACATTAGTTTTAGTTTCTATTTTAGCATAATTCTTAATGCTGGTTTTCACTTAACCTTATTATTATTAAAATGTACTAATAAAGGAGAAGATGAGAGGAATGCAGTGAGTAAGAGGCAAGGGCAATTGACACAAATTACCTGCTTTTTAGGTCTCGCCTACGCAGCATGCATGCGCTGCCCGCGCTGCTTAGGAAGAGACGTCTTGGAATTGATTTGTTTTTTCGGGCAAAAACGTGAATGCGTTGCATTGCTTTCAATGGCAACGTGTGCACGTTTGGCGATTCCCTTGCGGAAGCGAGCTTTGGCGACATATGTTTGTAATATTCTGGTGCCCCTGCTTGCTCCCGCAAGGGAAACGCTGTGTGTGTGTGTGTGTGTGTGTGTGCAAGCGCACCACTACGTCCCTGCGCCCATCCTTATCTTGTTTTTGTAGCCTTGCATTCTGCCGAGTCCCCCCGACCAAGTCACCCAAAGATGCTTACCAAATGAGCTCACACCATGCGTGCACGACTTTTGGCAAAGACTAACTGGTTTAGCAGTTTAAACGTCTTCAGAAGGGCATGAAGGCGTGAGAAGAAGGCATTTTCAAAGAGCCATATCCAAAGTTTTTGTTTCCATTCGAAAAAAAGTTTCTTGACAGGCAAATGCATGCTATCTCACTGTTTTCCATGCCGTTTGTGCTTCCTTCTCTCTCACACTCTCATCTCCGTATCTTCCACTTTGACACTCCTTTATCCCTAGACTCTCTCGCCGCTCTCCTGTCTCTGTTGTTCCCTGCTTCTCAGTCGGTTTCGTTCTCTAGGCTTCCTCTCCCTTTGCTGTCTCTATTGCTGTCCTGTCGCTCCCCTCTCACCAGCTCGCCGTCTTGGGTTACTCTGGGTTGCCTCCCCCGTCTGGCTCAGACTTCCAGCATTGCCTCCCCTCCCTCCAGACTCTGGCTCGTCTGCCCTCGTTTTCTTCCTCAGCCCCAATACTTGCTTCTTGCTACCCCACTATCTCCGCTTTGTATTCTGTTTTGCTATCCTGCTTTCCCCGATGTTCTCACAACTTTTTCTTCCACGGGCTACTGCTCTTGCTTCTTTATCCTTCCTTTCTCTCTCTCTCTCTCTCTCTCTCTCTCTCTCGTTTCTGGCTGTCGCTCTAAGTCAGAAAAGTAAAATGCCTCCTACTTTGAACCAAAGCAAGTGAGCCGATCCTCCCTAGAAACGCTCCCCTGTCTCTTCCATCCAAGCATCTATCCTTTCACCCTCCCATTCAACCTTTATCTTTCATTTCACCTTTACATTCTATCACCCATGAATTCTTTCATCCATCATTCAGTCTTTCATCATTCCTTCCATCCACTGGCTATTCCATCCGTTCACACATCTATCATCTACGCATTCATCCATCCAGCCACCCATCATTTGACGAACCCATTCATCAATAAAGCCTTTCATCCATCAATTGACATTTTGTTCATCATTACAGCCTCTCCGATTTCTATTCACTTTACCATCCATCCTCTATGATTTCCATTTACTTTGCCATCCATCTCAGATTAGCATTTACTCTGCCATCCACCCATACATTCACTAGACCCCCCCAACAGCACCCCGCCGTAGCATGACACCTGTAGCAGAAGCCAGCGCTCCATACCCCGCCCTAACAGAAAACCCCGCAACAGGTACCAGCACCACACCCAACAAGCATTGGCATAGCCAATAGTTCTCGCCTTTGGGACCTTATAAGTATTTACTTATGCAGCACAATATCCTTGGTGCAACAACATTAACTGTTGCTTGGCTAAACACTTATAAGGTCCTAAAGGCGAGACCTGTTGGCTATGCCAATGCTTGTTTTCTTTGCTGCTCGCACACAGGGAGGCTCGAACCCTGTTCTCCTGCTCCAAAGTCGGCAGAGTTGTATGTTGACCCACCTCCTGGCACCGTTTGTTTCACTTGCTACATTTCGTCTCAACCCAACCTCAGCCTGGCCGAATGGGGGCGCAAGGCCGTTGAGATCGCGGAGAACGAGATGCCGGGGCTGATAAAGATGAGCGAGATGTACTCGCAGTCCAAGCCTTTTAAGGGGGCCCGGATCGCAGGATGCCTCCACATGACCCTGCAGACTGCGGTTCTCATAGAGACCTTCGTGGCACTTGGTGCCGGGGTCCAGCTGCAACATTTTCTCCACTCAGGATCATGCTGCTGCAGCCATTGCAGCGTCGGTAAACTGTAATGCACAAATGATGAAATGACAACGGGCAGCTACTCCGTCTCCTTCCTCCAAGGTCACCAACTCCTCACTGAAGATGGTTCGTCACTTGCTGCCTTTTCACTCTGGACTGAATTACTCTAAACCCATCCTGCGCATGCGCTTGTCACCAGCTGCTGCTTCCTCTGTGCATATCTGCAGGCAGTGTTGTCTGGACACGAGACAACTCCGTGGTACAGACAGGGCTTTTTGTTACAGTGCCAATGTGTATTAAAAAAGAAAATGTAAAAATGTTTTTTCGTGCCTGGGGCAGTTTTGCAAGCATGCTAAGGGCTGCACTCTGATTTGCTGCTCAAAATGCAAGGATTTCTGAATTTGTCTACTGTGCTTTTCAACTTCACCCTGTGCCCTTACGCATGCCACTTGTACGTTTAATGTTCTAGTGGCAGGGTTTTTAGAAATGAACTGTTTCAAATAATACTGTGCTAGCTAATTGGTAAATTCTTAAGCTATACTGTACTCTACCGTGGATATAATATGGGGCTCATCTCGAGCACTGGAGTGTCAAGTACCAGCACTTAAAGCCATTCGGTTTCATCAAACCACTGCCGCTTGTTCCCCTCCCGCCCATAAAAGCACTTAATCTCTTGCGGCAAGTTCAGTAGTATTGAAAGTTACGAAAACTCATACTGGTGGAGAGATTTTTTACCATTCCACACAAAACAAAAGCGCTTCATGGTTCTTGCCAATAAAGTGGGCTCAGTATTGCTTATTGGTCCTTGCTACTGGCTTTAAATTGACACTTAATAAAACATTTTGACTTCTGTGCCTATTCCTTCCATGACCATAACCTTGAGCCTCCTTGAATTACTGTAAAATTGAGTTTTTATATATGCGATTGGGGAGGGAGACGTGATGCATGCACTAAAAGCTGAGAAATGTTTTACAAAATGAAGGTGTTACTTTGCGGGGAAAAAACTGACTTGTACGAAAGTAACTCAGTAAATGCCCCGATTACTTACCGGTAATCTTCATTACTTCCTCGCCACATGACTAACAAAGTGAGCTTCAGCTCCACACCAGAACCCTCCAAAGCAAAATAAGTCAGCCTCCCATGCCTCCCATCCCTCCCCAATATGGCCGACCCAGTACACCCATGACCTCTATAAGAGGCGGGCCGGCCCAACCCATCAGCCTGAAACTACCAAGCATAACCATGAAGCCGATAGCCAGACAGGGAGGGAGGGATGGGAACTCATGTGGCGAGGAAGACTATACTCGGAGTAATCGGGGCATTACCTCCTCGTTAGTCTTCCTCGCCACATGACTAACAAAGTGAGCACATACCAAAGCCAAGCGGCTTCATGGAAACTCACAAGAAACCAACAGACCAGAAAGGGACCCCTACGGAAGAGGGTAAACCCAACAGGCCAGACGAGCGGAAGAACCACCCAAGAGAGAGGCAACCACGAGCAGGAAGAACCAGCCTGGGACAGAAAGACAACGGGAGGCCCGAAAACCTGGACCCCCGAAACACAAAGCGCCGCCAAAAAAACGTGCCCCCACCAAGATCGAAGGAGGACAGACAAAGAACGGCACCAGACCGCACGGAGCCAAAAGCAACCGCAAACAGGACCCGAACAGAAAGCAGCAATCCGGTCCAAACACCCGCCCAAAGCGAGAGGGGAGCAAAACCCACACAGAGCACGAGCCACTGGAGCTCCAAGGAACAGAAGAAACAGAGGCGAACCACCCCCAAACCCAGGACCGGATGGGAAAAGACAACAAACCCACCAGGACCGGAGGCAATCAAGGGCAGCAGCCAAGGAACCAGAAGGAACCAACCCAGACCGGCAAGAGTTGCAAGAACGGACGGAGATGCAGAAAGGAAAACCGCACCCCACCCGAACAAAAAGGAAGGTCACCCAAACCCCACCAGCAAGGAGAGGCAGGTGAGACACGGACCACCTCCGCCCAAAGGATCCCCGGAAGGAAGAGCCTCCGCAGGAAATCGCAACAAAGGACCCCCCCCAACAAAAACACTGAAGCCCCAAACAGGAAGGCGAACACCCACCAGGGGACCTCCTGCACAAGAAAGCAGAACAAACCCAGAAGGAAGGGAAATGCAGAATGAACGAGCGAGACAGCCCAGTGCAGGGGATGAGCAAAACCACCCCCGCAACGTGCCACAAGCAACAAAGAGCCGCCGAGGCGAGAACCCAGGAGGCCAAACACACAAACACAGGGGCAAGGCCACAGGCAGCAACCCACCAAAAGGCGAGAAAGACAGAGGAGCAGGGCGGAATGAGCCCGAGAAAAGCCAACACCCACAGGGAACAAGCCCGAGCCGGCAGGACCCAGTGCTCCAAAACCAGGGCGCACAGGGAGCGCCAAACCGCGGCAGGACACGAAACCCCAGACCCGAGCGAGCAGGTGGCCACAGATGACCACGGACCACTGAGCAAAAAAAAACACCCAGATCCACCATCCGCAGGAGCAGAATCGGGAAGCACCAAGGCGAGCCCCACCAACAGGACAAAGAGCCCGCCCAGGTGCAAAGCCTCCATCCCGGATAAGAAGGCAGAAAACACCAGCACCGGGGATGCAAACTGGAAGAAAGCGACCGAGGCAAGCCTGCAAACCCCTCCGGAGAACAAGGCAGCGCACAAACCACCCAGGAGAGCAACAAGAAGCCCCCGCGGGGCAGGGGTGAAAACAAGCCAAGAAATGGCCAACAGAAAGACATATCACCCAATCCAGCGCAGACAGGGAACCCAGCACGCCCCACAGGCCGAAAAGGTCGCCAACACCCGGAAGGGGGAGACCAGAACACAAAGACCACCGGCCGCACCTGCAGACCGGGCGGGGAAGGGAGCCACCTGGGCAAGAGAAAGGACACCCACAGGAACAAGCGTAGCCGAGAAAAAGCCCCAGAACAACCAGACGGGGAGGACCCCCAATAGACAGACCGGGCAAACACCGGCCAACACCCAGGGTCAAGAAGCTCAAAACCCACCCAACGGAAGGACCACACCAGGGCAGACAAAGCAGTCACGACCAGCCGGGGGCCACCAGACGAAGGGGGATCGCCACCCAAGAGAGGAGACAACCACAGCCCGCGGGACAGGATCCACACAGTCAGGATTGCATGCAACCAGTGGCACGGGACACACGACTGGGCAAACCCGACACACTCGGGGCGACAACCAGGACAGAAACCGAACACTGTCACGCAAACACCCTAGGACAGAGAACTGGGCACAAACCCAATAGAAACTGAAGCATACTACCCAGCAAAAAAATACCACCAGGTAATACCAGACACAACGAGCGCTCGGGAGCGTGCGGGGGAATACACAGCGACCACAACTGGCAAGCAGACACCCACCAGAGACCTCGGAAAGAGGCTGGAGAAGCGAACACGCACCCCATGCACCAGCCGAGAACCGTGACAACACGACGAGGAGGGTGCAAGGGACGCTGGCCGAGCCACAGAGCAGGAGGAGGGGACACCACCGCCGTAGCCCAGGACAAGAAAAGCCAGACTCCAGGAGCAGAAGCCAAAGCTCACCCGGAGACTACAGAAGCAGCCCGAGAAGGAAGAACAGGAGCAAACAGAGGACCGCCGCAGGCGCCCACAGCCCCCGGAGTCCCCGAAGGCCACACCAACCAGGACAGACCCAGCACAACAGCGGAGAGCAGGCAGAGGACAGGGAGGACCGCCGGACCAAAACCGGAAGTGAAGGCCGGGCAGGGGAAAACACACACTCCACCAGGCCAAAAGCCCCAGAATGCGCGAACCACCAGCACCTATATGGAAAAACACAGTCCAACAAGAGGAACTGAGAACCACCCTACCGAGAAGAAAAGAGAGACCGAGCAAATACCCGGCAGGGCCCAAACAGCGCCAAGCAACGCACGCCACATGAGACCAGGTGCGCGCAGGGCGGAAGGCCGACGGCCCTACAGCGACAAGACCCACAATCAACACCCACAGACGAAGGAAAAGTATGAGACCGACGAACACAGGCCACCACAGCGGAAAGCAGAGAGAGAATGACCCACCACACGGGAAGATCAAGCGAAGCACACAGAGACACGGAACCGCGAGCGCCGGTACCCAGACTGGAACCCAGCCCACCAGCGACACGGGTGGCCAAAGCAGACTCCTAACAACAAAGGAGCGACGCCTCGAATCCCAAAAAGCGTGCAAACAACCACTCCCCACCAAGCAGAGCGCGAACCCGACCCGAAGGCACCGGAGCGTGCCACACGAGCACCAGGGAGAGTCAGTGACGTGCCCAGGAGCACAAGACCTCGAGCGTCCCCGCCGAGACCCAAACACGGCACCCCAGTACCGAGGACGACCCTACCAGCTGCAGGAACGAAAAGCCGGGAGGGAACAGCTCACCAGCGTAGCCCAAAAGTCTGGAGACGCCGGGGAATGAACCCGGGACCACAGACATGCAAAGCATTGGCCACCACCGAGCCACCTCCCCACGTCACCCAAAAAGCAAACAAGGAAAACCCTGACAAGCAAAACAAATCAAGGACAGCACCGGAACTCACGGCCGTAGGAGATAGAAAATGCAACTCCCCATGGCCTTCACATGTAGCACAAACAGACAGCGAACTCGACCCGAAGGCGATGGAGCGCCGCACATGAGCACTGTAAACACAGTACACAGACAGGCACAGGGAGATCAAGTGATGCGCACAAAATCATAGGACTTGGACGCGTGTAAACAATGGGAAGTGAACCATGAGAGGAAGAGTCTCAGACCTGAACCATCAGGCCACAGTGACTCAGAGGCACGAACCCCGGGATCCCGCACAGTGTAAGTCACTCCCCACACACCCGAACCGTTGGCGAATCACCAACAAAGAACAAAGCACACTCACCGGAGGAAGCTTCCCCGCCACCCAGCACAGCCACAACCCCGAAATGTAAACGCGGAGCAACAGCATACTACCACGGCAGCTGGAAACAAGGCGGTCCGGCCAGCCGGAACCGCAGAACCGGAACGGGAAGACGGGGGAAGACAGGCTCCTCCCCTCGGAACCAGCGAGGAACACACGCCGTCAATGTCCAACGGGGGAAGACAACAGGACGAAACAGCACGGCCACAACCCACGGAGGCCTCGGGAAGAGAAACGGGAGACCGGGACAAGAGGGCGCAAGTAACAAAACTCAATTACGAAGGGATCAGCCGATAACCCAGCTGCCAGTGAGCAAAAATTAGGCACCAAAGAGAATTTTAGGCATTGAACCTGTACCCTTTAGAGTACGAGTCTCAGACCTTAACCATTAGGCCACAGTGACTCTCCAAGCAACGCACTTCCTAAGAAAGAGGCGCTCGAGTCCCGGATTCAAACATGCTCACGCAGCGCACGATCAGACTCGATCCCCCAGCAGCCCGAAGAGGACAGAAGCCACAGGGAACGAGGAGTGAAACCCACGGGGCCTCAGACAGAGGAAACCCCGTACCTGAAAAGCAGTGGCAAGATCAGGGCGACCTGACGCGCATCACCCCCAGGCACAGGGAGAGTACGTGAAAGTATGCACACGACCACAGTAAATGAGGTAGAGCCAGACATAAAAATAATTCCCAACCATAGCAGAAGGAAATACTATCGCCCACACTGTAGCCCGGTTTGTAGGAAATTCTACCCCGAGACCGAGCACCCAGTGACACTGAAAGACCAGGGTCGAACACCTAATCCTCAGAGCAAGAGTCAAAAACCCTAACCACTAGGCCAGAATGACTCATTTCCCAACCAGAGAAGCAGAGAGAGCAGCCACCCGGGAAACGAAAGCACACCCCGCCAGCTGCCCCAAAGGAGACAGCAGGGCCCAAATCACAGAGCCCGCTAAAGCAGGGCATAAAGCCAAAAAAATGGAGGGGTGCAGGTAGCCCAAGAAGACTGCCCAGAGCCCGCTAGAGCAGAGCTGTGAAACCGGACAGAGCATGGGCTAGAAGGTGGGGGAACCCGAGTGTGAGCCCGCTGGAGCAGGACCTCCCCCCCAGGGCACCGGGACCCGCTGGAGCAGGACCTCAGCCCAACTTACCTGATCAGACGCTCTGGAGAATCTGCAGCGCAGAACAAAAAAAACAGGCTGATGGGTTGGGCCGGCCCGCCTCTTATAGAGGTCATGGGTGTACTGGGTCGGCCATATTGGGGAGGGATGGGAGGCATGGGAGGCTGACTTATTTTGCTTTGGAGGGTTCTGGTGTGGAGCTGAAGCTCACTTTGTTAGTCATGTGGCGAGGAAGACTAACGAGGAAGTAATGGATATTTGCCGGCAAAAAAAAAAAGGAATCTGACTGTTCTGAGCTGCCAGTCTATTTGATCCCCAATCGGATGACGATAGTAGTAGTATCCGTGTGTGCAACTTCACAAGTGCCGTGTAACTCCATTGGCCAAATATAAAGCACATACCATTAAATGTGTTTTGGCAACAAATGACTAAGCTGTGCACATTTTAATAAAGTGGTACCTTGGACCATAAGCGGTCGAATGGTTACACAGATCAGTGGCGGAGGTGACTGATGTGAAAGAGACCGTACAGTAATCCCGCAGCAGGTTGCTTATAGATAGGGCCACTATAATTATGCGGCAGGGGCTGACTACATTTTGTGGTATGATTGATTTATGTGGCAAGAAAAGGCAAATTATGCAGCATAATACAGCACACTGAGCACCGAGCTAGGGGTGCCTTTTCCCTTTTTTCTTCAGTTTTTTGCAATCCACGGTCCAGACGGAATTTTCCCCTTTTCATTGGGGGGACGCAAAAGTGAGACAGCTGCCGCTTCAAAATGGGTGCAGTAATGGGGACGTTTTCCTCCTTGCAAACGAAACAAAAAAGACCCTCAAAAGGTAAGTCTCTCTTTCTTCCAGAGCGTGTATGCTTAGAAAACAGTGTCCTTGAAAACCGAGTGGCGATGATAGCAGCCAGCTTTTTGATTATTCCAAGGAGGCGTAATTCTCTTTTTTACACATAGGGATAATTGATTTCTCTGACGTGTTTAGTAGAAAGGAGTAAAATTTGTGGGGTTGATAATAATGAGCATGGCATCAGATATCGTGACAGGTGTGTGTAGATGTTGCGTTGCCAAGTGTAAAAATGTGTACGCAGCACCCCATAACTCCAGGGGAGCAGCGCTGCCAGAGAAGACCGGTGTTGACACCAAGCTCAAGCAGTGCATGCAAAGTCGCTGCACAGCACAAGTGCCCCAGACCAGTGCATGGAGACACAACAGCCAGTCAGTTGTGGTGCTGTCGTGGTTTTCCCGGGCTTGTTTGTTTTAGTTTTCTGTGCTTCCACATTGTGCTGCTTGCTCGTCTTGCGTGGCTAGGCGGCAGAGGCTTTCTTGTGTCAGCATACAAAATGGGTTACCAAGTTGTTAGCAAAAGAATGTTACGGGACTGAGATTTGGAGATATTCTCATGGTAAGGAAATTTTGATAATAGAAAACGCATTTCTAGCATTGGCAATGTCCATACGTCAAAAAGGTGACACCTATTGGGTCTGCTATTGTTTATTTTATTTTAGCGGCAAATTGGTCACGTGTGAACGTAACCTCTACACACCACAAATGAAACTTGAAAATGCTCATAAATATTTAGTACGAGAATAATCTGAATGCTATGCGCTTTGCTCAGTCTGTAAATAATCCGCAAATCCGTTTTACTAGGTTTACTAAAATGTTCATAACATATTGCACAAAAGCACTGCTTTAAATTCTTATCCTTCAAATACGTGTGCCTTTGTGATTACAATTCGTTTTTTTTCTGTAGAAATATTTTTCGGTTTCCCACTGGTATTTATTAGGGAAAATAATACAGTAAATTCTAAAGAGACAGAACATGAATTCTTGATATTTCAAATTCCAGTCGCTTGCAGCTGATATAGAATTGCAGAAAATGATCGATATAAAAATATATTTTAATTCTGGATGTTTTATTAAATTGCTTAGTTAAGTTACTGTTCTTCATGCTTCTGCTCCAGTATGTTAAGCAATGCTCGGTCTGCAGTGCACCTCCCGATCTGAGGGTGTGTACGAAATCTTTGGATTACATGCTGCATTGCTAAACACTGCTAAGACTTCAAAGGCAAACATATAGATAAGACATTATCATTTACAACACCAATAGCTCTAATTCTTTCAAATGCGAGACCTATTGCATTGCAAATGCTTGTTTCAGTAGTGGGTTCCCCGTCCTGCGTCAACTCCGAGGAGTCGAGGTCTGTGCTGTTGTGCTCAGCGCCGTAGGAGGTCTGAGCTGAGACGCTGCTGGTGTTGTGCTTCTCTCGGTTTCTGGGTAGTGGGCCTCCAGGCGCTGAGACACCAACAGTCAGGTTCAGCGCAATGGTGTCTGTAGGAGACAGTGCTCAGGAGCGCGACCGGAGCCACCGGGCAAGTGTCCCCCTCGCGCTAATAGCTCAATGCCTTTTTGTACCACCTTTTTACTGTATTTGTCACACACATTTCCACCTGAAACATGGCAGTGCTCTAACAAACATGGCACGTGTGCCCTACGTCATTGGCAGCACAGTGATTCAAGTGAGAGGAGTTGAGTGCCAATGATTGGCGGACAATACAGTGACAGTTACGCACATTTATAATATTTCTATCTGCTCAGACAGTTAAAAAAAATATATTAACATAACTATTACCGCCCGGTGCGAAAGATATGTACGCTGACGGCTCTTTACAGAGTCAGAGCCCAAGCAATTTTATATGGAAAGTGATGCTTGTCGATGCTAGACAATAGACATGATGTATCAGGAAATTATACAGAAAAATGTACTAATAAAAGATATTCAAACAAAAAAAAAAAAAAACTATTACCGCCCGGAGCAGTTGGCAAAGGGACAAGCCACTGTACTGCCACCAGCGTCATGAGGCTGGACTGGCACCAGGACTCGTTCCCTGTAGTTGCAGTCCTTCCAGACTCGTGCAGGAATCATGAGAGGTAGCATGGGCACCAAACTCTCCGGTGCCCCCGCTCTTTTCTGGGCCCAGTTAAGCGGCATAATCTGAGGAGAGGCTGCAGCCAGTGGAACTGTATAGAAGGCGGTACGAGCAGCCAAACTTCACAACTATCCGCCCGCTCTCGTTTTTAGCACCTGCCCGCCTAGTCCTAGCTCAGTATTCTGATTTGGCAAATCACGTGACACCGTTTGCCATCATCAGATCACGTGAATATGCGTCTGTGGCGAATGGAGGCATTGAAAGCAGCTGAGCCAGCTAGGGCTGAACCTGTCAGTCACTTTACTCTACGCTTGCCAGAACAGCATGTACCAGGCGCTGCTTTGCTCAATGCTATTAGCAGCGCTCCGGCTTGACAGCTTCGGGAGGCCCTATATATGCGTGACTTTCCATTTCAGTGCGGTGATGCGGATCACCACGCTGAAATGTGTTAGTCTAACGCTTGATGAGTGACACTTGGCAGAGCTGTACAAACTATACCCAGAGCCTGGAAGGTAAGTGCTACCTGTGCGACTGGTCAAAATAACCCTTTTTAACAGGTAAAAAACGCACTTCTAAAAAAGATTGTAAGTCATCCCTTTGTAAACCTTGTGATGTGCATGATATTTAAAAGTGGAAATGTAGAAAATCAATACTACTATGTCTCTACAGTGACAAGGCCAATAAAGCTATTTTCACTTTAGCAGGCCTAGCTGTTATATGTAGAAAACCAGAGTGCAGATTAAAATATTAACACTGCTAACTCAGAAAAGGGGCCAGCTAGAAACATAGTTAAATAACTATGTTAATAGTTGTTACAAATCCAATTCAATTGTGAAATCGGACTTTCATAAATATTAAGCAAGAGTAACTTTTCGAAAGTTACCTTTTCCACGTCTGTAGCTCCTGGAGGCTAATTTTCATTAGATCTCCAGCAGTATGTCAGCCAGTGATTACCCTTAAATAAGTGTGAAAGAGGTGTGGAATGTCTCCCAAGAGCATACAATAGGCTGAACCGAATGGGAAGAGATGACTCCTTTGTGCTTAACAGAATATGCAGATTGGGAGTCGTGAGCACCGTTTTGGCAGCACAGTTTCAAATCCTACTGGACAGGTTTATTGAGCCATATGTAGCACTGAGGGTGCACTTGATAGGTGGAGAGAAGGAGGCCAAGACAATTCTTGTGGATTTCCTGTCTAGTTGCTAAAGGACTCTGTTTTTATCCTATCAGACTTCGGTCTCTGGGTTTTTTGTGGGTACAGTGTCTGCTTCAAACTGGATTTTTGTGTAAGATGTCGGAGGACACACAAATTACCATACTACACTCCCCACTTACACCACCAGTTTTAGAGCCCATGTTTAGTGTGGACAATTGCTATATTGGATTTGCCCTGGCACATTGCATTTTGAGACTGTTTACAGTAAGGCAAATAGGAACTATTGCGAAAGTAGCTAGGCCAAGGCCTGGGTATTTTTACCCCATTGGAGCATCCCCACCACTAGCTAGTGTCACACATAAATGTGGCATCTCCAGGCACCTTCTTGAGAACACTTTCTGAACCTGTGGGAGATCAAAAGAGCACTAGACCTGCTGTCAGTAACAATCCCTGAAGGACTGGACCTGCACCCTCTTGTAACCCGGAAAAAGAAGTGGACTCCAAGGGTCATAAGGCTGACCTCCTGTGTGGCTACAGGGAGACAATAAGCTGCAAGAGGCCTATTCCTGGAAGTATCCATCTGACCAGTGGCAATTGGACCTGGATTGGACCTGGATTGGACCTTTCTGTTACCCTCTGCCTGACACACTGTGAGTCCCAAAGTGCCAACCCTGGGGTGCTATGGGCCTTAGAAGTGCATTCCTGTGGTTGTTTGGGACTTTAAAGATTAAAAAGGTAACATCTTTGACCAAGCTGAATCTAGTTGGTGTGTCCAACTTGCGCTCCATCCCGGTCAGCCTCAAGTTGTGCCTAGGTCCCGGTCTACATCGACCATTGACAACCATTGGCATTTAGGGCTTTTTGGCTCTCTTTCTACTTAATGCTTTAAACATTCATTTCTTCGGTTTCCCTAATTGGATGTTTTCATTCGTTTACTAAATTTTACTCCATTTTTCTAATTCAGTTTGGGATTTTTATTGTTTTGCCTTTTGGCTTTATTGCTGTTTTGGTACTGCATACACACCTGTCTGCTGTGTGCCATAGCTACCAGGGGGTTGAGCTCAGGTTAATTTAGTGACTTTAAGAATTCACCCTCACAAGGGTTATAATTATTCCTTGAGGCGGGTACTCATCCACTCTCAAATATTTATCCAAAATCTTACATATACCGAATTTGAAACACATCTATTTGAGAGGAATATGTGTGTATTTTTAGAACTCGTAAGCTGATTGGAGAAAAATGGTTGAATTTCCAAAATATATTTAAAGCGGACATTTGATTGATAACTCTTGTAGTGTTCGGGAGACTTATTACTAATATTATTACCTTTATGCCAGGGGCAGTACAGCTGTGGCTGGTATGTTTTACCCATGTAAATACATTCCAAAATGACAAAACCTTTTTACTTTATTGCTGGAAATCCTGCCAGATGCACGGAGGTGATCATTGCTGGTGATTGTACATAAAGTAGGCCCTAGTGTAATCATGTCTGATGTAGTCAGTATTGCAACACCGATGATATTATTAGCTCAGGATGATTTTCATTGAACATAAGTAGCTCTTATTAGAGAAAGGTTTGGAGACCCTGGCCTAAAGTATGGACATATGCAATGAAAAGTGTGCTACCTTTACACTCTAGCTGAGCACCTGCCTATCTGGTATCAACAACTCAACATGATTCAATGCTCTATTATCCTATCGTAACCATGTTGTAATTCTGTGAAAAACAGCATAGCGCCATCACATTTACACATTTTGCTTAAACATACAATAATAATGGTGTAAGAACTTACATCCACTATGGTAACACTAATGAATTCAACAAAGGATAGAGTGGTAGGTGTAAGGTGCATTGCACTTTGTTTAATGGAAATTTATACAAAGGATTCGGACTTGACATCTTTTTCAGTAAAAATAACAATTTTCACAATCTGACAAAAATATAGACAGGAAATCTGTCTTGTGCCACATAGATTATTTCAACACATTTACATCAAGTTTTAGTGGTCCCATACTATACATCATTCTCCAGCTGTCAACAGCCAATTATTGTGTCTCGTAGCCGTGTAATGGCATGTTTGTCATGTTGCCGCAAATACAAAAATACATAACAGGTTATCAAATGGCTTGACAAAATAATATAGATACAAATATATATATATATATATGTATATATATTCTTGAATATATACACACACACAAACACCATTTTATACATGTAATACATAACAAATAACTAATATGTACAAAACATAGTTCTTTAAATTACAAAATCCTTCATAAGGCATCTCACGAATATAAATGCCAGATCCACAAGTAGAAGAGGGGAAGGCAATGAAAACGGGTCAAAATGGCTAAGGTCCTTTGGCTCCAAATTTTTGGCCGGTGAATTATTTTTAAAGGTCACTTAGAAGAAGTTCTGTGCTTTTTTGGCAAGAGTCTTCTAATGTCTCGATCTTTACCATGCAGTTACATGGGTAAAAAATCCAGTGTGTGCGAAACACATTTTGTTAGAAATTACTAAAAATATCTCCCAAGTTCCCACACAATATGAATTGTATGAGCAATAGTTTTGTGCAACAAGACTCAATATGTTGCCGCATACCTGAGAGTCACTGCCGTCAGCAAAAATTCCTACTCATTGCCGAAGGGGTGCTTCCAATGCAAGGGGCTCGTAGGTATTCATAATACACACTATTATGCAATATCCTAAGCAGAATAACCCAGAAGGTGGTGTTGAGTGTAAGAAAATAGCTGTCATTATTTAAAATCTGAAGTTCAATACTAGTCATCAAAAACCAAACATTACATTTTCAACTAATAATCTATTGCTTTAAAAGCTGCCCAATTTGAGCATCTGTAAATAGTTACTTTAAAACAATTTAACTTCTTTCCAACTTTGAATCCTAGCATCTGCATTAAAGGATTGTTATATGTGTTTGAACACAGAACCTTGATTGAAACCTGTGTGACTTTTAATCTTACAGCTACAATCTCCCTGGCTTTCACATACCATGATCCTGAGATCAAAGACTTT
Source organism: Triturus cristatus (assembly GCF_964204655.1). Lineage (NCBI taxonomy): Eukaryota > Metazoa > Chordata > Amphibia > Caudata > Salamandridae > Triturus > Triturus cristatus. The sequence goes on from NC_140591.1 coordinate 317,431,708, forward strand.
CTTGTCAGTCCTGCCTATGCAATTATGCATAGCAACTAATTAAGCCCATCAATGTGTCTAATTAGATTATGTGATATAATGAGAGGCTGCTTTCAAACTTTTTTCTACTTGTGTGGCTTTACCATTAATCTTTTTACACAGTCAGTAAAGGTCGTACCAGATATTGTACTAACACAGTTCAGAACAGGTCACGCGTCTGTTGAACTGGGCTGTAGTTAACATATACATATCAGGAGACCAGAGCGAATGTAATATTGGTATTCAAGTCTCAGCCTTTAAAATGTTCCAAAATAGTTCAGATACTTATGATGGTGATGAATGAACTAAACGTAACCTGAAGATAGAGTTTATGTGTTTCTGAAAACACATATTAAAATGTTATTATATATGGCTTCCCATGTTAAATTTGATTGAAACAGTGTCATTGATAAAACATGAATGAACTCAGCACCCAAATTCTACAGTTATGAAGTAGCCTTAAAATAACAGTGGATATCATATGTAGGAAAAGCAGTGATATCTCTGCAACACATGACAGCACAAACTGCCTGTGTGTATTAAGCCCAGTAAAGATGGCATTGCAGCTACTTTATACTTAGCACTTCAGTGTAGCATCATTCAAGAGGCCTTTGCACTTACTCCAAAGCCATACAGACAACATTTGTAACACTTTTGTTGTCACAATTTAACACGTACAACACAAAAAAAGATTTTTGTAAAGAATCACTGAGTGACTGGTAGTCACTGAGGTCGAAACCTTTCACCTTCATGCACACACTGGGATAATATGAAACCTCATTATTTTGACCAGTTCCTTAAACAGAACTTAAAGAATTGTTTTTTTTTCTGAAACCTTGAATATTATGTTGAGCCATTAAACAATACTAACATGCAGTATCTACAGTAAAGCATAAATAAACATAATATTACTATAGGCAAGAAAACAGCATTACAGAACTGGTAAAAAAAACATCTACAAAAGCACCCTTAAAATAGATTTGTTCTTCATATATTACAAACTTATTACACACACAGAACTGCACATTTCAAGCTCCCTAAAGAGCAGCTATCTTGAAGACCATGCTAGAGGTCCATGGTCCACAATTTGCCAGATAGCTTGAACAGAATTCTGGGAAAGTATAAAGACTCTGTACCCGGTCCTTTCTGAAACATTTTGTATTATAACACGATTACTAGGGCGGTACAAGAAATAAGTATAGCTAATGCCCATACATAAACAGTGTTTCTGTGCTAAGAAAAACTGGGAATGCTTCTTTTTCTTGCAAGCAAAAAAAGACATTAAAGTGGTATATAAATCTGATGTTCTCTACTGTCAGTTTTATTTGCTACATGAGTATGTTATTTATTCGAAATTATTGGGAAAATTTGTTTGAAGGACTACAGTTCCCATATCCTTGTAATTTTATTGAGATAAGGGAGTAAAATCACATCTAGCCTCAACAGTCAGGCAAATCTAGTCCGACTTAGGCTTCATACCAGTGACAGGGTACAGAGTTTACATTTGACGTAAACCGCTGCGGGCCCTGCTGTGGTCAGACCAAGGAATGAAATGAACGGAAACGATAATCCTCAGAATTCGACCACAGGGTGTGAGAATGAAGCTTGCAGCTTATGATGGTGGGAAATGAATTACCATGGGACTTTCAGAAGCAGTCTGGGGCTCCTCATCCTACTAGTCCAGGTGCAGCAAAAAGTGTAGAAAGTAAGATTGCAGTACACTGTGCTGTAAATGGACGGCACCCGACGTACATCAACGAGAGCATTGTACCAGACATGGTGCTTTGAAGGTTACCAGGAAGCTGAACGTCTGCTTCCTGCCAGTCACAGTAGCCATCTTGAACCTTTTAAAGTTTATACAACAGGTTTTTGTGTGTCCCATCTGCATTGCACGAGTATCATCCAGTTTCACATTAATTACGGTACCGCCTGCGTGCTGTCACATTGATCCCACTCTTATACAAAATTTGTTTTCTTTCATTATGAAAAACTGACAAACTTTAGTATTGTGAAGTTGTGCTTAAATAAGAGAAAACAATAAATCATATTATCTTAGTTCTGCAAATAAGGTTTGCAACGTGTACCATGTGGAAAGTGCTTGACAGATGCCTTAAACCTCTTTGATACTTTTCAGATGATTGCCACAGTTCAGTCAAAGATGTCTGCCCTCAAAGACAAAACAAATACTCTGGATCCGTTCCCTCTGATACTGGCGCCGGGCAAAATAGATGCGTAGGGTCAAATGCCTTCTAAAACATTTTAGCTACTGGAACATTTAGCGTAAAAATCAGGATTTGCCGCATTGATTAAAGCGGAGTGTATGATATCCACAAAATTATTTTGGCTGAACAGAACTTGGGCAAGCAGATATCTGCAAAACAGCTTACTAGACCTAAATGTTTTGAAATGACAACAGGTACAGGTGTATATTTTACTGAAGAACACCAGTCTGGCTCATGCACTGAAGTTTACATTCTACACCGGCGACGACACCTGATGATTCTGTCCTTCAACAGTGCCATTGTTCACAAGCTTCAACAGAAATCTACCAAATCATCAAGTTCCTGCTTGAGACTGGTGACTGCTTTCTTGCAGAAGCACTGCATTTCATTTTCTTCTCTAGGAGTTTTTGTTCCACCTCGCAATCCATAGGAGAAACACTCCTGCTGAGGTCAGCGTATAATCCAAACAAGTCAAAAGCTTCCAATCATCACTTCTTGAATGGTGCAAGTTTGGTGAAGGTGTGCCAGAAGGGTGCTGGTTTGCACTTGGGTTCAGCCAGTGCAAAGACCTGCTGCTGCGGAATGCTGGTAGGTACTGTAATATGCCGCTGGTGAATGGGGTGCAAGTTCTGGTGTGGAGGAGGTACAGCGCAGCCGTTGACACCTGCAGCAGAAGTTGAACGTTGTGTTAGATCAACATGCTCATTTCAAGGCACAAACTGTAAAAAATAATAGCGTCAAAGGCTCGCAACTTCCAATAATCACCCATTTATACTCCCCCCCCCCCCCACCCCCATCAGTTTGTACTGACCGCTTTCTTGTGACTAGCAGATCCTGCGGCTACTCTTATGAAACATGTGCCCTTGACCAATGACAAATCCTGCCTGCCTTGTGATAATAATGCACAAATACCGCAGATTCTAGTATGGTTGCACTGTATTACTCCATGTGTGCTTCCCACAGTACCAATGAATGACATGACTGCCTACTCCAGGGAAGCATGCAGACACTCATTTGTGATGTTATTGTCGACTCCGTTGTTGTACAGTGACCACACTTGTGATATCAGTGCCCAATCATTCAATGCCTAGTGAAATATTTTTATGATATTAATGCACTCCATCAGTGCTTACTCAAGCCCAATGTGTAACATAAGTGCCCAATACATTACTACTGTCTGTCGCTTGGCCTTCGTGTACCTCTTTCTAAGCACATAGACACAAATTAGCAATTCTCATGGGCAAGCCAGGAATGTTGATAAAAAATGTGAATATGTCACTACAAGAGGCCGTTCTCAATAAAGCAATAAGGCAATCAAGTCAAGTGTTTGACAAAATTAGAATTTCACTCGCTCTTACCTTTCATCTTTCCATTCCGGGACTTTTTTGCATTTAGCATGGCCTGATTCTTCTGGTTTTCTGAAATTTCCATCCCTAAATATAAAAGACAGCACATTAAGTACAGTTGAATGTGTTATCCTAATAGTACTTATTACTCTAATGGTAATCAAATGTTATATGTACATTGGACGCTTACATACAGGCACAAAAAACATGTGGTGAATGAGAAATATTCTAATAGTTTGTGTCCAACAGAAAGAAGATCCAAGGACATCTCTTCGGCCTCTAGCACAAACACAAGACAGTATCTCAATAAAGGAAGTGTACGGGGAGATACTAGTCAGCCCAATACACCACCCATATGAGGAAGCAATGGACAGACTAGACCGCTCCACTCTATTTGATAAGATATTGTGTCTTTGGCTGATGAGTTAGGTCATCTGCGTTCAAAGAATGTGTAAGAGAACTGGCATAAACAGTATATGACTGTGTGTGTGCCAGCTTAATTAACCATGAATGGGTCATACACCAGTACATCAGCGACGGATGGTGCTGGATTTTCCAGGATGATAATAAGTAGTAATATTTACTGTACTTAAATATAATCACTGAGCAATTAATTTACAAGTGTGACTAGTGGGAATGGACAGTTGAATGGCTAAATCCATAGCACAGATATAAGCCAGCAGGTCTGTAGCGAAATGAAAGTACAGTTGTAGAAATCATACTACACCACTCTTATTGATTGGGGAGGTTCAATATGGGTAGTCTGGGTTCATATCACTTGTGCAAGCATTATCCTGTTTTATTAGTTTAGCATGGAAATAAGGTTGACACATGGTTCACACCAATCATCAGCCATAGAGCTTTATAATGTACAGCAGAGTTTTTCACTGTAGTCAGTAACATTATTGTTTCGGTCACCCAATATTCAGGTATTATCTGTCCCTTATTTCATGGATTAATCTCTAATAACTGATTAAGAAAATGTGCATAACACATTGTATATTAATTGTAGCTCATAGAGCAGAATTAGCAGGAAGGTCAGAACAACAAGTTGAGTGCTCTAGGCTTTATGACTTGCACTGAAAATGATCCTATTTATGCGCCTTCGGACACATGCTTGGATCTTGCAGAAAACGGTCTGTACTGACTAGTTGATTACGAGGTTCTTATAAGTCTATAAAGATCCCCTCTATTCCTCCTTTACCTAGATTTTGTTGGCACCTAAAGCTGTAAAACACAAATTTGAATGATTTGTTGGTGGCAAATGGAAGCCAACAGCCTATCGTAGTCAATTATGAAGTAGTTCTGCCTCTTAAGGCCCCATTTAAAAGGATTCTAGTTTTTAAGGCAATGGTCCAGCATAGAAGGTGGTAAAGTAAACCAGCTGTGGATTAGCATCTACTTCAACTATAATTTTGTTTCTGCTCTTGAAGGGGAGGCATTGAAAGATTGAGGTCCTGAAAAATTACAAGCTAGAGCGGAATCTCAAGCTTCCCCGATCACTGACTTTTTTGCTTAGAAAATATCTGCTCACACTACAATCGATAACTGAAAGGCTGATGCAAGTTGTTTCCATTTTCCACCAGAGTCAAACTCGTTCATGTTACTATGTAGCTGAATACAACTCGGTTTCATCCGCTGTTAAATTTTCAGTAGAACCTGGCTCAGTGGGGAAAATAAACTTTGGTTATACGACCCTCTCAGAGGTGGTAGGATATCAGAGTGGATTCAATAAGAAGCCCATTCACACCATGACATTATATAAATATCAAAGGACACCCTTGCAGGACCCGTTGGTGATCTCTTTACGAAGAACACAAAAAGTCCTTCTTTTAATCGTTTGTATCTGTTGCCTATAATGTCATTAAACCCAAGCAGAGCGTTGTCATTGGCCATGACAACCTATTTGGATAGATCGGGTGGTCTCCATTAACAATGCCACCAAAGATCCAGGGTGACTGAAATAACATTTATCCACGGTCTTCAGGGCCTTTTTGTTCCAGATGCCCGTCAGCGTGGTTTCTGTACCATGTACAGTATCATTTAACAAACCAGTCCAGTCAAAAATCGCCCATCAACATGTCTATGAGACTTCCAGAAACTCTGGAAAGTACTTAGCAGCCTACAAATGTCGCCATAAATGAATAAATGAGTGGACCTTAACACTTAGTTATATGGAATATTACAGTATTTTCAATCGGTGGAGGAAACTTTCAAATCAAATTGGTCACAGGAGCAAACACAAATGTTTCCTTTAGAATGCCACAACAAATTAGCATAATAAGGTCAATTTGTTAGTTGTCAGCCTGTAGGGCACATGAACCCTCAGAGTGGCAAACCACTTATTCCAAAATTGATAACTTCCCTATTCATTGTTTGAGATCGATGCATTTCCAAACCCATAGGTATTCAAGTACTTGTTCTTTTGAGTGGTGTAGAGTTGTGTATTCAAGGATGGGCTTTTTAATGGGCAGGTGCGCGGTTATCCTTATTTTTTATTATTCTTTGAGCATGGGCTGAGGTTAGAAAATGTAACCCCCTCAACTCCGAGCGTGGATACACATTAGATTTGCCATATCTCTCCCTTGCCAGAGGACAACACTCTTCCAGTCTGGAGCTTTTAGCTTAGAACTCATGGTTTTCAGGCGTGGTAATCTAATGGTTTGAGTTTAACTACACTAAGATTATTAGTCATTCGATGTAATGACATGTCAAACGACCGACTGGGACTCAAAAACAGAAGTCAAAGAGTGTACTTAATTTACATATTGTAGGAACGGTACTGGTGTTGTTCGCTGTGGATTGTAATTGTCTTTATGAGTCTGGGGGGCCGGAATTCGTTTTTTGTATGCTGCGGTGAAGGACTTTGTATTATTTTGACCACTGTTAGAGGCATGAATAAGACCTAAGCTGCCATACATTCATATACTGTTCTATACGCAAATTAGGAAGTGCTAACAGATCTCTCTGCAATAAACTTCACATTCACACTGCACATAAATAAATGTATCAAGAAACAGAACGTTTTCCGGATACATCTACAGACTGGTGTGTATTTGAACAAAAAATATCTTACAGTGCAGTAATAAGTTTCCTCTTTTTCCTAATCTGTATTTTTAGAAATGCGTGGGCATTCCCCATCTCAAAAAAGCTGAAGGGACGGCAGACTTAGTAGAGAAGATTTACAAGAAGTAAAATGCACTTAAATTGTGTAATCAAGAGTCCACATATTCACATCTTCACTCTCATTTTAGAGCCAATGGGCTTGATTCACAGAGACTTGCTCTGAGCAAAGAAGGGGATGCAGTTGAGCAAACCTTTGTGAATGAAAAGGTTTCTCAAAGCATCGAACTTTGTGGAGAGGCTATAAAGTGGCTGAGCAAATATCTGGGATGCTCCCTGGCACCTCCAGATTTGCTGCAGAACAAATCATCATGAAGCAGGCGGTGTGCGAGTACGTGTGTAACTCTTCTTTTCATTTTGTCAGGGATTAACATTATACTCAAGGATAAAAACAGATTCTGTTAAAAAAAAAAAGAATATAAAAAAAATTATTCATTTACAAATAAGATTGCATTTTGTATAGGGTGTTCAGATGCAGTATGCTTTCTTAGTATTGATGTCACTATATGGCTGTGCTATATACCATTGGAAAATATCAGATTCTAAAACAAGCACACATACATCATTAAGGTGTAGTTCCATATGCCACTGTAAAACATAGACACATATATCATCATAAACCTGTGCCATATCCCATGCCACATGATAGATAGATAGATAGATAGATAGATCATTGTAGTGCTGTGCCATGTCCTACTAAAAGACATACATGTTTACATCACTAGAGGGACATGAGTTAACCCTGGGTTTAGGAATAAACTATTGGAACTAATGGCACTGGAAAATTAATATAGCGAGCTTTGAACTTTCAACATTATTAAATGACTTTTATAGAAGTTTGCCTTGAATCAGCGTCTCACAGATTTCTCGGCACAAAATACACAATATACTAACTTAATTTAACTAAGGTCATAACTAAAGAGAATTGATTGAAGGGGGTGAAAAAAAATCAAAACTCAAGACAGAATGGATCCAAAAACCCGAAGTGCAGTAATTAAACACTGATAAACAGAAACAATGAGATAGAAATGGGGACAATGACAGCAACAAACTCCACCGGGTGCATAGCTAAAGATACCCCAAAAGTGCCCCACTGAGGTCTCATGTTCGTGCAGTATTGTTCACGCCAACCAGGGTGGAACTGGCCTATATAGCAATCAGGCAGCGCCCGAAGGGCTGGGCTCACATGTCAGTGATTGGGCCGGGTTTTGGCTGTTTGTGGGCCTGTTTAATGGTCTGCTGGGCTGGTTTTTACTGTTAAGTTACCTGATATTAAAGCAAACATTGCTTGTAGCAAGAACAAACCCATGCATTCTTCCATACCTTGCAAAACACTTGTACAGCGTCTCTACAAGTTCAAAACTGCTCCAATGTGCAAACATTGCTCCCTTTTTTAGCTCTATTATTCACTAAGGAGGGCTACTATTGTTTTTGTGCCCAGGTTTATTTTCTGTTCCAGCCCGAACCTGCCGATAACAAGTAGATCCTCCTATACAGCATCCCAAAGGTACACCATGTTTTCCAACAGCAATGGTGCAAACAACATTTCAGAACACTTCACTACAGCAAGAAAACGAATTTTACAATAGCAGCACCTCTGAACAAAAGAGATTTTACCTTGTTGGCCGAGCATGAAGCACAGGTCTCAACCCTGCAGGAAGAGTTCGCCTCAGCCGCACTGTATAAAACTGGCCCCAGGTGCGGACTGCCTGGCCGGCAGTTCTCCGTTTCTGTTTTTATACTCACTGACGTGACTCACAACACAGCAGGCATCTCACTCAACTAATCATTCTGACTGGAAATAGACCGACCTTTTGTCGTCAGTAAATTCAACATCCGAGAAATTCCCAGATTTCAAAAGATTCCCTGTAAAAGAGCTGCTGCTTTAGGAAAGCAGCTCACCTTAATCCGGACTGTTTTTGAGTGACGAGTCCACTACGAGATTCTGGCTGTAAAAATACTACCACACACACCACTGATGTGGACAACGGGGAAACTTTAGACGTAGGTTATGAAAGTGCAAAACGGTGAGGAAATACTGAGCAGACATACCAGTAAGAAAAAACACACCGATGTCCCACTTCGGATAGAAACAACTTGTGTGCTGTTTGGGAATATTGAAGGACACAGATTTAACTAAATTTGAAAATGACTGATCAATCAGAGACCAGCAATCACAAAGCAAAACATAGTAAAGAAATGGAGAAGTCCAGAACCCCCAAAAACATCGGACTAGGAGAGACATATGTACTGGTGTACGGAAGCAGAAGAGGTAATTTATGAGGGAGGAGGCTGCTTAAAGAAGTATAAAAATATAGGGAAAATAGGAAGTAAATATTAACAGAAACTGGAGAACTTTATTTCCCCGCAAACACCGAAAAATCAATCATACAGCGAAGTGAACGAGCCGCCACTAAAGATCTGAACATCAGAGTAACAACGATGGTGGAAGAATCCACTGGAGGGTGGAGAGTGGAGAGTGGGAAGTAGAGCGGCTACTCACAGATGAATAATCATGGTTATACGGGGAAAGTGGTATATAAAGTGTTATGTTACTGTAAAAAACTAAGAAAAATATTTCCCAAAAATATTTAAAAAAACAAACATATACCTCTTTCCAGAAAAGAGGGTTTAACATATCAAAGCACTTTTTTACAGTGCACGTTCCAAAGGTGGAATACACTGAATTCGTGCAGGTTTGGAATTCGTTTGCAATAGGCCTTTCTACGATAAAGAGTTAGTCTCGGTTTCAAATTGGCCTTCTTCATATACTATTCAGTATGGGCCCAATTCTTATAATAAATAATTTAAAAAAAATAGTCAGAAATGTACTCTAACCATAAGCTGACGTTTGGAGTCCATTTCACAGAGAATTTCGAGGGAACACCTGGGTAAGATGCAAGTATTGCACTATTCTAGACAGTTCTGGAATTATTTGAGAAATTCTAGTTACTCCAGTGTCAAATTACTTTCGCATGAGCACATACAGTCCGTGTATTGCGAACGTTTCATTTTTGTTTCTCCATGATGAAAATATTTCTCCCCATCGAAAAAAAATACCCACCAATTTTGAGGGTGTTCAATTGCCATTCTCACCGAAGATAAGGATTCTCCTCTGCACTTGCAAGGAGTAAATCTCAGAGCTTATCACAGGTTGCATCCAATCTCACATGTTTGTGGTTGTAAAGATACTTAGGGCCGGATTACGTGTTCAGCGGTCTGATGGACCGACAAACCCTTGGTGGAGATGTGATGGCAGTCAGAGACCGCCGCACCAGTGGTCCGACAGCCGCTGCGGCACCGCCAAGCATATCCTGCGTTTCCCCACCGCCAGCCTTTTCACGGCTGTGGGAAAACAAAGGTGGCCTTGTGTACGTTGGGATGCATGTAGGGGGGGCACATGGTGTGCCCCCGCTGTGTGCATGTACGGCCAGTTCCTAAACAGTTCATGTCGTGCAGAAACTTGCTTTGGCGTTCCCTTTGCGGTGCCTCACCGTGGTAACGCCAAACGAACATCTGCCAGACCAAGAGAAAACTCCTAATCTGGAGGGCGGCCGGCGGTCGACTTTGTCGGTGCAGCAGCAGGGCGGTGGCGTGCCGCCCCGCACCGCTTAAGTCATAATCAGCTCCTTAGTCAAGCATTTCCACCTTGGAATTCCCACAGCCTACATCTGCCAGCAATTTTCTCGCATGCACCACCTCACTATATTTATTGCTGTAGCATTGCCTGTGAGCAAATAAATTCATAATGGTAAATTGACTTTTTTCGAAAACTTAAAGTGAGTTTTCACTGGTATATAAAAATACTAGAACACCTATACTAAACATAAGTGCTCCTATACCTTAGTGAAACGGGACTTTGAGTTTAGGGCATTAACAATAAGCCTTAAAAAGTCAACAAGAGCCACAGGTTCTCCTGGTAATTCATAAAGAGAGAAATTCAATATGTGGGGTGAACTGTTGTGACTTTTTGTATCTCAAAGACCTGGTGGGGTATTATCAATGTTGCGTCCGCTGCATAAACTGCACACATGCTGCTTAGCAAAGCACATACACAGCTAACAGGCCTCTGGGCGAGGCGCTGTATGCACTGGTATTTAAACTCGTTCAGGAGCTAACTTTGATTCTCTGAAGCAACCGGGGTATACAAACATACACATTCAATGTTACCCTAAATTGCCCACATGAGAATTTCCAAAAATGTGCATAAAATGTGTATGTACACGTCCTATATTGGCCATAAAAAAATAGGATTTATGCAATCGAAGAAGCTAATTTACATTTACAGTAAATTACAGTCCCTAGAGAGGAAATTGGCCCAAAACAAAGCCGCTAACTATTCGCTCACTTCTCCAAGCTAAGCGAGGTATCATTTCCCCATTCAACTGAAAAGGAGGGCTAAATACAAACTCTGCCTCTGAAGGCAGCTCCTGGCACAGCGTCATGTCCGGTGCCGACGCTCCGTCCTGAGGGAGTGGGTCATCTCACTAGAAATATGCCCGGAAGTTAAGCAAGGTCTCAGACTGTAATATTACCATATGGTTTTCGTTTTCATTCCCGGTAAGTGCTTGGAGGAATGCATGTCAGAGCCTCTCATTTCTCATTTTTCTTTTAGACAGCTTTTTCTGCACATACCAGCCGTGTTTTTGTTCCAGGGCCGGCAGACAGCCACTTCCCAGGGAGCTCACAAAGGGATGGTCTCGTCCGGCCTGGCTCGAAGGAGGATGTCTCTGCCACCATCAGCCATGCCGCTCTGTTGTCCACCATGACAGACCATTTCGGTAACGGGGGCGTGGGGTTAAGGGTGTCCAACCAACATCCTTACTATGCGCTTGGTCGAATTTGTCCGCAAGCAACTGATTTTTTTTGTTAGATAGTGCTTCATGTCATACTTTGATAGTTCTCATGCGCTGTAAACGACGGGTGCTACTATTACTCACTACAATTTACCGACCCTGGAAGGATGGAGGCCTGTATCACCCTTGCCAGGATCTGAACTTGGGAAATTCAGAACACTGCAAGTTTCAGCAGGGCTCTCTCACGCCTTTTCTTTTCACCTAGAACTTTATGACGCGGTCTCAGCTGCAGTGATTTCTTGGCTGGATAATGCTAATGCACTTTTTGTAGCTCTTTTTGTTTCTACCCTCGTGCCTCTGAGACCGTTTTTCACCCTGATGCTCTCCAGAGATTTAATCTCGTCCCTCTTCTTTATTGTTCACCATTGGCTTTGCACTTCCCTTCCCATTTTAAATGTACATGTATAACATACAGGTGCTTACCCAGAAAAAACACTTGCTTGTTTATCCCCAAAACTCTACCGGCCCGGAGGATCCGTCTAGGTTGGCTGGCAGTCAGACGCTGCCTAAATTAGAAATCCCCAGACCGAGGCTTCTAGTAGTGTTTTTCGCCTACTCTGTCCGTCTCCTGCACAAACGCCTCAGATGTTGTTAACCGGTAAACCCTGTTTGTCAGACGTTACTTTCGAAGTGATATTTTTAGGGCTTTTTGGATTCTATTCTGCTTCTAATCTTTTGATTATATTTTTATTCCACTTTAATTTGTGGTCAAATGTAAAGCTTTTGTGTGCAATTGCTGGAGTTTTAGTGCACAGAACCCCTGCTACCTCTCGAGGTGACAGTGTGCTTTTTGACAGTCATGAATAAAATACATGAATAAATACGGTGATAGTGAGTATGTAACCGTCATACGTGTTTAGCCCTGACCTGCTGCCCTAATGGTACAGAGAACTCACCCCTAGGGGGCAGGCTACTTCTGGAAAAGGGCAGGTCAGTGAAATGTGTTGCAGGGGAAACTACCTTTACCACTACTCTTTAGCAACGAGGGGCCTGAACCACGATCCCTCAACCACTACTGCATTTACAACTACCTAGTCTAAACAATGACCTGTCTAAACAAAGACCTGCGTGAAGAGATTAGTGGTTTATTTTGTTATAGTACGTTAAGTCTGTCTGATTCGTTTTTTTCATAGTTTAACATTTTGTAAAAATAATTAACTGTTTTACATTCTTTAAGTTTATTCATGCAATCTTACTAATTAATGTATGTTATTTAAATTTACCTTCGGAGACCAGTAGACGGTACTCTAGGATTGTTCATGACTGATATATATATATATATATTTAGTAGCAAGGAGCACCGGACGAGTTGGTTGCGGATTACAGTGACGGACAACGGCGCCGGAGAGGCACGCGCCCACAACAGCGAACAGTGGGTGAAGTCCGGGTAAGACGCCGGCTGGCGTTTCTTACTTATTTCCCAACTTGAACAAGGCGAGGGGGAGCGGAACACGGAAGAAGCTGTGTATTGACACGAATATTAGAACAGAAGATGTTTTGTGAATCGGAGCGCCACGAGGCTGCCTCGACGATGTTTAAAAAAAAGGAGGAGAGAGGGGACAAGAGACGAAAGGAAGGGGACACAGGTAAACCGAATATTATGACTCAATGCATCGCGCTCGAACGGCTGTACGAGCGAGAGATCAGAAAGTGGTGGGAAGGGACCTCACTACAGAACTATATCGAAGTCAATAGAGTGCCCAGGGGCCTAAGGATATACACCGTACCGGCCTATGAGTCCCCGGATCCCCTATTACTAGATGAGTGGGCAGAGCACACTGCGGAATCGTGCAAAGGGATGCTGCAGATTTTGGTTAAATTTGCATGGAGCGACCGCAATAAGGCAATGCAGGACATTGAAAATTTGGAAGAGATATTAAAGAAGGAGGACGACCAAACCAAGATCGATGAATATAGGGAACAAATGAAGAAGCGCCTGAAAAGCTACGAAGAGAAAATCAAATTACGGAAACAGAGTAAATTTGATCGCGACGAGAATGATTACGCGCAAGGAAGAGTCTTGACCTTTGCCAGGAAGTTCGACAATCCAAGGAAAGAACTTCTCAGTGACACCAAGAGATCAACACAGGTGGAGGTGGAAGTACCTCTGACCTCAGAATCGGAGGTAACAGAAAATGAATCCTCTGAGGATGAGAATAGACAAACTTCAAGATCTGGATTAACGCGTACTCCTTTTCGGGAGGGATTCAAACTAATCCGCCAATCGTGGCAGAGGGGAGGCAGAGGCAAGCCCCCGGATCAAATGGGAAGAGGAAGACCAGGAGAGGACAAGGGGGTCGGAAGAGGCAATCCATCCCCGCCAGCAACGCGAAGCAAGACGGCATACATCAGAAGAGCGACCAACAGGAGACGGTGAAGATGGAAATGAATCTCACTATTATTAATCTAACTGACAAAAAACTGACTAAAACTGAGGAGTCAGTACTTGAACTGGGCCTTACATTTTGTCCTCAAAAGCATATGGAATTTACGCAGACACGCATTGATCTTTTTAAATTCACGCGTAAATTAAAATTGCATAAGTACTTCAAAATCAAACCACAAGCTGTGAAACCCAAACGCCAAGCTAGTGTCACACCAGTAATAGATGAACTCGTAGGTGGGGATCTTAACGCCATCATGGTTCTGGAGGAATTAAGAACAGAAGCGGAAGATGGGGCTTTAACGTCCTTGAGGCAATCCCAACAATTGGCAGTCACAGGTATAAAACAATGGGGTGGACTAACCACATACAAACCGGTCTAACAATTCCTACCCCAAATGGCGCCAGACGCAATTGAAGTATTCTCGGAAGCTGTAACCAAGGATCTGACACAGCTCCGACGGAAACAGAAATTCAAAAAGGACAATTCAGATAAAAGCAATTTTTCTTTCAAACAATTTAAGGCCCTAAAAGATTTGAGCAAGGACAGAGGAATAGTGTGCAAACCATCGGATAAGGGGGGCAATATTGTCCTGCAGACCAAAGAAAATTACGACAAGGAAGCGCTACGTCAACTCTCCAATGAGCGGACCTACACTGCCATCACTGCAAATGAATATCATACAAGTATGGAGGATTATCATTCTCTTATTACTAAATGGCACAAAAAGGACTATTGATTATGGATGAATTTTTATTCCTGAGAAGATTGCACCCTACTATTCCGACCTTTTATCACCTACCCAAGGTGCATAAAAATAAGCTGACACCTCCGGGGAGACCAATTGTGGCGTCCCAGGGAAGTCTCACAGAAAACATGTCCATCTATGTTGATTTTTTTCTTTTACCCCATGTTAAGACCTTAAAATCTTATATAAGAGACACGAAGGATTTGTTGGGGCACATTGCTTCTTTACAATGGAAGGAAGAATACAAATTGATGGTACTGGACATCTCCAGTCTGTACACTTCGATAGCGCATCATGATGGACTGGTGGCAATGGAATATTTCCTTAAGAAACGCCCTCTAAAATACATGGAACATAATGAATTGATAATGGACTTTGCCAGATTCTGTCTCACAAATAATATCTTTCTGTTCCACACACAGATGTATAGACAGACCTCAGGGACGGCCATGGGTACCTGCTTCGCCCCCAGCTATGCCAACTTATTCGTAGGCTGGTGGGAGGAGCAGGTAGCCTGGGGTATCTCCAACATACACTGGACAAATCAGGTAGTCAGGTGGTACCGTTTCATTGATGACTTGTTCATCGTGTGGAACGGTTCACTTGACACAGCCAGAGAGTACATAAAGGTCCTTAATAATAACAAGGTGAATCTTGAATTTACTGGCGAAGTGGATGCAGTGTCTGTGAATTACCTAGATGTTAACATCTATGTAGATGGGGGGCAGCTCAAAACCAAACTTTTTCGAAAGGAGACAGCAGGGAATTCCGTCCTACATGCCTCAAGTAGTCACCCCACCAATTTGGTAAGGAGTATCCCCTATGGGGAATTGCTCCGGATCAAGAGGAACAGTTCTGATGAGAATGAGTTTCAACAGGCAGCAATCAATAGCATCAGATGTTTTGAAGCACGGGGCTACAGTAGGGGAGTTCTAGATGAGGCCTTTGGGAGAGTGAATGCCACCAAAAGATCAGATTTGCTAATGAATAAAGATATACAGGATAAGGATGATGAAACTAGTGGAGGTAAATTCAGGCTTATTACGACTTTTTCTAGGAAGGCGAGGGACCTAAAAAGAATCATGCGAAAGAACTGGCACATTCTACAGACTGACAGCATAATAGGGCGGAGATCTTCCATCTAACCCCCTGATCACATTCAGGAAAGCTAGATCTATCAAAAATGACTTAGTGTGTAGTTATTTGAGTGACGCCCCGAGATCACCTTTTGGAGCTCTACAAGGGTTCTTTCCGTGTGGTAAATGTAAAGCCTGCAAAGGGAGTAAGAGAGCGCTTAGTTATGATATCCCAAGCATGAGAATTAGTAGGAATATCAGGAAGTTTTTGACGTGCACTACACCCTATACAGTATATTGTCTTATGTGTCCATGCGGCCTACGTTATGTGGGCAGCACGATTCATCCCACGAAGATCAGAATTCTTGAACATATGCGAGCGATAAGCAAAG
This sequence comes from Triturus cristatus, assembly GCF_964204655.1. Lineage (NCBI taxonomy): Eukaryota > Metazoa > Chordata > Amphibia > Caudata > Salamandridae > Triturus > Triturus cristatus. The sequence continues at coordinate 317,447,873 of NC_140591.1, forward strand.
GTGATGAGACATATCCTGTAGCACGACATTTTGATAAAGTACATAATCGTAACAGGGATGAGCTGAGCTACTTTTGTCTGGACCATGTACCGATGAATCCTAGAGGGGGTGATAGGATACTGAGACTCCGGAGATTGGAGTCACGGTACATTATTGATCTTCAGACGAAGACACCATGGGGTCTCAATAGTAGCGAAGAGTTGGCTGTCCACTTAGGAGAGTAGAGCATTTATCACCTTATTCTTCTGAAGCCTGATGAATTCCCTATGATAGTTACACTAGGTATACAGATTTGCATATATGTATATATGTATAGATGGAATTATGAAGAATTTGATCTTCTGTATTGGTTCTCTGAACTTCTCTTGATTGATCTCCTAATTTTACTGAATAATGAATTTCCTACATAAGGTATTGAGGAAGCGAGTGCTTACCCACTCTGATATTTGTTTGGGAATTAATGATCATAAATGCAAGATATATAGTGATTGTACAACTTGGTAGCCGTAGCCATGATTCTTAATTTAAAATGCTCTTTTCCTCCAAGCTTCTGCCCATGCAGGGCTTTATAGCGTGTAAATATGTATAGAACTTTAATTTATGAATGAGCATATCTGTGTTTAAACATGTTACCATCTTGTTATGCTGGGATTTAGGACATTCCAAGATGGCGCTGATATTAGGAGGAAATGTTGGGGACAACGTGATCTACGTTTGTCCCTTGTCGCTGTTTATGGATTGCATGAACGTTTAAAAATCATGGCGAGTTGGCGCCTCGGTAAACATGGATGAAGGTTGTTACCGAAAAGCGTCTGTTTTGTGATCGTGTAAGTTTCCAGTGAATAAACTTTGGGAACTGCCCCCCGTGAGTGCTGTCTTTCTCCGGTAAAGTTGGATGTGAGAAGGGGAGTTGCAGCGGTAATAGAATGCGGGTACACCCCCGCACTAAGAAGCACCCGCCTGAGAGTGCACCTGACCGGTGTGTTGGAGCAGTAATATATATATAGATATATATATATATCCACATAAACTCCCTCAATCATGAAGGAAGGCGCACTCACGAAACGATAATTCATCTGAATTTATTTACATTCGGACATGCAGCCTGACGTGATTCGTTCTTTGCGAACTTTATCAAAGGCAAAGTCTAGCGTTAATCTCCACAAAAACCATTCCTCCATTTGCTGGCTTTATAGTCTTGGCCATCATTGGACCTCCTCCATAGATGCAGATGAGAGCATTATGGGACTTGTGGTTTGCGCTGACATTTTTACAATCAAACCCTCCAGTGGGTAATACCTGGTCTATTGCTGTCCATTTGAATGTTGCACGTCTGTGCCAATTCGTTCCATTGCAGCCCATTTTTCAAAGCGGACTAGGATCCCAGCCTCAGGCAAGTCTGCGGCGGCAGCCATTACCCCTTGACGTCTCTCGACAGCAAAACAACAAGGTCCATTTCGGGGCATTGTGGCGCTATTTGCGGGTGGTGCGTCCAGCGGCGGGACCAAGCCGTATTTATATACACAAACTCCCTCAATCATGAAGGAAGGTGCACTCACGAAACGATAGTTCATTTGAATTTATTTACATTCGGACATGCAGCCTGACGCGTTTCGTTCTTTGCAAACTTTATCAAAGGCATAGTCCACGACCACTTCCCGGTTGCACCCGCTGCGAATTCGGCTGGCCCCAGGTGGAATACTGTGTTTTGGATTCAATTTGGGCTGCTGAACCGCCGCTTACGGACTCTGTTGACCTATTCAGGTTGTGGCTTATACAAAGCTAGAGTGCTTCACCATATGTGGGACACTCACAGAGTTTTCGACCTAACAGCGGCAGGCGAGGGGATGTTTTTATTGACGGCTTTTCCGCACTGATGACGGCAAGAGCCAGAAACGCGTCTGCGGATGTTTTATAGCCGACACATACCCCGTGAGTGCACCGGACCTTGGGAGTACCATGAACTCCTTGTTTTTGCTGTGTAATAAGTGGTTTCCACCACCACTTCACGGTTGCACCCGATGCGAGTTCGGCTGGCCCCAGGTGGAATACTGTGTTTTGGATATATATATATATATATATATATATATATATATATAGTTAATACTTATCAATATTAATTTTACAATGCATATGTCTTTAGCATGCATGCCTCTACCTTGAAATTTAAGATTTTGACATACATACAAACCCATTATATATATATACACACACACACATATATATATACACACACACACACACACACATATGGGTTTGTATTTACCCGCAAGATAGATACAATAATGGGGTAAAGGCAATCATGGTAAAGGCATGGGAGTTGTAAAAAATAGTTGTTAAAACTTTAGTGGTTGAGGAGTCGTTGTTTAGACTGTAGTTGTTCATTTGGTAGTTAGTCCATCATACACCGTGTTGCAGTCTTCATATAATGGTAAACTGGGGCTCACAATGCTGAAGGGATCTGTAGAGTATGGATCGCTGTTGGACATCTTTTTCAATCTGGCCCTTTTTAGGTCTGGCTTGAGAAAGCAGTTGTCTAGAAAACCAATTGTTATCCATTCTTTCAAATATACATATTTCCGTCTCATCAAATGCTATTCACTGTTTAGTGTATCATTCCACTTCCTAAGGAGTGCAATGCATTGAGGGCTTATATATCTCACGTACATAACACATACAATTCTTTAGCTCATAGTTGCATTGCATACATAATCTTTGTTATGTTTTTTTTATGTTGTAGTCAGGGCACAAAGTGCATGCCAGATCTATTGGCTTTCACAACAATTGATCAGATTTTATGCTAGGCAAACATTTGTAATCTGAGAAGCCAAGCGATTGGCAAGAATTGTTTCTTTAAAAAAAAAAAAAAATTAAACAGTAAATATTTTATTTGTCTATGAGCCGTGATGACGCGCGTTGCCATGACTAGAGTTTCTCCGACTTTTAACCGATGTGTGCAAAACATTTCAAAATGAAATTTACCATTGCCCTGACACAGGTATCTCAATTGACCACTTGTAGGATCTATATTATCTGCCTGGGGGCAGCAACCGATAAAAACACACACAACTGAAAAAATAACTCTACTGTAATATTTGCTACATTCAAACATGTAACAAACCGGCAGGTCCCTCTACTCCATCTAGCCAAGATTCCCTCTGGTTGAGAAAGTCTCACTTGTTGGTTATCAATCTCCCTGATCATGTCAATGTCCTGAGATATCTCAGAAATGGAAAAAAGACCTCTAAATATACATAAATTCATTTTACACATTATTGCCTGAAGGGTATACTTGAAAGCATCTCACTGGACACAGCATTCTTTACTAGACTTCTTTTAGCTACGGATGCCTGATAGCATGGTCAACCTGCCATAATATTTGGAACAGCATTGTTTGCTTTAGTACTGTATTTCTGATGGTCAGTAGATGTAATGACCCGCTTGAGAATCAGAGATCCAGGGTTCACTATTCCTGATGGTGACTGGTAAGTTAAAATACTCACAGTAGTATTTCTAATGTGAATGAACCAGAGCAGCACAGTGTGCATGTGACTACTGTATCTTTTACTCCAGAATTTATGAAGAGTACGGTTTTCTGGCACAATATATTTGTGTTGGGCAATTTTTGTCGGTGGTCAAAAACTAATTTTGCCATCGAGTGTTTCAAATAGGCTTAGTATACCTTTGTTTGCTGCAAGGCTCTCTTTGTCCAACTCAGTAAAATCTCTTGGTTTTACCGTTGACAAAAAGCTAACCCTCAACGACCACATAAAAAACTCTGTTAAAGGAGCTCTCTTCACTCTCCGTCACCTGAAGAAAATCAAACCCTTCATCCCACCGAAGACTTCAAATGGGTCGTCCAAACCCTTGTACTCTCAAAAATCGACTATGGGAACGCTAGCCTCACCGAAACCCCCAAAGTCCACTTAGCACCACACAGATCTGTGCTCCACCTAACAGCCAGGCTCATCACTGGCTACAAATGCTTTGATCACATCTTCCCTGCCCTGAAGGTTCTCAACTGGCTGCCGGTTGATGGTAGATCCTCCTACAAGACAGCATGCATCACACATCAATCCCTACACCAGAATGCCCCGCTGTACCTCACAAACAAACTTTAAAAAGCGGGCAGCTCCAAAACGATGAGGAGCACAAACACTTTCCTCCTCATCCCCCCCTTATTCAAAAAGAAAATCACTCAATCTCGCTCCTTCTCTGGAAATGCGCCGATCGTCTGGAATGCCCTCCCTAAGGAATTGCGCGACAACCCCTCCTACGTTGCCTTCAAAAAAGACCTTAAACTGCACCTCCTCGGCAAATACTGAGTTCCTTAATTTATACCTCTGACGACCCTATCCCCCTCTACTTCAATCCCTCCCCTCCCCTCACCTCTCCCCTCCCCCTTCTATCTCCCCCATCCAACGTAAAAATGTATGTAAATGTATCTGCTCTTGCTATGTCTCTGTTTATTAGACCTCGATGCAACATTTGTTTTTATTTATTGTTTCATACTGTGCTTTTTGAGCACCTCCTGTAATCTTGTTTTGCGCACATGTAAGGCGCTCTGATACCCCCGGGTCTAGCCAGCGCTATATAAAACCTTTCAAATAAAATAACAAATAAATAAAATAAAATAAGCAAGTGTATCTTTATTGTTTTGATGAATAGTGCTACTAGCATACCATAAGACTCACCTCAAACTCGCTACACTTACTGCTTGTTAGACATACACTTTCTGATGGCCTCTCAGTGAGTTAGCAACAGTCACCTCTGCCCATTACCAACTACAACAGATACACAGAACATGCACCATCTCATGACCAAAGCCCTATTTACACCCCGGTACTTAGCAAACTTGTTCTTCATTATCCACTCATTCCAGCCACTGTCCAACATCCTCAACAGTGGCAACATGCCCTTCATCCCTCCACAGCACCCTTCCCATGCTGCCATCATGCTGGCTGGCTCACAGACCCATCCTCAGGGTCCTAAAACTGGTATTCAATTTCTTCAATGACCTGTTGTCCCAACGTCCTTCAAAAGGTACTTTTTAAATCACACCGACGTTCAGACCTCAGATCCTTTACCACCTCTTTTCATCAAAGCCTTGGAGAACAGCGGTCGGGCTGCACAACTCTAATATCATCCTCCTGGGAATCAGATATATCACATCCTTGAACATGCCAAGATGTCCAAACAGCACCTCCAACGACTCGAGGGATAACCCATCGAGAACACAATCCTCTACCGTTGCATCAGATCTTTTCCCTTCCCTGTCTCTATGCTGAACAACTCTGTGATTTTGACTTGTGCACTGTCGCCTTCCATAAAGCACTCTCACTCACAGGATCTCTCCACAGGCACCCACACTCCTATACACACAGCGGTGTTCCCATTATTATGTACAACTTTACAGATTGGGATGCTTAATACATAAAATAAATACCAATCGAAAGTACACAACACAACCACTACTCAAAGGAGTAAGGAGATGCATTAATGGCCAAATTGCAGTGAGGATTATGTTCTCACAAAACAGTGCTTCCATGTAAGTTTATCAGAGAAACAATTATTCAGTTCTCTCATTTAACTATATTTGATGCAGCACAACTACGCTTTCTCCTCCCTATCTACAATGTGTCACGAAACTGAAATTTTTGCAGAAGTCCTTTGGCGCCTGGGACCTTGGAGAGAATTGGCTCTTTGTGCTGCCTGGCTGAATATGAGAATGTAATCTGCTTAGTATGAGCATTCCATTCATACACCTACAATGCTGCCCCACTGTGGCACGAACGCTGGAGTTCACAGAATATCTGGCACAGGAACAAGGGAGAAGGCGTTTTTGTTTACACGCAGAGGCCAGAACATAGTATTTTGTACGGAGACCATTTACATTTCAAATCAACCATTTTAGAGTTTCACAATGCATGGCACAATGGTGTACTTACTGTACAGACTAGACAGTAATGATCTTTGTTAATAGAGTTTCTTTTACTAGTCCCTAGTTGAAAACATGCATTTAGGGAGTCTAACACTGGACTATTGATTACAGGCTACATAGTAGGAGTAAACATCCACATGGATGTAAAACTGTTCCATAAAATAATAAATTAACATATGCTTGATATAGTACAGCACTAGCTGCCATGGTAGTGTTTTTTCTCTGTTGATTGTTTATCTTTTTGGGCTCAGAAGTAGGTATAGTGCTCAGCATTTTCAATGGATGACTAATGCGAGGCAATGTGCTGACAAAAATTGGCATACATTCTCAGGGGGACACAAACACTATTGACATGGTGCCATGTTAACCCGTTCTCTGCTCATGACGGAACCACTCCGTCATGAGCCACGGGCGCCGTGTGCTCATGACGGAGTGGTTCCGTCATGCTGAGGCCGTTGGGGGCCGCTCCGCCCACGCGGCACTGATTCCCCGCCTGTGCGGGCGATCAATGCAAGTGGGCGGAGTCGTGACGGAACCACTCCGTCATGAGCACAGCGCGCCCGTGGCTCATGACGGAGTGGTTCCGTCACGAGCATGGCGGCGCCGCGCTGACCCCGAACCCCCCCAGCGCCGCGGCGGAATTCGTGCCGCGGCGAAGGGGTTAAAGAGTGCACATTGTATAATATGGGCTTTAGAAGAAAAATAATATTTTGTCCATTATGAGATGAATTCGCTAAGAATGTATGCCCGTATTTTACACCACCTCTATATCCAACCAGCCCTGAACAAGTTTATCAGAGAATCTCACTTCTGTCCCTGACACTGTAAAGCGAGATGTCTCCTTAACCTAGTTCTGTAGACATCATAGTATACGCAAAGTTATTGTAATTTATCCGATTCACCTTTCCTTCCTGACTAGTACCAGCAAGTGTGCCAAAATGCTGCTTTACTTGCCCACCATAGCCCTCCTGCTCGCAAACATGAATCCTATTGGGGTATCCTCACTTGCAGATTCAAAACTAAAATTTGAAGAGAAGGGGAGGCAGTCAAATATGTTTATACAGTAACAAGCAAAACTGAGAGTTCACAATATAATATAATCTAACATTGCTTGGAAACAGCCTAAACAGAGAATTGAAGGTAGCTTTTCACTAATGGTGTTATTGCAACAACATGTCTAACATTTGGCATCTGAAAGTGATGTTATATATATCAGGCCGTGAAAAATCATTAAAATGTTACTAGACCTGCATTGTGTGATCCTGGGCAAATATTTTATTTTTCAGAGCCACCTTATTCTTCATTATCACATCAGAGAGCACCTTCTAATATGTGAGTTCAGCATTTCTGCTGTACAAAAAAACTATTTTGTTTGATTAACTAGATTAAAAGTTTGCTCAATGTATGATAAGAATCTACCCACATTTAGGGTACACATGATCTCTGACTAGCCTCTTGGCTCACTCACAGCATTGCCACCAGGGAAGTGGCAGTAGTGTTTTCTCAGTTCATGTTTAAAAACTCACTTGAAAAATATATATTACTAAAGCATGATGTGGTAGTGCTCTGTCATTTACAGACAGTAAATTTCCCATGTAAATGGCAAAAAACCTTCCCATTAACATGCAGTTTTACTAATAAAACTATATAGTGTGTAAAAATAATCTGTGAACATTGGGTTTCAGCAAACATATTTCTCATTTGCACACCACCAAGTTAAGTGTTTTGATTTGGCTTCATCCTCTTAAAATATGTTTTCATTAAACAGAATTACAAAGAATGGGCGTTCATAACCACTGAACTGTATTTTGAAATATTTGTACAGTTTATTTATTATCTATTTAATTGTGGTGTGTTAGAAAAAAAACTAGCACCCAATAACCTTTCACTTCACATTCTTTTACAGCACCTCAGACAGTTTACTTTACAAAATCCTGGAACTTTGCAGTCGGAGACAGAAAGGTAATTGCAACCAGATGTAAACTGACTTCTGAGCTCTGTCTCAATACACAGAGCAAATGTGATAAGATAAAAACAAGATTTAAAAGCATCTTTATTGCTCCTTCACTTTCTGAGTGACGATAACACCTGTTCTGTGTCAGCTCGCCAGAAGGGGCGAGTAGGCCCTAAATATAGCTCGCCCTGATAAAATGTGACTCGCCGTAGCGCGTGGACAAGTAGATTTTCAAGGCCTGTATATGGCACACATACAAGTATACCAACAACATTATTCTAGTTCTCTATATAGTGATCTGCAGTTGCTGATCCATCTCTTCTCACATTATGACTCACCCATTTCTTTGTCCTCCTGGACCCTTTTCCTTTCAGCCGAGCAGGCCTGCAGCCATCGCTTCTTGTCTTCTTGTTTTTTTGCACAAAACAAATGAACCTCCTCAGTATCTTTGTTCAAGATCTTAAAAGCGTTCTTGACATTGAAGTTGAAGTCTTTGTCTTTTCCATCCTTGGTGTCCAAGAGCTCCACCTCATCCATGTCCACCCGGCCCTTGTAGTACAGGATATCCCTCCGGAGCAGGTCCTTCTTGCAGAACACCAACTGATGGTCAAACAGGAAAAACGTCCGCTGCTGGCTTTTGCCTTGTTTTGAGATACTGGTGAGTTCTCCTGAATGGATGAGTTCAGAGCTTCTGGCTAAAATATCTAGTCCCTGCAGCATAAAAGGGTTCACAATTAGACATCATGCCGATCACAAAGGAAAGTGTTTTAGTGATGGGATCTATAACTAAACTTGGGTAGAGGCTAACTATACACACATGTGGAATGTCTGCATGAAGCTAGTATAATACAGGAGGCTAGGGTTATGAAGTTTGCTCTTTATGAGTTCCAATCAATGTGCTTCCTTGTTTGTAGCTATCTGATGCAATAAATATGTTAAAGAATGTAAGTTAGCAGTCAGAACAAACTATAAATTAAAAAATTTGGGTTGCCTCATTAATGTGTGACCATAACTCACAAGAGGCGTAGCTAACCAGATTCAGATCAGTTGTTTCAAATAGTGTGGGCCATATACTTTCCCTTTTAAAGTGTTTGTAACATGAAATCCGTGGAGCAATAGAGCAGGGATTTGCTAACATGATCAAGCTAATGGGGAGTTGCGGTTGTACAATATAATTGTAATGACTTGAAAGTTCATATTTGTTCTGTACTATTAAATGTGTTAATCTGTTTTTTTAGTGCACTGGTTCGCAATAATGCGATTTATTGAGCCGCAATTTTTTTTTATTGACAGGTGATATATGTATAAGGTTTAACCATAAGGCCCACGATTCAGAAGAGAAAGCGCGGAAAACGGTTTAGCAACTCTGATCGCTACGTTAGCTGGATTAGAAAAAAAAATGTGTATGGTAAATATCTGAATTTATAGCCAATCCTAGGAAACTGACCCAAAAATAAACCAATACACTATCAATCACGAATGCTAAAAGGGTTAAATAGGAGTCTAATACTATTTGGATAAAGAACAGGTTTTTACACACACACTGGGGAACTATACAGAAAACAATGAGCAATAGGAAACTCCATTTCAAACAACATACATCATAGAATCAAAAAAGGACAGCACTCACCTCCCAGCCCACAATCGACACTTGCCACTGTGCAATCTTGTTTATACTCTCTAGCCTTCGTTTGCGCTCATTGATCAGACATGCGACATTCTTCATGGCCTCGTAGGCTGCCTTCACATTTTCATAATCACTGCAAAAATACAAATGATTACTGACAATGCCATTCACAATGCAAACGCTAGCAAAAAAGGATAGGTCAACTCTTTACTGTGTCTTTTAAATTTGTAGAGCATGGTTTACTTACTAGAGCAGTGGCTACAGGTCTGATTAGAGTTTGGAAGATGTAGGACATCGGTCAAAAAGTGTCAAATGTCTGGTGTGCCCTATTTGAAGTGTAAACCCTGCCTGTCCTGCATCCTTCTTTAAATTCTAACTCAGGCCTCATATCTCCTTTTAGAGCTGAATTAGCGGTTCACAAATTAGTTGTTTAAGATGCTGCATCACAATCGTACAGTGAAGAATGCTTATTCTTCCTTAAGTAGCATAGAAATGAGTCTTTTAACCCCCAACTGGTTTTTTTTCATTTGTTCATTGATAATGTTTATTATACTTGTATGTCACACTAGTCAGACTATTTCAACTCTAGCTGCTTATAACTGCGCTTCCGATTACCCAACTTGGTGGTACTGATTTTTATCTACTCAGCGTTAGGAGAGGCTAAGTGTACACAGCTGGACTTGAATTTGTAGCCATCAGGTTACACGCACATCTACACGATGGGTTCCTAAGTCGACAGAACTATTTTATACTCACCTTTATAGTCTTCAAAAACGAATATTAAAACTTTATTTGAGAGAGTTAGATGTACTGGCTCTTTCCATGTAGGCTACAAACTTACAAGGCAGAGCTTATTTTAAGAAAAAAATGCACTGATCTGCGAGAGTCTGTGAGATCTGCAAAGACATTTGTGTAATCTCTTTCTGAGGTCTTGCAGAGAAGTGCTACACTAGACCTGTGAACAACAGGATGTGGTGTTCTACAAGGCCATCCCACAGCAGTCAGCACCAGCAGGCTTCACAGGGAGGTCTGCAAGTCTATACGCAGGGCTGGTGTCAGCTCTTTGTGTCCGAGTGGTCTTCTGTATGTCAACAAGATGTAAAGTCATTAAATGGAGAAACTAGATAGTTTCACATTATAAAATTGCAGCACATGTCAAGAAAATATGTATGATGATATGTGTAAAGCAACAAAGGTTAGCCAGTTATGTTATTTTGGTTCCTGTTCAACATGTAAGAAAAGGGCATCTATGTCACGTTTGTATGTAATGTACTTATGCAGATTGATTTCTTCAATTATGCTAAAAATAACCATGAGCACAAGACACAATAAAAAGGTGAATTTATTGAAAGATGGAGTTCAAATCTACCAATCAAACAATCAATAAAACATTTATAAAGCACAGCAAATCACCCATGAGGGTCTCCAGGCGGTGGAGAAGTATGCTGCTATTTGGTGGTATGATCATTCAAACATCCAGGTCTTGAGTTGCTTCCTGAATTGCTGGAGTGACAGTGCGGTCCTGAGGTGCAGGGGGAAGTCATTTCAAGCCTTGGCTGCCAGGTGCGAGAATAAGAGTCCTCGGCTGTTGGTTAGGTGAATCTGATGGGTGTCTGTGATGAAGAGGGAGGCGGATCGAAGGTGTCTAGTTGGTTGGTGGAAGGTCAGGCGTTTCTTGATCTATGCAGGACGTTTGTTGTGCAAGGCCTTGTAGGCGTGGGTCAGCATCTTGAACTGGCATATCTTCTGAATTGGGAGCGAGTGTAGTTACTTGAGATGTGGTGTGATGTGGGTCCTTCTGGGGAGGTCGAGGATGAGTCTTGCCGCTGAGTTTTGTATAGTCTGAAGTCTTGTCATGAGGCGTGCAGTGATTCCTACGTAGAGTGTGTTTCCATAGTCCATGGCGAGGTGTTGTTCCCAAAGATGAGGACTTCCTTCTTGTCCGTGTTGAATTTGAGACCGTTGTCCTTTATCCAGTCCTCGATGTTCATCATGCATTTGTGGAAGTTTGCTTTGGTGGAAGAGGGATCTTCGGACAATGAGAGGATGAGCTGGGTGTAATCAGTGTAGGAGATGATGTTGATTCTGTGTGACCTGACGGTGTCAGCCAGGGGGGTCATGTAGGTGTTAGAGAGGGTGTGGCTGAGGGACGACCTTTGGGGAACTCTGCAATGTTCTTCTTTGGCTCGAGGTGAACGGTGGATCCTCCGAGTTCTGCAGGTGAGGTATGAGGCGATCTATCTGAGGGCATCTCCCTGGATCCCTAAGCGGTGAAGTCTATTGATCAGGATGTGATGTGAGAAGGTGTTGAACGGGGCGGACAGGTGCAGGAGGATGAGGGCTGCCGTTTTTCTGTGGTCCAGGAGGGCGCGGATGCCATTGATAGCTGCGATCAGGGCTGTGTCGATGCTGTGGTTGGCTCGAAATCCGGATTGGGAGGGGTCTAGGAGGTTGTGGTCTTGTAGGTGTCGGAGTTGTTGGTTAATCACTTTCCCGAGGACTGTTGCTGGATAGGGGAGCAGAGTTATGGCCCGACAGTTCTTTGGTTCGGCTGGGTCGGCTGACTGGTTCTACAAAAGGGGTTTCACTTCAGCAAGGTACCTTCTTTCAGGGAGGAGGCCACAGTGATGGAGGTATTCAGGACCTTCCTGAACTCATTGCTGATTGTCCTGCATTCGAGGTTGAAGACATGGTGGTGGCATGGGTCCGTGGGTGCACCCAAGTGCACAGAGTCCATGATGGAAGTAATGCCTTGTGTGGTGAGGGAGTCTCAGCGGGTGAGTAGGTGACTGGGGTCTCTATTCGAGGTTGATAGCTGGTTGAAGCTGTCTGTGGCAGAGGGTTGGTGTTCAAAATTTTCGTAAATAGCTGGGATCTTGTCGTGGAAGAAGTCGGCAAGATTGTTGCACAGTTCTTGGGAGGGTGTGATGTCATTCTCAGTGGCTGTGGGATTGGAGAACTCCCTCATGATGGCGAAGAGTTCCTTACTGTGGTTTGTACTGGCTTCAATGTGGTCTGTCAGGGCGTTCTTTTTGGTTTCTTTCAGGAGGCCGAGGTATTGGTTGGGAGCAGTCCTAAAGGCTGTGCGGTCTTCTGTATTCTTGCTGATGCGCCACTTCCTTTCTAGCTGCCTGCAGTTTCATTTGGTGGCGTGCAGTTCCTCGTTGAACCAGCTTTCTCTTTTGACTGGCCCTATGACGTTGGTTGTCTTGGCGGGAAATGTTGTGAGCACATTTTGTGATCCATTGGGAAAGATTTTTTGCTGCTTGTCCTGGGTCGTGGGTAGTGTCTTGGAGGTGGGAGCAGACAGCATTCTTCCACTGGTCTTCTGATACCTTTTTACAGTCTCTGCACTTGTATCTGGGTGGTACGGTGCCAGAGTGGGTGAGTCTTGCGACGGTGAAGTCGAGGCTGTAGTGGTCAGACCAGGTGAGTTGAGAGGCGTGGTTGTATAGGACTCCGTCGCTGGAGGTGAGAGGGGGGCCGAGCATGTATCCTGTGACGTAGGCAGGGTCGGGGACAAGCTGCTTGTGGCGGATGCGGCTCATGCTCACCAGGAGGTCGTGGTGTGGGCGACGTTGGGGTCGTCAAGGTGGAAATTGAAGTCCCCAAGGAAGATCTGGTGCTCAGAGTCAATTGTGAGCAGGGCGATGATGTCCAGGATCAAGCTGCAGAAGCTGGGTCAGGGACCTGGTGATCTGTAGGCAAGGGTGCCTTTGATGGTGCTGTGATGGTGTAGCTATGTGGGGTGAAAGTTCCAGTGGTCCAGGCTCTGGCTGAGGTCCAGGCGCGGACGGTCACAGGCAGACTTGCCTTTGGCATGCCAGTGGTGCAGTGGCCTTCATAAGTAGTCCTGGGAGGTGGGAGGGAATGGCAGGGAGGGCGGGAAGCGGCAGAAAACACAGGAGAATTGGTGACCGCAATGGCAATGCACGACCAAACAAATTAACAATTACAGTAGCTTACACTGAAATTAAATGTTAAAAGTGGGGGGGGAAATAATTTAGGGCAAGGCAAATAAACTAAAGGCAACCAAATAACAAGGCAAAACAAACCAAAGAATGAAATCCCCACAGTGGGACCGAACCAGGGGCTCGGGGGCTGCGGCGCAGTACCATAAACAGGTAGCCAAGGAAGATATGATCGGCAGCAGGGGAGCAGCGAAACTAGACCATGATGGTTAAGTGCTACTCACAGGGGCCACACAGTGGGAGATGGGAGGGGCCAGCAGGGAAACTGGACGGTGGAAAGCAGCAGACAAGGCAGGAGAATCGGTGTCTGCATTGGCAACATGCGACCAGACAAATTAACAATTACAGTAGTTTCCAATTAAATGAAATGTTAAAAGTGGGACAACTAATTTAGGGCAAGGCAAATCGGGCAAATGAACTGAAGGCAACCAAATAACAAGGCAAAACAAACCAAAAACTGAGAATCCCACAGTGGTATAGAACTGGGGCTTGGGGGTCTGAAATGCAGTACCTTAATCATGTAGCCAAGGCAGATATCATTGGCATCGGGGAAGAGGCAAAACTAGACCACGAAGGTCAAGGACTGCTCACAGGGACCGTGCAGCGGCCTCCATACATTGTACTTGGAGGTGTAGCCGGGGGGGTGGCAGGGAGGAGGGAGGGAGGGCAGGAGCGGGAAGTGACAGAAAAAAAGGGAGAATTGGCGTCCGTAACGGCAAAGCACGACCAAACAAATTAACAATTACAGTAGCTTACAATGAAATTAAATGTTAAAAGTGGGGGAAAAAGTTTAGGGCAAGGCAAATTGGGAAAAGAAACTGAAAGGAACCAACTAGCAAGATAAAAACAAACCAAATAATTAAATCTCCACAGCGGGATCGAACCGTGGGCTTGGGGTACTGCGGCACAGTACCATAATCAGATAGCCAAGGCAGATATGATCGGCAGGCATTTAAACATATGCCTTGCAGGTTACAGACATATATTTGCAGCGTAGGCATAGCATGTGGAGCTTGTTTATATCCCTGGATTCTTGCTAGCATATGAGCTGTGATCTGCAGGTTCCACACAGTGCTGCCGTGGCAACCCTGTAACAATTTTATTCTAATTCAACCCTGTGACGAACAGATTACAAACTGCTCTTTGTAATAAGTGCATGAGTCATCCTGGGCTACCTTATTTTACCAGTGTCCACCTTGAAAGAGGCATTTTCATCACTTAAAATGGCAGTGGGACCCCACCTCTCGATAATTATGAGTAAGCACACCCATGCTACAAGACACCGCCCATGGCGCTGCTGCTCAAAATGTAGAGAGCCCCACTGGCCCGATCTAATGTAGATGTAGGTGTGCTTTGTATTCAAGATGCAATACTGGGTGGCTAGGCTTAGAATGTGAAAGACAAATTGGGTGGTTACTGATATCAACAGTAACTGTGCAACCGTGTCCTCATTTTAAAGGTGGATTCCATTTAGTTTAATATGCCAGTCTTTTCAGAATATCAAGTTCCCTGCAGTGAGATCAAGGAGCAATGCAGAAGAATCCTTTTAGCAATTTTCTTCAATTTCTGTAACTTGTCCCTGTTCAAAAACGTTCAAAAGAACCTGATTTCTTAATTAGCAAGAGCTCTTTCTCTGCAGTTTGTAAAGGCGGTGCTTGGACACTGGGGGCAAAAGAGCCAGTCCCCAAAGAAAAGGACTTGTTTTCTGACCCTTGATGCAGACAATGTGTCACTCTGAGAAGAAGAAAAAAAAGTGAAGAAAAAAAAAAAATGATCACCCTGCAGGACTGAGAGAATGGCTGAATAGTGGTTCTGTTGTGCGTTTACCACACACAAGTGAGCAGATTAGGGGAACTCCCAGACCCCACATTCCACACGAGAAGACTGTGGCGAGGAGGCGCATTTTCAGAATAGAGTTTAGGGCAGGGCACGGCCAGCGACCAATCACTGCGAAACAAACAGGAGCCTAGAAGAAATACCACAGCAACTGAAAGCCTTGCAGTGTGTGGCACAGCACTGCCATTGTGTGGGCGCTGCTCACAGCAGGTTATCGGTCATGCTCTGTGTGTTATGCTGCTTGCCAATTCTAAATTACTGGTCTTTGGAAACAGAAAAAACCCTTCTTGTTCCAGTGCATTGTCCCGAAAAAGGGCGAGAAGAAGCGGACTAGCACGTTGAACAGTCGACAACTCACATTGTCAATTGAAATACAACAGAATGTGGTGACTTTTGCTGTTAAAGTGGAACATATGATACATTACACATGGAGCTCTGAGACGGAGATGCATCGGTGAACTGCGATGGGCAATCGGTATGGATAAAAATATAACTAAGCAGGTAAGTGAGGGTAGGAATAGCTTACTGCTGATTCAGTAAACATGCAACTGATTAACCCCATATATCGCAACCATTGAAAGTAGTATTATAAAACACAGTGGGCATCTTGTGAACTATGGCATGTGCAGCGAACGCGTAAAAGAGGATTCCCCTGTCTGTATGTGAACGAGCCTGTTGGCATATGCACATGTCTCATTACGGGGCATGGCTGCGCTGCCGATGATGGCTGCATTTCTCCTTTCTTGAACAGCGCTTCACAGTATGGGTAGTCCTGGTGAAGCGGTGGGAGCATGCCTACAGCCTCTACAGGGGCCCCTCTAGGGGCCTTGTGGCTTCCTGAGACAAATGCAGCTCAGGGTTGCTTGCTATGTCACATATTCACAGAGCAGACGTTTTGGTCACTGATGTGGGTGGGCTCTCATCCAGTCCTTTGCAAGGGACATCAGTCACACCCCTGGCACAGGTAAGCGGAGGCACCTGTGAACATTCACCCATAAGCACTTGCGGTTGTGCTGGAATTGTTCCCATATGCTTTACCACTTCAAGAGAATGCGCACTACATATTACAGTGGCTTCGTATAATGCGATGCACCCCGGTGTACTAACATGCACAAATGAACATACTACTTATTACACAGTGTAGAAAACACTCACCCTAGTGTCGAAGTTCACATATGTATGACCAGAAAAACCAGGGTGTAGGCTCACTATCACAGCTTTTGCTGAAAGAGCCATAATCAATTGTGTAACAGTAATACCTCTTTTGTTGTGTGCTGTAAGTCTAGAAATAGTGCCATATGCAGGCAAGAATAGTAAATTCTATTTCCGATCATGTGTATTAGGTACACATTTCAGTGCCTCGTTGACCTGCAATACTCTCCTAGGGTATCAACGATGGTCCCCAAACGTCAGCACCATGTCTGATCAAATACCTGTTGTGCATCTCATGGAGATGGACAGTCGAAGTCTTCAATGGTGGCCTGGAGTCCGTAAAAGGATAGTCAGCGACTGTCCAAGACTGTAGGAAAGAAAGTCTTGTCCGAGGCAAACCTGGAATACTATATTCTACCTCTGGCATGTGACCATTTTCCGGTGGCGCACAGAACATAGAACGATATTTTGTGTATCCTATCTGACATTGCGCTGTACTGTCTGCTGAATCTCAGCTCTACTGCCACTAAATACAAAGGCGCATTTTCTCTTGTTTTAGGATCTTTCTGATCAAATTGACGAATAAACAAAACCAGCACGAAAAATAAATAAAATAAATGCCAAACAGCTTTGCCAAAGCTAATGTTTTAGAGCAGGATAGTCTCTGCAGGTCTCATTCACAAACATTTTGCAGTGGTAATTTACATTTACAACCACAAAAAGTTCTCTTTTGTTTCGAGTTCTCAAACCCTGAATCACAAACAAAATATATGCAGAATTTCCAAAACCGTAATGCACTAGTAGTGCAGTTTTTTATTGCAGTCAAAAAATGCGAGGTAGAAGGATGGGTGAAACCAGGGTAATAGGGTGGCAATCGAGAATATGGTGAGCACACACACCCCCACAGCAAACTTTTTGGGTATTCACCATTTTTTGTACATTGTGTGCGTAGCCCATGTAGGAAAGGTGTGAGCTTCAAACTGGTGCAGTTAGTCCTTTTATGTGAATGCAGCGTTGTGTTCTGAGCATTACTTGAATTGCACAAGTCACCACGACTTGTGTGAGGTGCACTTGACCTCTGACCTCTCTACTGTGATGGCATCTGCTCGTGAATATGGAAACATTCAGTACATAAACGCTCTCTACGTGTACACGGTCTCTGTTTGGACTCGTGTTGCTGTAAGGGTCTCTTCTGCAGGGATCTAGAGAAGGAAGCAAATGCTGGACGGCTTTCTCATTTGTGTATTTTAGACAGACACGAGCACCAATCTGTCTAACATTGTTAAGAGATTAAATACTTTTAGTCCAAGTGCCTCAATCACAAAAATAAACCTTCTGCATTAAATGCAATACAATGTACTTAAATACAGTGTGCATTTTGCTCTTTCCTCTCACACACTTTCTCCTATCAGAGCTGCCACGTGCAGGGCTTCACTGAAGACAACTCCCATTGGCAGCCCCAGGGACAAAGACCCCAGGACGGTAACACAAAGCACCCAGAGAGGGACCGGGCAGGCAGCGCTCACCTGTGCTCTGGGGTCGTGTACTTCAGCAGCTCCCCCAGCTGCAGGGGGTATTTACAGATCTTCTGCACCGGAGTGAGCAGGAAGCCATCGATCGCGATATCGATCATCTGCTGGAGCAGCCGGCAGGCCTCGAAGAAGTGGCGGTATTTGCCCTGCTTCATCAGCTTGGACAGCTCGACGCAGGCGCCGGGGTGGTTGTTGCAGTACTCGGAGTAGATGTCAAACCCTTCTTGCTGCAAGGAAATAAAAGACAGACTGAACTTCAAGCATGGCACCAACAGAAGTGACATCTGAGAGACACTGATTACAATGATTACAACCCAGGAACTTGACGTGCTGTTACAGCTTGCTTGAATAGAGTCAACAGAACAGTCTCTGCCCAGAGGATGAAAGGATCCTGGCTGCAACATTCCATTCCACATAATTAACACAAGCTCACAACTGTCAGCATCAATGTAGTCACTGTTTAGCATCAGAAAACAGGTGCATACACTCAACAGTGATACATTATTAATTTAAAACTGAATTTGTTGTGATAGAAAGCCCCATAATTATTAGATTCGAACATTTCGGTTTTATTCGTTTCATACACATTTTTGGAAGGCACTCTTGTTCAAACAAAGGATTTGACTACACATAGTAACGTACATAAATAAATACATCAATAAATAAAAAAACAGATTGATTTTTACCTAAGAGACTTTTTTAAGGTAGGAAGAAGAGAGCACCAGCACGTGCACTGATATTAGGAGTGTGCAAACTGAAGGTGCACGAGGGGGTGTTAAAGGGGTGCGGCAGCCTCCTACTCATGCGCACAAAGCCAAAAGAAGCCTGCGGGCGGGACAGAGCACAGCTCGCTGAAAACAGAGCAGTATGAGTGCGAGCTGCAGGCCACCCTAACTACTGGGGAAATATGAAGGCCCATGCGAGGGAGGGCGACGGACCAGACCCTACACACTATGGAAGTGGCCCACAGACACTCCAGCACAGGCAATGGAGTAAGGTCCACTCTTAAAAATAGTTTAGGCCAAGCTCAGGGCCGTCTTTAGGGAAGTATGACCGGTGAGGCCGCACTGGGCGCTGACCTGTGGACGGGGCGCCTACCTCAGGGAGGGCAGTGTGTTTAGCAATATCTATAGATTGGAGAGTGGAGGGGCACTTTTTCCTGGTAGCAGTGAGAGAGTGAGATTCTGAGGAGGCGGTCATTGGGAACGGGGGGCACCAAAAGTGATTGTCGCACCAGGCGCCAGCAGCGCTAAAGCCTGCCCTGGCCAAGCTCTCAGTTGCACTGCATCCCCAGCCATACTTTAAAATGCAGCACCCTCGGTAGAGCCTTGGAGCGGGGGCATCCTTATATTGATTCAGTGGTCAGAAAGTGCCCCTCTTTCTCCTTAAAGCTAGCGACATGGGCACCACATAAAGAGTGGGAGATATTCAGTGCATGGACACGGTCAGAAAGACCGCCCTCATAAGCCTTGGAGCAGGCGCTCATTTAATCAGGGAACAACCCCTGCTGTACTGTGAGGAAGCAGCGAATAAACACCGAAGCAATACACTTACGTGTTGGAGGAAGCAGGTTCCGATTTCACTCAAGTGAGGCTCTTCTTTGTTGTATTGCTTCTCGAGGTCCTTCAAAAACTTCCGCTGGAACTTATAAATGTCTTCAATGTTTCCAAAAATGGTGTTTAATTGGGCCTCAGTGAACATGACAGTATGTTTTTTGCACTGACGGATATAGCCCTACAGGGGAAAAAAAATAGAGAAACCAATTAACAAGCTTGGATAGAAAAAGAATTATTTCAAATAACATGATGCATATCACGGATTTTCAAAAAGAGCACAGTGCGGTCTGTATAACACCACTAGATACAATTAATAAATGTATTATAATGACAATACTACAGCCTATTCTAGATGGCGCATACATTCTTCCACCGCAGAAGTTAATGTTACCTAGATGCACATGGCTTGGACAGCAAACATTTGTAAACTGAACTAATGTCTGCGACTTGAAGATTCCACTCGCCTCCTGACATGTCAGCCTAACTATGAATAAATGTGGCTAGGTAAGTTATGCAAACCGCAGTATTATTTTTATTTGGTGTTTTTTTTCTCATACTCCATTGGTGATCCGAACTGCCTCCAGCAAAAGTGCCTTTCCCGAATTCATAAAACTCCTAAAATCGATGGGAGATGTATGTCTGTGAGATAAGGCACATGAGAAAACACAAATATTCATTAAAAAACGTCAATTTCCTTATTCTATCATCTATTTGGAAGCTACTTCGCTATGTTTTCAAAAAGAAATACACATTTGCCAATGGCAAATGCAATGATAACAATTTTCACATGAGCAAAAGATTACCTGTGTGTGTTTGTTCACTGCAGATTTTATGCTGCACAGTTGTAAGTTGATAAAACACACGTGTTGTTATGGCTAAAAATCAGGGCTGTCTACCAGGAAAGCTGTGGACACAGAGGTAAGTTTAGGCTTTCTTCAAAGTAGAAGAAAATGCCAAACAGAACAGACTCAGATACTGCCCTAAACAGAAAGGCCAAGAGACGTCCATCCCCATTCCCAGGGCACATTTAGTTACAAGTGGCTGAGGCTCCACTCCGTAAGATGCATTGTGAAACTGGGGCAGACTGGCCTACTGGGGACACTGGAAGAACTCCAGACAGGTTAATTCCTCCTCTGAAGATCTGGCAGGGTTAGTCTAAGCCTGATCCAAGTGTGGCTGACTAATTACCAGCACCATCTGCTGGGATTTCTCCCCAATTTTTAGGTCTTGCCTACCAGACAGCGCAAGCCATCTGTTAGAGAAAGGACCTACTGTCAGTTTACAGTGGGCTTAGAGACTGCCCATTGCATACCATTGTTTGGCTGTAATGTCACTCTCAGTCACTTGCTTTTCATTTGTTAGCTTGTGTGGGTTTTCACTGCTCTTCTTCGGTTTGTCCTGCCCCTGGAGCAAGGCCTCAATACTTGTGCACTTCCACAATTTACATTTCAAGCACTACCTTTTTATTTTTGGTGAAACAGTCTGTGAGAGTGCATGTGTTTTCCAGCTGTTTCCCTTGTGTACTTCTCTTCACCCCTCCACCATGCTCCATGCTGCTCTCTCTCGCCCATGTGCTTCTACACCCCCACCTGTGATGTGCTAGCCCTCCTGTGCTTCTCGCCTTGCATTGCTCTCCTGCTCGTATGCTTCTCCCACAGCTGCAGGTAGATCTTTGTCAGCTGTATATTTCTTTTCTCCTCCTCTTGCACCACATTGTTCTCATCAGGCTGTAAACTTCTCCATGCCCTCCGTGTTGCTTCTTCTCACCCACACCCTCCATGTTGATTCTTTCCCCCATGGCCCTCGTCATAGCTTTGCAACCTACATTGTTTCTACTCCCCCGCCCACTGTACTGCATTCTCCACCTGCTTTAAAAACAAAAAAACGCTTTAGTTCTACTTTTCTTTTAGTAAATTAGATTGGTAAATAAAAATAAAACAAAATCCACAGCATCATTCCCTAGGTGTGCACATGCATGGTGTACACACCTACAAAATGACGCTGCCAGCATCAAGGATGGTGTACAGCATTGCTAACAGCCTTTGGCAAAGCCAACAGGTCTCAAAGGTGCGACCTATTGGCTTAGTCAACACTTGTTCTAATAGGCAATGCTGGTTCTGTTAAGAAACACTTAGATGACCATGAACACCAGCTTTAAGGATAGAGTAAATGAAAATAATGCTTGGTGACAGACTATAATAGTAGTGAAATGCAATTTTGTGATTTCTTTTGAAATACAAATAATTTGCATAGTTCCTCTTTCACTTCAACGCAAGATCTGGATTTTCAGATGCATTTCTAATTTCAGTGTCTGTGAATAGGCAAAGTGTTGCAATATCCTTTGCCGTCTTTTATGTTGTGCAATCATTTCGGAGAAGCGTCAGACATATCTAGTCATACTGTCATTTTCATAAGTGCACAAGAAAACACGTATTGGCAGCAGTGTTTACAGTATTCCCGTGTACCACAGCCATGCAGCAAGGCACTGTAGTGATAGACAGCATCAATCAAAATCCAATAGCTGCAGGTTAGGGGGCATAGTCACTATGAATCATAGTGGGTTCACAATGCACTGATATTGGTGTCAATCAGTCAGGGTGGAACTGGCCTATAGGACAATCAGGCAGTGCCCGAAGGGATGTTCTGGTAGGTCAGTGTGTGCGCCTCTTCTTTTGGGCTGTTTTTGGGCCTGTTTTATGGTCTTGTGGACTAGCTTTCACTGTGGATTTCCTTGATATTACCACAAACATTGCCTGCAGCAAGCACAAATACATGCAGACCGCCATGCCTTCCAAAACACCTCTATAGCATATCTTTACAAGTTCAAAACGACCCCAATTTCAAGTGTGGGTCACATTTTTAGATATCTAATTTGCTAGTGGAGGACACTATTATATTGGTGCATAGGCCTGTGTTCTGCCCCAGTCTGACCCTGCAATCTATACATTTCCAAATGGAGATTGAGCAATTCCTTTATTGCTAAAATGACAACATGAAGCTAGTAAGAGTACCATATCTAAAACGTATGGTTGATAAACCATAAATCAAGGCCATTCAACATGTTGACTGAATCTGAGAAAGCAAATGACATGGCCCTCTCATCACGGGTAGGTATGTCCAGGTGAATCAATGAATATGGGCAGGACTCAGATTATTCCACGATGGTGTATGTCAAGGGTGTCCAACCAAAGTTGGAACCAAACTGGAGCTATGCTAGATTTTCAGGATACTAGTATAAGAAAACTTTAGATGCATTAATACAATTGGAACTCATTTACATAGTCCGTTATTATCCTGTACACCCGCACAGAGCTGGTTCTTCTGGGCACGCACGTTCTAAATTTTTGACCCTCAGTTATTCACAATACCCTTGTGAGATGGTCTCATATAGTAGACAAAGGCTAAAGAGATGAATTTTTTTTTTTTCCAAATTCATATTATTCTACGGATGACTGGATGCTTACATCACAGATGTCCTTAAGGTGCTTGATGTAGACTCGCTCTGTGTTCATTATTTCCTGTATGACGTTTGTCCGCATCTGATCTTTGTTCTCTGCGTTCTTAATGCGGTGCTTGCTCACTTCGGTGTCATGGTCCCCATCCTGACTGCTGCTTGAACTTTCCAGACCGTCATCCTGATTGACACGTAACTGCAAGTAAACAGAAAATAGAGATGAGTGACAGCACACACAGACGCAAAGACACACAATCACTGAATTCAATTGAGGCTTTTTTAAATATTCACAATTTAGTTGGCCCTAACGTTTATATTACTGAGTACATCGGTTAATTTATGGAGTAAAAACAAGGCATTTCAGGATTTGCCCCCACCACCCCCTTCCCTTTGAGCCTTAGCTAGTTTGTTCATTTATTCTATTTTTGGTATAGTGCCTAAATGCCACAAATAGCACGGCAGTGGTATTAAACAGCTACAGTGCACTTTTTCCACAATTGGAGGTGGTGCATCATCGAAAACATCATTGAAGGACGTTGGTGTATTGCAAAGGCAGGCTACTGGATTTCACTAGTCATTGTGTCGTTTTGATGTTTCTTCAGTATCAACGCATGCTCAGACCATGGCTTGTTGATGGACATGTTTCAGCTTTAGAAATAAACAATGTTGTGGGGTTTGCCTAACTCTGCGTTTCAACCTATTGGGTTGCTGGTTCTTAGTCGTATCTGGATTCTTCCTCTGCATTGTGTTAGTTAACCACCGTTTTTCGAAATAATGAATTTGTGTGTCTCAAGCTTGTACCTAATAATCATAGGTTGCGCTAGACATTATCTATATGCCCGCAAGTAAAGAATGCGTGTACAAAGTTTAAAAAAATGTATAATTACTGGGTGTGAGTTATTGGGGTTGCCAGCTTACTTTAGTTTCACCTGTTATTGTGCCTCCACTGCATTGTTGATCATTGGTGGTCAGTAGCTCAAATGACCATTATTTCTGTCTTCAGTGACATGTCGGACGCTACTACTTACTGATGATTACGTGCTTTAGCAACCTTCAGGTAGGTTTAGTATGGTTGCTGGGGGTGGATGGGTTGGCTTTGCCTACAATAATGTGTGGTATTGTTGTCTCCTGTAGACATTGTGGTTTGGCCTCTAGGAGGTCAAGTCCGTGCGTTTTCAAGAGTCCTCATTTGCTTCCTCCTGTAGTTTGTATTATATTGTCAGTAGACTGGGTGGATATGTTCATCTGCAAGGGCACTGATGGTAGCCATTTTTAGCCAAAGTATGTTTGGCAGCTGTGAGTTTCTGTAGTTCTCATAGCGCTGGTTGTACTGTCCCATTTAAATGTATTCCCTTAGCATGATGGTCGCTGCACTAGGACTTTTTTTTGATCTGACCAGCCTTTTGGGACAGGCAAGATTGTAAAAGCATTCTCTTGAAAGTTGGTGGGCCTAGTGACCCCAAAAGGGACTACCTTGTGACAGCTCATTGGGGGTGAGGGGGGACTTGTGCATGTATGCACTTACATTTCTATGCTAACCAGTTCATAATTCTCGTTAAGGTAGCGTTGACATTACAAAGTACCTTCGGTAAACCACCAACAGGTAATAGTTTCACTAGGAGTGCAATGGGTGATTGACCCTGTTTACGCTGCTCTGTGGCATTTTGGTAAAACTGAAGAGAGCTGCAGAAGTTTGTGTGTTCCTTTTTATAATACTGCATGCGTGTGAAGTTAGCGCCTGCACATTCGCCTGTTTGCTTTGCAGCACTTTGAATAACAGATGCCTCTGCATGTCTGCCATATTTTAATTGTGGATTTCGAGACA
This sequence comes from Triturus cristatus, assembly GCF_964204655.1. Lineage (NCBI taxonomy): Eukaryota > Metazoa > Chordata > Amphibia > Caudata > Salamandridae > Triturus > Triturus cristatus. Next base: position 317,472,721 of record NC_140591.1, read on the forward strand.
ATAGAGAGCTTAGGAATACACGAACAGTGAGCTATCCAGGAAGTGGTGCACCGTTTAAGCGCTAAAGGCAGTGTGTGCAATGTGCACTATACATGTGCCAATAACATTTATTCCATCTCTCCCCTTTAGGGCGCACATACATGTGCCAGTAACATTTATTTCACCCACACCTGTATTGGAAAGAATACAATTGCTCTCTAATGCTTTCCACAATCCTATTTACAAGATACAAAGCATTTTCCTGAAGCTTTACAAATTATGCCTGTATTTGGTGTGCAGCAAAACTAAGCATGTAATCCTCTGAAATCCTAATCTGCGAATGAGATTCCGATTCTGGGTCAAAGAAAATGTACTGCTCATGAAAATCGCCATCTGTGCCAGGCGCCTGGGGCACCAACACTCAGAAATACTGCTAATGATGAGTACAAGTGCATCCACCCGTTGGCAGCGGGTGACTGTCGGAAATTAAAGATGCTGGATTCTGACAGTGAAAAAAAGAATTAAAAAAACCCAATAAGGTTGGAGGGAATGCTTGAATTAATGTCAATCACTGGCAATCACTCGGGTCGCATCCCAATCCATTGTTTTTTACCCGCTAAGGCACCTCAGTTTGGACCCAGCCATATGCAAATCAGTCTTTACTCTGCTCCTCATAGGCACAGTCCAGCCCGAACTGCCGGGCCAGGTCCTCCCTGAAACAGAATACAAGCAACACCGGGCCAGTTTCGCCCTTCTTATGGGCTCTTAAGCCAGGTATAGGTTGGTTCCAGTGGCACAGTGAATAACGATGGTTTGGGATGCGGCCAGAGTAATTTCCAGAGACTGAGATCAATTCAAGCATTCCATCCATCACTTTATTGTATGCTTTAGTGAATAAATGAAAGCATGTGAAGCTGTGCTTCCTCATGAAGTATGAAGACATATAGTGAACACGTCTCTCTCAACAGTGGTAGCAAGTCGTTTGAAAACAGCAAGTAAATATCAGATTTTAAGTCAAAAGTAAGCCAAGCCTGGGGCTCAGTGGACCAATAATCTGGGTTTGACCTCATGGTCATCGCTTGTTTGATTGACGTGTGTAGCGCAGAGTAATTATAATCTTCTGGTTCAATGAGTGTCAATTGGGTCAAGTGATGCCTTGGGGGCGAAGGGACGATCTACAGACCTTCTGTTATATTATAATGGGCTCTAGTCAAGCTCTGTGTGGGCAGACAATGCCTACTAGGGAAACTGTGGCCATTTTAATATCATTTGACGTCTGAAGCGTCTCAGAAGCATTTATGGAATGCATCCTTGGTTTTGGGTGGCGAGAGCTGGTGGCCGCTGGAGCTGCAGTAAATCACCACCACCCAACAGACTCCTTTGACATACCTGTGAAAGGTAAGGGCAAAATGAACATAGAGCACCATAGAAACCTGACTAGGTGAGCACCAGCCTGATTACTTTAAACTGATCATTTTAAGAGCACTGAGTAAATGAAGTAGGAGTGAAGGAAAGGGGAGATGCGACCTAATAGGCGGAGCTGCCGACTTTGGAACTAGGGAATGTTTGAGTCCTCCTGGCCTCGGGTCAACATCCAGCGATTCAAGGCAAATCACTTAATTTACCCTTGCCTATAAATGCGTAACATAATCTAGCTCTAGGGTAAAATGCTCCAATCCCCTGGGCCAAGTTTGCCCAATATAAAACCGCAAACAACATAGGATACATATGTAGCTTCTTTGCGCCATTGCACAGCAGCTGCTTGACGCTCACAATTTACAGTAGAGTCAAGGAGGAGGAGTTACAGTGATTAGCTCAAGAACCTACAGTGTATTGAATGTCAGAGTCAGAAATTCATATTCCTTTCATGCCTGAAGATATATCAAATGAATGACCTCGTGAAGCATAATTCCGCACTCCAGGCCTGATCCCAGAATTAAACTCCTTTCCCTTTAGCACATCACTTAACAGTCACAACCTAAGGCATTTTGGTGACTCTTGAAACTGAATGCGAGCACTCACCAGCGAGGAGAAGTGCCCTGACATCTTACATATTTCTATTCCAGACAACTTTCAGATACAACTGTGCAGCCTTTGATGCATTAGATGATAACAATGAGCAAACATGCAACACCTGCAGTGTTCTGCAAATAGTATTTACTGGCCTTCATATGTGAAATCTCCTTCTCCTGACCCACTGAACCAGAGAAAATCACCTCCCCTACAACTTAATACATTGTTTTAAATGTTAAAGCCCCCCATTCAAGACGCGCCAGAATCCATCTTTCTCCCTTACTGCAAGATGCGGAAAAGCCCCCAGGCTGATTACAGATGGCAGACCACTCCTGTAGAGTTTCATCCTCATCCTGTGTCACCCTATCCTTTCTCCCATCCTCAACTCTGCCACAGCCCTCGCTGAACTGACCCATGTACGCCTCGCATCAGCACCCTTCCACTGACCACTGCCAACACTTACCCATGAGGCTGTAGCCCCACCTCCTCATCTCTCCACTTTCTTCTGCACTGCCTACTGTAAACCCCCACTGCGAAGAGCCTCTTCACTTTGCAGTTATGCGTGTCCCATGTGGGTTAAATTTATAAAAACATAGCACCAGGTAAAGTTCGGACGAGTTAGCCTTGAAAACTGCCGTATGCATGCCGTATGCGTTGACACCACACATGCACCAACATCCTGCCAGATTATTCTACCGAGCACAGCTCTGTTTTGAAGAGGTTCACATAGACCTCAGTTTACATACCCTGACAAAGCTGGCAGGAAACCAGGCTTCGTGGTCATCAATCCGCCCCCACCACCAGTCGTCGTGCTGTTTGTCAAGAACTTGAATGACATCGCCAGCTTTAAAGGCCAACTCTTGATCATCCATAGTCACGTGGTCCCATAGTGCCTCTGCGTAGATCACACTGCCATCACCATTGAACTGGAAAGGAAGAAGCAGAGTTAACATAATGACACCATCTGATCCAAAGCAACATGTTCTGCAAATTACAGCCAGATCGGAGTTCCAATACCCTGAGAATTAGTGGCACTTGCATTGCAACTCTTATGTAATTCAAGCAAAAATGTGTTTTCCTACATGCATACAAAAACCAATATATTTTGTAGTAGTGTGGGTTGAGACATTTGTGTACCACATATCATCATGAGAAGAATGAAAGGACCACAGAGACCAGATAAATCCTGCACCCATTCAATGGGAAAGCATTTGGTCAGAACACAGAATACCAAAAACAAGCCTTTGCAAAAATATTAGGATTCCTATTCAGGAGACCTGTTGGTTTTCCCAATGATATTTGCTGACACAGTTCATCATAGACAAATAGAAGGGGAAAAATCCTTTTAGCTGGTGCTTTGCAGCAACAACTAAATAAATAAATAACTACAATGACGTGTGAGCGCCGAATTGTTATCACGTGAGGATGCTTCTATGTCATAATGATAATGCAGCATAGCATAATGACACATACATATGCGACTGTCACCACACATGCGCAATTTTTTTTCTTTTTTTTTTAGTTAGCGTTCCAAGATTGAGGGTCAAGCAAAAAAAATGAAATGTATGCCAAAGCACATACTTTAAAGGGAGTAGCCCAGCAGCAAACTGCAGCTGTTGGGCTCTGCAATTTCTTTTCTTTTTTTAAAGCCATTTTAACAAAAGCACAAGGAGGTGCAGTGGTGCAACAGAGAAGCGGGAGAGGCAGCAGAGGAGAGGAGGCTGGGAAGGCACGTGAGCTATGGTGGTGCAGGAAGGGAAATGACAACACAGAGCATGCGGTGCAAGGAAAGTGGGTATTTGAGGGGGAAGTAGCACACTAGAGAGAGTGCAAGAAAAGGCATGAACTCTCAAGGAGTGTTGAAAAAGAAAGATAAAAGTTGTTCCTTTAATGTGAGCAGTGAAAAGCTACAAGTCCTTCAATCAAAATAACTGTAAGGAAGATATGCTTCATGGGAGGGAAAAGAAGAGGAACCATCTAATACAAAGCAAGCAAATGAGAGTGTCAAAAAAGCCAATCAATGCTAAGCAATGGACTGGCCCAAGTCCACTTCAAGTGTTGGCACTGCCCAAAATAGGTATTTTTTGTAACAACAGACAGCTAAATGGTATCTGAGGGGCTTAACCAGAGAGCTATGCGTGGCCAACACTCCTTCCTATCTAAACTGAAAAGACTGTAGCAAATATTGACAAGGCGCAGCAAGGAGCAACAAACTGGAGTTCTTGAAACTGAAATTTTGATAGTATTCTTAAAAAGCCATAAACCTTTGGAGAAACTGAAGCGGTATCAAACTCAGTACCACAGCATTGTGCTTCGAACGTAGCTTTCGGCTACAATGTGCTTGTTGAACACACTTCTACCTAATGGATGCAGCTTGAATTGGACTTTAAAATCTGAATTAATAACAAACACTGGCAAAGCCTCTGCTCTAGAAGGCTGAGCTTTTAACTTGGCCAATCGCATGCTAATGTAAGTCTCAAGACAAATGAGCGTGCATCTCTGACAACAGGCATACCAAACCACAGCTAAAGCCATCTGTGACCTAAAACGTCCAGTGGGAAGGCATACGTGGTGCCCACACTTTCTTGGAATATACACATGTCTAATGAATAAGAAGGGTGCAATCTGCAAAAGGTTGTGGTGTTCCCTAGCACTGGATATCATGTGACATTTATCAGACAGAACGCATTTAGGTGCAGGGGCGGCTGGTGGAGTCCAAAAGTGGTGAGGCAATGAATATGCAAGCAACCAAGTCAGACCTGAAGGAAGGTCTTGGAGAATGTTTCTTGTTGTGTGAAAATGTAGGGGAAAAAACGATTCATTCTAAAGTTTAAGTATTAAGAAATCTTACTGCAAATATTGAAACAAGCATTTACAATGCAATGGTCTCGGCAATATTATAGGTAGAGCTATTGGTATTGCTCATTATTTTTTTATCATTTTTGTATCCCTAAATAAATGGCATTGTCATTTCTATTGGCATTAGCTTTTTTTTGCATATGTGATAACTATTGCATTAGCAGAGAGAGAGTGAGGTAGTGAGAGAGAGAGAGAGAGTGAGGTATTGAAATAGAGAGTGAGGTAGTGAGAGAGAGTGAGGTAGATAGAGAGTGAGGTAGTGAGATAGAGAGAGTGAGGTAGTGAGGGAGAGGGATGTTGTGGAGGTAGTGATATACAAGCATAGAGTGATGTTGTGATGTAGTGAGATAGAGAGAGAGGTAGTGAAAGATAGAGTGAAAGTGAGTTAGTGAGATAGAAAGAGTGAGGTAGTGAGATAGAGAGTGATTGAGGTAGTGAGTGAGAGAGAGTGAAGTTGTGAGGTTGTGAGCTAGAGAGTGAGGCAAGCCATTGAAAAAAGAGCAAGCAAATGAGTGACAAAGCTAACCAATGGGTGGGGTTTAAGTCCATTGTCAATTCGTGGTTAGCTTACAACTGGTCATTTGCAATGAGACAGCTTGTGCCGTCTTTCCTTGGCCTGAAAATAATAGTGATTATTATTTCTCTACACAAGGAGGACAGCAAAAGCAATATAAATACAAACCCAAACAGTCAGTTAACAAATTAAATAAGACGCCAATTCAAATTCAAGGAACCTAACAAACGTCATAAGCAGCATATGCCCTTCCGACACTAGGTCGGCTACGCAAAACTAAACCATCAATGGAGCCATGGTTCGGAGCAGCAGTTATATGGACATTATTTTGTTCCATCTGAATGGACTTCTGAGCCCGACAGGCCGGGCAGTGCCACCTGGCCTGATCTTTCTTCGTGTCATAATTCGGCAAAGTAGACGGAGGTGCAGACACCAGTGCAATGAAATCAGTGGATTAGGGTAGTCGGCAAAGGGTGTATTGAGGGGAGCATATTCATGTTAAGTGCGTGGACCAGACAGCGAGATTAGTTGAGAGGAGATTGCTACTACTTGCTAAATCAAGAAAAAAAGAGAGGACCACCTTGTTACGACTCTAAACACGTCAGTTTTCTTAATATCCACATTGCACAATTAAGTTATATTTCATCGTATGGCCATGCTTATAACCCGAAAACGTATCACGGAGTCGGCCGCAGAGACCTCCAAGCCCATTCAGATCTGTCATACATGGAACTGCACACGCTCGGCGGGTTTGCCGGCCGGCATTTTTCGCGCCATTTCTCATCAGCTTCCCACACTCAAAACGGAACTCTGCTCTTCAGAAGCACTCAATGGGTTCTACAGTGAGCATGCATTCGGAGCAGTATAAACATGCTGAAGTGCAACGACGTCATAAAGGGTAAGAAGTGCTCCAGACACGGTGTGCTATGACGTCACAGTGCAGGCCGCTGTGTTCTTTCCCACCCCGAGGTTGCGTGGCGCTTACTTTCTTTACTCGCCATCTTCTCGGGGTCCTCTTCTTCGCCCGCGTACCCCGGGCACCGAAAGCGTTCACTGGTTTTCCGTCCCTGGTTCTAGGAGACAGCCACCACCACAAATCTGTCAGGCGGGGCTGGCGTTCCCACTAATTCTAGGGGTGGGGGCGGACTGAGCGACGCGGTCAGCGGCCGCGCTGCTCTCTGACGGGTTTCAGAAGTGTCTTGCGCTAAGCCACCTCTGCTCGCGCCCAGGCCGCGCAAAAGTTAGATTCTCACTTTCAACCCGCGCCGCCGATCATTACACAGCTATCAGCGCGCAGGCGTGACCTCCAGTGAGAAGGCGCGTGACAGCTGCTGTCCATCCCTTCTTTCGAGTGTTGGCCAATCACAGAAGAGGAGGCAGTGAGTTAAACACTAGAGCGAGTTTTCCTTAAAGCAATGGCACAGGCGTGGCCTTCGGAGGCTGCCGCCATAATTGGGATTTGTTTTCACGCTCCTTCTTAAAAGATTGAGCGGAACTTGGCCGAGAGATTTTCTTTCGTCCCGTGATACTGGGATGAAAGTTTGGCTTCACCACTTTTCAAGAAGGATGTAATGTTTGCCTATGTATAATGGCTGGTCGCGTTTTCTATAACAAATCGTCAGCTAAAAAAGTAGGGCTATGATGACAGCACAGAAAGGGGATTCCACGAATGGGGCGAGGATTCAACAATCCTCCACCTTTCATTCACAGTAACCAATTCAGTTTACAGCAAAACAATAATGAAAACAAGCAGTAGACACCGCAGCATCAATTTCACAGCACGCTAATAAACTAGGTGTGGGTGCAAGAGCCGTAGATAGGAAGTTGGAAAGAAAACACACACCGCCGCCTTTCTCCGAGGCGAAGCAGAAATGCCTCGGAGAAACGCAGTGGCGGTTTCAGATTCGGGGGCGTGTTTCTTTTTCTCTCCTCTTGCCATTGGCAGGAGGAGAGAAAAACACGCCTAAAAAAGGGCGTTGCTAAAAAGTGGAAAGAACAGCAAAAAACACGCCCCCGAATCTGAAAAAGACGGAGCCTATTTGGAGGGACGGCTCTCTCCTCCAATGGCTGGCCTCCGTTTAGGAAGCCAGCCAATGGAGGAGAGGCAAAAAGAGAGGCGGGCTAAGGAGCCACTCTCAGAAACATTAAATCTCCGACTTCCGGTTCTGCCTTCGGCAGACCGGACAGTCCTCGACCTAAAAAGGGCTCAATTTGTGCATTTATAGCGGTCTCCTATACTTCAATACTTAACATTTCATGCCACTAGTCTCTCCATGGCCCCTCTTCAACTATGCTCTTCTTAAACTCACATTAACACCGGTGGCTGGCACTGTCCATTGCCCTTTACAAGCTGGTACTCTGTTACTTTTGCCCTAGGCCACAGTGGTCAGCAAACATATGCAACACTGCAAAACTGGCAATACCCATCCCGCCCTTGCATTACAATGACGTGTGCCCACGGACAAATAAGAAATCCTGCACTGGCTGCAGCCTGGAAAGGATGAAGTGCATTTGACAGAGGTTAAATGCTGGCATTTGCTTGCATTCACACCGACAGATGGTATGACGTCCAGCAGTATTATCACAGCAGGCTAACCACCCACCTCTGCCAGGGCATAGAGCGCCTGCCCTCGAATCAAATGGAAAACAGAAAAACATTAACAAACGGAATTAACAACAGTTGGCTCATAATTTATAGTTGTCCTACAACAAACACTGCCTTTGTTATATTCTGTGTTTCTTTTTAGGAAATGATTTAGTAAATCCAATGGTGTGACCCCAAGGAATCTTATCATAGGCTATTTTTCCCCAAAAGAGTAAAGAAGACTTGTAAAAAGTAAACATAGATGTTATCAAAATGAGCATTGGCAAGTAAAGTTCCACTCACCAAGCATCTGTGGAACTATAAAAAGCTTTTTAAATTAAGTGGTGAAGGGAGGCCAGGGTCGGTGCCCACGCTGACAGTGACCCCACCCCAACGCCCTGGAACTGACTGGGGTACTCAGAGGGAGGGGAGTCTGATCTCGGCTGCGAAACGTCTGCTGTTCCACCAGTTCTGCATTTCACCCCAACAATCCGCCATGGGAAAACACATTTTTGAATCGACAGGCAGAAAGAGAAGTTATCACTTTCTTAGCAATAAGAGTGAGAAAAGCAGCTTCTCTTAAACATACCGCTGCACGTGTTCTCCACTCCTTGAGACCAATCTTCAAGAACAAGAACGAACTGCCTGACTCCTCCCACAACCTGGTACCCTCAGCCCCACCCACTCCCAGACTGACACAAAAGGAGCCCTGCCCCGTTACATGTATGTGTAGGGTGATTGGTTACCTACACCCTGGCCACATCAATAGCACCCCAGGGCATACTGATGCTGCACTACTGAAACAGGCCATGCCCACCAATCGTGACGTCACTGCTCTGACTGGACCCTGAGGCCAAGGAAATCATCTACTGGCACACGAGCAGTATTACCCACTCCATCCTTCCTCCCTCTCTCCCTCAAAGTAAAAACAGCCTCTGCTGCTTCACTGTGAGCAGCCTGCTGGCTGCCCCTAGCATTGAACTGCTCGGTATGCCTTCTACGCCTGCTCCCTCCTCCTCCATGAATGGTAGGGCAAAGCCCCCAACGCTCATTATTACCAGCCGCCCCTTGCACGAGTACTGTTTGGTGGTTAACAGCACGTTACAATAAACAAATAAAATAAAAAGTATTTGCAAGACTTGGATTAGCCAATAAACCAATTTCAGGAGCAAAGATCTACAGTATATTAATTCAAATGCTTCTCAAATTTATGGAAATGTATGCTTCATATGCATAAGAGAATGAGAGCAACACATTATTTACAGTGATGGCATTATATGCCTGCAGTGACTACTGTTTACAGTATTTCACACCGAATCAAAAGGGGCCTGTGCAGCATCTAGGACAGCCTGGCCTAGTGTAACTCTCCATCAGCAAATGATTCAGAATGGCTGAACACAACCACCACCAAACACAAGCAGACTGCCAGGATAAAGAGATAATAAATGCCACATACTTTGGAAATTCCAGGGAGAATTGGGAAGCAAAAACTACCCTTGGTGGCAAAGCGCAAAATGACACCTGATGTTAGCAACATACCACCCGATACATGCAACATAGCCATCTTTATTCCATTTCCATGGGCAGAACATAAAATGGACTGAACTAGGCACAAAAGAGCGTGTTGATCTGAATGTTATCATGCCACATCAATTTCTAGCATACTTAACGTTACTGGCAACTTGCTTGAAAACTGGATTGCAAAAATGATAAAATAAAGAAAAAAGATCAAAATAAAAATAAGTCTTTTAATTAACACGTGTTGCTCATAACTGAACGTGCCTACCTGATCAATAGCCAAATGTTCTACGGGATGGAGGAATCGAGGGTTGGCCTGGCAGACCTCCTCGAAGCTGTAATCCTCTTCACTGCCATTATCATCCACCAGGGCAGAGGACTCGACCACACCATCTGAAGAAACTTTTTTTAAACAGTGAGACATAAGTCAATTAGGAAACATTTAGTATAATAAATTACTAACACCACTTACGCAGTCCAACATAAAGGAAACAGGTCAAAGGAAAAATCTTTATGGGGCAATAAAGACTGTATATGGTACAATGTTATCTTCCTAACAGACACTAACAATGGCCTACAAACATAAATCAGTAAGGACTGAAATTGTTTTTCACAACTTAAGTTTCTGCTCACTTCCAAGTGATATGATTTAAAACAGTTTTATATTTTTTCTATTAAATACATTAATTTTCTAAATAGGTGTTGTTTTCACTCAGTTCAATGGCACACATTTTAGTATCTCAAGATGATAAAACAATAGGTTGTGCTGTTAATAACAGACATTACTATTGATCAAATTAATGATAATCAATGTACCAACCTCAGAAGAATGAAAGGCTGAGCCAACCACGTAGTGATACGTGGAAATGAAAAAATATTTATGAATTGCAGCGCTCACAGTGAAAGGCACCTTGGTGCTCATTGAAACACTTTCCGGATTAAGAGAATTAAAAGACATATAGAAACTGATGGATGTCATACCAGTTGGGGTCCTAAGGACAAAGTGTGCTCCCAACCGTGATTTCTCTCACTAGGGGTATTCCGACAAAATAAATGTGATTTTGAATGAAGGCAGCTAACTGGATCACAGTGCTGAAATTGTGATGCCAACAGGGATTTCTCAATGCCATAAAAAGTTAGAGTTTTAGAAAGGGCCCCTTGCTTTACAGGAAGCTAGCGTAACCTCTTTCGAGAACTAGGACATATGATACGTTTTCTTAATTTGACACACTTCCTGTGGCCCTTACATTTAGAATTTTCTACAGATTTTTCGGAGGATCACAGGAAGTCCTAAATATAGTATGTCACAATAATCAATAAAGAAATGATCCATACAGATACGACCTGCGTGTGGAATTGTTTCAGGTAAAGAAGGGAAAATCTAATTTATGGCTCTTAACTGTAAGAAACAAGGTGGTGAGACAGCCCTAATCCTTACCAACACAGAACTTTGGGTTTCAAAATGGACTCCCAAGGATTTAACCTTTGAAGAGGATAAAGGTCCGAGTCCAAAAAACTCTACACATCCCATGGCCAATTGCCACATGGGTCTATTGAGAACTTTATTTCTAGAGTCTTCTAATGAGGATACATGTGCTGTGCATAGATCATTCGATGCTCCACTCTTAATTTTCACACATAGCCTGAACTCCAATCAGCCTGGGCCTACCAGTGGCTTCCTAATTTTTACTTTAACTCTTTCATTTTACTCATCATGGGGGCATTCTCCAGCCCAGCTTAGCTTTTGATTGTCCGTCCTGATGCTTTATTGAACAACCAACACATTGACATTCACCTACATCAGAAATACATGGTGCTCTCGCTTGCGCAAATTAACGTGTGGCCCCATTTCTGTTGAATTTAAAAATAAGCTACACCTACAATCAAATTCCAGCATGTTTATACATGTTTCGGACACTGGATGGAAAAACGTAATTAGACTTCAGCTGGTCACTTTTCTGGGAGATGGAAATTACAAAAAAGCACCATTTTTCCACTCAAGACAGGCCACAAAAAAATGGAAGAGTTGTGCTGATCATGTCGACCATGTCCTTTCCGCTCAATAGGTGTTCTGGGTGTTAATGTTGCTGACTTGGGGAAGGGAGGAGCAGTGAAGGGCGCCCCCCATTCACCACCCCTCCACATTCAGGAATAATTATGTGTGGCATGTGTCTTTCTAATGCTAGCACCATAATAATAAATATTCAGAGAAGGTGGTAGGAGAGCAAGGGGTTATATTTGCATGTGGCACGCCACAATGACAATGCCAAGATGTGTTATCCCACCAGAGGACAGCTTTACAGAGCCCTCCAAAGCCAGTCAGTCAGTCAAAGTCAAAGTTGGCTTTATTTCGATATAAAACATATCTTTAAAAGCAATACAATACATCTATTTTTAAAAAGAAAATAAAAGGCCAATTCATACGAAAACAATTATGCAGGTTCAAGATACGAATGGCATAGATAAATTACATAACAATTCCAATTTTTAAAACCATAATTAAACAACATACAAAAGCCTTTTTGATCTGATCGACCATGCCCAATTTAAGAACTTCGCCATACCACAGGCGAATAAAGGGCGTGTGTCGGATTTTAAAATACGGAGAGCCTCACTACATTGTCTTGTGCCTAGCTCTTTACATAGGGGTTTCAGCCACCTGAGGCGAGGAGCTTTATATGCAGGACATTCAAATAAAAGGTGGGAAACCGACTCAATCCTGGTCTCACAGAAAGGGCAGAAAGGAGTAGTCTGTGCTGGTACCTTCCATCCTGCGGTCAACTCACACACAGGCAGCACACCTATCCTAAATTTAAAATATAAAGCCCTATCTCTAGATTTTGAAATTATATCGAGATAAGGCTCAAGTAGTGCCACCTCCTTTACTAATAGCAATTCAGCAGAACATCTACATAGATTGGGATTAGAGTTTCTGGAATCCATTACCCATTTCCAATACAGTTTTTTCAGGACAGACTTGGATGGTGCGGTCCTGGACTGCCAGGCCCCTCCAAGACCCAACTCGCCCAGCAACCGCTTAACATCCCTCAACCATCCTATTTTATGCCAACCAGGCATTGATAAAACCTCATTTAGCCCCTCCGCATAACTAACAAGCTCCGGAACTCTCCATATGCGGGCCCAGAGGAGTAGAGGGCGCAACCTTGCCTGGTCTTTAATAGGACAGCAGCCCATGTCAAGGAGTAAGGGAAGGGTGGGGGTACTATAAGGGAGGCCCATTAAATCCTTCAAAAACTTATTTTCTGAACGGGTCAACTGATCCACATTCTGCGCCCCCCAAAGCTCTGCTCCGTAAAGCGCCGCACTCACCCCTCTTGCCTTGTAAATGTCAAGTACTGGGGCAATCGGTTTTATGGTGGAGGACCGTTGTTCTTTGAGCAGTGCCCCCACCACCCTTTTATGACTTAGCAGCATTTTGTGGAGATGACAATTCCACCTCATGGTGTCAGAGAGGCGGATTCCTAAATAGTCAAACTCCTTGACTCTTTCTAGGGACACTGAGTTCAGTGCAGGTGGCCTACCCCTCCAAAGCATTATGTGATGAACATAGAAGAGACCATAGCCACACTTTCCAACGCAGGTTGAGATAACTTGTGAACAATGTTAAACTGATTGAGACAAATTTTGCGACATTTAGTGTGAAAAGCCCACTAGCAAATCGTAGTATATTGAACACTCCTACTTGTGACCAGGCTAAAATACACTTTTTCATTATTTATGGTAACATGGCACACATAATGTCAACTGCTTAATGAATAAACAGAGGAACTACAGTGCTTTACTACTTTAAGAAAATCTACATTCCTAATTAATGAAGCACCATGCCTTTCTCTATTTTTATGAAACAACAGAATGATACCACATAAAACTCTATTGTAAGCATCCTCCAACAAAGTCATATACACTTTTACGAATGTGAATGTAGCACCATACTGTGTACACTATACGCCAAGTGTCAATAAAATCTATCTACAACCCAAAACCCAAGTACAATAAGTGGCTCTTGAGCCTTGCAAGAAGATACAAATGGTCTGGTGGCAGATCTAGGTATTCACAGTGCCCCATCCTTTGAAACACCTTCCTTCTGGAGGATCTTGTCGGATTCCAATTCTTTTTTTCTCCAAGTATCACACAAAGGACTGATTTAAAGGGCTATCAGTCCTTCTTTCTTTCAAGTATCACACTGACTGGGAGCTATCTTGAGCCTCTTACCTAGGAGCCAATTCAAACGAACGAAGAAAAGGCGCATAGCTTATCACTTCACAAGTACTTTAGAGAAACTAGGACTTAGAGGTAGGTTTTCTACTTCGTTCAACCGCCCCTATGTAAGAGATGTGCATGCACAGTAAGAATGCAAGATTTAGCAGTGTGCAAGAGTAATTACACAAATAATGATTTAAGTGGCACCTTCTCATTTTGTATTTAACTCTTTTACAGCACTACTCTTATCAGTGTAGGGTGCCAGAGCACTTCTTACAGTTGACATACTGCTCTTTGGTGCTGGTAAATAGATCACTGTGCTATATTAGAAGGATTGCAACTAATGAACTGTAAGTAACAAAATGATCTCACAGTCAAAAGCACTAACTGACTTACTTCTATACAAATTATACAAATCTGTGATCTGTAGGTTACGTGATGTGCTTTGCAGCAGGTACATTAACCCCCTCTGCTACTTTATGAGTCAAAACTGTGCCTGCACACAACACAGAAATCTTCCAGAACTGCATTAACCAGTAGAGTTATCTTATAACTATTATAATACCCTCAAACTTGATTAGCTCAAAAAGAGCTCTGTAGCAGGTGTTTAACCCTGTAAGATATTAAATGCTGCCTCTTTGTGGCCCGTTGAAAGCAAGCTAGAACAGATTTACTGTCACATATATCCTTGTGGCCAAATTATTTACAGCCGATTTTTTAAAATAAATTGACAGTCACTCTGATTTTCGATCCCCGCCCCTCGTGCCTCCACCCACTTTCCTCTGGCACACTTTGATTTATGGGTCCTTGGAGCAAATGTTTTCCAAATCCAGCATTGTTCTCCGTCTCCCAGAGACAGTCTGTAGGAAATACAGAAAAGAGCTAAAGACCTTTCTATTTATGCAGATGTTCGGACTAATGACTGCCTTGCCATCCACTTGTTTTTTTCAAGAGTTACTGTCTCGCTTACAGCGCTCAGAAGCAGCCTTGGGGCAGAATAAATGCTGTGCAGATGAAAGGAAATGAAACTAGCCTGTGAAAGCATGCTGGATCAATTCTCAAACACACTCACATAATGAACATGGAACATTGTGCTGCAAAGTGTTATCACTGAGCAGAAGATACATCCAGTGCACACAGTGCACAAAGAGCGGCCTTCAAGTCTGCATTAGTTCAACACAGGGACAGGGTCAAAATAAACTGTGAGCAGCTTTCATTCTCAGGGGGAAATGATGGCATCAGCACGAACCGAGAAGGGGGGGGGGGGAGCAAGGAGACAACACAGACGTTTGGTGAGAATGTCTGCTGTGGCTACTTGGAAACTTGAACAGCAATGGGTTTCTGAATAACTATTCTTAGTTCATGTAACTACTGAAAACAGCTTCCACCCTCTCATCACTGCCTTTCTACTCGGAGACAAGGGGAGCCTGTACTCCTATGAACTCAGATGCTGGTGATAGAAAGTGCTGCAACAGAAAGTGCTGCAACAGAAAGTGCTGCAACAGAAAGTGCCCCAAGCCAGTCGCGGGTCCAAAGGCCTTGGAGGCGGACACATCTATGTGGAGTCTAGCCCAGAGTGCCCGACCCATGACGAACCGGCAGGTTGTCGGCATACATTTCCAATGAATAGAAAGAAGAATCATGCTATGGTCAGTGGCCACCCTGAAACTCTAAGGTGAAACTGGCACTGATGAGCGCCCGCGATCCGTATGGAACGAAAAACAAGGGGACTTTATAAAGAGCTACAAACCACATGTGCATGTTAACAGTTCTGCAACCCATGGTTAAAAGTGTTGCCTTGTGGGGAGCTTTCAAAAGAAACATGTTTTACCCTTGTGTCGAGGTTAAGTTTATACAGGATGCTGGGCGCTGCCATGCGGTTTAGCACACTAAAAGCAAACTGAAAGCTCCTCGAAAAAATATATAACAGCCGTCACAGCTCTCTACAAAACACCCAGTGTGCGCGCTCCACAAGTCAAAGTAGCTGGGTCGACTCCAAGCAGCCAACAATAATCGCACTGTGCGCCTGGAAGGCAGATCTCCTTGGCGCTGAACACTTCCACGGGACGAGGTAGCAGCTTGGATGTTCGAGTGCTTGCGAACGATAGTGTGGAAGTGTTCGCCTCACCTCAGCATTAGAGCGCGAAATGCGAATTAAGTAAACCGAAACATCCGGGCATAATAAAAACGTACGCTATTCAAATGTTGGCATGTCAAGAATTCAACATAGTCCCAAAGAGCGATGCTCCTGTCTGCTGTCATCAAGTGCACCACCCGTTTGACTACATAGTACAGTAATTGTACCTATATTAAACCTTTCCACTGTTTCCACGTCAACGATGTAATGTTCTTCAGTCGTGGGTTTTTCTTTTACAAATGACTGTTTTCACATGTGGCCCTTCAGTTCTTTCAATGGGGGAGAACCAGGACTACAACTCCCAGAAGGCATTGCTTCTTACACGAAAACCCGAGACCGAAGCTCTGCATCCTTGGCGCCATGGTGTGATCGGTGACCTTTCTTGTAAATGTTTTCGGACAACAGTCAAGTTGGAAAGCTGTGATCACACTGCCTGGTGCAGGGCGCAAACCAGCTCTCACCCGAGGGTCTCCCCGGTACTTTAAGAATGCCAACACAAGCCAGACTCAGAGGACGTGGATTCATTTTTTCAGAACTGCAATAACCCTTCATGGGTGGTCATCCAGTTCCATCTCACCGGCTGCAGCAAACACTGACAGCGAGTTTAGCAACGTCTAAAACCGGACAACCTGCAACCAAAAACATGTGGATCTCCTACAGAACATCTACCTGGATCCGAACCAACCCCACGCGGCTCACTGCCTTTTCCACTCCTCCTCGCACATACCCGTCTGCAGGCTCTCCAAACTCCAACACCGTGCCATCTCCCCCCGGGCCACCATCGTGCCGTCTCGGATGCCCACGGAGCAGGGTTCCGGCTCGGACAGCAGCAGCTTAGCTGGGAGCGTCTCCGCGCGGCACCAGGCGAGGCTTTGTGACTAGCCGCGCCGCGCGCAGAGCTCGCGCCTGGCTCTCATCCGCGCCGCCTCTGCGCTTCACACAGGCTGCTCGGGAAGTGACAGCTCGACGCCCAGCACAGCCTGCGAGGTTTGGTGACATCTGTGACGACAGCGTGGGGCGCCCCGGGGGAGGAAGCGCGAGCACAATCCGCGTCTATGTGCAGCTACCATTTCACCATCAGTGAAAAGGCTGCAAGGACAAGAGATCTACCCCAGCTTGAACGACCATCTGCACGATGCACCCCCCCCCCCCCCCCCCGCCCGAAGATAACATTCGAAAAACTTTAGAGACTGAAAACAAGTCTGGAAGATTCCGTTTTAGTTCACTGGTCAAGTGACTGAAATATCTTTTTTGAAACAAAAGATAAAAAAGGAATTTTATTTTGATGATCTATATGCATGCTTAACCAGCACTGGCAAAGACAATAGGTCTGGCGTTGGCTAGCAATCTTTTGGCTTTGTAAATGCTTGTTTTGCTATGTTTTCTGCAAAACGTTATTGTTGGTCAAGCTGCCATCGTCAATCTTAAAATCCAAAACAAAAAAAAGTTGTCTGAAAGCACACGTTTTTTATCTTCTAAATCACACGTGACCCTGCACCTCAAGGGACCTGCTTTGCGCGTGGATATGCCCCTTGTGGAAGGGTAGAAAGATGTCACTCACAATGAAGATAGCCACACTGGCCCACTGCCCCCCATGCTGTAGTGGGCGGAGTAACAATGTGGATGACGCAAAAACAAACCAAGGAATGAAGCGGGTTGGCTGAATCACTCTATTCAGTGGCCAATCACTCGGGTCTTAGGAGTGCATGTTTTGTATCAGCTCACTAAAATGGCATAAATGACCTGTGGCGCTTTATAAAGCTTCTTCACAGTAGGCCTAGATACATATATTTTTAACAGCAGAGCTCTAAAGACTATTTATTTGCAATGTCCACAAAGGGAAAAGATGGCTAGAATTAGGCGCCTGGAGTAGATGCAAATGGAAGGTGTTAATTTGACCCCCAATAGCTATCTTCCAGTGAGGAAAAAAACACGAGGGCAATAAAACAACTATTTTCGAAGTCGCATATATGCAAAGTCCCTCGTACGCAACGCCACTGTATGTGACCCTCCCGAGTCAGGTGTTTCAGTAGGATGAAATCAGAAAGGGCGTAGCGACGTTGCTCACAAATCCCCCAGAGCACCTCACACTCAGGGCACAGCCCCTGCACCCGATTCTGCTGCAATCATCTTGAAAGCAAGCTGCACCTTCTCAGGCACAGCATGAGATTCAATCAATCAAACAATCCAGATTTATAAAACCAGGCTATTCACCCGTGGCGGTATGCAGGCGCCGAGTACTGCTGCAGGGGCTCAGCCAGGCCTTGAGTCCTTTTCTGGATTCCAGCACAGAGGATGAGGTCCGTAGGTGAAGTGGGAAGATGTTCCAAGCCTTTGTGGCATGGGCGAGGCCGAGGGAGGTGGAGCGCAGGGGTTTGGAGTGAAGGTGGAAGTTCAGTCGGTGGTTGATGTACGCTGGTCCTTCAGTGTGGAGGGCTTTGAAGGAGTGGATCAGCATCTTAAACTGGCATCGCTTCTGGATGGGGAGCCAGCCGGGTTTCTTTAGGTAGGGACTGATGTGGACAGCCACGGCTGCTACAGGTAAGAGCGGTGAGACCGGGTGGGGGCATTTGTCAAGACTACCTCGAGGGAAAATGATTTATTTATTTAATTTTCCCTCGTGGTCATCTCTCGAAATACCCCCCACCCCCACCCGGCCGCACCGCTTTTACCTGCAGCGGCCGCGGCTGGATGTGGACCCACTTAGGGAGGTCTAGGATGAGTCTGGCCGCTGCGTTCTATATCGTCTGCAGTCTCTTGAGGAGGTGCACAGTGATTTCTGCATAGAGTACGCTGCTTTTGTCGTTGCACATTATTTATGGCTGCACGTTCTACATCATATGTATCATTTAATCTGGACAGTGAATCATAAAAGAGGACTGTACTTCATACTTAAAAAAGCAGTAACACAACACTGTGTCCAGAAACTGAAACCATTTTTTGAGTTGAATAGTCTCGTTTTCATATTGTGAGCCAGTGGGTGCAACTGCTTGTGTGGAGTCACTGAATGGTGCAGTCAGAATGCAAAGCCTTGATCTGTGAGCCATTTGTCACAAATGTTGACAAAAGGTCCACTCATTTTGCGTGGGATTATCATATTTTGTTTTAAAGTTGTTTTAAAACTGCTATGGTTAAAATATATGTATGTGTTTTAATGTTTTAGCATGATGTAATGGTCCTTTTAACGATTGTGCTTTTATCGCTATCGGTTGATAGTCGAATAAAGATAATGAAAGAAAAAGAAAGACAAAAGACCCACACAACTCATTTGGGGTAAATGAGGTAACTAGGCAATCCAAATTTAACATTTTATCTCCTAGGCCAATGTTCTTGGACCAACACAGCTTGGCTTCTGGTTCCCGCCTATCACGGAAAGGTCCACATCAAAAGTGGTCACAGGCAGAGTGCACTCCTTGGAGATCTGGAAATGTTACTACTCATGTTGCAGATGTGACCCCACAAACCACAATGTGCTGCTCAAAGCCCTACTTAAACAGATGCAAGTCCCAGGCGCAGGAGGAACTGACTCATATATTTCCTGGGAGGTGGCACTCAAGGAGAATGACCAAGAAATGTATCTCACAAACCAACAATAACCTTTCTGATTTTATCTGCAGGGTCTATACAAATTCTATACCTTTTAGTGAAAATATGAAATCTTTGGGAGATACTGTTGACGAACAAGGCTTCTCAGTATGGCAGAAGGCAAGCAACTGCACCTGAGAGTAAACTGAGGCAAAACAGTCTGAGCTCAAGGCTTACCAACAAAACATTAGACAATGGGTGACTATTCGCTTCCTGTGCAAAACAAGTGAAGAAGAAAAGAAAACTTCCAACATCAGCTTCTATCCATTCAACAATAAAAATGAATTCAACTAGCCCTACCTCCTTACCTTGCCAACGACATGAAAAACTCAAAACTTTGTCTGTTGTTTACTGGTGACAATAGCACCTCCCTCCACATGTGAGCCAGTTAAACACATAAGTTCACCATACCCTACTCCCACCTGACCTAAGACTTTTAGTGGTTGATTTAAGTATTACATGAACAGTGATAATCCAAGCAAAAACACATAAATACTGTGGATTGCTGTAGTTATAGGTAAACAGGAGATACAACTAGTTTTCAGACTGTGTTAGATCACCAGTTAGCAAGTATACAAGCAGTATAATGTCTTAACAAAATGACAGCCATTGCTGTACACAAGTGGCACACCAGTGATGCAATATCACAAACGCAAATTCGAACCTGAGAAATGAACCAATATTGTCTGAAATGTGAAAACAGAGAGAATATATGCAACAAACCACAGCCGAGAAGGCCCAGAAACCAATGACTTCCTCTTAATATTTTACACGGACATCACCCTTTTAGGAACAGGAATGTAGAGCCGAAAGTTGTAACCACTGGAAACTATGTACACTGCTTTAAATGGACAGTTTCAGGGCATCTTATATTTGTAGTGAGTGACTTTCCAACCAAAGGAACCTACAAAAGGCTTTTTTAAAATATATACTTTTGGAGAAAAGGTAAGAGAAGAAAACCTTTTAAGAAGTGGTGAGGTGCTCCCGATTGCAGCTATGCTAGTACTACATGAAAATGAAGCTGCACCAGTTGGTAATGGCCTCTGTACATATGTTTTGAGAGAAGGTCAGTGCCATGTCAGGTCTGTGGACCTGACCCTGGCCTCCGCTTCTTTCACATAATGCACAACCTCTTTCAGGAACATCTTTGCCATCTACAATCACCACGTTGCTGAGGATGCACGCATGTTCTCCTCACACCAAACCGTCTCAGACTCTACACCATCCTTCGTGGAGACTTCAACTTCAGGTGGAAACAATCCTCTAACCATACTACCTCTGATCTGGCTTCCTCTCACTAATGATATTTTTCAACTCTAAGAAACCTGCTCAATGCAGATGCTACAGTCTCATCAACCTTAATATTTTCAAACAAGATTTTCTCCAAACCCTAGACCCGATAACCTTAGACTGGAATTACCATTTTCTTGTCCCTTTTTACTTATCTCCCACCAGCACCACTGCTTCTCATAGTCAAGCAAAAGTATAAATACACACGGGGTCATGACTACTGATTAAAAACTGCCAGAGCATCTGTACCTCTTTGGTCTTCATGTCCTTTCTCCCACCTCCCGGGACTCTAACTTCCTCATTGAAAAACATAACTCTTTCATTATCCCTCTATACAGGAGACCCCTGAACATATCCAGGACCCCCAAATGGCCCTTTCCAGCCTCACTCTAAAGAGATGCTTGGTCTGTAGAGCTAAGAGACTGCAAGAGTAACAAAAACCCCTTTGAAAACTATGCAGCGCAAACTGAACAGGAAAGCTATAAATACTTCTCAGAGAAAACTGCATGCCCCAACTCCCAAAGTAACCTTTCCAAGAAGATGCCCAAGAAATTGTTGAAATTAATCATTAGCAAACCAATGCTCCCTCTTTTCCTGATGCAACAAATGCTTTTAGTTCTTCAGTAAGAACATTTATCAAGTCACACAGAAACTTACTATTTCTAATAACATTTCCTCAATCACGGATTAACTTTCCAACTTCCCTCTGACTCCACCATCCTGGCATTAACCTATCTCATCTTAGGATTCATTCTCCATCGTCTCAGAAGAAAGCCGATTCTCTTCTGATAAAAAGCTCCTCTTGCTTTGGTAGTCCATTCCCTCCTGCCATATCCAAAAAACCTGGCAGGTTTGTCTTCCTCACTGGTTTAACCTTACAATAGATCTCCCAAAAATGGTTTTGTGCCCAACTGCCTTAAAGCTGCTCCTGTAAAGAAAACTACTATTGACCCTTCTGTCGAAAACCACTCGTCTCCAATCTACCCTCTTTGGACAAGGTTGTTGAGAAATGTGTATCCTCTCAAACAACAAAACATGTGCAGGCGAATGGCCTATTGGGTAAGTTCCAATCTAGTTTCAGAGCAGGTTCCAGTAATAAATCTGCAAAACTCATGGTGTTTTATGATATCCTCTGCTCTTCACAAAAAAGGTCCAGCGGCCTCCCCATCCTACTGGATTTACCTGCAGCCTTCGATAGAGTTAACCATCAAATTCTTCCTGACAATTTGAAAAACAGGATGGGCGGACTGGGGAAACTGTTACAGGGGTATTATTTTTATTTTTTCAGAGTATTCTCAAATCTTTAACATTGGCAATAACTTATCTGATCCCTCCCTCAACTTGCAGTCTACCACATGGCCCCATCTTTGCACACCGTCTCTTTATCTTTGTTGAACCCTCAGTGACCTCGAGAAATAGCGTCTCCTTCCATCAGTGTGCAGATGACACTAAACTATCTAAAACTAGACTACTGAATTTATTTCCAGTTAAAGTCCTCAGTTCTGAGAATGTGCAAATGGATGAAGACAAAGCACCTCAAGCTCAAAGACCGAATTTCTCCTCCTCACACCAAAACCCTCTGACCCAGTGACCAACTTTATTTGATATGAATCATTAAAGTTGGCTGATATCGCCCCCAAACAAGCCACCTCTGCTCAATCCCTGGGTTCCCCACCGGCTTTAATCTTAACCTTAAAAATCACATCAAAGCCATGGCTAAGTCATCAAAAAACTCAAGCAGCTTAAGCACATTCTCTCCTTACAAGATCTGAAGCTGGCTGTGAATGCTATGGTAATCTCCTGCCTTGACTATGGCCTTTCCCTGCTTGCTGGCTTATCAAAAAGTAAACCAGCCCCATGCAGAGTACTCCTACGTGCTGTGACCATGCTTCTCACAAATGCAAAAAACTGGGAACACATTACCCTTGCAGTCGGCTAACTTGAAACAGCTGCAATCAAAGAATCGTGCCCTATGAGAACTGCTTGACTCATAAAGCCCCTAACATGCGAATCCCTAAATATCTCAAACAGTACCTCAAAATGGCCTCCAACGTGATACGTGTCGTGCGTCACGTGATGCGAGTCGTGTGTGTGACGTAAGCACCAACGCGGATAATCAAATAGTACTTTTTGGCAGTACTCACCCCGGCTCTTCCTTATGAGTTTGCAGTGTCCGGGTGATCAAAAAGTTCGTTGAGAAATGTGTCAGCGGCACAGCGGACTGCCGAGGATACCGCCAGCTGACAAGCGAGTCCTGTAATGCACAAGGTGGGTTCTGGCTGCTTGCGATCACAGAATCAGGCTAGCAGATAGTCGCCAAAGTCTTTTGGGGGGAAAGACCACATCGGAGAGGTAGGATTGTTGAAGACGCATTTATTGAAAGACAGTGTGTCCCTGTGATGCCGATGCAGCCGTCCCTCTGCCAACTCTCCTCCAAATGCCACCCCCAGAATCCTTCCCCGAGAACTTAGAACCAGACGGCAGTCAAGGTTCCACGGCTTCTCACATCCAGGTACAACACTTTCCTTCTTTGGAGGTTTTCGCTCCTCCACAAAGTGTAAAACCCATCACTCTCTCTTTCTCTCTCTCTCCCCCTCACCCCTTCAAAACAAGGTTCACTTACTTCCAATTATTCAAAAGGGCACTAGTTAAAGTCACTCTCGTCTAGAAGGCAGGACATGGATGATTTATTTTCTCCTCTCTCGTAGAACTTCAGAGAGCGTTGGGTAGAGACTGAGGCCAAACATGGCGCATTGAAGCCTGCGCAAGAGTTTAGCTCCGTGAGTGTTCATAAAATGCTGCATGAAGGCCCCAGTGGTAGGATTCTATGAGGTTAGTCAAATACATCATGATAACAATGGAACACTCAGTCACTGTTTCAGTCACGACAAGAGAGTAACCTACACTGGAGAGCAGGAGTACCAGGCAGGGCAGGTAGTTGTATTCATTTATTTCACCACGGCACAGGCTATCGTTGAACTGCCGGCCGAGTCGGTTTTTCTTTCTACTGTGAAAGATCGATGGCACATTAAAATGTTTAAATGCTATGTGTTGTGGCTAGGTGTGGTTGACCTGTTTTATGTGTCCGTCAGAAAGCCACTCTGCAGAAAGAAGGGGAGGAAAAGGATAAAACCTGTAAAAGAATCTGCTTGAGGATGTTCCCTCTTTAGTAGGAATTTAATATGAGGACTGCTTACAAAGCATGTTTTTATCTTGTTCCTCACTTTGAGATGTGCTGACACCCATAAAACACGCAATTAAAAAAGCACACATAGCAATTAAACTCACAGTTTCAAGATGTGAATGATGTCAAAAATAAAGACTAGGATAATCGAAGTGGCATTTTCCCCAAAAACTTGCCCCGCTGCAGCTTAAATCAGAACTGCTGGCTGCAGACACTGTGATGGTTAAAGGAGTGTGCACAGCCTCTTTTATGTTAGGGCCACCTGATAAAGTACATCCTTATTTGGAGTCCTTTTTTTTGTTTTGACAGTGTGCAGTTTTATCATAATTACCTTACAAATGTGAAGCTGTGCAATGTGCTGCATTTCAAGAGTTGGGTAAAATGTACTCATGTCCATTTATTAAAATTAGCAATTGTAATCTGAACCATTATTAACCTTTGCTGCTTTTCTGGTCAAAAAAGTAGCACATGTTCCTGCAGCACAGCCTCTCGGTCTATAAAGACTTCAACCTCTAACTGTATCTTTGGCCTTTCACCCACGTACAGGTTGTTTTCACTGGGTTCTGTGGTGGCTGATGACTTAAATATTTTAAAAAATGATATTTTACGCAACAAACAATCTCTTTTCACATAATTATGTTACAAGCAATGTTTGGTGTACAGTGTTCAACTGGATACAGTGCAAACATGAGGAGAAATCCTATCAATGAAACTATGCTTTTAACTTAAGTAGACCGTGCAGGTATAACTCCTCTCCCTCTTTGGGACGATTGTGGTTGGTCACTGCGTTCATTCCCTTGGCGAAAGCATGGGTTCCTCTGATGCCGCACCACTTTGAAACTTCACCAGCCAGCGCTGTTGTTTCTGAATATCACTAGATTTTCAAACACACTGGACTCTAAAACGTGCTCTGTGCCTTTTGCATAATTCTAATCCACAACTGACGTGTCAAGCTAAGCATATGGATCCACAGACACCCCCCCTGCAAACTTCCGCACGGTGTATCTTAATTCTGATGACTGATGGTGCCGCAATTGATTTTTGCAGTACAGTCATCTTAGAAAGAGGGTGTAGGTTAGTGACTTTCCCTTTCAGGAGTTTTGCATTCATTTCAATATATTATTAGAGCTACTCGTTGCTTAAAGGGTTGCACTTTCTTTGATTTATTTCAATGCACTCCGTTTCTTGGTTTTACTCGCAAGAAAGTGCCACTCTTAAGTGTCACATATTTGGCAGTTGAATGTCACTCAACTGCAATGAAACACTGGAAATGTCACAACAAAGTAATCTTAAAACTTGGTGAAATATGCATTTTTAAACACAGCAGCAGCCTGTCGTTGTCCCACTGTGGTTTCACCACAGACATTTAATAAATGACTAGTGTGTCAACATTCTATATTAAATTAAACATTGAGGCAATTCTAGTTGACCTGTTGCGGGAATAATAGCTGTTGAATAAAAAAATTTAGTATGGCGCACCTGAAGTAAACGGGCATTGAGTTACTGCAGATATGGAAAAAGCTGCTTAAAAATACGCAATTTTTAGAAATGTATGGCATCATATATTTTGAAAGTGATACAAATTGTTAATTAGAGATGGCCCTATCTAAGTCCACAATTGACATTACACATCTGTATCCTCAGATTATCTTGGATATCCTTAGCTTGAAACCTTCTTAATGTTAATCCAGAAACGTTAAGGTAGATTGAGAAGCATTGTTAATCTTTCATTTCAATGTATGGGTGTAGGTTTTTTCAGAGGTACAGAAATCAATTTGCAGACATATCTCATATCTAAAATGAACAGCTGTGCAGTGAGAATCTCCGAATGTTGCTTGGAAATTTCATTTTTCTTTTTGCTTTTCCCCCCACCGCCTTTTATCCCTAGTTTCATCTCTCTTTACTGGCTTCAAAGTCATTTTTTGTGTGAGTTAAGTATAAGGAAACTATAAACCACGTTTAAAAATATATCATCATTGTCTTTAAACGTGGCTTCCTGTGGTCTTTTTAAACAACGACAGTCAAAGATGTTTTTAAAAACAAGTTATACTGTAAATAAGACAGAACAATCAGGTAGCTATTTTAAGAACAGTGAACATTGCCAAGGACTACACAATTTACACAGGCTAGCAACATTTTAAATATATAAAACAAAGACATGGAATGGAGTTTTTTTGGAACTCATTTATTTTAATAACTTGTGAACCATTTTTATGTATGTTTAATGATTCTTTACAGGGAAGAGAATGCTTCTAAAGCAGTCTTCTTCAGCACTTCAGGGACATTCTAAGAGTTAGGGAAACACTAGTGTTTTATCCACAGGCAGCTGTTGTGGTAAGAAGGCATAGAGAGACATAGCTTGATACTGCAATGAGAGTTGTGTCAAGTACTAGCTATGAATCTCTTGTGTAGCTATCGACTAGCTAGATGCCCATCAAAATGCAGCATTTTGGTAGTGTACAGCTGTCTGATATACAATGCACAATATCAGATCCTAACAAGGGTGTAACACAGGGCCCTGAATCCCCATCCACCCAAGGGGTCCTGGTGGAGGAGGGCCATCATCTACCTCTAATCTTTGCCTTGAAAGTCTGCATGGGTGTGAGGGGGAATCCCAATTTCTTTGCACAGGAAGCTTAATGTATGGCTCTTGATTAACAAGTCTGTAAAATGTGAAAAGTGGGCACACAAATCTCTGAAAGTATCAACATGCCCTCATTTTCATAACTGCTGCATGTCACCTCATGCAAAGAAAAACAAGACAAAAACAGACATGAAGTTTTGCAGTGACATACTCAAGATAGTCACAAGCAGGGCAAGCGGCAAAGCTGGGGTTTCAGTTCAAACGCCTGCCTACCAATTTTCTGACCACTTAATAATGCCTTCTCGATTTTTCGTGGCGTGATTTGCAAGCGCCGTACAACATGCAGGAAAGCATTTTTCAAAGCTATCATTATGGCATTACACAAAGTAGATAGTGGTTAGTGATCGCGAAATATGAAATGCTTTGCAGTGGTTCAAGCACTGCGCTTTGAGCTTGGATGCGCTCCAATGACACCACGTGATCTTGACAAATCTTACTAGCTCACTGAGCTGTTCAGTTGTAAATTAGAAGAGATGCCAACATGAAGTATGACAAACAAAATCACAGCCCTTTCGTGTGTTATTTTTCATGTCAAGTGCAGTCTTTTCACTACACCTGACCCAGGAATCAATATAGAAAAGTGCCCACAACTAGGGATAGTTTAGTGCAAAAACTGGCTCCATTATTATTTGATGTAGTTCATGGTGCACCAACTAACAGTCTTGAATCCGAGACCTTTCTGGTAAAAGTCATGAGTGAGTAAAGTTATTTCTTCCAAGGCCAAACCTTCTTGAACGTCTAATGCTGATCAAAGCAAGTTGTGGGTGATATCTCTGCAGCAGTACGGGTTAGCAGGATGGGACCATATGCAAAGAAATCAGAAAGGCAAGTCTGAAACATGCGACTAGCTATGAAGTAGTAGGGGGCAGCTTGATTTTCCCCTAAAAAGTAACTACAGGTTCCCAAGAATAGAATTCTCATATGAGCATGGCAGGCAAATGCTCTACTTTCCTAAGGCGGATGTGAGCTGCAGTGTCTAGCAGACTCAGTAAACACCGTTTGCAGCTCCGGACCAATAGAGTGGCTGAATGAAAACTGACACCTCTTTGGATACATTTTGCTACATCAAAGGCCACTGCCTGGGAGGAACTTCATAAAAGGCAGGAGGATACCTCCTCCTGTAAGGGAGAAAGAGCAAGGATCTCCAGTGTCTAAGATACCGTAGTGGGTGCACATGGGCGGGCGAGGACAAACAGGTTTATTGGTTTGTTCTTGTGCTGTCAGGGTAGCAACCTACAGCTAGGGCTGGACCAACTGGTGCTCATCTACCTTTTGAAACATGAGAGGAGCTTGGGGTGAACCCCCTTCTACAAAATGTGGCCTCCTTTGGCCTAGCATGAGTAGGTGGAATTTGGGTCTTCTGAATATTGTGTAGTTTCTGCTCAGGTTGCCCACCTTGATTACCCCAAGAGGTCTTTCCTTGCTCATGAATTTTAATTGAACAGCAGCAGGTAGTATCCCTGCCTTTATAATGGTGCGTTGCTATAGCTCAGGTCACCAATCCCACTCTTGAGCGTCAGGAATCATTTTACTGATGTTAGAGGATCTATGCCTGGTGCATGAATTAATGAGCCTTCTCTGATTACCCCTCTTTTTTGGTGTACACACACACACAACAGCCTGCTGCCCCTCTGGCTATTTTAGTATTCTGTAGCTGCATATATGTTTGGAGTGCCAATCTACCCTGCCCCCAACTGGACTACGTAGAACACAGAACATCCAGGTATATACCTGCCTCTTTTCCCCAGCCGACTAGAATAATAGAAACTCTGAAACATTAGGTGTTTCATGCAGAGTATTTGGAACTATGGTTTGCATGGCTATCTCTCGAACTTTATCATCAAATCACATTGCCAATGGCTGAGCCACAGGATAAGAGAACCTATCTGGCTGCTCCAGCACAACACCAAATCAATTCCCACGTAGAATCACAACAAATATAACACTTCCCCCAAGATCCAACGTGCCACCCATTCGAAAATGTAATTTGGCAACGCAGAGCGGAGTTAAAAACGCTATATAAATCCTGAAATACAATAGAATAAAAATCACAATGCATCCGTGATGCAAAAGTTGAGATCCACACACTGTTGACAACATCCACAATCAATTTGCACCAATTCAATACTGACCCTTGAATGCTTTGCACCACCACCTTTGACCTGCACTCATTATCACCACAAACACTGCCCTTTAGAATGAACTTACATCTAATGCAAAGGGGTCAAAATAAATATTAGAAATGCTTCAAGTAATTGTAATTCGTGAGTATGGCTCTTTAAGGGCAGGGTGATCAATATCTAAAAAAAAAAGTGTACTGCGACTTGCCGATATTTCTGCTACAGTATCAGAAATTGTCATTAAGGTTGTATGGAAGAGTGATGCCCTCCGTGACAGTGATAAACACACAGAGAAAGTTACAAATTCTGTAGTCAATGTTGTGGCAAACCATCTTCTTTAAGGCCTGTCTTGCGATTTTGAGCACTGCACTTTGCGATGGAAACCGGTAGTCTCCTGCACACCAAGGTCCACTCCAGCATCACCTGGTGCAGGGTTGCCAATGAATACTCATCGGCAGGGCAGATGTCCATCTCCTCAAAATTCTTCAAGGTAGCAATCAAACCACTGAAAAGTAAGGACTTTCAGATTTTCAGACCTTGCGCAAGAAGAGGGGCAAATGATTGCACAGTTCTATAAATCTTGTCAATTTTTTGGAAACACTATAAATAGTTAAATTAGAAACCCCAAAGTATAGAAAAACAGGAGTTTGGTAGCATTTTCCTCCTTTCTTCAGAATATGTTTTATTAATCGGATTAAAGCAGCTTTTCAGCTCAATGGGATACATTGCTGTTCCTTGTGAGAATGTCAAGATGCATGCATTATAGTGAAGGAAATTGTTATATGCATTTTTATTCTATGAAAATAATTACAATACCTCTATTGAAGGCCTGTTCATTTTAAACAACGAAATCATTGCACCGGGGAGAAGCAACAGGAAACCATGGCTCTCAGGGTATGTCAGCCATTTATCAATTATCATTTTTTTAAACAAATACACGCAGGAATGTATAATTATATCCTAGAGAACAGAACAATAAGTGCTTCTCCCACACGATTCCCAGACCCCACCCTGGCATTATTCTGCACATAATTACTACTTTTTCAATTTCACTTCAATATGTCCTTCCGGGATACTGAAGAAAAGGATGAGAGAGAAAAACCATCACACAGCAGAAAGCGAGTGTGAGGTGGTGGGGGGTTGGAGGGTGGTGTGAAGGTATATTGAGTTAAACACTTAAAAGCCGCTATTCTGTGATGGATTTAAATGCAGCAGCAATATAGCTGCCTATCAATGTCATGCTGTACCAGGCACGGTACAGAATATTTGACGCGATAAACACTAGAGGACATTTTGTTCTTTAAACAGCGCTGCCTCCTCGTAGAGAGCTCCCACACTAGGTACACAAGAACATATTTTGTTGCCAGCTGCTTGCCGAAAAGCGAAATAAATTGGCGCAGAAAGACCAAGCAAGCTATCAAACTGGCACTTTTTCAATCATTCTCAAGCTTTGACTTTACATATATTTTGCACTGGTCTGAATTCAGAAGAAGCATTACACACCGACACAGCTTGTTTCGGAGTGCCTCTATGTGTGCACCGCTCTCAACCATTGTACCAATCTCTAACACAACCATGACTGCTTCTTCTAGTATGATACTTGTCTAACACCCAATTGTACCCCTTTGATAAACCAAATAGTACCTCAGGGCTACTATACTAAACAACCACACATACTAGGAGAAGTTGCACCTTCGCTGTGTTATTCAGAACCAACTTTCTTATTGTTTTGGCAGTTTTATATAGCGCTAACTCAACCTGAAGGTATTGGAGCGCTTTACATGAGCACCAGTTACGTTACAAAAGGACACATTAATTTTTGGTAGGCACGGAGAGATTATGTGATTTGCCCAATATCACAGGATGTTGAACCAACGCCGAGGCTGGAACCTGGTTTCCCAACTCCAAAGCCAGCAGCTCTGACTGTTAGAGGCTTTCAGCTTGCAACTCGCTCACATCCAGTCCCTGTAACTGCTCTTGGGAACATATTGGGCATGCTGAGATTTGTTCACGAACCAAGCCACTTCAACCTACCTCACTCCACCCCAATCTACCACACTGCACTCAAATCTACCCCAATCTGCTCCAATCTACTCCAATGCAACCCACTCCACTCCAATCTAATCTACCCTACTCCACTACACTTCACTCTACCCCAGTCCAAATAACCTCACTCCATTCCGATCTCCCCCACTCTACTCCAAACTCCACTGCAATCTATCCAAATCTTCTCCACTCCAATCTACCACAATCTACCCCTCTCAATCCGCCCCACTTCAATCTACCTCACTTCAATCTACTCCACTATCAACTCAAATACACTCCAATCTACTCTAATGCAGTCTATCCAACCCTAACTCCAATGTACCCCACTCCAATCTATCCCACCCCATCCCAATATACCCCACACAACTCTATCCAACTCCACTCCAATCTATTCTACTCCAACCTACCCCACTCCAATCAACCACACTTTACTCCAAACTACCCTACCATAATCCACCCAATCTATCCCACTCTTATCTATCCCAATCCACCCTAATCAACACCATTAAACTCCAATTTACTTTTCTCCACTCCTATCTACCCCACTCCCATCTAATCTACCCCAATCCACTGCACTACACTCTTTCCAAATCTACCCCACTCCACTCCAATCTACCCCAAATACATCCCACTCCACTCTACCCCAATCTTACCCACTTAAATTTACTCCACTCCAATCTGCCCCACTCCAGTCCAATCTAACACAATCCACCCTAATCTACTCCACTTTACCCCAATCTAATAAAATTCCAACTACCCCACTCCAATCGACCCAAATCTACTCAACTCCAATCTACTCCACTGCAATTGACCCAACCCCAATCAAGCCCACTCCACCTCAATCTACTCCACTGCAATTGACCCAACCCCAATCAACCCCACTCCACCTCAATCTACCCCACTCCAAACTAATGAATCGACCCCACTCCATTCCATTTGACCCAACTATAATCCACCCAATCTACCCCACTTCATCCCACTCCACTCTTCCCAAATCTACCCCACTTCCCTCCAATCTACCTCAATATATCCCACTACACTCTATCCCGATCTACCCCACTCCGATCTACCCCACTCCGATCTACCCCACTCCGATCTACCCCACTCCGATCTACCCCACTCCGATCTACCCCACTCCGATCTACCCCACTCCGATCTACCCCACTCCGATCTACCATGCTAAACTACCTTACACCCCCACTGCAACCTACCCCAATCCAATCTACCCCACTCCAATCTACCTCAATCCACCCACTTCGTTCTACCCCCTTTAACCCAACTCCTATCTATGCCAATCTAGTCCACTCCACTCTACACCAATCTACCTCATTCCAATAAACCCCACCACACACCACTAACTTTTTGCCATGCTGAAAAGCAGCCATACTGGTGTAAATAATGGCTAAAACACATTGTGAAAGCCAATAGCTCTCGCATAGGCGAGACCTATTGGCTTTGCCAATGCTTGTTATAGGTATGCTAACTGTAATGCTTTGTTGACGCTGGAAATGCATTAAAGTGCATCAAAGGATGATACGTCTAGCTCAGCAAGCGTTCTGTGCTGATTTTGGTTGCAATCCATCTCAGTGCAGTCTCTTTACTTTAGCTTTCGTTATGCACACAATTAATGCTACCTTAGATCTGTGCTCTAAAAACAAAACAACTATACCTAGATTTTTGTTTTGTTGATTTTACAGTTGCTTTTTCTTTTTATAACTGCACATGGCCACTTCGTATACATGTTTAAATAATTTCTTAACACACTGCACCAATAAACATCAGAATCCCGGTCCTATTCTGGAAAATGGCAGAGGTGAGCTATGTCATAGTCTAAAGGGTTTAGGCAACGTTCCCGTCCTAAAGGCACTGAGGGGTTAAACCACGTAATTTGTGAGGGATATCTGGAGGGATGAAGGCGCTTTGGAGTCTGGTGATGAAGGGAAGCATACTGTGCTCCTGACCTAAGCGGTCAGATTCCATTTTCTGCCCTTTCTTTAGATCCTTCCTCACCCCAGCATCTCATCCTATGCTTGTAACCTCTACCTCTTGCTTGGAAACTGTAAGCCTCGATGAATCCGCACACTAAGACTTCCCAAAGAGTGATGTGCACAACTTATGGAACTTCTAAATAATTAAGTAAATAAATGAATGATGGACGCAGAACATAAACGTGGATTGTCCCTGAAGCACACATACACTTTACATACCTACAGTACAGGTCTCTTGCAAGTTATTTTGATAGTTAAAGCATTTGAAAAAAATGCTCAGAAATTGTGTTCATATCTGTGACACTTACTGTTGGAAGCTCTCATTTGTCGTCTGCGCCCAACTCGGTCCAAGCCAATGGGCGTGCTCTGAGAGAAGGCGCCGGGCCGGAATCGGGCAGAAATAGCCTTATATGGTGGCACCTGATGGGCCGGGACAGGAGGCCGCGTTGCTGGCTGCAGGAACAAAAAGTGGCAAAAAATACAGCATTAAAATACATAAATAAACAAAAGGAGGGCCCAGAAAGTCACATGGTTATCCAGGACAATATGACACTGATAATTGGGAGCCTTTTGTTCTCCCGTGGTCACAGAAGTGAAGTATCATCGCCTGCATGTGTCAATATATTAGTGGTAAAATAGCTTAGTGGGTTAATGCACCCGATCGTGAACTTTATTATGCAAACTGAAAGCCTTGTGATTCATTGTCAGCTAGGCAATGTTTTTTGTCCTTCAAATGTCTGTAAAATTTTAGATTTGGGTAAGGTATTAGGAGTTATTGACCTACTTTAAAGCTAGGAACCTGTGCCAATAAGCCCTGCATTAACATTACGTCACTTATGATGGGCCTCATCAGAGCCCAAAACAGGACGGGGATCCAGGGTGTAAAAGGGACACACTACAATAAACCTAATGACAATAACTACAGCTCATGAGGCCATGAGGAATGTGACAGTTTGGCCATTTATTTCACTGTGGTGTGATGGGGCAGTACAATTGTTTTAAAACTCGGAACTAGATGCAGAAAAGTGACCACAAGCTGACTCTTTTTATGCTACACAAATAAACAAAAATCTTAACAATGTATTGGGAACCAATAATTTGGGAAAAAGACATCACCCTGCGGGTATATGCTTTTGCATTTCCTTAGTCCCACAAAGCATGCAGAACCGGTAGTCTATGCTGATGCTGTCTTCACAAGTGTCACCAGGACATCTGCTCATTTAATTCACCCCTGACCTGACGTTGCCATCTGCTATAACATGCAAGGCTGTTATAACATGCCATTCCAGTTTGGACCCAGCCATATGCAAACAGTTTTGACCCTGCGCCCAATGGGAACAGTCCAGCCCGAACACTCCTACCTAACGCAATAACTGATCAGCCAACAGACAGCAGCATGGTTGGTAATCTGTGAGGTATATCACTCAGTGTCCTGGGTTAACAGCAGTCCTGCTAAAAATAAAGTAAGGTAAATAAGGGGCACCCTCCTTCTCCAAGTGTCCCCTATATAAGTTTCCTATTAGGGGTCTGGTGTCTTATTACACTCTGTTCCTTGGGTACATTTCTCTACCATCAAGTCTTGGCTCTAGTAGCAGCAGAGCCGACAGTGCGGTCAGTGGCTTTCCATACACCCAGGACAGGAAGAATGATGCTGTATAGGTGGGGGTGCTTTAGGGTGGAAGCAACACAGGCTGGATTCCAGATCTTCATTAATGAGCAACGCCACTCAAGAAACTCTATCTAAGACGCTATCTACAGACGAGGATCGTCTTTTATACCCCGGCCCTTACTGTTGCACCTAGAATCATACCATTGAAAAGACGCTCAGGACACATCAGCAGCCCCTGTGTCTCCTTCACTTTAGTGAACATGTCAAGTCGATACTGTAGTGTGGACCATAGTGCAGCAGAAATTAGTTATGCACACTTTATCCAATAGGGTTCCAGGCATAACTGTGCCAGGGAATTCCTCATCGTGTCGGCTCATGAGAGGGGTGAACCTTAGCTTGAAGACTGATGGATGTGTGCTCAGAGGGGGGCGCCATCCGAGTTACTACCTACACTAGCCCCAGAGCTTCACACACCTTTTCTGTAATGGAAGCCATCACATTACAATAACTAAAGTTGTGCAAGTCACTCCACTTGTTTGTTTATCATTTTGGCAGTAAATGACTATCATAATAAACAACTCGAAGTTAATAGTTATGTAACAGTCGATCGTCCTGATTTATGTTTTTGGTCATCCTTAGAGCAAAATGTAAGACCGGGGGATTTATAAGAGACCCAATCTAGACAGGAGCGGTTCGGGACAGAGATATTAGGGAGACAGAGAAGGTAAAAATGTCAATGCCTCACGTTTTGAGAGTACGTCCAATGCTGAAATACACCTTGACAAACCTGCCTTGCTGTTTGGATTGCCCGTGGATTCCTTGCATCTGCACCAACGCCTCGCGGAACCCGCTGCGCGGGTCCCGCTTCGCAGAGGGGCGCTCTCCTTCGTGGGCTGTTAGCTGCTGCTGGGGTAAGACAGGGGCTGAGGGCTGCGAGCAAGAGGGCTGGGAACTACATTTCCCAGGAGTCCCAGTAACCCCGCCCGTTCCACCTGGGCTGCTCTCCCTCCCCGCCCCGCCCCCAACGACCGGGTGATCAAATACCGGCTTGCCCTGCACTTCGTGGGACACCTTGACAAACCTGCCTTGCTGTTTGGATTGCCCGTGGATTCCTTGCATCTGCACCAACGCCTCGCGGAACCCGCTGCGCGGGTCCCGCTTCGCAGAGGGGCGCTCTCCTTCGTGGGCTGTTAGCTGCTGCTGGGGTAAGACAGGGGCTGAGGGCTGCGAGCAAGAGGGCTGGGAACTACATTTCCCAGGAGTCCCAGTAACCCCGCCCGTTCCACCTGGGCTGCTCTCCCTCCCCGCCCCGCCCCCAACGACCGGGTGATCAAATACCGGCTTGCCCTGCACTTCGTGGGACACCTTGACAAACCTGCCTTGCTGTTTGGATTGCCCGTGGATTCCTTGCATCTGCACCAACGCCTCGCGGAACCCGCTGCGCGGGTCCCGCTTCGCAGAGGGGCGCTCTCCTTCGTGGGCTGTTAGCTGCTGCTGGGGTAAGACAGGGGCTGAGGGCTGCGAGCAAGAGGGCTGGGAACTACATTTCCCAGGAGTCCCAGTAACCCCGCCCGTTCCACCTGGGCTGCTCTCCCTCCCCGCCCCGCCCCCAACGACCGGGTGATCACCGTAAGAGCCATATATTAACGTGTGAATACCGCTGCACGGGAGCTCGCCGGGAGAAGGCCGGGACAAGGGCGGGACCGTCTGTGGCCGTCAGAGGCCGTGTGAGGCCGGGCCGGGCCACCTTCCTAACATTTACCACTCAATATTTATAACATCTCATGGTATCACCTAACAGACGTTTTAAATGTTTATTTTGTAAACATTGCATTTGACCATAACCAGGCTTGTGTCCTCATTGTTAGTATAACCGCTTTGACCTAACTTTGCCCATTATTGTACATAATTTGAGGTCTGAGGTTGGTGTTAATTTGGTTATTTGTATATCTAAAGATGACCCTAAGATCTGGCAAAGAGAGGCAAGTCCAGGTCTCCACCTCTAATGGCACTTTTACGGGTACAATTGACCAGTTTTTTAAACGCTCTACTGCCATACTGGAGAAAGAAATCGCTCTAGTTGAAAAACGTCTTTCACTAGATATAATTACAGGCAAGCGATCCTCTCTTGGGAAAATTAATGAGGCAGTCTCCCCCATTCCGCTTTCCCTTTTAGACACTGATAGCAATGATGTTAATACAGATTTAGTGCTTGTAACTGTTCCTGAGACCCAAACTGTGGAGTTAGCGGGGATGGGTCAAGATAGCTCATATACCACTGCACATGATAATATGCTAAATGGAGGGACTACTATTTTTTTAGACCAGCCTGGAGAGAAATCAGGTCTCTCGGACTCACCTAATCTTAATATCAGTAAGGAGCAAGTGACTTCCCCTCCCCTTTCACAACTTCTACCTTCACAGAACCCTGGGAAACGTAAAAGGTTAGACTCTCCCGACTTAGTTGAACATATTGAGGGGGCGGGAAGTACTATTGATTCACCTATACAGTTGCCTAATACTAATGTGGTGGTTCAATTTGAAGACCATAATACCACAGTTAGTATTGCAGAAGGCATACTTCTGGCTAAGATAGAGTTACTAATGAAATCCCTGCTCTTACCACTATTCGAAAGGACAAGACTATTGAATACAAAAATGGATTCCTTGGATAGGTTGGTTAAAGATAATATAGCATCTACAAACAGAACTCTTGCCAGTTTAGCCCCCAAAGGCTTGCCCCCCACTGCCCTGTCATCATCGAAGTCTAATCTGGTGAATAACAAAGCAGGGGCCTCAAGTTCAAAAGTGGGACCCACTACTTTAAAAGCCCCGCAGCCAACAACTGTATCGGCCCCCAAGAAAACAGTTAGCTCTGAGGGCGCACCTAGACAGAAGGCCGCAAAGCAACCCCAGGCCAAGAAAACTCTTAGTAGTCACGACCAAAACATCCGGCCCTATATCAAACCTATCCCGAGGAAACAATGTGTTAATCTCCCCCCAGAGTCACAGCCTTACACCATCATCTTAACTGGCGTGGCTCCTTTAGTAGATGGTAAAAGAGAAACACACAAGGACCTCTACAATAAAGTAACATTCTGGCTTAATAAAAATCGCCCGCTCCCACCCAACATGAATCCTGAAATTCTTAATGTAAGAAGGGTGGATTGGATAGGTTATGGTAAGAAAGATCTTGAGGGGGACTGTGTGGTGATAAGTTTCAGAGAGCCATGGGTGGCTGAATTTATCAGCAGGGAACCTAGATTCGGAAGAGTTGGGGATGTGCAAACATTATTGTTGAATTATTTCTATCCTGCTTTATATACAAGTAGACCCCAAACCCCATTTCAACATTCTAGAAGAGACAGGCCAAGAGGGAGATTTCACTTTGATACCCCAGTCTACCCTTTGTTTCACCCGCACCTCACAAACCGGTTCGCTCCGCTATCCGGCTTGGAAGGTGTGGATTGACTTGACAATCTACTACCGATTCCCGGGCCGAGTGAAGTTGTACTGAGTTCCCCTAACCCTACTCCATCTCCCAGGGCTGAGATTGTAACAGGGCTGAGTGGTAATTCCCAAGGGGAGGTAGAAAGGGTAAAACTTCCAAATCCCACATATAGACCCCTGGTCCCTGAGGAGACTGTGAATCCATTTAACAACTTGCCGAAAGAAACAAGTAATACCCTCACAGTTTTGTCTTGGAATATAGCGGGATTAAAAGGGAAAATGTCTGAGGATGACTGGGGCTCTTATGTGGACTCTTTTGATGTTATCATATTACAGGAAAGCTGGT
This sequence comes from Triturus cristatus, assembly GCF_964204655.1. NCBI lineage: Eukaryota > Metazoa > Chordata > Amphibia > Caudata > Salamandridae > Triturus > Triturus cristatus. The sequence continues at coordinate 317,510,808 of NC_140591.1, forward strand.
CAACTGATGCTATCTTTCGGGTTGGCTATCTTAACTACTATAAACCAGCCTGTAAAGGACCTAAAGGTCGTCCTTCAGGTGGTCTGGTTATTTGGATCAGACAATCCCTAGCCTTTAAAATTATAGACATTCCTACCTTAAGTAGTGATATTCTTGCCTTGAAATTGTCTGGTAAAAATAACGAGGACTTTTTTCTGATTAACATATATGCAAGAGGGCAACCTGGTGGGAAGCCTGCGAGAGCAGCTAGCGATTTAGATTCCCTATTAAACAATATTACTAGCGACAAATGTATAATGGTGGCAGGTGATTTTAATTGTTCTTTTGAACCTTTTCCTAGTCTTGACAAAGAAGGATATGGGGAAATCGATCAAATTTGGAATATTCCACCATTATCCATCCCTCCAATTAAAAAAGTTACCGAGGCCGCAATGCAGTGGTTAGGCCTCTGCCTTGAATGGGATCTGCGCGCAGCTAACGGTAGAACTAAATCAGATTCGATGGGAAAGGTCACTTTTGACAATTCCCAGCATTCGAGCCGTATTGACTACTTCTTAATAAAGATAGAGTTTTGGAAAATCCTAGAGGATATGGAAGTAGTCCAAAGACCTGAAAGTGACCATAATCCCCTGGCAATTAAATTACTACTGAATGAGGGTCTCAGATTGGATTCTGCATCCACTACCGTTACAGCCGAGGCTGTTCTCACGAATGACTGTAGAAGGGTACGCTTGACTAGGCTTATAGACAACCCTACCGTATTAGAAAGGGTTGCGGTGGAGGTCTCAGCAGCCACCAATTCGATGGTACCCATAGTTAATGAAGGCACTTCCCTGGAAGAAATAGGGTCGATCCATGAGTCTCTGTTTAATAGGATTAAAACTTTTTTTAATGAACCCACAAAAGGAAGGAATAATGGTCCAGTACCAACTAGGACCAAATGGTATGATAAATCTTGTCGTCTTGCCCATAGCACCCTAATAGCTGCTATTAAATCCAAGTCAGCCAATGATATTAGGCTAGCTAGGGTTAATTACAAGAAAGTACTTAAAGAGGCAAAAACCAACTGGGACGAACAGCGCTGGTTAGATTTATACCAAGCAAGCACCTCATCTAACCAACAAAAATTCTGGGAGGTTGTGAGGTGGGGTGGGACTGGGGACTCGAAAGTCCCTGTTAACCATGTGCCTGCAGAACAATGGGTCAAGCACTACGCGACGCAGTTTAGTAACACGGTACGGATCTCCCACACTTGGGAAGATGCCAGTGTACAGACTGCGGTGCCCATACTTGACCACGTTGTCTTCACAGAAACAGAAACTGTAGTTGCTCTTAAACGAGTCCAGAACGGTAAGGCCCCCGGTATGGACTGTGTCCCAGCGGACCTTTTTAAGTATGACCAGGTGCATTGGGTTCCGTACATAACTACCCTAGCAAATGCGATAGCTAGAGGGACCAGGATCCCAAATTCATGGAAAGGGGCAGAGATCCTGCCCGTGTATAAAAAAGGGGACAAAACTGATGCAGGAAACTACCGACCCATCAGTCTTATTGATGCCCTACAAAAGGTAGTGGCTAGAATGCTTTTAGGAAAAATCGACACCTGGATGACCGAAGCTGACATTCTCTCTCCATTACAAGCTGGCTTTAGGGCTCACATTAGTACTGTAGATCAGATCTTAAGATTTGTTATGATCTACTGGAAAACTGTGTTTTTGAGAGGTGGCACGATATACGCTGCATTTGTGGACCTCAAATCAGCGTTTGATTTGGTCCCCAGAGGAAAGATGTGGGCTGCATTAAGAAAGATGGGAGTTCCTTCTGCGCTCCTAGATTTTACCATCAGGATGCACGAGGGAAATTTTGCTAGAGTTAGGTGGGGCCGCCAGGGCCAGGTCACAGAACCCTTCCCTGTGACTCGTGGAGTGAGACAGGGCTGCGTCCTGGCCCCTACCCTTTTCATACTTTTTATTAATCAAGTGGTTAAGTTTCTCTCAGAAACCCCTACCGATGCCCCATCACTGGGTGGGACTAAATTCCCCCTTTTAATTTTTGCTGATGACACGCTCATATTGGCTAAAACACAGAAGGGTCTGCAGGTAGCTATAGACAAATTTGTGGATTTCTGCAATGAGAACGATTTAGAAATTAACATCAACAAAACCAAATTTATGGTCTTCACAAAGAAAAAACCACAGAGGGGCAATGTTACGATGAACGGGTCTAGTCTGGAACAGGTTGAAGTTATGACCTATCTTGGTGTGACAATGGACTATAGATTACGCTGGAAAGAGCAAATAGCGGCGCTTAGCTTGAAATTTACGCGTCTGTCCGGTTGTCTGGTGAAGGAGCAGCGGAGTTCTCTGACCAAAAGGGTATTGCCCGCTCTTAAAATATATAGTGCAAAAATCAGCTCTGCCATATTATACGGGGCTGATATATGGGGTTGTGTGGACCTGGCTGTCCTTGATAGGATACAGAACAAATTTTTCCGAAACCTAGTCAGTCTTCCTCCATCAACACCCGCTCTACCACTATTGATGGATATGGGGTTCCATTCAATTAAACATCAAGCCCAGTACAGGATGGTGGCGTTATGGAGACGAATATGGTCCACACCGGAACTTGCCATGTTTGCCCAAGAGCTTCAGGATGTTAGATCACAACAGGGGGCAGGTGAAATTCCGTGGTTTAAGTCAATTAGAAACACTCTTATCGGAATGGGCCTCCCCCAGTTGTGGTTTGAGCCGGGCTCTCACATCTTTCCCTCTAAGAAAGATTTTAAATCTCTCTTCTGGTCTATGGTTAAAGAAGAACACGTTGCTCTTTCAGAGAAACCGAACCTGACCGGTCTGTTCCTGCTACATAAAATAGTCCCTCATACCGAGTGCTTTTGGGATGTAATTGTCAAAACCTTAGATAGGAAACTTTACTTTCAGTTCCGTCTAGGTACATTGCCATTACGGGCCTTCACCAGTGGTTGGCAGAAGCCGGCGACTTCACTTTGTCCATGTTGTACTGACCATAAAGAAACAATAGGTCATTTCTTGTTTGTTTGTAATGCTTACCGTGAACCACGCCACAAGTGGCTAAAGCCTATATGCTATAGATTAAAGACCCGGTCGAGCAGTGAAGCCTTGCTCATTCTAAGAACTAACACCTCTGAATGTCTTTCCATTGGATTGGCCAAATTCCTTGGATGGGCTTGGTTATTAAGGTCTAAGACAGTTTGTAACATACCGTCATGAAAAACCCATATAGTACGTTACTTTACTAGATTGTGTCTCCGACCAGTATTGATGTTGTGTCTTTTAATATGCATTTGTTCAATAATAATCTTCTCTTGTCGTCTTTATGCACATATTTAATTTAATTGAGGTTTTAATCAATTCTTAATTCTTTTTGTTCTATTGTTCTTTACGCTTAATTTTCATATAATATCATTGATTATGTAATATTGTTATTATTTATATGTATGTAAATATTTTGTCTTTTATGAAGAATATTCGAAATAAAGACGTTAAAAACTGAAAATGAACTGAAATACAATGCAATCTATGGAAGCCGCTGACTTGCTAGCTCATTTTTTTGACTTTTCAAGACCTACAAATGTCTTAAAGTGCTTAAATATTTTTATTCACAAAAGAAAGTTGCATAGTGTACTTTAAGAGGTTCTTGTGCCATTTTACAACCGATCTTGTCATTAGGAAGGCCCAAATGTCATGTTTGTTATTTAATTTAAATGTTAAGCTCTAACACCAGGTTATGGTTGTTTTTTTATACACACTATCCTTGCATGTTGCAGAGGATCCTAAAATCCTGCTACTTCTGGATTAAGGAAATCTGAAATTCTAGAAGCTAGTGTGTATCACATGTACTTCCCTTCACAAAAACTGCATCTAACATCATGGAAATGGTCCTCATTTAATTTACTACCAGACAAAAACATTTTTGGGAAAAGCATAGATGCCTCCTAGATTATGTTCTCTCAATTGACCATTTCATCAAGAACAACTGCACTCAATGGCTGATATTCATTTAATTGCCCAGGAAAATTCCTGATTTTCAAGGCTTTTTCGCAAACTTAACATCTTTGTATAAGGGTAAGCGCATCCCAACTTCTGAAGGTGTCTGGAGCAAGGAGATTCAAAGGGGTGCTGCAAGGATGGAGACGTTGGTGGCTACCTTTTGTGCCATGGTGTTGCAGTTGATTTACAAAAGGGTTTTTAATGTAGAAGCAGAGGGGCTTGGTAAGGTAAGGAAATTGTCTTTTATGCTTCTCATTTGGTGGTGGAGATAGTAGGGAGACGTCAAGGAAGGGGTGAGATACTGCTCAGCTGTACTTAAACACCCAATTTATAACGAGGGACCTAGATGTTTAATCCAAGATTCTGAACTGAGAAGTCCTTGTAGGTTTGACTAATCTATGTCTGCAAAAAATGCACAACTGGGACCAAAATTCTGGCTACTTTTTATCTGAAACCAATCTACTGTTTGTGTAAAAGGGATTACATAAACAAGAAAAACACTAAATTGCAGATTACTAGAACAAGAAAGCAGTAATTTACCAACCATTGATAGCTGGATTATAAAGGTAATCAATGACAAATTGCTAGTTACTTTTCCATTAATTCTGTAGGCAAGGGTCTTTTGTTTGGAACTGTGAAGGAAACTGTGCATGTTATATGAATCGGTCTTATTTCTAAAGCCACTTTAGGAATATTTTCTTAAAGGCTTTTTGGGGGACAAATTTGGGGAACATAAGTGAAATAAATCAAGTTGTAATGATTGAGCTTACAATGTAAAACAAATGACAAACTAAGATAGCATTCGACTATAAAGTGATCTGTGCACATTAGCAGATACTTTTAGATATTTTAATATATGCTAGGTCTTGTGGCTTAATGGACTAATGCGTCCACTTGCAGGGGCCTGTGTTTGACCTTATGGTCACAGATTCAAATCCCTGTGGGTCCACTCAATGTTTCATCCTTATGATGTAGATAAAATGAGTACTATTGAGTTTGGTAACAATAAACATCTGTTATTCTGCACCAAGATACCCTTCTGGGTCAACGTGCGCTTTACAAATACCTATGTTATTATGTTATAGGAATATATTGAAGGTGTTCAAGTTGCAACTGCCATGATCCACATCTTTTCCTGCCACCAACCTTGTGCCAAAGTTTATATAAAGCATTTACAAGAAACCACAGCATATAGAGTTTCCTACTGCAAAGCTTTCATAAATATGTGTACTCAACCTGCCCTGATCCAAAAAACATACCTGTCAAAGAGATCAACCTAAAACGACAGCTGAACTGTATACACTGATAGATGCCAGGATTGTAGGAATTACATTAACCAGCAGATACACAACGTACAGTTACATTCATGAACTGTCATTTGCAACAAAAATAAAATGTTCACCTTTAAAAAAAAACAATTGAATAAAGTTTTGTTAATGTCAATTTAAAATGCAACAGCTGTGTCATGCAAAAAATAATTAAGTGTGTTAGTTTTCAATGTCCGAAAGAAGAGCTTGAAAATCAGGTGTTAGTTTGATTAAACCATGCAAATTTTATTAGGAGATACAAGCCGATGATTAATCATTCGCAGTAGAAGAAAGGGAAAGACATCCAGAGCAAGTCTTACAATCTGGAAGAGATAGTAGGACTACGATTCATTGCTGCTAGGTCTTACTTGTGTAAGCAGCTCGTCAATTTCTTCTGACTGGTTAGTTCCATAGAAACTGACTCCTCCTATGACAGAGATTGGACGTCTTTTCCAGTGTCTTTGGTTGTCCCCTGAAGAAACCTGGGCTCCTGATACATTTGACCTGAGAGGATTGTCACTGTCCATACTGTCCATTTCTTGGCACTTAGCAGCAATTGCATCTTCTGGGATGGAGAAGCTTCTGCAGGCCAGCTGCCCATAGTCTGAGAGAGGTCGAGGCCGCGGACGACTTTTACCTGAGCTCCACCTTCTGGGTGCGATCCTGGTTGCATCACTTCCTTCTTCATCATGAGATGAGGGTTTCCTCCAGTCTTCGCTGGTGACCTTATTGTAAATGTGTACACGTCAGACGAGACACTGGCATTTTCAATTCACACATATAGGTTCAGTTTATGAGCTAAAGTATGGTAAGCTGTATGGCAAACATGACTGCAAAACAAATGAGAAAACATACAAACATTTCCCTTTTTATTCCTATTTGAAAAAAAACTCAAGAAAAATCTTGCTTCCTGGAGATCAATACTTGAAAATGGAGAGGCTATGCACTGTTTTGAAATTCTGAACAAATGTTAAAAGCAAAGTGGCAGGGTGAATCATACGCTACATTTCTTATATTTCCATGTAATAAAAGTAAAGCTTGTTGTTAAATGTATTTAGTTTTAAGATAGACAGTGTGTTCTCAATGTTCTGTAGATGTTGCTCTTTCCTTGATTTCATTTTAGATATAGTGGCATGAATGCTTCTTGAAGTTTCTCTCCAGCACCATATTGGGCAGTCAACAGCCAACATACATATGACCAAAGTCTCCTTCGGAAAGTAAGAAGACCATTGACATGTATTTTTTTTCGCATGAATGATGCGGGTCGGAATGATGCTCATTTTGTCCCATAGATCCGATATCAACAAGCATGTGAGCTCCTGGGACAAATATGGCTCTTACACTCAGGGGTATTTTGGGAGCTGTAGTGTGACTCAACTATGTTGGCTTCTCTAATAATTTCTATGAAACATAATCTCTAACAGCCACAATAAGTAAGTGTTTTCAAATAGTAGCCATCCACAAATCAGAATATTCAGAAATTGCTACCAAAACATCTACCACAAAACATTTGTGGTTAAAAGAATACAACTGATAATACCTCAACAGAGATTCTAAAAAGCAGTGTATTAAAAGAAACCCCACTGCATTTAGCAATGATTAACCAGCATATGCAAATGTCAGACGATAAATGCATCACTGTAGGATAACCTTCTCTGATACTTATTTTATAGAGAGCTTATAGAAAGCATTTTATCCGTGACAGTGCGGATTGTGACTATAGCCTGAACTAGGAGATGACCCGCAGCATCTTTTCATACTGTGAGGACATCTTAAAGAAAAAAGCAAATCTGATTGGACAGACAGTAAGAGCTGAAGAGGACATTAACATCTTAGACATGCTAGATCCCTTAGTGATATTTACTGGACAAATATATTTTGCTAGAACAGATCTCGTGATGATCAGTTTCAAGAACCATAACACCCAACGGACACCTCGTGGACCTGTCTACCTGAAAGGTACCTCCTGCTATATATTAACTTTTTATATTTTAGGTTGACAGGGACCATGATTTCCCCCTCCAGTGCGTTTCATTGAGTGATTTCCTGTACATTTAAAGTATGCAACACCACAGGAAACATTCAACATCTCCATTTCTTATACTTGCTCTATTTTTTAGGGGTTCATACTGGGTTTAAGTATTTGTAAGCTTAATGTTGCCAGGTACGACAGGTGAGAGATGCAACAATGAAATAACATTTCCATAATCACACACTTATATCAATTGAGGAGATTAGAATTATAACTCAATAAATCAGGACAACTTTAGCCGTAATTCATCCCATAACAGCGGACGACAAAATCTGCTCCTACCACTAGTAAAAAACACACTTGTGGGATAAGAAACCTTTTGGATTTCCTGAAACATGCAATGCACATTCGTTTCTAAGGGAGCCTCAGAAGAGGCTGAATGTTTGCACACCTTTCCATGCAGAGCTCTCATGATGTCCAACGTCAGGTGTCTTGCACTGCCACACTTTACCGTTCATTCTCGTATCACTTGGCATTCTGTTACTTGTCGGTTTATTTTTCCATTACCAATGTCATAAAAATTGAAGTCATGTAAATGGTGAGTAATTTAATTCCCTGAAAAATGTGGCGGGCTAGTGCTGGAGACAGCATTTTACACTTATGGGAAAGGTCCTGCATTAAATAAAGAAAGGACAAAAAAGTATCATTATAATTGGCCCTATTCATGGAAAAACAGTAAATCTGTACCTGCAGATTTACTTGTACCTGTTGGGCCAGATTTACTACTTTTAGGAATTCACCAACTCTGCGAGGAATCTGGATGGAAAGCTGCGCCTGGTGCAGGTTTCTAATCCGATTCCTTGGGCAATCAAATGGTTTCCAATTTTAAATCCATTGCCACTGTAAGCAGGTCTCCATGATAGAGAGTGCCCTACCGCAGGAGTGGATTCCCCTGTACACATGAACAATTTGTTTCTCATTGGTGATTTTTTTTTCCCTGAAGACAACCCCCTTCATCTAAGTCTCCACCAAATATCGGGATAATCCACCAAATATCGGGATAATCCATTCTCCTTCCCTCCTGGAAGCAGAGTCACAAAAGCCCTGTGGGGGGTTAAATCTGACCATATCCATGGTGAAGGCTTCCTGATGAAGGCACTATTGCCGAAACGTGCGTACTTACATTATGTATGATTCAAGCCCTTGCTAAAATATGGAATATGTAATGAAGGTTTACTGCCTTTAGTCATATATCATAAAACTCATTGTTAACTGGTAGAATGTTATTTCTGCTGTATTTTCATCAATTTAACTTTATCACGTGCTACACCATGTATATTCCTGTGTATTAATTCATTATTAAGGAGAATTTTTTATATTGCTGTTTAACAAATTCCGGATTATTTTCTAATTGAGTGTTTTTCTAATATTGTATAAATACTAAATATCATAGATATTATTTTTGTAATGACACATTTATGTTATACTGTTTACTTTTGTCAAGTATGCATTGTGTAATGTTTATTTGATATCTACATGCCTTCAGAACTATATTAAATATATCTTGTCCAAGAATATTATTAAATTATAGTCATTTTCCCCTGCTCTTGGCAAGCTATTCGCATGCAGGGGGCCCCTTTTTCTTAAACTACATATCCAGTGTAGTAACATTCTTGGTGCAGCCTTGTGGAACACTGGTCAAGGGGAATGTAAGTCCAAGCTGAAGTAGCATTTTCAAAGTTAGAGAGTTTGCATTAAAACATACCAGTCTGACAGCCCGGTCAGAGAATTTCTTTCTAGCTGACATGACCTCATTTGTTTTTTAACCACAACAAATGAGCTCTTATAACCACCTCAGTAAGGGAAGCCGTTTTAGTGTTTTTTACTCAACCTATATTACAAGGCACCATTCCAATTTATAAATCAGATTGGAGGGGAGCATCGTTCAGTTATCTTTCGATTACTGTAAAATGGCATTGTAAAAATGTCACTTTTCTTCAGAAATTGAACACTGGGTACTGATGTTTTTGTGATGCGATTATCTAAAGAGACAGAAAAAACCTGAGCCTTCCTGTGGAATGAAATGACTGCATCTACAAAAACAAAAGGCTGGCCCTCCTCAAAGTCCCAATCACTCTAGTGAGCCCAGGAGACCCATGAAGTAATCCCATTATCCTATCTCACTGGAGGGGGTGAGCATGGTGCCCTTCACTGTTAGGAAGGAGCAGCAAAGTAAACAGGCCCAGATAAACACAAAGGAACAGCTCTGGGTCAGCAAGCCCGACTGACTGTAGGCAGGCCATTCGTATCACTGACGGGATTTGATGAAGCATTACGATCATTCTGTGACGTCAGCAAACACAACAGAAAACGTCACAACATAAACTGGTGAACCTTTGCCAGAAATTTGAGTGCACAAAATAATCAAAATACTGCGTGTGTGCTCGTGTCACTGTGGACAGTTTATTCTATGGTGGGTGCTGGGGAGGGAGGGAGGGAGAGGGAGAGGGAGAGAGAGAGAGAGGGAGAGAGAAAGAGAGAGAAAGAGAGAGAGAGAGAGGTTTTCCCTGAAACAGATCATGGATAGGAGTTTAAGGACCACCTCCTCCCCACACCCTCCTTGTGGTTTTATGTGTCTTTCTACCAATAGATGTGAAGTGTCTGGACACCTCAGGATGACTGTGATTGGTTGATTGTGGATGCATAAGGGAATAAGTGTGCTGTGTGTGTGCCTGGTGAATCGATTCTAGGTTTGCGGGTGCATAAGAGAAGCATGTGTGTTATATGTGTGCCATGTTGCAGTGTTAGTTATACAATGCAAACCCCCTGAGGGGTTGCTTTCAGTGCAAGGAAGGAATTGGAGGTAAGATGATGACGAATGTGGTGTCCGTAATTCAATCATTCAAACATATGTTTCAATACTGTTTCCATAATCTGAGGTAGTCGTCAATCTCTCCAATTTCCTCATGGAATATACCTTCGAATATGTGTGATGTGCATGAGTGCGTGGAGAGTAAATATGCATGTGCGTCAATGGCAATATGTTTATATAGGTATGTAAGCGTTTGTGTCTGAGCGTCCATGTGCACATGTAAATATAACCTCCCAGTAAAAGCACACCTCACGAATCATCTCTGTGCCTGTGGGTGCAAACCACGGGCAAACGAAAGGAGAAAGGACTCTGGCCTTTTATAAAAATCCGATTACTGGAGGCAGATAACCTACTCACATATTAACCAGGATCTAAACCCTTCAGCTAATCAAGCACTGACAAGGCACAGCAGCCTTAACTCTGGCGCAAGAATCACAATTCTTGCCAAAGGAAAGACGGATAAAAAATAAAGCAGTAAGTAGAAAGAAATCAAACTTGCTCCTTCCAGAGTTTACAACGTCACTAGAAATTGGTAAAAGTGCATCCAGAATATGCAATAACTAAGTGTAAAAGTCACCAAAATGCAAAGAGATTAAACACAACATGCTTATCTGTAATCACTTTTCAGCCATTTTCCATCGGATTCCCCAATTGGTAACATTCAAAGTGTGACAATCTCAGTCAGACATCCTTCCATATAAAACGGGCCAACGCGTGAAATGTTTCGCCTTTCACAGAAAGAAGACAGTAAGGTCCAGACAATTTCGTCACTTTGGTGGGCTGCAGAGTGCATGCAGAAAACAAAAGATCGCCTATGTAACAACTATAACATTTTCCAAAACGGCAACGCACCTGACAAAAAGAACACTTACTGTCTTTGTTACATGTACTGAAACCCTTCTGTTTTGTTTAGGACAAACTCTTCACTGGCTTATAACATCCTTAAAATACAAACCGTAAGATCACGCCCCTCGGCTTCGCAGACCGGAACTGGTGTCCCGCACACACACTGAAAGAGCAAGCATGAAACTGAAGGCATCCTGGGGTTCCTGCATTCGATGTATTTCTGCCCTTCCTGGGAAAGGGCAGCCTCGCACCTGGGAGGCGGAGACGTTCCTCTGAGAGGCATTCATTAACTGAGCTCGGCTAATACTTTGACCTTGCACTTTGAGCTCTCGCGACATGCGAGGCACGCGCCAGCGGGTGAACAGCAGCACAATGAGCACCTGGGTGTTCGTCTTGTCTCTCGGGCAGCACGAGAACATCAGCTGACTGACAGCCGTCTTTTCTTTCCACTACTCTGCTGGACTCCTGCAGCCTGCACCAGGGCAATTCGAGCTGATGGAGCCCATTCCACTGTAAGGTATCCGTATAGGAAAAACAAACAAAAAGGGGAATAATCTACTTCATCTGCAGAGAAGTAATGGATTAATCAAATAAAGTAGATGAATGACATCTTCCCCTCCATTCTACTCCTCCTGACAGGATGAGTCAGGCTATTGAATTAACCAGGTCGCTTCTCCACTGGTTGGGAAGTCATTGACAGTCATGGGCCCTGGTGCTACTGCACCTGCTGCACGAATGATGGCTATACCACCTGAAAGCATGACGATATTCTTTGAGGCCAGAGTTTCATTAATTGGATGTGACTTTCACACTCTGAGGATGAGACTGGCTCGCTCAGGCCATCTGCAATGCCCTCCCTGACTTTAATGGAGTCTCAAATCAGTGAATTGTGTCGTTTCTATTAAAGAATGTATGAAACAACCCAACTGTAAATATTCCCACCCACACAGGCAGCTTTCCACTCAAGGCACACTCTGTTCTAGTTTCTGAGGTATCTGGTATTAAATGCCCTGGGGTAGTAGTCAGTGTGAACACAGGCCCTGCCGCCATGTTTGCAACCTAGGTGTTCCAGCCTGGCATGTGACATGGTGCCAGCAAGCATTAAGCGTATGACCACTGTACACCATCGAATCTTTGGAAGAACCTGCACCAAACGTGCAAAGGGCTTTTGAAAGGTGCTCCCTAATTTGTATTAGTTTTTTTTTGCAGCCCATACTTTGCCAGCTGTGGCTTTAGACATTCAACACAATGCAGATGTGGCGTGTGGCAAGCATGATGAGATGTCAGCACACAAACATAAGATAAATTGCATTTTACACATTCCCATTTCTGTTTCTAAACTCTTCAAATGGCAGGTATTATTGTTGCCCAATTTACTGGTATTCAATGTACCAACCTCAGGGATGAAGGGCTGAGTCGACCCTGCCGGCATTGGAACTCATCAGGGTTTCAGCAAAGACTAGTCGAGCCACTGAGCTGCGCTACCGCACTGCTTCATGCGTTGTTCACTAACAAGATGTGCTGAATCCAGCTACGGGTCTTCTTGGCGCCACAAACATTCTCCAATAACTCATGTTTTAAACTGTCATACAATAAATAATGATGGAAAGATCCTTCATGGTCAGCACGCCACTCACCCGCGCTATCCTTTCAGTAGGACTAGCACCTCAAAGTCAAGGTAAATACTGTTGGCATTTATTGATGAATGCCAGGACCAGGCGTGAATGCAAACATATGCCCAGATGTGTCATATTCTTATAGGAAGGTTTGTAGGTGAGAGGCTGTTGTTACGGAAACTCCTCCTTGGCACTCATTCCAGTTCTGGAGAAAACGAAGTTTGAAAGTGCATTTCTTTCCCAAACAAAGTGCTATAATTTAGACCCCTTTATTTACATCTTTTTTTCATCAAACCTATTCCTGCTCTGCAATTTCCACACAGAGCCTCCATCATTTGAAAAGGTGGCAGGAACAACAACAAACACACATTGTCGATGATAGGAAAAAAAGAACAGAAGGAAAGTAGGCAGCGAGGAACAAATCCGCCACTGGGAATTTGCAGAACAAGATATTTCGAGAGGGAAGGAGCATTTCATTTCCGTTTTGGTTGGTAGCAGCTCTGCAAACGGTGCTGCATGTGCCAGAGGGAAGCTGACGATGTTCCCATAGAAGCAGTATTGCAATCTGCCCCCGCTACATGTGTTCACTTATTTCTTTGTGCGCAGAGAGTTAAAAAGCCATCTGCAGAGAGGAATACTTAATCACAGCAGGAAACGAGGAGCTGTAAGTCCCGCTTATCTTTCATCCAGTGCCCATGTCTGGACCTACGGGTCTGATCTCAGCAAATCACAACACATGAGAAACAATTCCCCATAGAATCTGCATGTAGGTTTTCAGTGATGAGGTGATAACATTTAGAGTTACTGTATGTCCCAGAGGTGCTCCTTTCCACCTCCACTCATAGGCCTCGGCTGCTTCCTCAATTACACTTGACCTCCCCTATAAAGTGGGTCTGGGGGCTCACTGGACCAATGTTTCAGCTCCAGGGGTCTGTGTTTGCTCCTCCCTCATGGCCAAAGGTTTGGATCTTGTTGGATCCACTCAGCCTTCCATCCTTCTAGCACAGGTCGATGAACTGAGGACCACTGGGTAACAATAAACATTTCTTTTCTATCAAGAGCGCCATTGGAGTTCCCCAGGGGTGAACATGCATTCTACAATGACCCCTGTTCTGTCATAAGTAGCTCTTACGGGTTTGCATTGAATTTTCAAAGAGCACCATTCATTCTCAATACAAATTTATTTGTAGCAGTACCCATTGGAACCAGTTGTTGAAAGGAGATCAAAGTGCATGCTTTTTGGTGTGTGGGCTGCTCATTGTTTTTGTGTTACCTTTGGTTTATCGCTAACAGCGACTCATGTAAGACAGCTGGTTAATGTATGTAGGTGAATAGCTTTATAGTCTCGTTGGAGAACATAACTAATGTTTTTCTTTTCAATTGGTGTACCCAAGTCATTATAGCTTCAAGAACTGCCCACACTCAAGGACCTAGGAGAAACAAAGTTTGTGTCCAATCTATGATGATAGCACACTGCATACCACCAGGCTTAAAATGGCAGTTTGGTAGAATCTTTCCAATGCTTGGTGATTTGTTGGAAGGCCACTGCCAATAAGAGAGCCAGAATATGAGTGTCGCACGAGGCTGAGCGCCAAGCTTCAGAGATGCTACCAAGAAAAATTGCAGAAAAAGAAAAGGGAACAGTAATGTGAAATATTAAATTAATTTGAACCCAAACTTTTGTCAAAAAACGCAACACAGAAGGGCATGTAAAAAGTAGATGTTTTAAATCTGCCTGTGTGAAAGAGCATGTGCAACAAGCACCTGTTGTAGCTGGGTGCATTGTGTGCAGATGGGTGGGAGTTAGTAAGAGTCTATTATAAATAAAGAAGAGGGATTGCGTGGTATTTGCTGCTCTGGCGGGCTTCATGATTTTATTCCCGATTTTTGCCCAAAAAGAAATTGACCAGTTAACCTCAAAATCGGTTTCCCAAGCCAATTCCACCTTTGATTTAGTCCTGTTGGAATCAGGGAGAGTAAATAAGAATAAATGGAAGATGCTCTTGGGGAGGAATGCAACAGAATAGACCAAAAGTTAGCAGAAGACGAAGCTGAGGGAAGAGAAAATTGATTACTTTCATACGCAGTAGAGCATTACATAATATTTTGTATTTGTGCTCAAATGATGAGGGTAAATTAAACTGATGACGATTTTGGGAGAAAGGTAAACTATCACGTTCATAGAGTTGGTGGATCCAAATTATACCCTTATTTCTCCAAGTTTTCCAATAAATGGATTTATTATTAACTAATATATTTTATTATGCCAAATGGTAGAGTTAAGAAAAGTGGGAGTGTCTGTAGGAGAGTTACGGATAGTGGAATCCAGTAATCTACATGAGTTTTTAAGAATAAGCGTAGAAAGGGACTGTGGTTTGCGAGTAAAGGATAAATATCCCTTGAAGGAAAAGGGAAGGGGAAAAGACCTTTCCATATCCACCCACAGCGGGCATATAAATGTGGGATCAGAAAGCCATCTGACGTAACAGAAAAGCCTTATGGTAATTAGAAAAGTCCGGGAAATTAATCCCACCTTCTGACTTTGGGCAGGTTAATTTAAGTATGGACATATGAGATTTTTTATAACTCCAAAGAAATGAAAGGAGGATAGAATTAATCTTCTTGAAGTATTTACAAGGTATGGTCACCGGGAGATTTGATATAGTAAACAATACAATGGAGCTCAGCATCATTTTGATAGTATCCAAATGATCCCACCAAGCGAGGTGAAGCGGGTGCCATCTAGCAGTTAAAGTGGTTACTTTATTTACAAATTTTTCCAAATTTAGAGAAACTGAGTAAAAAATGGAGGGAGTAAACCACAGACCATGACGAAGATCTTCTAACTAGATTTCCCTGCGGATTGCCTGCTGTACACAATCTTAGGTACAGTATGGTGTTTCTCTTTCTCTTCTCAGGTGCATTTTGGTACAGACCGTTACCAACAAAGCACCTCTACACTAGACATTGGTCAAATTTAAATTACGCCCAAGTAATTTCGAGAATTTTGTTTAAAGCTTATGAGAAATTTCTGAAATGATGGCATCATGCCACATTGAGGATTTATGCTTGCCATTCACTACAATATTATAGCACAGGAACATGAACAATCAGAGGGTGAATGGCTGTTTCTGCCACTTGTGTTTTTTGCGCTATTTATTAGTGCAAAATGAGTACTCATGTCAAAACCTGATAGAAGGACGCCTTACACACTAAAATTGTGCTAAATGACACTTCACATAATTACACCTAATTTTCCCAAAATTTTGAGTTATTATGCGAAAGCAAATTATGCACATTTTGCACACCCCTAATCTACAAAACTCTCTAATTCTGCATACCAAGGATTACTATCAACATACGTTACATGTGCACAAGGGACGATACTACAAATTAATTTGTAGCTCTATGAAGAGTGAAACATACTTGTAGTTTAGGATATGAATCCTAATTACATTTGTCAATTAGTACAAACAGAAATGTTGGCACTTACTGATAGGAAGGTAGACGTTTTGGGGCCGATTTGAAAAGGCAGGTAAGAGTGTGTAAAACTCTGGTAGTTCTGTTTTCCTTACGCAGATGCTCTTGAGGACAGGCCCTAAAGTCTGTGAGGGCAGTAAAGAACACGGCGGCAAGATAAGGGGAGGCCGACACGAGACGTGAGGGAAACAGAGACATAGATGAACTGAAGAAAGGTGTTTTGGACAGGAGCAGAGGCCTCTCAGATTTAATTAATTTGCTTTCAGATATTTCAGGAATACTGTTAATTAACTAACACAATGAAGGCCATTTAGTGTACTTTGTGGTGCCATTTTTAGAATTGAACTGGAAAACAATATTTACGTCTCCAAACTCATTTACAAGCCACAAGGCCTGCAGGGGTGGCTGCATGAATTGCCACTATGAGTGTATTGGGAAGGAGCTTTCCAACAATATTTTACTGGTAGATGTTTTTCCCTGTGAGGTTGTTTCTACATGTGAGTGCGGATGGGTTAAACTGTTATCTTATATGTCTTTGAATATTAAAGCGGAGTTTATCTACTTGAGTGGGTCCTTGCACCAGCTCTCCACATCGCCTTGGTCAAGCCTTGCCGGCTCCGCTGCCTGAGCCTGCCGACCCCACCCTCTGCCCTCGCCTAGCTCTGCTCTACTCGCGTTGCGGGCCGCTCCCCAGCCCATTCTCGCTGCCAGATTCAGCCTCTGACCACCTAAAGTCTGCCTTTTGCGGCTCTGCCCACCCCTTTAACCTTTTTGGAATTTTTAAAATAGCGTTTTTGTGCTGTGTGTCACCATTTCTTTTTCTGCATCATGTTAGGCCTCACTTTCTGTTAATCGTCATACCAGTCAGCCTTTTATATTCTGTATTAGCCTAGTCCATTATTTTACTGCATATGTACAGTCAAACGTTTCCCATCATTTCCTGTGCTAGTCACTCCACTGTTGCAAGTGTCATGTGTTGTTGAACATTTGCGCCACTCAGCCCTTCCATTCCTGTAATAGTTAGTCTGGTGTACCTTCCCGCCATTTTTTCACCATCCTCTACAACCCCGCCTTCCACCACCACTCCCCCTGCTAGGACCCATGTAATGGAGGCTGCAGCATGGTTGCGCCACCAGCGCTTCAAAGGCAAACCCGTCCTTGCCTGGACCGCACCCAGCACCAGGAACTCTGGCTCTCCTGCCATCCATCGCTACACCACCTCCGACCTAGACCTGGCCCCAGAGACCACAACAACAACTGCAGCATCTCCTCCCCGAGATACATAGAAGGACCCTTTGCCGGCCACCACTGCCGATTCACCTGAAACACCAAACCTGTCATTGTGCACCACGCTGCTGACCTCCAACCCTCTGAACAGCTCTAGTGCATGCTGCTCAACGTCCTATCCCTCTGCAAGCACACCACAGAAATCTGGAACACCATCCCCACTTCCACCCACACATGATTTTCATCACCAAGACCAGGCTCACACCGTCCTTAACCCCCGACAACACGACTGCAACGCCTCGTGGCTACAAGATGATACACAGACAGCACACCAACAAACACTGAGGAGGCATCACCATCATCCACAAGGATACCCTCCAATGCACAACCACCGAAGACGACATCTCATCAATCATAGAACAGCTCAACTTCCAAATCGGAATTGATGCGAACACAACCGTCAATGGAACCCTCATCTGCAGACTCCTGGCCCCCTGCCCCAGCTCCCCCTGGCAATCTACTCCAAGTACTACACCTTCCTCGGTGACCTCAACTTCCACCGCAACGACCCCAATGACACCAACTCCACTAACCTCTTGGAAAGCATGAGCAACATCAGACTCACGCAACTAGTCACCAGCCCCACGCAGGACACACCCATGACCCAATATTCACAGCCAGTGACAGAATCAAATTCAGCCATGCTACCGAACTCCCCTGGACCAACCACAGCATCATCCACTTCACCATCGCAGGCTCACCACAACCCACCTCCAAGCCCCCACCCCTGCAAACCACAGATGGAACAAAATCACTGAGACCCAATGGACTGCCGCCCTCAACACAACCAGACTTGACACCAACAGAAACCTTGAGGTAGCCGCCCAAAAATTCTCCTACTGGATCTTGAACTGTGCAGACACAGTCGCCCCCAGCACCAGCAGATCCAGCAAATACGCCAGCTGGTTCACCCCTGATCTCTGGGCCTTCAAACACGAGTGCAAGCGACTAGAGAGATGATGGTGCTCCAGCAGGAACCCCTCAGACCTCACCACCTTCAAATCTGCCCTCAGCAAATACCACCACCACCCCAAAGAAGCCAAAAAAGATGCGCTAACCATCCGCATGGAGGCAAGCACCAATCATACTAAAGAACTCTTCGGCATCATCAGAGAATCCTCCTACCCTTTTGCCACCAAGACCATGATGTGCTCTTCCCAAGCCCTCTGGGAATCCCTGGCGGACTACTACCACAACAAGATAGCAGACATCTACAGCAGCTTCGACCCGCTGCCTACCGACTTCGGACACCTCCTGACACACACTGATGGCTCCCACAGCCACATGCTCACCGATTGGACACCACTCACCACGCCAATCATCACAGCCATCATGACCTCGATTCACTCTGGATGCCCGACCGACCCCTAACCCCACCACGCCTGGGACAGAAGGAAATCAACTGCACACTCATTAATATCCTCCACTCATCCATCCCCACTGCCACCATCCTTGATGCATGGAAACATGCAGAGGTTAAACCTCTTCTGAAGAAGCCCTCCGCCAATCCCAGCAAGCTCAAGAACTACCGCCCCATTATGCTGCTTCCCTTCCCAGTCAAGGTCCTGGAGAAAGCCATCAATCGCCAGCCCACGGATCACCTGGAAGGAAACAACCTACTCAATGCCTCCCAGTTCGGCTTCCACTTCAACCGCAGCACAGAGACCACCTTGATAACTGCAATTGACGACATCAGATCCATCCTCGACTGAGGTAAGACAGCAGCCCTGCTCCTCCTCCACCTCTTCCTTCCTCACAGGATGCACACAAGAAATCCGCCTACCGCACTTCACCTCTGAACCCAAAAGCATCATCTATGTTGTCCCCCAAGGATCTTCCCTCAGCCCCACACTCTTCAACGCCTACATGACTCCATTGGCCGACATTGTCAGCACCTACGGACTCGACATCGCCTCATATGCCAACGACAACCAACTCATCCACTCGCTCACAGAAGACACCGCCACCACCAGATCTAACTTCCAAAACGCCACAACCAACTTCGCCGACTGGATGAGATCCAACTGCCTGAAGCTAAACATGGACATGGTGGAAGTGCTCATCTTCAGAAGGAACACCCCCCCCCATGGGACGACACATGGTGGCCCACAGCATTCGGACCCTCACCTACCCCCACCGACCACGCACCCAACCTCAGCATTATCCTGGACAGCAATCTCTCGGTGGAGCGCCAGATCAACAGAGTAGTCTCCTCCTGCTTCCACACCCTCCGCGTGCTGCGTAAGATCTTCGGATGGATCCCCATCAGCACCAGGAAAAAAGTCACCCAAGCCCTCATCACCAGCCGACTGGACTACGGAAATGCCCGCTATGCCATAACTGTGTGAACTCGAACTGGATGTGTGAGTGCCGTACATGACATCGTTGTTCAAATAAGTGTTTTGCATTCATGTGTATAAAGAGGCCTGGATGCAAAATACAACAGAAAATGTAAACAGATTTCTGTAGCGGCATTTCTTTGGTTCACGTGGTGCCTTTTTTTCCATAAATCAGATAATTTATCTGTGATTTTATTTTTTAGAGCAACTTGCACCAGGCACAGCTTAAAAGCATCTAAAATCAAGCTGATACCAGGGACAGAAAACATGAAAAAAAATAATTGAACCATAAAATAGGTCAGCATATATGACATCTACATAAAAGGAAACACAAGGAGATGATGGACGGAGCGCTGAAACTTTTCAGGCACTTACCCCCAGTCACAGATCTAGGTTGAATCCATCATCGTTCTTTAGCTCACTTCTCCAACCCAGTTCGGACACAGCTATTTGCAAATCAGTCTTGACCCTGTGCCTCAAGGGAACAGTCCAGCACTAACTGCCAAGCCATGTCTTCCCTGTGCCCGGAAACAAGTATCCTGGGACCGGTTTCAGGCTAACAGCCCTCATCAGCCAGGCTAGCTTGAATCCAGTGTGACTGGGGGTGAGTGTCTGAAAAGTTTCAGCGCTCCATCCATCCATCATCTCCTTGTGTTTGCTTTGCTCGCCCTAAGATGGCAGGGTATGCCCAGACTTGGGTCCCTTGCTCACTTTGCCACTGGATTCAAGCTAGCCTGGCTGATGACGGCTGATTAGCCAGAAACCGGTTCCAGGATGCTTGTTTCCAGTCCAAAGAAGACGTGGCTTGGCAGTTCGGGCTGGACTGTTCCCATGAGGCACAGGATCAAGACTGATTTGCATATAGCTGTGTCTCAACTGGGGTGGCGAAGTAAGCTAAAGAACGATGAAGGATTCAACCCAGATCTGTGACTGGGGGTGAGTGTCTGAAAAGTTTCAGCGCTACGTCCATCATCTCCTTTTGTTTGCTTTGTTCGCCCTGAGTTGGCAGGGTATGCCCAGACGTGGGTCCCTTGCTCACTTTGCCACTGGATTCAAGCGAGCCTGGCTGATGAGGGCTGGTAGCCCAAAACCGGTCCCAGGATGCTTGTTTCCGGTTCAGGGAACACCTGGCTTGGCAGTTCGGGCTCGACTGTTCCCATGAGGCACAGGGTCAAGACTGATTTGCATATGGCTGGGTCTGAACTGAGGTGGCGAGGTGAGCTAAAGAACGATCATGGATTAAACCCAGATCTGGACTGGGGGTGAGTGTCTGAAAAGTTGCAGTGCTCGGTCCCTCATCTCCTTGTGTTTGCTTTGTTCGCCCTAAGTTGGCAGGGTATGCCCAGACGTGGGTCCCTTGCTCACTTTGCCACTGGATTCAAGCTAGCCTGGCTGATGAAGCCTGTTAACCCGAAACCGGTCCCAGGATGCTTGTTTCTGGTCCAGGGACGACATGGCTTGGCAGTTCGGGCTGGACTGTTCCCATGAAGCACAGGGTCAAGACTGATTTGCATATAGCTGTGTCTGTACTGGGGTGGCAAAGTGATGGATTCAACCCAGATCTGTAACTGGCGGTGAGTGTCTGAAAAGTTTCAGAGCTCCGTCCATCATCATACATAAAAGGGCCATGTAAATTGTTGTAAGTATTACATACCTTACCAATCATACTATGTATAGAAAACTCTTGTATTCCACTAGAGTAATGAAATATAAAAAAACACGTTCACCATATATTTTTGCTTTTTTCTGCTAACAGCATTTCCCCTTCATAATGTGAAGTGTCTCTGTTTCACAACAGAAGGCTTCCTCTTAAGATTGCAAAGTCTGGTATTGCAGAAGAAAAACTTTCTTTTAAGAAAACTCCACGAGAAGTGACGTCAGACAAGCATGAGGAACCTGCGTAGATACAAATCATGAGTCATGATTTTTTGGGGTACCACACCGTGAGAGGAAGTGCAGGGGTCATGAACGCTGGAGTTTTTCATGCTTTACTGGAGACAGTGTGCCAAGGGTGTGCATGCTGTGGTTTCAACACCCAAGTTCAATCTATAAATATGTTTTTTTAAACTTATTACAATACTGCACAGATATCACAGTACATGTTAACCCTGCAGTTTACAGTGCATCAGAGATCAGCGAAGTATCAGTACATTGTGTCACAGCGGTCTGCCTGAGTGCCCATGTGCTCTGCTCGGTAGCTTCATCGCTGGGCACACGGTAACCTGTGTGGCATACAGAGCCGTTCCCACAAAGGAGAAATATGTTCAGCATTAACTAATATAGCTTGTAATACAAGAAATAAGAATAAAGACGAAAAAGAACCTTGGCAGTGACTGGTGGCGGGAACCCATACCAAAAAGGAAAAACAGAATACCTAAAGTAGCATTATTGAGTGGCAGGCAGAGATTTCAGAATATACAGGAGCCAGCCCCTCAGCTCTCCAATGAAGGCCACTACAGTATGTGGAGGGGGTTGGGGGGCGGGGGGGTTCAACCGGTACCACCAGGGCCGCAGACCACCGCAGTGCAGAGTGCAGGGATAACGATACTAGTCAGCAGCAATGTCAGAGCCCCAGTAGTAGCATATGTGGGAGGCCGGCACAACCATCGTTTGCAAGGCCTGTTGCCCAAGACATCAGCCCACCCCATTGTTAACCTAGTCTTCAGTACTACGGTTTACTCATCCCATACCAGTGTGGATTATGCTAGAGCCCAGTCAATCCAACATGGGGTCACCCTCTGGGGTCGGTGTAGGGTTGGCATGTCCTGACGTCTCTGTAGACACCTCTTTCCTCTCACCCTGACCCTCGGCTGACTGCAAACATTCCAGCATATCACCCCACTCTTCCAGATCACGCTCTGCATTCTCATCTGTACATATAGCCTGCAGAAGGCACTCCTCAGCCAAACCTCGCTCGCGTATATCTGCCCTCCAGCTATCCAGCCAGGGAGATAGTATGAATCCATTGTATTGCAATACGACGCTTAGCCAAGACAAGGCTCAGAAGAGCAAATTTGTATCTCATACGGGTTCACTTTTTAGGGACCGAAACCACACCTAGTAAACACTGCTTAACCGCCGCTACTAAACCGTTTAGCTACTAAACCGTTTAGCTACTAAACTGAGAAAAATCCTAATTTTAAGGCTTTCGGTATTCACAGAAGGCATTTAGGAGTCCTAAAGTTAGGAGTCCTAACTATACTACTACTAAACTGAGAAAAATCCTAATTTTAAGACTTTCGGTATTCACAGAAGGCATTTAGGAGTCCTAAAATTAGGACTCCTAACTTCTGTGAATACCGAAATGAGTAAGTGCCTTCTGTGAATACCAAAATGAGTAAGTGCCTTCTGTGAATACCAAAATGGTAGTAAGTTTAGGATTTTGTCTTAAGTTAGTTCTGTGAATCGGGCCCACAATTACCAATATTAATAAATGAGGAAGTCCCAATGGGGCCGACACGCGTTGTCAGGCAATGAAAATTGATGGCTGGATTTAATTCTTTAGACATACTTTAGAAAAACAAAAAGAAAAAAAGATATATGAAAAACAGTCACATTTCGACTTTATGTTTATCTGTGAACAGCGTTATGTTGGGCAACAAATGAATTTAGGATATTTTGGATTGTGATTTTAGGGTGCAAGATAAAGTTGAATTGGTTTCAGAATCAGCAGTTGCCAGGGTGGGGACTTATAGTGGTGGATCCCTCAGTCATTGTCCAGAATTTAAACATTGGGTACGGATACTGAGTGTGCAGTTGAATAGCACAAGCTGGTACTGGAAATCATTTGGTGTTCCACATTTTAAAACAAGACAACAAAGGTGGAGAATTCTCACTGGAAACTGACTTATGGAGAAAAGAAAGATTTATATGTAATCAAAGCAGCAACTGGCAGACAATGTAGAGATTTGATTGGAACGTTTAACCTCATGAAATATTGGGGCTGCTGCATTATGCATCAGTTGAAATGTAAATGTCACTTTCTTTGGGAATTCCAGATAGACCAAATTAAAGTCCAGGTGAGACGAAATAAAGACATTCATAGGTGTTATCTGTTGAGTAAAGTAAAACAAGTGTAAAATATGTGAAAGAAGTAGCTGGCAAAAGCAGGCCTGGATCACGGAGTTAATCTGTGGAGAAACATCAGCCAATAATCATTGGCAAAAGCAATAGGTTTTGGCAATGCAAGAGCTCTTGGCGTTGTCAATATGAATGTCCTGTAGCCATGCTGCATAGCAGCACATCTGTGGTTCAGCATGGCTGAAAGTCACAGAAAATAATGATGTGGCGTGGCCAGTGCTGGCCACATCATAGCACTTTTCTGTGTGGCAGGTGGTGTGGAAAACGTGTAATATTTTACTTGGCATAAGCGACAGCCATTTTGGCTGTGGTGTCCATTTCCTTTCCTTCGTAATTCTCCTGTTCTCTGCTGCTCGTCTTTTTCTGCCTGTGCTATCTGTTTTAGTTGACTTCCTGACTCAGCTAAAAGCAATGTATGTGCTGAGAGTTTGTAGCTGCCAGAACACCTGGTCCCAGATGTTAACTGTCAATCATTTACTGCTATCATAAGCATTCCTGCTCCCCCTCCCACTTTGGTGACCATGTGGTTTTTCATCTGTCCTTGTTTGCTGATAACTATTTCTAAAACGTGTTCTTCCTATTTCTGTTCACATGCTTACACTGAACAAAACCTGTATATAAGACCTGTGTACTGTGAATTCAATGTACTACCTCCAGGCAGCACTTGAGAGTGTTGTGTGGACGTGGTCCCACTCATGAGTGATTAATAAACTTGTTATTTATTTCCAACTTAAGTGTCGATCTCTATTTTGTTGGTCTATGGACCCGTGGACAAGAGGGGGACCATGCACCAGTGTACCCCTAAAAAGGGTATATTTCCACAGTTGGCGCTCGTCGTGGGACCCAATCAGAGATGCAGCCGCCTGAAGGAGTGGTCTTGACGGAAGATTGAAATTTCACTGAGGAAGCGCACTGCACGAGGAGACCTTTGTCTTTGCAGGCCGACGTGACTTTTCCGGTTTTCCCGATTTGACCCTCCAGGGGGTGCCGGTCTCAAATGGGGTTTTCTTTGGCGTAATTTTGCAGTGACCATTAGGTCAACCAGAGATCGGCAGTTGGAAGTTGGAGACTTCTGTTTGGTAAGGTCGCTGAAGCGGCACTCTTGATTTGTTTGGCCTAGGTCTCTTGGTTTGGATTTGTCATTCACTTTTTGCAAAAATTGAAGGCAGGTAATGTGGAGATTTTTCTCCTTTTGAAGTATTTGAAGTGATATTTTACAAATTTTAGGTGAAACATACCTGTTGTCAGCACACTACGTAGGTGGTATTTTTGCTCTGGTGGTACCAAATTAAGCTTGAGAAAAAAAAGTCAGCCGCCTCCCCCAGAGGGGACACCTAATAAAGACATATATGTCAAATATGGTATTTCTTCCATAATGTACAGTACACTGTGGAACAAATACACAAAGGAAGATTCTGATCTGCAATGGCCTGTGAATGGGTCATTTGATTTTAAAAAGGTTCAATATGTAGAGTAGTGTTTATTTGAAAGAAAAAATAGACAGGATATGTTTGATTGTGTGCGTATGTGAGAAAAAGAAGTACGAGAGAGAGTGAAGAGAGCAGAAGTTATAGCAGAAAAAGAACAACGAAAAATGATATATCAAAACAGCGCTAGAATAAAAAAAAAAAAGAAAGAAAAAATAGAAAAAGAAGATAGGGAACGTCAATTAGAGGTAAATGGCGCCCTATTTATCCCATACTTAATAAACCTCAGGATGACTGCATCCTAGTATATCAATCCCCACCCCCGTATAAATTCCCCACTCCAAGTGCCCTTAAGGATGACGTTTTTGATAAGGAGAATGTGTCATCAGAAGAAAAAGATAAAGATAAGCAAATTGGGCAGCAGACTCGCTCTACTTTATCTAGGGAAGAGAAAGATAACTTGCAGGATAGTGCTAGAGGGGAAGCACGTCGGACTACTACAGCAACGGCCCTCACAGTTACAGTTCAGACTTGGAAAGACGCCAAACAGTTTTATTTTTGTAGAAAAATTCTCTTGGGAGGTAATATATGGTTGGCGAAATATTCCTAATGCAACAGAATCAGATGATATAAGTACTGATTATAAACAGTTAGGAGATGGGATTTTACTTTTTTCAAACCTACCTGATATGATTAGACGGATGGTCAAATTACGAGATGACACATTGCGTTTGCGTAAGGAACAAGAATTAGCTAGGAAAAATACAGTTGCAGAAGCAGTTCAATCTCAGGCAAAGAAAGTAGATGCTTTGGTGGGTGCGAATAAACCTAGTAGTAGTGAGTCTGCTATGAAACCTATGCATGAAGCTGCACCCCTGTATGTTCCTCCGAAGGGTGCGGGAACCAATAATGATAAAACGTCGGATGATGCAAAGGGATATTTTATATATAATTGGGTTTACACTCCTTGCAGTAGAGCTGATGTGATGGCTATTAAAGCTGCTTTGCCCGACCCCCACAAAAATCCTGCCGCCTTCTATGAGGAGGGGGAAGGAGCCATTAGCTCCTGCACTATGACCTTGCCAGATATTGATATGTTCTTTGGGCTTATTTTGCCCCCTGATATGTGGAGAACAATATGTAAAATAGATGACAATGCGGCATTTGGTGACACCTGGGTGGAATTAGAAAGAATAGATGCGGAAAGGGAGCCTGTGCAGAAACCTCAGAAGGAGATATTAGATCATCCTAAAGCTATTGTGACTAAGTTGAAAACTCTCATACCCACTAAGAAAATAGATTGGACTACGTTAGCGTCCTGTAAACAGAAAAAGGATGAGTCAATTTCTGTTCTCTTTTCAAGATTTGAGGAGACATTCCATGATTTTAGTGGTCACTCATTGGCCGATGATACGGGTAAACATTTGTTTATCGATAAATTTGTCGTCAATATGTTACCGGAAATAGCTAGTCGCTTGAAGGTCAGCGAGAGTTCTTGGACCACGTCTTCCCCACTTTCCCTTTTGACCATGGCACAATATTATGAGCGACAGGAACAGGAAACAAAAGGCAGGGAGGATAAGATGCTTAAAGAATTAAAGACAAAAGTTATGTTGGCTCAAGTATATGGTCCACCATTTAGGGGAGGTGGAAGAGGCGGACACGCAATGTATACACCTGAAGTGCCCCCTTTTGCGAGGTTAGCAGTATCAGCGGGGAAGGGGAAGTATGAGAGGACGCCCAGGGAATTCAGGAAACAGGGGAGGTACAGGAGCTCACCCCAGATTTGAAGCAATTGAAGAAGGACCAAATTACTCTAATACTTTTGATAGACAAAATCAATATGAAATGTCTGCTTATTCTGCTGATGGTCTTGCAGATTCCGATTATGCATAGGGATGCCTAGGATGGGGTAAGGGACCGGTTAAGGTGCCAGTAGATCAAATGGGTCCTTATGTTGATACAAGCGTTTTGGGATCTACTGATCGGTTTTTGGTTGCTATAGGGGCTACCTGTAGTACGCTATCTAAAAGATTGGTTCCTAGAGCTCCCCTGTCCGGCACAATGATAACACGATAGGATTCGATGGGACACCTACACCTAGCCCACTTTCACAGCCACTTGAATTCAGGCTTGATAAATTCACTGCAGCATGTCCATTTTTGCTTTCCCCTACCACACCGGACAACATTGTGGGTATCGATATGCTTAAATATTTTCGTGCCACAATACGTTGTTCTCCAGAAGGTGTGCATGTTATTTTAAATAACAATCATTCAATGGTTGAGAGATCCTGTCTTATCATTGAGGATGCCGCTCTGGCGTCCTTACCTAGTGTGAAGAAGGAACACTGTTATTGTTATCATTTCTTGCCTCCCATCATCACGAAGTCTCGCGAAAGAAATTGCAATTTTGTAGACAGCAGGTTACCCATTTAGGTCACCTGTCTAAGGAGGGACGTGCACTTACACCAGACCGCATTCAGACTATTTTAGATACTCCTGTGCCCCGTACTAAGAAGGATGTCCGTGCACTGATTGGCCTCACTTCTTTTTGTAGGCAGTTTTTCACACATTATTAAAACTTAGTTGGCTCTTTTGACTAAAGACACTCCGATGCCTCTCCCATGGACTACTGAATGTCTGAATGCCTTCCAACAGTTACGCCAAGCTCTTTGCTCTGCACCAGTATTAGGTACCCCAGACATGTTGATGAGTGACTATTTGTTCCAGTTAATTGACAATTTATCTTCTATCTATCAGCAGGTGCGGGAATCTCTTCCTTCGTGAGCCCTGCTATGTTGACAGACAACCGCGACATCCTGGTCACAGATAAAGGACGAGCTGTGTCACCTGAAAGATCTGAGGAAGTCTTCCCGGACCACACGATCCTTGGTACATCTAGATATCTGCTTCGATCCAGGAAGAAAGACATTTCAACGCAGAAAGAGACTGTTTGAGTCACTGTCCTGGGTGGTTAAAGACGGACTACAAAGGGGGGTAGCCATTTAGTGACACTCGTCTCAACGTTAGTGAAGAAACCAACGCCTGCCCAGGACCTTAGGGCATCATCTATTTTGTTGATTGCCGATGAAAATGAGCTTGCCTAAGAAGAAGGAGATCGCTGCGACAACGTGCAACGGTCGTGACATAGCCATACCTGACCCCTGCACCTCACACAGCCCCCGAACCCACGACCTAGCCGATCCTTCCCACCAGAACACACACACCCGACCCAGACTTTCCCGTCCGTGGCCTTCCTCCTTTCGGCCACACCGGGCCCGCGTGCCCACTTCATGCACCAAGATGGCCACCCGGCCCCAGCGCGACCCTGGCCTAGCGGCGCCACTCCGGCTGGTGGACATCGCGCTCCCCTTGGGATAAGAGAGGGAGGAGCAGTTTCTATCACACCTCTGAGTTTCCCTGGGAAGGTGGGTTTCAATCGGCCCGCCGGCCTCCCCGAGGGCTGGCTCCACGCCTGCTGGGTGTCTGGGACTCCTCCCAACCCGGCCCTGAAAGGATCAAAAGACAATGGCAGGAAAACCCCGACAAGCAACCCCCAGGTGACAAGACCCCTGCCTGCACAGACTCCGGACATCAAAGAGGAGTCGCCCTATAACAAGGGGTGCTCTGGGACTGTCCGGCAGATTCGCCTTTGGAAACACCTGAGCCCTGCTGAGTGACTCGCAGCTCCCTGAAGATCGTAAGACCTCCGAACTTGTGCTTGAGCCCTGCTGAGTGACTCGCGGCTCCCTGAAGATCGTAAGACCTCCGAACTCGTGCTTGAGCCCTGCTGAGTGACTCGCGGCTCCCTGAAGATCGTAAGACCTCCGAACTTGTACCTGAGCCCTGCTGAGTGACTCGCGGCTCCCACAGACTCTCTTGGTCCCGCCGGACCCCACGACGACAAGCGTATCCCCCAGCTCGAGGATTGTGAGCTGTGCGCCGGGTACGCTCCTGCATTTGATCTATATCCCCCCAAGACTGTCCCGCTACCTCCTACCCCCCCTCAAAGACTGTGTGAGCCCGCGCTCCACTTGTATATATTTGCCTTGCTGATCATAAAGATCCTACAACTCCGACCTGATAAAGATTTATTCTTAAGAACTCCCGGTGTGGTGTCTCTTTGTCGTGTGGTGCCGAGTGTACGATCCTAGATACGAGATTCCTCCCCTGAGGAGTCTCCCGCCAGTGCCCGGCTACAATACCTCGAGGGTTGGTCTCAGAATAGTCAGGGCCCCCTCCGGGCTCCTCTGAGGTCGCCTTCTAACATTGGTGGCAAGCGACGGGATTCGGGCCCATAATCTAGAGATCGTACCGTGAACGGCTGACGCACTACCGACAAAGATGGCAGAAGGAAACGCCGTGGTTCTCACAGAAAACGACACCAGTACCGTGTTCCAGGCGGAACAACTGGAAGAGTACACACACAGAGAATTGAAGCAATTCTGCAAGGAACTCAAAATCGCTACCACTGGTCTCAACACCAAAGAAGATATGCAAAAGGCACTGAGAGCTTGGGTGGATTCTGGAGCCCCCCGCCCAGAAGGAGCGGTGGAGCCCCGCGACGAAGCTGGACCCTCCCAAGGAGAACGCAGCAGCAACCAGGCGCGAAGCTTCGTACCAGACGGGGGCCTATCCCCGGAGGAACTCGCAGACAGAGAAAGAAGTCGCCATCACGAACTCGAATTAGCCAAACTCAAAATTGAGGGCGAGTTGAAATTAGCCGAGAAAAAGCTAGCAGTGGAACAGATGCGGGTGCAAGGAGAACTAGAAGAGAAGAAACTCCAACGGGAACACGAAGGAAGGAGACTTCAACTGGAACATGAACGCAGCTTGAAGGAAATGGAGCTAAAAGCAAAAAGCGAAGAAGCGCGGCCCCCGGGGAACCGAGAGGCGGCCTCCCCGGCGGAGCAGAAGGTCTACATCCCCAAGGATGTGGTCAAAGAATATTACAAAAACGATGACATTCAACAGTGGTTCCGGGTCTACGAGGACGCCATGGCCTCCCATCGGGTCCCGCAGAAGGATTGGGGGGCCGGGTTGTGGGGACGATTCCTGAGCGAAGGGAGAGACACCCTGCTCGACCTACCAACCTCCATGCAGACCTCCTATGACCACATGAAGGAGGCCCTCCTCACAAGGTACGGCCTCACCCCGGAGATGTACCGCCAGCGGTTCCGGGACTGCAGGAAGATCCCGGGCACCACCTGGGTGGAATATGTGAACTTTTTTAGCCGTGCGTTCGATGGGTGGATCAAGGGCAGCAAGGTAACCACCCTGGAAGAACTAACAGACCTTATGTTGTGGGAACACCTGGCTGCGAACTGCTTTGTGGAACTGCGCCAGCATCTGCTCGACAGCAAGCTCACGGATCCGAGAAAGCTGGCTGTCGAGGCGGATCGCTGGACCAACACCCGGGTCTCCCGGGGCCCTGTAGGAGAGTACCCCCGAGCCAGTCAGGGACCACCCCGCCAGAGAGGGGGGGGAAACCAGGGAGGGCAGAGAGAGTCCCAGTCTAGTCCTCCGAAGACCCAACCTCCGCCTTTCCCGGCACCCCCACCAGCTGTATCCGGCCCCCCCCTGAGACGGGGGCACCGGGTGACCATCACTTGTTTCCGTTGTCAGAAGCCCGGGCATTACGCCAACGACCCTGAATGCCCCATGGCCCCACACACCACCCAGGCAGCACCCCCCGCTAGACAGATAGCCAATGTAGCACTGGGGGAGGAGGTTGAGGAGACCGTAGAGTGGGAAACCGCAGCCATGGCCCTAGTATCCTTAGGAGATAGAGAAATGGTCCCTGGAAGCCTCCTGCCCTCCAACACGAAGAAATATGGGCAGCTCGTAACGATCAATGGCCACCAAGTAGAAGCCCTCCGTGACACCGGGGCCAGCATCACCGGTGTCCTCAGTCATTTAGTCCACGAAGACCAGGTCCTCCCCAACGTCTTTTGCCCGGTCATTTCAGCAGACAACACGGAAAGTCTGTGTAAAGTAGCCCTGGTGCCTTTTGAGTGGGGAGGGGTGGTCGGTAAACTGAAAGTCGCAGTGAGGACCTCCCAGCCAGTCGACTGTCTCCTGGGGAACGACCTGGAAAGTTCCCCCTGGAAACAAGTCGAGCGCAAGACCCACCTAGGGATGATGGGCCTCCCGGAGTGGGTGTGCGCCACCACCCGATCCATGGCGGCCCGACTGACCCCCCTGGGGGAAGTCGACGACGCCCCGACCACGGAAGATAGGATGGTCCCCGCCGAGGGTCCCCACATCCCCCCACAAGAAGGGTCGATCGCCAGTGACGAACCCCCACCTTCCGACTCCGCCCAGGTCACCGAGTTAAGCGATCTGCCCGAACTGACCCAGTGGCGCCACGAGGGGGGCCCCTCCCGAGAGGAGTTCTGCCGTGAGCAGGCTACCTGTCCTTCCCTGGTCGGGCCCCGGCAACAGGCAGAGGCCCAGGCCGCGGGCGACCAGACTGGGACGCACCGGGTGTACTGGGAGGATGACCTTTTGTACAGCGAGCAGAAGTCGGTGGAGCTAGGATCCGGCCGGGTGCTGGTGGTACCCCTACGCTTCCGAAACCTCCTCCTGGGCTTGGCCCACGACGTTCCCCTCGCAGGCCACTTAGGCCAGGACAAAACCTACAGTCGCCTCGTGACTCACTTCTACTGGCCCAGAATGAAAGCCGATGTAGAAGCCCACTGCAAGTCCGGTCCCACGTGCCAGGCCAGTGGGAAGAGCGGAGGAAAGCGCAAGGCTCCCCTCCAACCCTTCCCTGTCGTCAGTATCCCTTTTGAGCGGGTCGGGATCGACATCGTGGGGCCTCTGGACCCCCCAACCTCCCAAGGACACCGCTTTATCCTCGTCCTGGTGGATCATGCCACCCGATACCCTGAAGCCATCCCCCTGCGCACCGTCACAGCCCCCGTGGTGGGCCGGGCGTTGATGGGAATCTTCTCCCGCATGGGTTTTCCCCGCGAGGTCGTGAGCGATCGCGGTACCAATTTCATCTCCAGATACATGACGTCCTTGTGGCAACAATGCGGGGTGTCCTATAAATACACCACCCCGTACCACCCCCAAGGGAATGGCCTGGTAGAGCGGTTTAACCGGACTCTGAAGGGGATGATCGCGGGCTTGGAAGGGCCCCTCCGGCGTAAGTGGGACGTCCTGCTCCCCTGCCTCCTATTCGCCTACCGAGAAGTATCCCAAAAATCCTTGGGGTTCAGCCCTTTTGAGTTGCTCTACGGGCACCCCGTCAGGGGGCCCCCCAGCCTGGTCAAGGAAGGGTGGGAGGCGGCGCCCCGAGGCCCCCCCCGAGATGTGTTCCGATACGTCCTGACCCTCCGAAACCAGACTAGGAAGTTCCGAGAGATGGCCGAGGCCAACCTGGAGGCGAGCCAGGAGGAGATGAAGCGCTGGTACGACCAGAATGCCCCTCTGGTCGAGTTTCAGCCGGGCCAGCAGGTATGGGTCATGGCCCCCGTGAAACCCTGCGCCCTCCAGGATAAATGGACCGGGCCCTTCAAAGTGGCTGAGCGGAAAAGCCAGGTCACATACTTGGTGGATGTCCAGTCACCACGGGACCCCCTTCGGGTCCTCCACGTGAACCGCCTTAAGCCCCACTTTGTGCGGACGGAGCTGAGCCTCCTACTGGCCACTGATGACGGGTCCGAGGAGGAGTCGGATCCTCTCCCGAATCTCCTGTGCACCAAAGAGAAGGACGGCTCCGTAGAGGGAGTGAACCTCTCCCCATCCCTCACTTCCCAGCAACGTGAGGATTGCCGCCAGCTCCTAGGGCAGTTTTCCGATCTCTTCTCCCTGGTCCCCAAAGTCACTGACTGGTGTGTCCATGACGTGGACACCAGAGACAGCCCACCGGTGAAACACCGAGCCTACAGAGTCCCTGATCGAGTCCGGTCCTGCATTCAGGCCGAGGTCTCGAAGATGTTGACCTTGGGAGTGATCGAGCCCTCAGACAGTCCCTGGGCCAGCCCCGTGGTCCTGGTCCCGAAAGCAGCTGCCCCCGGTATCGCCCCAGAGCTCCGCTTCTGCGTGGACTACCGAGGACTCAATGAAGTCACCCGAGCCGATGCCCACCCCATTCCCCGAGCCGACGAGCTCATTGACCGACTCGGGGCTGCTCGGTTCCTCAGCACCTTCGATCTCACCTGCGGCTACTGGCAAATTGCGCTCACAGAAGGAGCCAAGGAGCGGTCCGCCTTCTCCACCCCGGATGGGCACTATCGCTTTCGCGTGATGCCCTTCGGGATGAAAAATGCCCCGGCCACCTTCCAGCGACTGGTAAATAGAGTCCTGGCCGGGCTGGAAAAATTCAGCGCTGCATATCTCGACGATATTGCAGTTTTTAGTTCCGAATGGAGTGAGCACCTCCAGCACCTCCGGAGGGTGCTAACCGCCCTGCGCCAGGCAGGCCTCACCGTGAAAGCCAGCAAGTGCCAGATTGGGCAAGGGTCGGTAACCTACCTGGGGCACCAGGTCGGAAGCGGTCAGGTCGCCCCTCTACAGCCCAAAATCGACGCCATCCTAGCCTGGGAACCCCCCACTACCCAAACGGAGTTCCGAGCCTTTCTGGGCCTCACGGGCTACTATCGGAGATTCATCCGGAATTACGGCAGCCTGGTCGGTCCCCTCACGGGACTCACGTCTAAGAAACAGCCCAAGAAAGTGCAGTGGACCCCTGCCTGCCAAGAGGCGTTCGATGCCCTGAAAGCGGCCATGTGCACTGCCCCCGTCCTCCAGGCCCCCGACTACTCCAAGGAGTTTGTGGTCTAAACGGACGCCTCCGAGCATGGAATTGGGGCCGTCCTGTCCCAGGTGAATGACCAAGGCCTAGACCAGCCCGTGGCCTTCCTCAGCCAAAGGCTGTTGCCCAGAGAACAAAAATGGGGCACCATCGAGCGCGAGGCGTTCGCCGTGGTCTGGGCCCTCAAGAAGTTACGCCCTTACCTGTTCGGCACCCAGTTCAAGGTCCAAACCGACCATCGCCCCTTGCGATGGCTCATGCAGATGCGAGGAGAAAACCCCAAGCTACTGCGGTGGTCAATCTCCCTCCAGGGGATGGATTTCACCGTGGAACATCGCCCTGGGACTGACCACGCCAACGCCGATGGCCTCTCCCGGTTCTTCCGCTTCAGCGAAGAGAACCCCCAAGAGGATGGGTAGTTCTCTCCGGCTTTCAGCTGGGGGGGGACGCGTGTTAGACCCGGCCCTCGTGACATAGCCATACCTGACCCCTGCACCTCACACAGCCCCCGAACCCACGACCTAGCCGATCCTTCCCACCAGAACACACACACCCGACCCAGACTTTCCCGTCCGTGGCCTTCCTCCTTTCGGCCACACCGGGCCCGCGTGCCCACTTCATGCACCAAGATGGCCGCCCGGCCCCAGCGCGACCCTGGCCTAGCGGCGCCACTCCGGCTGGAGGACATCGCGCTCCCCTTGGGATGAGAGAGGGAGGAGCAGTTTCTATCACACCTCTGAGCTTCCCTGGGAAGGTGGGTTTCGATCGGCCCGCCGGCCTCCCCGAGGGCTGGCTCCACGCCTGCTGGGTGTCTGGGACTCCTCCCAACCCGGCCCTGAAAGGATCAAAAGACAATGGCAGGAAAACTCCGACAAGCAACCCCCAGGTGACAAGACCCCTGCCTGCACAGACTCCGGACATCAAAGAGGAGTCGCCCTATAACAAGGGGTGCTCTGGGACTGTCCGGCAGATTCGCCTTTGGAAACACCTGAGCCCTGCTGAGTGACTCGCGGCTCCCTGAAGATCGTAAGACCTCCGAACTTGTGCTTGAGCCCTGCTGAGTGACTCGCGGCTCTCTGAAGATCGTAAGACCTCCGAACTCGTGCTTGAGCCCTGCTGAGTGACTCGCGGCTCCCTGAAGATCGTAAGACCTCCGAACTTGTACCTGAGCCCTGCTGAGTGGCTCGCGGCTCCCACAGACTCTCTTGGTCCCGCAGGACCCCACGACGACAAGCGTATCCCCCAGCTCGAGGATTGTGAGCTGTGCGCCGGGTACGCTCCTGCATTTGATCCATATCCCCCCAAGACTGTCCCGCTACCTCCTACCCCCCCTCAAAGACTCTGTGAGCCCGTGCTCCACTTGTATATATTTGCCTTGCTGATCATAAAGATCCTACAACTCCGATCTGATAAAGATTTATTCTTAAGAACTCCCGGTGTGGTGTCTCTTTGTCGTGTGGTGCCGAGTGTACGATCCTAGATACGAGATTCCTCCCCTGAGGAGTCTCCCGCCAGTGCCCGGCTACGATACCTCGAGGGTTGGTCTCAGAATAGTCAGGGCCCCCTCCGGGCTCCTCTGAGGTCGCCTTCTAACAGTGGGTAGTGGAGGAAGTAATGCCTGAAGCCTCCTTACCCAACATTACTGTTACATCACTTGCTGCAAAAGAGCACCATCGTTTTGATTTGCCGCAACATGAACAGTGATACCGGCAAAATCTGAAAAACAATTAATTTCTTCAAATGTTGCATCAGACACACCAGCTAAGCAATGCTACTAACTGTTGGGTTTGTGGCAAGATTCCTCCTCATCAGAACATAAAAGGAATCCCGTTGTCACCGCTGCCATTCTCTCACAATGGCTCATGCCCAGATTGGTTCAAACTTCTATATGCCTCTAATGAACAAAGTCTGTTACCGCAATGAGGATGGGGACCCACAAGCAACAGGGACTGCATTAGAAATGGAAGAATATAGTAAAGGAAGTGCAGCAACAAACTATGTTTATACAAATTCTAGGTCGGCTAAAGGAAATGGACCCCTTGTTATCTCTGTTGCCATGACCACTGGCCCCCTTTGTGTACAAAGTACAGGCGATGTGCCAGTGGGCCACAGTAACTGTACTACAGTGTTGCAGATGTCTATGAGAGGCCGAAGCAGCTTTCTTGCATCACGTCACACTTATTTTATTTGCGGAACTTAGGCATACTACTTCCTACATACAGGCTGGTCTGGTACCTGTTACATAGCCTTCCTTCTACTACCTGTGTTTTTAGCTCCCCCAACCTACCATCAAGATTTGCAATTGTTCGATCACCATGCTGGTAGTAGGGGAAAATGTGCAATCGATGTCTCTGTAGTCGACCAGACAGAGACCACATGGGAACAATATAGACTTCAACAGAGGATTCTTCTTCTTTGTTGGCCCAGTACAGAACAGTAAGCTGGTCCGTCGCCCCACCCGTACAATGGAAGCAGTGATCAATCAGACAACTGCAGCCTTAGGGAACTTGACAGAAGAACAAGCATCGATCCGCAAGGTTACTTTACAGAAAAGACTTGTTCTAAATGTTATTCTGGCTGATCGAGGTGGAGCATGCAGTATCACCGGATTCAGCTGTTGTGACTTCACACCGGACAATTCACCTTCTGTATATGCGGTCATCTCCAAACTACACAAAATAGCCACTGAGATACATTATGATTCAGGAACATGGACTTGGGCTGGATGGTTCTGGAGCGTATTTTCTGTACGGGGTTTAAAAATACTATCGGCCTTGTTCATAATTATTACAATTCTCTTCTCTTGTTGTTTATGTATCCAATGCGGGCCAATGCTTTGTTCCCTCTGTATTTCCACTTGTACTACTTGTCTACCATCTAAAACGAATGTTCAAAATGTAAATGCCCGTTTAGGAATAGACCGAGAAGTCAACGAGATAATGCTAATTGATATACATGACATTTATCATACCCCTTTAGAAGCATAAGAAAATGTCTTAGCTTATGCCAAAAGGGCCGTCTGTGGAAAACGTGTAATATTTTACTTGGCATAAGCGACAGCCATTTTGGCTGTGGTGTCCATTTCCTTTCCTACGTAATTCTCCCGTCCTCTGCTGCTCGTCTTTTTCTGTCTGTGCTATCTATTTTAGTTGACTTCCAGACTCAGCTAAAAGCAATGTACATGCTGAGAGTTTGTAGCTGCCAGAACACCTGGTCTCAGATGTTAACTGTCAATAATTTACTGCCGCCATAGGCATTCCTGCTCCCCCTCCCACTTTGCAGACCATGTGGTTTTTCATCTGTCCTTGTTTGCTGATAACTATTTCTAAAACATGTTATTCCTATTTCTGTTCACATGCTTACACTGCACAAAACCTGTATATAAGACCTGTGTTCTGTGAATTCAATGTACTACCTCTAGGAAGCACTTAAAAGTGTTGCGTGGACGTGGTCCCACTCATGAGTGATTAATAAACGTGTTATTTATTTCCAACTTCAGTGCCGATTTCTATTTTGTGGGTCTCTGGACCCATGGACAAGAGGGTGACCCTGCACCAATATACCCCTAAAAAGGTACATTTCCACAGTGGGGCGGGACAAAGAACTCAATAGAAGTAGGCTAAGAGACAGCACATTCACTGTTCAGCCGAGACTTAAAAATGAATACGTCCTTGTGTAATATAACTGCATTATTTCCAGTTTTATAACTATCGACCTGATGGTATTGGAGTACTTTACTTGAGCACCAGTTACATTACACAACGAGACATTAATTTTTGGTGCTCACTGGGAAATGAAGTGATTTGGCAAGAATCACAGGACGTGGAGACAAGAACCTCTTTCTCCAGCTCCAAAGGCAGCTTTGGTCCTTACGCCACATCCTATTTCAAGGATATCCTGCATTTAAGGGCAATCTCACAGTTCAGTCATACATCATGATATAAATACCTGTAGATTGAGGTCAGGCTTTGTAAAGGATTTGTGTAATGTGTTTTTCAAATTGTATGAATTTGCATTTTAACTAATCAGCAGCAAGTTCCTTTTTTTCATAAAACAGCTGTAATTCATTCATAACCAGGTGTCCAGCAAAAATCAAAGATACCACAATGGGGCGTAGCTTCCATTGGTACAGCAGATGCAGTGGGACGAGAGGGGCCAACTGAACCCTAAATATTGATGTATTTCATGATTGGAACAGCAGTCGGGTGACCCATTTCTTCCTTCCTTGCTCTAGGGCCCATGGCACACTGGCCACACGACTGGTGCCACAAGTGGATGCAGAAGTATTGTGGTAACTGGCCAGCTGCAGTTCCTCCCCCTGCATGGCATGCCTGTTGCTGTTTCTAGGACAAAGTCCAGGCTTCGGGAGACAGAAACATTTGGCAGCATCTATGCACAAATGGCCCAGCAGTGAAATTCAGATTCCAATGGTCTCTGCTGCAGTTGTTTTTTTAGGAAGAGCCATCTGCTTCACGGTCTCCTTTCAAGGCTTAATTCCCACTGGCCCGACTATCCACATCCCCTATCCCATAATGCACTCTGTGCTAAACATTAGAAACAAATATGGGCTACATCTATTGCTCTGAAGCACAGATGTGGCACTTATTTTACCAACCTCAGAAAGATGCATTGCTTGTTTTGTCAATTTTGGAAGTTTAGATTTATGTGTTCCGAAGGATTGGAACCAGTGACCTAAATGTTATTTTTTAATATAGCGCAAACTTGACTTGAAGGTATTGGACCATTCATATGAGCACCAGTTACAATGCACAAGGAAACATTCATTTTCAGGACTCGCGTAGGCAGCGATTGTCTTGAGACATGCTGTATTCAGGTATGGACTTTGAGCTCCACCAATTTTCCACCCATCTTTTCATTTGGCCCCTGTTACTGTCCTTTGTAAATGGTGGCTTTTGATTTGTCAATAGGCTTAGTAGTCACTCCTTCGTGCCTCCTTTTCTCCTCTGGTAACCTCACGTTAGGACTGCCGTGTTACATGAATTGTTACTCTAGATGTTTTAATTACAGCCTGTGAGGACTATTTTCGTAAATTATTTTCTTCTGCCTGCTGTTGCAGGCAGGACACGCGCTCCCCCAACGCTTTATTTTTTTTAACTAGCGCGGCACGCCTCAGCTGCAATAATGGCAGCCGCACCTTTCTTTTCTGCTGTTGCAGACAGGACACGCTCTCCAGCAATGCTTTTTTTAACCAGCAAGGCGCGCCTCAGTAGCAATAATGGCGGCAGTGCATTTCTTTTCTTATTTGTGGCTCACCAAACTTGATTTTGCCACTGCACACCTTATATATCTATCTATATATAAATATATAGACAGATAATTAGATAGATATATATTTTTTTAAAGCAGCGAAGCACACCGCGCTTTTTCTTAAATAATGGTGGTGGCGCCTTTCGTTTCCTCTGCACAGCTCACCCAACTCCACTCTCTCAATACCATATGCTCTTCTATACAAGGCAGCACGCCGCACTTCATCTTTAATAATGGCGACTGCACCTTTGTTTTCTTCTGCGCCACATGCCATGCTGCTAAAAAAATATAATTTTGAAATAATAGAGTTGAGAGAGCCGCGCATAAGAAAAAAAAGGCCCGCAGCTTGCCTAACTTCCTTCTATACCTTTCTCACGCCGGGCAGCAAGTCTATTTCTTTACTTCTGTTACAATCGCAGCACACCCTGCTTTAACTTTAAACATCTTAAGCTAAAGCGTGGGTGCTGTGATTGCTTCAAAAGTAAATAAATAGAAAAACAAGCATTTGCAATGCAATAGGCCTCGCATTACTTAAAGTTTGAGCTATTGGCGTTGCATTAATATTTGCAACACCAATACTCAAACGTTCAGTAACGCGAGACCTATTGCATTGCAGATGCTTGTTTTTGTAGGCACTGGGAGATTCAGTGGTTTTCCCAAGATCACAGGATGTCGAGCTGACGCCGAGACTTGATACCTGGTTCCCCAACTCCAAAGTTGCATTAAACTGATTGCTATCGGGCTCTAGAGGGATAAGAAGCAACAGTGATGGGATGGGTGGGTGGGAAAAGAAGACACTGAAAACACAAACACTCATATGGCGTGCTTAAACACAAATAAAAAAGTATCTCCAAAAACAGGAGCACTACATGGACACAAGTACTTAGTCCATGCTCAAAGGCAGGGCTAAACTCAAGAAGAAGCACGATGGATGCATGCCTTGACAAACGAGAACGAAGGACACGAGAGCGACGTTGAAGCAAACAAATGGTAAGCTAAGGGCTGGCTGTAAGCCCACGGATTGTAAACAACATGTCTCGTAGAGATAGCATAGCGCATGCGCTGTCTAGCCAAGACCTAAAAATGAAACTCCGATATGAGATGAAATCTTTGAGATAATGCTTTGAAGGTACCAGAACTCTTACAGCGCAGAACAAGGAGTTATACAAATCCCCATAAAATAGCATACATTTACATACTAGGAATCAAAATCAAATAACATATGATGACTGCCCTAAATAGTGACCTGCTCTCAAGGACCTATGTTGAGCATGCCTGGTTTATATTCTATGTTGAAAACAATGTATTATTTATGTAAAGAAGATAGATTTATTCAGGGAACTGCAAGTAGAAGTTTGGATATACGTCAGTCTAATTATATTTGTCCGATTATAGAGAGCAAAACAGATGGTCTGGGGGATATGAGGGTGAGAGAGGGGGATTAGGCATTGGCACACGCCCATGTTGAAAGCATAGGTAGTTATAGTATGAATAACTTTAATTCTGGTTGTCTCTCATTTAGAAACGTGAATGTTCTCTCAGAAGATACTATTAGTAGGTGCCCTTGGAGAGGTAAGTTGTGTAATGAAACAGACACTAGTTAACTCACAGTGGGACGCAAAGAATCAGGATTCTAGCAATGCCGGAAGTGTAACAGCAAATCACATTTTATCACAGTTCACTTTACTGTGTTCTTGTGCTGGATGTTGTTTTGATTTCGCATCCTTTCGATTTCTAAACCATTTTTCAGGAGCTGCTGAGAAACACTCAAGACTAAATAACCACTCCCTTTTCCCCATACAAATCAAAATATAAAACTATTTTAGGAAACAGGAACAATCTAAACTTTTTGAATTTGGAGCGCGCCTGCTTGCGACGTTCTATTTTTTTTAGTGAGTGGGTGAGAATAAATGTTTCGTCGATACAAGATATATACCTGTTATCAAGCCCAAATCAGGAAAATATATCGATTTATTCACTTATTTTATGCATTTACAAGTATGAAGTGCAGTTCTGAAGAGTGCCAAACACTCTCTGCCCAGCTGCAAATATAAGGATAAAAGTGTATTTTAAAGATATGGGGCGAATCACATAACCTAAGGCTGTCATAGATACATGCTGTAAGTGCATATTTGATTTTTTTTTTGCCCCAGCAGGCGTCAGGGCTTCTGGTGGCCTTACACCCTCTTCTAACTTCTAACCTGATCGGAGATGTGGCCTAAAAGCTGTACTGCCTGGAACCTGGATATTGGATTCCAATCGTGACCGGTGGCGCAACATTGTGTGATTTTGGGCAAATGATTTCATCTACCTGAAGTTGTTAATTTAGTGATGTAAAGTGAAATAAACTATGTATTAGTATACTATCGGTATAATGTCCGATTCATTATCACGACCACTCTTTTTTTATTGTAAAATGTAAATTGATACTTGTATAGCGCACTTCTCACCCGCAAGGGTCTCAAGGCGCTTGTACGAATACCGCTGTGGAACCCATCCTGGCTTTCCCTGTGAGGCGTCCACTCCTGGGCACCCCCAAGGTGGAGACCAGGCATCCTTAGCGTTGTGGGGGCCGTTGTGGAGATTAAGCAAGCTATTGCCCAGAGTTGCAGAGTGGGACTCCATGATTGGAATAGGCACCGAGGAGAGAATTATCAGGTCCGTGGAATTTTTTAGCCCAAGACCCGCCGAGACAGGGAACTGAACCCTGGTCCCGGGCTAGACCTCTGCATCAGGGTCTGCCGCTCTAATCATTGAGCCACACTTCTCCACCATCCAGTTATGATTCAATATGCTGACTCGTAGCTATGAACATTGTTTGTACTGAATGGACTGTTGAAGAAAAGGAGCAAAGATAGAACTTTTCTAAATGAAAACAAACCAGCACATATAGCGAGACAACTACAATGCGGCACGCCAATGGTCCTTAACTAGGATGACGAGATCCAAACGTAGGGCTTGTCACTCTTCCTTGTAACACACTGGGAGGAGGAGGAAATTGAAGCCATCTCTGAAAATAATGTGGTTGAAAAGCTAGAAGCCGTGACATGGCATCCCGCGGACAATAGAGGGACATCTGTGAAAAAAAGCGTGACATTTACGGACAATGCCCCACACTTTCCCACCGCCTGGGACTTCGTGTGGCGAAACCACACATGGACTAATATACAACAACCTAAAGATATTCACACCGAGCATGCATGTAGATTCATGGATCCTCTTCTGTTCCCACGCTTCACACTTTTCAGTAAAATAAATGACAATTTCAAGGAAACTAAGCCAATAAACATTGGCATAAAAGGAGAAAATGGAACATAAAGTTATAAAAAAAAAAAACAGAAGCATAACCACAGTCACTTCCCGGAAGAAGGTGCCGCCATAAACGAAAAGAAACAGGATAAAATGAAAAGTTTGCAGGTTTCTTATCTGGTTTTTTAAAGAGTCTGTGGATTTTAAGAAAATAATCCTTTTATACCTTGGTACTTCTTTTATACTATGAGACCCTGTGAGACACATCTCAGGCAAAGCCAAACGGCACATTCAAGATGCACTGAATGACTGGATGGATGAAACGTAGGAACATACAGAGCCCAAAAACTGCGTTGACATTTAAGCCTGTATTCTTCCATATTATTAATGAACTCAACTTATATGCATTTATATTTTGGTCTGTGAAAAAATTTGAGTTGAAACTTGTATGTCACCAAATGCACTTTACATTTGTCTGTTTGCAGGGTTACAGAATCT
Organism: Triturus cristatus; assembly: GCF_964204655.1. NCBI lineage: Eukaryota > Metazoa > Chordata > Amphibia > Caudata > Salamandridae > Triturus > Triturus cristatus. The sequence goes on from NC_140591.1 coordinate 317,553,843, forward strand.
GGAGCGTACCTATTGGTAGAGCTGCGGGTGCAGTTAAACCAGGGCCCAGAGGCTCTGGTGCGGCAATCTTCTCTAACGAGGGCTCTTTTACTACCCAGACAGGGGCATGAAGCCCTTTTTCCTGGCTTGCCTTAAGGGTACTTACCGCACCCCCACCGCCAAGGTAAGCACAGCTAGAAGCACCACGTACCATAATGTAGCAGTAATAGGTGGGTTTCTATCTGGGCTTCTGTGTCAAAATCAATCAAACTGAACACGTGCCCGACGTTTTTAGGATCGGCCCCTAAAGAAAGAGCAAAGAACTCGACTGTGTGAAGCACTTCCGTAGGGCATGTGTTCCGGAAACATGGCACCGGATGCCCGGTCATACATCTAAACGACGGGCAGCAACAGCGCGCGCGACAGGCCTGAGGAAGCCCCAAACAACTTCAGACACCCCGCCCACCTTACAGCAGCCTTTCCGAATGACTCAAACTAACACGGCTTCTGCGTTTCCTCTCCTGCGTGAAATGGGGCGCTTCCCGTCAGTCTCCCCGCCTGCTTTCTGCCCTCCATCAAAGCCTATTAGATGCACTCAGTCAGGGCTGCACCTGTTCCGCTTCTCTTACTTTCAAAAGTTTGCACAGTTCAGTTTAGCTCAAGACGGTGCTGTTCCTTATGCAGGACACTGCATTTGGACGTGATTACATATTGCGCAGTCAGTTCTACCCGGCTACCTGAAATGTGCACATTTTAAGTGGTGTGAAATTCATGTCTTTTTGCAAAATTATACGAAATGTGACTATGGCATTTTGGACGCTCGGACGGGGTTCGTGCTAAAAACAATTGTGCCGAAAAAGCAATGACAGCCGCACAAGCTCTACACATTCACCTTATTCCACTATAATTTTGCAGTGAATGTGGGGTAATTACGCGGTGAGACATGATTGAGTAATTTCGGGAATATCGCGTAAGAAGCAAAACGCAAAATCCTGCGCTATGCAAACTACGGTACATAATTGGAATTTCACATGGGCCTAACTTTAAGAACATCTTGAGCTCCGTCTAACACTGTGCCATGGTCAGACGTTCTTAGATGGGTGTTGGAGACATTCCTCCGTCATAACCTGGTGTTGCTAGGGGCCTCATGCCCCCTGTATTGGAGCTGACCCCCTGCCCTCCACCTGTGCACGGTTTTTTATGCCCTCTTTTCCCAGTTCCTACCCAGCAGCACCACCTTATGCCCACACTAGTGTCCCCCCTTTCCTTATTTGTATGGCAGCAGCTGCTGGTCTCCATGCTGAGGGGATTGTAGTGTTCTCAGAGTCACTCTTCGGTGTTTTGATATTGCAACACTTCGCCATCACATAATACTTTCACATTACTTTACGCTAGTTACACTAGACACTATAGTGGTACGTGTTGCCATATTTCTTCTATAATGTTTAGTCCCAGGTACATTAAACACAGATAGAAAACAGCTCCCTGTTCATACTGTATCCCTGTGTTAAATTTCCATGATCTACAATGGGCTGACTGCAATATAAGCTGATTACATCCCTGAATACTGATTGATGAAAATAAGCTGATATTAAAATTGAATGTGTTGGCCCTGAAACAATAACATGGTACTTTCAAGCCTAATAATCTTATTCCTGAACCGTCTTCAAAATCTTCCAGTAGACCACCTCACGAGCTAACATTTCATCTATCTTGGAATCTTTCCAGTGACTCCTGCTTCCTTATTGCATCCCTCACAGCCTCTCACCTATTCATCCCTTAGCTCAGCAATCCCATCCAATACACACCTCCAGTTTTCTGCTGTAGGCCTTTCTCCTGTGCTACTGCATCCTTTTATGAAGCCCATCTGACACCCCCTCTTCTGCGTCTCCCTGGCCATGGTTTGACGACCCAGGATCCCTTATGTCTGCAACTCACAGTCATTCCCTATTCCACGATCAGCCATTTCCAGCACTGTCAGCACAGCCGTCCCTAAAAGAAAACCCCCAGTAAACCAGGATTAGAAACACAGAGGGGTCCAGTGCTTGGGATGCTGCAAACGATCACAACTATCGCTTTAAAGCTTCAAGTATAGACTCAAATCTACCCAGCTCCAAGGATCATCTATTCATCGGGCATCCTTCACGGATACTCAGGGATGTGTTTCAATTTAATCAACTCACTCAAAACTTTTTCGATCTCATCCCTTACTCTGCAAGGAAAACAGTAGCAGTCACACTTATTTTATCCGGAGTAGACTACTGTAACAGCCTGTTTGCAGGGGGAAACAAACAAGTGCTAAAAAAGCTTACAAGCGTACAACAAGCGGCCGCCCGCCTGGTGTTGAAACTGCACCCTGTTCTTCAGCCTCGGTAGCCCTCACTCAAAACCCTTCAATGGTGCCTTTTCAAAAAAGAATTCCATTTAAGCTTCTCCTAATTACTTTTAAAGCCTTCAGAAAATCATGGAAAAAATACTTAACTGCCAGGTTTACACCGTGTGGTACTGCCAGGACACTTAGATCCTCGTCAGCAAATTTGCTCAAACACCTTACAATTAAATACAAAACTAAAGGAGGAACCTCATGCCTACACAGCTAGGACTGATAGAACCAGAAACCCGATTCAGGAAAGTCTTGAAGACCTGGATTTTTGCAGCTTCCGACGCATTCTGTTCCTCACTTGTGCAATTCGTGATACAAGCTATGCCCGTCTTTACCTCTCTGCTTATTTCCGCACAGAGCCAGGATGCTCTTTTTGGAGTGATAGTTGCGCTTTATAAATACATAAATCAAATCAAGTGCTGATATCGTGCAAGGCACAAATCGGAGGGCCAGCTAAGGCAACATACTGTGTGAAGAAGTGGAAAGATCCTCAAAGGCAGAACTCAGCATCAATTCTCTGGAATCAAAGAAAAGAACACACATGCAAAGTGGGCATCCTCCAGGAAATCAAAGACACTTACAGGAAAAATGGTGAGGAACCACCGCACTCTGATCCATAAGTAAAACCCGCATATATGGTGACCTTGCTGTAGCTAAAGACAAGATTCTGAAAAATAAAACGCAACACAATGTGTGGAGGAATGACTACTTTAAAAGGTGTGAGGCATAAATATGTTATGTTGGAACAGGTATTAGACAGAGGAGAAGTTGGTAAAATAATGTACTGGATTGAGATAAATATACATTCTATCATAATTTACTAATTTGTTTAGTGCTGTAATGTGGCAATAAAACAAACCACTGCTGTGAAGTACAACCACATTGTGCTTCAACACACCAACCATGAACAAAGCAAACTAAAACAACATTATGTTTGATTATTGATTGGAGAAACCAAGTTTAGATGAAACAAGATCAAGTACTAGCAAACCTAGTAAGTCTGGCTTACTATTTGAATCTTGTCTACAATATTTCTTTAAAAAGCTTTACTCAGTGAAAAATGAAGTAAAAACAATTGCTTCCTGTATAAAATGCACCTGTGAAACAATTTTATGTGTGATTATTCAGAATCATTTTCAGATGTTAAATAGTCTCGTCTGCTTTGCAATACAGGCACTCCATAGCAGACAGAATGATACAACGAACAGCCAACAGTATGAGGAGAGAGAGAAATACACCTATGGTAAGAGCCAAAGCCCACTCTATATACATGTTAAAGAATTGGCAACAATGGCTTAAACAAACAGATGCTCTGGCAAGCCAGACATCAAAGTGACACCAGGTGGAAATGGGCAAAATATCATTATTCTTTAATTGGGTAAGACTGCGTTGTGCCGGCATGGAAATATGCTATTTCATGATGGAACCCGGCAATGACTGCAGCCTTCCCCATAGGCAAGGCAAACCATGAATGGAAGCCGTAGGCTCAAAGCGTACACCATGCAAGTAAGTGTGCATGTGCTGATAGTTATAAAGCAGGGGTCTTTAAACTGGGGGGTGGGCCCCCCCCCAGGGGGGCCTCAAGAGAGCCGGGGGGTGGGGGGAAATGCAGGGGGGCGAGCTCTGGCCAAAAGAAGCATGTACTGATAACAGTGCTTTGTTTGAGAAAAAAGATGACCAGTACCAAGCGGCCATTCAATGTAATCGCTTAACATCTTTTTTTATTTATATCCTGACTGAGAGAAGTTGTCAAAAGAGAAGGGACTCCAAATATTCTTCAACCTCGTCCCCTAGCACCGGCACTTCTAAGAGTCACACTGTGGGTACTTGTACATGTTAGTAAGGCCTGCCTGACCAGAATAGTATGTTTGGCAATCATGTATTTGATTGCATTTTTAAAACAGTAACAGGACTTAACTGCAGTGTTTAAATATGTATAGACATATTTAAAGATTGCCAATTGAATAAAATAATAGTGAACAATTCTGAGGGGGGCACAATGATTCCCCCTTTTGCACCCCCCACACTGGGGGGCATGGCATAACAAGTTTGAAGACCACTGTTATATAGTGTTAACCTAGTGATTAAACTAGTGAGCTAACCCAGGGACTAAAACTAGACAGATTGCTGTACATCAATAGGGGTTGTGATATGATTCAAGGCCACATACAAGTGTTTTTTTATATATTGCCATTTGTAAATTACGTGGATATGTTAAATGTCACATTTTTCTGCACAAAATTAAGTAACATATACAATGAGACAACATTTGGTCAAGTGCCAAAGGTGGACTAATTACCCACGTGTTTAAGTTCCAAAGTCAATTTTATCACTTGACTGCATCTTCCACCAGGACACAACTCCTACCTTTCCAGCCAACACCATGTTTTTCACGTGGGAACGCCCAGGTCACAAAAGATGCCTATCACCAGTAGTGGTCCGTGGAGAGAGTTCGGTGGGGCAGTGAGGCGGGGCGGGGGAGGGGCAGGGTGGGGAAATGTAAACACCGGAATATGGATGAACGGAGGTAAGTACACATTTAAATAAATAAAATAAATTCCTTTGCGCACGCACTGCATCGCAAAATGCGATGCAGCGCGCGCAACAAAATTCGTTTTATTTATTTGACTGTGTACTTATCTCCGTTCATCCATATTCCGGTGTTTACATTTCCCCACTCTGTCCCTCCCCCGCCCCGCCTCACTGCCCCACCGAACTACCTCCACGGACCGCTACTGTCTATCACCTGTGGAGTACCCCAGAACTCCATACTGTCTCCTTCTTCTCCAAAAAGCATCAAGATTCACCTGGATGTTGATGATACACAACTCAACTTGAAACTCTCCACTGTTTCAGATATACGACGCCTCAAACACTGCTTGCACATCAACGAGACCTGGATGTCCAGTGCCAACCTGAAGTGAACCCAACCAAGACAGAATTCCCATTATTTGTCAAGGACAATAAACAAAAACAAAAAAAGATGGCCTAGTACCAGCTCTCTCTTCTAAAGAAAGTCACACTATTTTCTTCAGAAAGTGACTCCGAGCTGCTGTTAAAGCCCTCATACTTTTACATCTGGATAGTTGTAATGCCCTACTCCATGGCCTACCGGATGCCACACTGGGACCCCAGAGAGGCATCTTACATACTGGAGCACGTCTCAACCAGGGCCTGAAGAAATAGGATCACCCCTCTCCCTTCTGATGGAACTCCATCGGCTCACCCTCTCTTCAAAACCAGCTGCAGCATTTTCAAAGCTATCACGTCCAGCAACCCCGCTTATCTTGCCAACCAGCTCACCATCTCTGGTGGATCTTGGCAAACACTCTGCCGGGACACAATCAGACAGCAGACTAAGAAATGTAAACAAGAAACCACACGACAGCAGGCCTTTTCCATCCATGCATCCAGGATCTGGAAAAACACCTCATTATTCAACAGGAGCAACACAATTTGCTCCATTTTAGGAAAGAGTTGAAGACTCATCTCTTTAAAGAAGAGTACATGGCAATGCATTAGCCACCTTCCTCAGGTAACTACTCTTGCTCATTTACTTTTCAGTTGTGCTTGTCTTTGACCATAAACAGCCCTCATAAATACATGAGCATTGAACGCTCTGCCCCAAATTACAAGTTCAGCAATAACACAGGGGTATTGGGGGCCCCAGTCCAACAGGAAGAACACATCATTTGAGGAAAGGCGAAGACGTCACAGCAATTGCACAGTAGCACTTTCCTTATGTGCATTCATTAGGGAGCTGCATTTAATAATTATTTTACAAAAATAGGTGGTGCACCCCATTAAGCAGTCATTAACATAATTTGTCATTTATATGGGTTCACCTTCTAATTATATTTACAAATATCTGTACTATGAGAGTTTCAATAATTGTGGCCCAATAAAGCATGCTATTGAAGTGCAGTAATCCAATTGCATTCATCCGTTTATTACAACAATGCAAAGGTCAAATTCAATGTTGTTACCATGCCACTGGAATCAAGCTATCCTGGCTTACGAGGGGTGATGCCCCGAAACCGGTCCTAGGATGCTTGTTTCCAGTCCAGGGAGGACCTGGCTTGGCAGTTCGGGCTGGACTGTTCCCATGAGGCACAGGGTCAAGACGGATTTGCATATGGCTGGGTTCAAACTGGAACGGCATGGTGAGCAAAAAAACGATGGATTTAGGCCCAGATCTCTGTACTGGGGTGAATGTATGACATTGTTCTGCATTCTGTCCATCAACTGTTGTTTTTGCACCATGCTAGAACCAACCAATGTGAGAAAACCCTGTTTACTACCTTGAAGATCGCACCTCTGTGCTTAACAAGGGTAACATATACTCTACATCATATATGTAAAAAACTTTAAAAAAGAGTTTTTATATACTAACGCGACTACTGTAGCTTACAATCTGTCGACTTTCTATGGTGCTTTAATGATTCAATTAGTCTATGAATTATGAAAATGATGTATATTTTTGCAACAGTTTTCTCTGCCCACCTACCCTGTCACAATTTATATTCTCTGGCCGTAGGGAAGTTAGTATGGTATTTAAGGTGAAACCCTCACAGAAACTAGAGCTCTCTATACATGTAACTTGATAAGTAATTTAGGCCCAGATGTGCTAAGCACTTTAACAGCTGTAAACCCTCCAATTTAGTGTTGTGACGCTTAAAATGCTTTTTCTTATGTACTAATCCAATTTCAGAAGTCAGAAACTTTTTCTGACTCTTAAATGGAGACAGATTTGGTATCTGAAAGAGACAGGTCGTAGGTGTCCCTTCCCAATACTGAATTGGTATCTTATGTATCAATGTTTTTCTACTGAAATTTTACTGACAGCTGCATGGACATCAAAACACACAAGATGATGGACGGAATGTTGCACAATAGCAAAACATTCACCCCCAATCACAGATCTGGGTTTAATCCATTGTTATTTTGCTCACCACGCCACCCCAGTTCAGACATGGCCATATGCAAATCAGTCTTGACCCTGTGCCTCATGGGAACAGTCCAGCCCGAACTGCCAAGCCATGTCATCCCTGGACCGGAATCAAGCATCCTAGGACCGGTTTCTGGCTATCAGCCGTCATCAGCCAGGATAGCTTGACTCCAGTGGCGTAGTGAGCAAGGGACCCACGTCTGGGCATACCCTTCCCACATAGGGTGAACAGCAAAACACACAAGATGATGGATGGAATGTTGCACAATGGCAAAACATTCACCCCCAGTCACAGATCTGGGTTTAATCCATCGTTATTTTGCTTACCACGCCACCCCAGTTCAGACATGGCCATATGCAAATCAGTCTTGACCCTGTGCCTCATGGGAACAGTCCAGCCCGAACTGCCAAGCCATGTCTTCCCTGGACCGGAATCAAGCATCCTAGGACCGGTTTCTGGCTATCAGCCGTCATCAGCCAGGATAGCTTGACTCCAGTGGCGTAGTGAGCACGGACCCACGTCTGGGCATACCCGTCCCACATAGGGTGAACAGCAAAACACACAAGATGATGGACGGAATGTTGCACAATGGCAAAACATTCACCCCAGTCACAGATCTGGGTTTAATCCATCGTTATTTTGCTCACCACGCCACCCCAGTTCAGACATGACCATATGCAAATCAGTCTTGCATATGGCCATGTCTGAACTGGGGTGGCGTAGTGGGCAAAAGAACGATGGATTTAACCCAGATCTCTTGACTGGGGGAGAATGTCTGCATTGTCAGCATTCCGTCCATCATTTGTTTGTTGTAACGCTTTTCGCCCTAAGTGGGATGGGTATGCCCAGACGTGGGTCCCGTGCTCACTACGCCACTGGAGTCAAGCTATCCTGGCTGATGACGGCTGATAGCCAGAAACCGGTCCTAGGATGCTTGATTCCGGTCCAGGGAAGACATGGCTTGGCAGTTCGGGCTGGACTGCTCCCATGAGGCACAGGGTCAAGACTGATTTGCTTATGGCCATGTCTGAACTGGGGTGGCGTAGTGGGCAAAAGAACGATGGATTTAACCCAGATCTCCTGACTGGGGGAGAATGTCTGCATTGTCAGCATTCCGTCCATCATTTGTTTGTTGTAAAAGCTGCATGGACATGGCATTGCACTCGCAGAACAAATGGGTCCCACATTATGACCAGTAATTTGCAACCATTAATAGTACATATAGCATTTAATGCAAGCAGGTTAAGAACATAAATGTATGCTTCATGGAAACTTACACAAAGAAAAAACAAATTTCAAACAATAAATCAGTAATGTTTAAACCAGAATCCAGCTAATTGACCAATTTGTCCAGATCAGTGACAGTAAGGTACCACAAGGTGGAGCTGTAGTCCTGTTAATGAATGGTGTGAAGCAGGCCTTCAAAGAAACAATACTTTGAATTATATTAGAACATTGGAATGTTGAGTGCTCCATTAATGACAATGGCTGGTAGAGGCCCGGAGAGCAGCATTCCAATTGTTTTTTTCATTTCACAGCCATCGCTGTGAACAAAGGCCACTCGGGCTCTGAGATGCCTTTATTTTTACAAATTAGAACATTAGGCCCTCTAGTGGCGGAATGTTATAATAGCCTTAGAGACCTCCATAGTGGGCTCTACCAGCCATAAAAGGCCCGCTCCCTTGTTAAAGACCTTCGCCTTCATCTTGGGCCTTTAATGCTGGAGCGGGCCTTTAATGGCCGGTAGATCCCGCTACAGAGGGCTTTAAGGCTATACTAGAGGCATAAAATCTTTAAAGTGCGCTGTATTGCAGCTTTCCTTGTGACGTGTTTTGCTGTGAGGAGTTGTTTGCGTTATGTAGTGTGATGTGAGCTGCTTGGATAGCTCCGTATGATGCACTAACACAACTTCAAACCACTAAAGAGGACAGGATAAAATGAAAGTCTGAACCAGGATAAGACTAGAGGAAACATAGCCCGAAAATGTTATGAGCCTCATAAACGTAATGCATTTCCACAAACGCTTGTACGTCACTGGACCAAGACATGCACCTTGGGCGTCTGGGGGGGTCGTTGAGCACAAGGGAGTAGACACAGCGCTGACCAGGGGCAGAGCTAGCACTAGTAGAATCAGGGCCCATGGCCCTTAAGGGTCCACGGAACCTGGATTATAGCTGTATTGTACCACTCTTCTGGAGGAAAAGGGACCCAATTGTACCAGGACAATTTTCTCCTTGTCTACACCACTTTCTCTGACAGTGTTAGTAGGGCTTTACTTATTCATTCATTTATTTAAAGGATTTCTAAAGCGCACAGTTACCCAACAGGGTTTCCCGGCACTTCACGGTCAGACATCCATTTGGTTGGCAATGTAAGAGTCCTTGACTTACCAAGTGGCTCTAAAACCTACGAAGGAGTGAAATGCCCCCGATAAAAATTATTTTCATTTAAAAATCATACACTAGCAGAACTTACGCCAATCGAGGTTGAGGTAGTAGGAAGCGAGGGATTAAACCAGAGTATAAAGAAAAGTCTTCAACTTTTTACAAAAGGCCAGGAGAGACCGACAGGACCTGAGTTCCAACGGATGGGAAATCCAAAAAGTAGGCCCCAAGTAAAAGAATGAGCAGCCTCCCATGCGGGTCTGCCGCACTCTAGGAACTGAGAAAAGAGAAAGGCTGGCCGATCTCAGTCTACGTGTGGGTTGGTAAGGCTTGACAAGGCTTTGTATGTACAAAGGGGCCAAGCCATGCTGAGCTCTGAACATGTAACAAAGGGCCTTGAACTTAATACGTTTGTGTACCTTGAGCCAGTGAAGTTGATGGGGCAGAGGGGAAACAGGGGCGTGCCGAGGCAACCGAAAAAGCAGGCGGATCTCCGCATTTTGAATAAGCTGGAGACCGAGGCCATGTCCGCACCCAAATACAATACATCACCATAGTCAAGTCTGGAGATCACCAAGGCCTGCAAGGCGGTTCTTTGGGCAGCCGGTGGAATTAGCCAGAGGATTTTCTTTAGCCACTTAAGGACCGCAAAGCAAGCTGAGGTGATTCCAGACACTAGGGCTCCAAGAGAAAGCTTACTATCAATAGTAAAACCCAAGTTCTTAACCTTCATGACGGGAGCCGGGAACGGTCCTAAAGAGGCAGGCCAATGGCTTGCTCCCCAGAGCTCGGGATTGTTCCGCAAGATGAGGACCTCAGTCTTGGAGCCATTCAGTTTGAAAGCATTTTTGGACATCCACAAGGAAATATTACGCAGTCCAAGCTGAAGTAGTGAAGGGTCCTTATGCTGAGCAGAAGAAAGAGAAAAAATAATCTGCTTTTCATCTGCGTAAAAAAAGATGGTCAACCCAGATTTTTCCGCAATGTCTGCCAAGGCGTGAACACATATATTGAAAAGTAGAGGACTCAGGATCGAGCCCTGTGATACTCCTGAGGTTACGGCCACTGAGTTAGATTTTGAGGAGTGTGACAAAACTTGAAAGGAGCATTCCTCCAAAAAAAGAGATCCGCAACTGCAAGGCCACACCTACAATTCCTGAGGCTACAAGACCAGAACTGAATGCGAGAACGTGTTGAAGGTTGCGCTCAAATCCAATAAGATGAGCGCTGCCGTACCACCACAGTCAAGCTGCTGCCTGAAGGTCCTCCGCGACCCCAAGCAGAGCCGATTCAGTACTATGACCAGGACAAAGGCCAGACTGTGACGGATGGAATAACTTATGCAGAGAGTTGAGAGTTAATGTGTCTTTCCAGTACTTTGCAAAAGGTAGAAGGAAGAAATATGGGCCAGTAATTTGACCAGCAGAGTGGATCCAGACCAGTCTTTTTCAGCAAAGGGAGCACAAGAGCGTGCTTCCAATTTCGGGGTTCCTGCCCAAGATTTAGAGAGGAATTGAGACAAGTAAGAATCACACTAAGGGCAGAATCATCCAAAATTCTGAGCTTAGATAAAGGGAGAGGATCAAGTGGGGAGCCAGACTTGATGGTTCCCAGAAGGTTTTTCAGAGAGATCAAATCAAGTGGGAGACAGAACTTAATTTGACAGGACTCAACAAATGAGAGGTCCGGAGGAGCAGTATTGACCTGATCAAAACAATGAATGCTAGGGAAGATGAAGCTGTCTTGAAGAGAGGAATCTGAACCAAGCTGGCGATGGATAGACACAACTTTATTGTGGAAAAACAGCGCAAGTTCATTGCAATGATGTAGCGAAAGTGAAGGGGACGGTAAGAACGTACTTGATGAGGAGAGCTCTGGCACAACTTTAAATAGGGTTTTCTGGCAGTTTTGGGCAGTCATAATTTTATCCGTGTAGAAGGAAGCACAAGTTGATCTGCATAGAGCATGGTATTTTTCAGAGCCTCCAGATAGGCTACTTTGGCCTCTGGCACATAGTGCTTTCTCCACTGTCTCTCCAAAACTTTACAGTGTTTTTTATCAAGTCTAAGAGAGTCGGTAAACCACTGAGCATGGGGAGGCACTCTAGGTTGAGATTTGGTGGAGAGAGGAAGAGTGGAATCAATAGCCTCTGACAACCAGTGTTCTAACAAGAGCTGATCCAGGTCCAGTTGAGATGTCATATAGGGAGTGGTCTTCAAAAGCTGCTCCTTAAGAGCCTTCATATCAAGTTGAGACCAGTTGGGGTTTTTGGCAAGACAGAGAGACGGGGCAAGGGGGCCGAAGAAGAAACAATAGAAAAAGGAACAGCAAAGTGGTCTGACCAACCAAGTTGAATAGGAGGTGCGGTAGAGAGTGTAAGAAGATTTTTAAAAAATCGGATCTAAAAGATGCCCCGCTGCGTAATTACAAAATTAGATACGCAGCCAGATTGGTACAGAGATACTTGTGCAAGTCAAGGGGCAGTCCAGGGAGCAGCTGGCCCTCCCTTAACCTCTACCGTACTCACAATATCTAGAGTTAGGTAAATACATTCATATGCTGACAATAGCTGAAGAGGGTGTTTGTTGGAGGGAGACAACGCTGAGGGGAGGAGTGTGCAAATTTTCCATCATATCCTTGGGTGCGCCCTCCCAGGAGGACAAAAGCATCGGTGATGGAATACCAGTTACAAGAGAGCTACCAATGCTTTAAAATTAAAAGCAATGTTTACACCCAGATTCTTAAAAATAAAGAGCACCAGTCCCGATTCAAAATCTTCTCTGGAGCTCTGGGGGCTACTTTCCTCATCTCCAAATAAAAACGGCCAGTGGGACTTAAGTGCTGGTTTATGAAGAGTTTCAGATTTCTCCGGTGAACGCCAGGCTGCACAAGGAAGTGTAAGATTTACAGTTATTCAATGTGAATAGTAAGCTTTAGAGAGGAGCTACAATCTACCCGGGGAAGCGGAGTTGCTGATCGCATGACCGTACCAAGGTACTTCAATGATTTTTTAAAAACTGGCTGAAACTTTAAAAGCTTTTAGTCCAGAAACATCAAACTTCACCGTCCCGGGTAAAGTCCGGGTTGATGATACTCTTACTGAAAGGCTTTCAAAGTATTTTTTAACTCACAAGAGCTAACGAAATTTTGGGGCATATTATCAAGTACCGGCGTTAAAATTATCGCCGCTTTAGCGGCAGAAAACTTCTGCTAACTTCTGCTAAAGCAGCGATAATGGGCTTGATAATATGCCGCAGAGAATTCCCATAGAAGCCCATGTTTTCGTGTCAACATGGACTTGCCGTGCTTTAGAATATGCCCCCTAGAGAGGTGCTCAAAGGGGAAAGAAAACTCTAATTACATATGTGGATGAAATATGCTTAAAATACAGGCACCCAGTATCATATGGCAGTAGCCAAAACGTTTTATCTTGAACACAAAGCATATACAGCAATGGGCTTTACGCAAGCCCCTTTTAGTCCCTGGTTGCTTGGGGCTAATCTCCTCTCCTCATTAGTTTACAACAATGTGGTTCGTGGCGTGGACCAATGCAGTGCTATTTCTGTGTCACTGTACACTATTGGGTTTTAGGTGTATTATTCCCCCTCCGTTGGAGTTTTTCAATTGCAGTGCATGAGGTGCACTGATTTTAGGATCAGCAGTAATTGGCAGGAACTACTTGCGGAATGCAGAACCCTTCTTGGAAAGAACCCTCACTGTTCCTGGTGTGTGAGCACTGATGCCATGGGGGATAGGTTGTAGCTCCTGGTAGTGCATCCAGGCACTGGAGCACCCTGAGGCACAAGATTCATCAAGCAAAGCAACTCATAGACGAGAACAGTTTTCACCTTTTTGTGCCCAAACGTGCCCATTACATGCGGTCTACAGAGACCAAATTGACAGAAGGGTTACAGTACTTTCCAGCCATGTGCCAGCCTCCTGTGTATGCTTGGCATCCACTGGTAGACAGTTTGTGTCCATGCCACCGCCGGTATTGCTCGATTTGTGGTACTCAGCTGAAATTCGGGTTTTTAGGAGTTTCCTTTGCGCAGCTTGCAGCTAGCATGCCTGCGCTGATGGCTCGGCACCGGCACTTAATTGTCAGCTCTGGAACTTATGATAGTCTGCCACAAGGTGGTGCACTTGTCTAATTTAGAGACGAGCACAATAGTTGTTAATTCATTCAGTATGCATTACAAAATGACTAATACATGACTCCCAAGCCATTCTTTTTGCTTTGGGGCCTGGAATATTCTGAATTGTCACTCTTGGAGGAGTGTGATAAATAGTAGTTGTGCTGATACTGCCATTGGCAGTTCTGGGAGAGGCAATAGGCGATGCACGCTGGAGTGGCCTGCTGAGAAGGGCAAGGCACTTGTTTTTTCACAAATGAAGCATTGCCCGTGTGTGGCTGTGTAATGCAAAACTTAGTTTATTATGAGAGGTCAGTAGCACTCCAGCCTGCCCTTTCTCCTAGCCATACTGACACCAGGGACCATGGGCTTGTATGCCCAAAGCAGCAAGACGGCGTATTGAGCTGACCAGTTAGAGACGTGCTTTGAGGCGCCACAATTCATCACACTGTTACACTGCTGCTAAGAAGCACCCCCTCTTTTTCAGGGAGTGGTGTTGATAACAGGCTGTGGTGGCATTAGAAATTGGTGCTTGCAATCTCTCTTATACCACAAGGCCCATTGGGATACTAGCCACACCAGCAGCCCAATGTATTCTGCTCCAAAAGGCAGTCGCTATTCTATTTCAAGTTGTAGTAGCTACAACAGATTTATAACATGTACACCTACTAACTCGGCTAGCTATAATATATCAGTTTGGGCTGGCAAAGATGGACTAGGACTTCCTCACAGGGGCCCTACAGCTTAGGAAAACCTAGTGGTAAAGCTGCACTTCGTTTCCAGAAGCACTCACAGATAGGAACAGATAAACATAATCTTTGTCTCCTAAACTAAGCTCCATTAATGCTCCTTGCAAAACAGACTATAGCCTTTATCCCCCCCACTCACCCCATGCATTCCAGTGGTGAACAAAACAAAAAGTGTCCCCTGGACAAAAGGTGGAGAGGTCCAGCCTGCTGTAAGAAAAAAAGCTGCATCGAGTGTCTCCCCTCTTCTCACTTTCTGCTTGAGCTGGACAGCACCTAGTGAGCAGAAGAACCTTTACAAGGTCAATAGGCCAGCCTGTAATGTTTTAGTGCGTGCAGACTGCTTTTGAGAATGCCTGTGTTTACATGCTTTAGTACATTATGGCCAGACCTACTGTCTTTGCCAATGCTTGTTCCATTGCGAAGTGGAACACTTTTCCGGAATACTGGCTGCTTTAATATAAATCAAGAAGAACATATACAGTGGTTCATTCCAATAGTGGTTTATTCCAACCCCTGAGTCCCGTTTGCATGGGGAACAGCCTTTACCACAAAGGTTTACCAAGAAATGTTATTAAAACGCATGTTTAGGTCTCACCTGGCGTTAGCAGCGTGCATGCGCTGCCCTTGCCATGCGAGGGCCTTTTGGAATCATTATGGATTTCATGTGCACGCATACGGACAGACAAAAGATGTGCACGCGTACGGGTCGCGGCGTTTCAGCACAACGCGCGCATGGCGCGCTTTCGCTTTCCCTCCCTCCCCCCGTCTTAACCATGCTTGTGGAAATCCCGTTCTTCATCCAGTCAGCCCCTGCTCACATATGGCATGATGGTCCTGGTGGTCACTTCTATTTTATTTTACTTTTATGGCATCATTTTCATTTGCTACATTTTATCGCCCTCCAGTGGACTTTTTACTTTCAATATTGTTCACCCTTCACTAGGCTTTGCAATGTTCTGTACGAACTCGTATGAATTTGCAGAGTCTTTCAGCCTCGCCCAAACCTTCCACTTTTACCCCTCGTAATTCTCAAAGCCAAAACAGACCGAATGTGAACGGTCTGTTAGCAGCGGCAGCCCATGCCCTAAACATAAATTGTAGTGCCAAGAGGTCCAAACTCGGGTAGTGTGGCGCTCTTTGTTTCAATGCCGTGGTGCGAAATTTCACAGCAGGACCACGCCGTGTAACAATGTATAATTTGACCCATGCTGAATAATGCCTTTTTGAGACCCTGCAGACCAGCTCTCTTATTCTTACACCATTTGCATTCAACTGAAGTTGGTTTCGCAGTTTGCATCTTTTGTGTCTTAGACCATAAGTATCAAAGCAATAATGAAAGAATAACATTTTAAAATTGATGACTGATTTTTTGTGTCCAGTGCTTGCTCATATTCATTTGGGTATATTTTAGATGATTTGTTTATTGTTGTACTGCATCTATTATAGTTTTCGTAGCCAAAATAAAGATTTTATTGATTGGCAAGATGGCAAAAGACAGACACCTCAGAGACAGTAACGCCTGGATTGTTGAAGTTGCAAAAAATAAAAAAGCATTGAAAATGCTATGGGTCTTGTCTTTGATTAAGTTAAAGGTATTTGCTTTGCTAATGGTATTGTATAGCAAAGCAAATGGCTTTAACTTAATGAAAGGCGAGACCTATTGCATTTTTAATGCTTGTTTACATCGCAATTGCTTTCACCACACAAGTCTAGGGGGGGCTTTGCCCCCCCCAAAAAAATATAAAGTTTAAAATAGATTAATGTTTTCAATTAACATTTTTAAAATAATAATGTAAAAGTAAACGTGGTAAAATTATGTGTGGTAGTGGATTGCGTGAAAAATGTATTTCACATGTGAGTGAATGTAAATGCGTGGTAGTGGTATGAGTTGTATAATCTGCGTTGTAAAACCGTGAGTGGTAATGTCATATAACCGTTTGCATAACCTCCGCAGCGCATGTTATTTATGTATTTAACTTTAGGGGGGCTGTTGAAGTGGGGCAAAGTCTGTTAGTGTAAAGCGTGAGTGTGAAGAGGTGGCTATATTATTTGGGGTCCATATACTTTACCCACTGCATAGGCACTGCTGTGAAGGACCAGTCAGACCTCAAAATTACTAAGCTGAGTCAAACCCTAGCATTATTAACATGTCAGGTGAAAGCCATCAAAGATGCTGTTTACAAGACGTCATCCAGGAAGTCCCGCCTCAGAACCACGCGCCTTTGGGCATGTCATATCTCCCATACAAGAGGACCAGCGACATTAAAATGTAGCTCATGTTAATCAGACAGAGAGTTTGGGAAACAACAATGGCTGTCCTGTGGCTAAGGTGACGCCAGTAAACAAGTAAATATATTTCAATAGAGCTCCCATCCACTTAAACCCAAGCAAGATGGCTCAGTCCACCTATCCATTATACATCTGTTAAAGGGGCGCCTTACAAGCACAAGTTTATTGACAGTTCGAACATCTTACTTCATCATCAAGCAGTTAAAAACAAATGTACAAAAATAGATTAAACAAAAGGGAATGCAAAGATGGGTAGATAGAGTTAAAAAATTTCTTGGCCTTAGGCACGCTCTTATATAGTAAAAAAAAAAAAGCCTTGTGCGACTAACTGTGGTATTAGACAATTTAATGTGGGCTATAACTCTATCCAATTACCTAGCTTTTACGTCAGCAAAGACAGTAGGCGTGTTGGAGGATTGCTCTTCCCAGAGGTTAGCTAAACCCAGATCGACCGTAAAATGATTTTTTAACATAGGCTAACCACTTGATCTTGTTAGAGCTGTGTAGGTTAAGAATGTCAAAAAGACCCTCCTCGACAGCCCATATGCATAGTAGTGGCCTTAATGAAGCTAATGCAGAGACAGGTTTAAGGCCAAGATTGATCCAATCTAAGCGGAACAAGGGATGTGCCTCTCCCTGTGAGAGCTCTTATAAAAATTGTTCTCACTGGTCCCCAGAGAATCCGTGGGGCAAAAGCCTCATAGCTCTAAGCAATATTAAGCAACACCCCTTGGTTGAGTTTTATAAATGTCCATTGTTGAGAGAATTGGATACCAGGTAGCCTTTTTGTCAAATCTAAGAATGGCACCGTTCTATGGGTTAGCAAAGGATAACTTTTTGAGATCTGTTATGCCCATGATCCAGAGTCAGCCAAATGAATTTTCAAGTGTTCAAATTCCTTGACCCTTTCCAACACTTCCTGTTCCAGGCTAAAAGTCCCCCCGCTTCCTCTTCGAATAAGTCATCTGTTTGGTTTTGGATGTGTTAATTTCAAGGCCATGTAGCATTCAAAACATGCTAAAATGATCAACATGAATTTGCAAACCTAGTTATAGCAAGCAAAAGAGTCCACAGAAAAGAAGGCGGGATATTTTCTGGCATGCTAGTATGGGAGAATCATTCATACCGTATGTCAAGAACTTAACACAATTGTTAATGTACAGAAGGAAGAGGGTCGGAGCCAAGACGCAACCCTGGCAGACACCCTTATCAATGGCAATTTCCTGGGTTAATTCACCGTTCACACCACAGCAAACCCTGGCATGGTTTCCCTCATGCAAGCGCACAATAATGTTAAGCAATTTCTCCCCAGCTCTAAAAGTACCTCTCAAGGTTTTTCCCTGAGAACCAAATCAAAAGCAGTTAGTAAATCAATGAATAAAGTAAAAAAGGGCTCCTCCACCAATGTCCAGTCTTCCACTTGGTCATAAAGAAGAGGAAGACCTGGTCAAGAAGTTGGTTTGGACCTAAATCCTTATCATCAATCCATTCTAATAATCTCTCCAGGACCTGTTTACAAAAAATCTTTTGAAGGTTGTCTAGGAGGCTGAATCGGCGGTAATTGGACAAGATGTTCTGACTTCTTTAAAATATGAGCAATCTCTGCCCCTTTCCACGAGCCAGGTATCGCTGCACCCGCCGAAACTGCATTAGAGACTGCATTAATATAAGACACCCAAATACTTTGGTCTGATTTAAAAAGATCCACTGAGATTTTATCCAAACCAGGTGCCTTGCCGCTCCTCTGGATGGAGATCGCTGCCTCTGTCTCAGCTAAAGTGAAAACTGGGTGTAAAAGGGAGCTCTAGGGAACAGACAGAGTCACCCTCACTACTAATAGAGACCGAGTCAATTCCTTGTGAATAGGAATAAAGGTTTCCGAAATGGGCAACCCACTCATAAGGCAGAATCGAAGTCTCCACAGGTTTGGCTACGTTCCCACTACATTGACTCACTAACCACCAGAAATTTCCTTGGGTCATTGCTTGTGGAAGCTTCTAAGAGATCATGCCATTCATTACTTTCATACTCTGCCTTAGCTTGCCTTATTGCAGAGAGATATAAAACTCTGCAGTCCCTGGTCTGGCTTGCTCCTTTGTTCATGGCTTTTTGAAAGGTTGCTCTTTGCCACTCTACATTGTATGGAAAACTGCCCAAACTAATTAACCTTCTCAAGGACCTTCCTGAAATCCTCAAGAACACCTTTTTATGGCCAGAAAATAACTTGACATCAAATCATTACACCGCAGTTGTCGGATATTACCACCATGTGGTAAGCAACAGTGGCGTACATGCTCGCAAGCACTTTGGGATCAGGAGACATAGCCTCCCACTGCACATTCCTATGGTTATTAGTAGCCTCCAAAAGTTGCCCATGGGGCTGAGATAATGGGGACTATTCACAAGGAATCAAGTACTACATAGTTAAGGCCAACCGGTTGTGGTCACTCTCCTCTCCCGTCAACACCTTCATATCCTCCATCAGCCACCATATCCTAGCATCTAAGATGATGCAGGCAATGTGGCTAGAATAAGCCCCTCTTTTAAAAGTAGGCGTAGGAGAGGCATCAAGTCGTGTGCTAGGGTGAGATTTTCAATTTGGAGGGCAGCCCTAGTAAAGTGGCACTTCACTGGAGTTATTGACGGAGGAATACCCCAATCTAGATCCTCCTTGTGGCACATGTCTTGAATTATACCATGCGGTTCATAAGTTAGGTTCTGATCACCCGCCACAATCACATGATGGGACTTAGAACAGAAAACTAGGGTCTCATCCAGCAGGTAATGAGTTAGAGTTTCCTTCTGAATGCCGGAGATCTGATTATAAATATTAAGCAGAATGAGAGGGGTTCCCTTGCTGTAGGTGAAGATTAACTCTTGCATATCGAATGACGCAATGGGTAACTCTATACAGAGCAGGTCAATATATGGCTCACCAAAATAAACAACCACCAGAGGGACGTCCAGCTTTAGTCCTAATAACCGGAACACAATAGCTCTTGAAACCATTTCTGAAGACATTCTTATTCACCCAAGTTTCCTGGAAAGGGCAACTTCTATGATGATCTAGAAGTGGAACCCACTCTAGGTCTTCTCATTTCTAATTGATCCCAGTGATATTCCAACTAATAACAGCTGAAATGCTTGATGTTGAGGCCGAAGGAGGAAAGTAATTAGAAAGAGTGGCTGGGTACCGCTGAGCAGGCACCAAAGTATGGGACTGGACAACATTGGGTGGATGCGGGATGAGAAGTGGTAGTTGCAAAACATTAACATGGGTGTTAGAAGGGCACTCTAGAGTAAGGCCAGGGGATGAAGGAAGGAGAACTCCAACAGGATGGATGTAATCTGTGTCAGAAGCTGGGGTTGGCGACCCAAATAGAAAAATGCAGCAAGTTGGAGTGTAAGGAGACAGATGGGGCCTATCATTACCATGTAGCTCCAGTCAGTCAACATCAGTTAAAATTGACGCCCCCAACTGAGTGTTGGGAGCTAGACTATTAGAAGGAAGGAGTCTGGGTTTATAAGCAAAAGCTATAAGTACCAGCTGCAAGCGACTATAGAAGTAACCCAGTAGGAGACTTACAATTAGCCAGCAATTTCTGAACAATTGTAGGGCGCTTAAAATTAACAATCAAACATTCACCTGTCAAGCTCTTATCCACAGGACCCGCCCATCTTACCCTATGGACCATCAAAATATCTGATGCTACTGAATACAGAAGGCTAACAGTAGCGTGAAAACAGTGCAGTGCCTTATTTTTTTAATTAGGTCTCGCCTAGCGACGCAGAGCATGTGCTGCTCGCCTTGGCGAGATCTATTGTTGTTATGGTTTTCCATTGCATTCTGCGTGTCTTTTCATTACAGCGTTTCAGCAGAACACGCATGCGTACAGACAGAAGATATGCATGCGCGCTTGTTCTTTAAGCCTAGCGCTTAGCTGCTGCACGCGCGCCTCCCCAGGGTGGGCAACCTCCTGCTCCAGAGTTAAGAGATACCGACTCTGAACTGAGTGATGAGTTGTCTGGGACCAGAATGCAGAAACTCGAACCTGGTCCCCATTTCCAATTAGTCGTCACTGTTGGAGCAGATGTTATGATGTTGTTTATTTGCACATATCTACATGTTGCTAGCTTTCGCGATGTATCAGTGTGCATTTGCCCGCTGCTTGTTTGCATGTTATGGCGGTGCACATTTGCATACAGTTGTATCAGGGCACATTTTGCTTGCATATTATGGCGGTACACATTTGCACATAGTGCACCTTTTACGTTGATTGTTTGCGCTTTGTGTCGCACATCTGTGCAGTGTTAAGCAGCTGATTAACAGTTTGAGTGATTCTTTGGAAGGCTGGCGCGCTGAGCCATGCCCAGCAGTAACCCCACTGTAGCAGCCGGAGGAGGAGGAGTTTAGATAGCCCATGCAGCAGCACAAAAGCAGATGGTACATGCTCTTAAGATTATCTCTCCTCCTTCCCCTGACTGATTTCTGGAACGGTTGGGACAAGTCAGTCACATGTCTGCACCTAAGACTGTGTCGGGGAGTGGAGGCCAATCACACAAGTTATCGCAGCTAAAACGCCGGTAAGGGACGGTCAGCCATCTTTGCTTTGAAGGACTATGGACTAACGGCTACGGCTAGGGGTAGATCACAAATGCCAGGCCAGTTTTTCTTTTGCAGTTGATATAGCGCAAACTCAACCCTAAGGTATTGGATCGCTTTACATGAGCACCAGGTACGTTTCACAAGGACACATTCATTTTTGTTAGGCACAGGGAGATTACGTGATTTACCCAAAATAACACGATGTTGAGCCAATGACAAAACTAAACCCAGTTCCTCAGGTACAACGTTGTCAGCTCTGACCTTTTCGGTACATTCTATAAAATGCTGAGGTCATAGCCGCCACATGTCACTGTGACACCATTGCGTCTGAAAACCCTCAGAAGCCTTCACATGTCCGATAAAAGATTGCCTCTAAAAGCAGGGGCTGGGACAGAAGTAGTCACAATCAGGTCAGAATCTTCGAATACCAGGAGTAGAGTTTGTCAATAAAAGTCAACATACCACAAACCTTTATTAGCATAAACAAACACATTATTGGGACGGCTTTGAATTTTGTTAATGCAATCATATACAAGTACAGTAAAATTCTGACCTGTGCCTGTCGGCCCACGTGATTATGGAGTCAGTAGGATGCCAAATTCCTAACCTACCTGTTTCTAAATAACCCTGTCACCTCCTCCTGCCCTTTATTGCCACTATCCTATCCTCTTCCTCCTCTCACACCAAATTATGTGGCATAAAAGACAGGGGAATGATGGAGGCGGAGGGGAATGGCTCTGCCCATGCCCTCACCAGGTACCTCCATTGTCAGGCAACTCTTTCTAAAAATGTGCTTAATTTGAGCTAGTGGTTTCCAATGTTCAGCAACGCACTTAGAGCTATTGGCATTGTAAATAACAATGCCTATTATTTATCTGTTTTCCAAACCAACACATAAATAAAAGGCATTGTGGAGGGGGGATGATTCTTCAGTGAGTGCCCTCGCTGCTCGTGTTGACAGTGCTTGTTCTTAATTGTCATGGGTTACATTTTGTTGTTCCTCTGTGACTGGGGTGTGTGGTTTAGTGGCTGCTCTAGCAATGCTTTCCACTTTGACGAGTGCCACTTACTTTTATTTGTTTAGCGTTGTGAGCAGTCGCTGGGTCACTGCTAACTTTACTACATTAGGAGCGGCCTCAGGAGCACTGCATGTTTCTTATTGGAGCAGCTCCAGGAGTGCTGCATGTTTGTTTAGTAGAGTGGTTTTATCACATGCTTGCTGTGCTTTGGAGCCAAGTGTATATAGGTGTTGAAAGCATACATTGAAAGCATACATTCTACTACACAAATCCACTCCATACCACACAATTCCGCAGCTAACAATTCCAACCCACATAATTCGACTACACACTGCACACATACACTCCATAATACATGGGTAAAGGACATTACAATGCCAATAACTCAAGCAATTGCGAGACCTATTGCATTTCCAATGCTTGTTGAACAAAGGATTCAATACTATGTGGTGCCAAGTGAGGACAAATCTCTAGTACTACCACGTAAGGGCAAGCTCAGGAGGAAGATTGACCGTAGAGAGATTCGCTTACTGAGGCAATTGGCATCCCATTGCCCCGCTGCCATGCCTTCTCTTCCTCTCCCTCTGGCACAGAGGCTACTCTACTCTCCACCTGAGGTAACAAAGTTGGCCGGGTTCTGTGGCCTGGACCCCGTCCCTGCAGGACGGCAGTTTAACACCTGCCCAATATTCTCGTCATCATTGGGTAAACCATTGGAGGGAGGTGTAGCACGTGCACCAGAGGGGGCGGGGGAGAATGATTTAGGATCTGTGGTGGCGCGGCTATGCTTAACTTACAAAGTTCTTAGTCACTGGCCCCCAAACGTTCATAAATTGGCTTTAACCAGGCCTCCAGAATGACAGATATTTTGCTACACAACGCTATCACTGCCTCTGCAGTAAGTGTTCCAGCATGGCAACAGAATCCCCTTTCGGGCTAGCAGTTGATGAGATGATAGCTTTAGATTTGGCACATGACTGAACCTTCTTCCTTTTTGCTGGCTGGCAGCTAGTTGTGGAGCAGGATACATTTAGTAGTGGCTCGGAAAGCACTGGGGAAGAAAGGCGCTCCGGCTCTGTAGCAGTAGTGGAAGAATGAAGGTGCAAGAGCCTCGGCTGTTTGACACTGAGTGCACTGGAAGAGTAGGCGTAAGAGACGAGCGGCGCTCAGCAAGTTCAGTTGCCTCACTGATGACACCTACTGCTCGCTGGAGGAACCCATCGAGTGAAGAACCTCTCTGAGGGTTGGCCAAATTCTCAGAGGACTTGCGTTTCCCCATTCCAATAAGCTAGGCAATTCTGTAAGTGAGTATTTACAAAGTAGCAGGGGAAAGAACACAATCAGTAATCAATACCTTAAAGGTCCACACATGAAAGTGGAGGCTAAAGTGGGATGGCCCAGCTTCTTCTGAGCGAAGACGGACACGCTCTTGGCCAGTTCTTTGCCCAGGCACACACACACTTGGCATGATTTGCACCTACAAATCGTGAGTTGGTAGGAGTCTCCTTAGGGGATCAGGTAGATTTGAGCAATAAAGTCCCACTCATCCCCCAAGAAACAACACAGGCACCCACCTACTGTTGGAGCAACAAGTAGGTGGGTCCTTACAAAGTGGCCAGGAAAAGAAACCAAATAATGAATCAAAAACTTAAGGGACCAAACGTGAAAGTGGAGGCTAAGAGGGGTGGCCCTCTTCAGCCTCTTCTGGGCGAAGATGGGCCTTCCCCTCCTCCTTTAAGGGCTCAGCTGGATTGTGGGCAATGAAGTCCCACTCAGGCCCCAACAAACAAGAAAGGCACCCCCAACTGTACAATATACTGTCGGAATCACTAGAAAGGTTACTAAGCAGGCGGCGCGTATTCAACTGCTGTGTGACTTCAACAAACTGCAGTTAGCGTATTGCACCCAAGAGGCCTGATTAGATCAGAAGATAAAACTGTGTTCAAAATTGAACGATGCAATGCCACGTGCTCGCTGCATGATGCACCTCCACGCGGCTCAGTTTGACTGATGTGAACCGAGTTTGCTTAACTGAGTCAGGGGAACCTTTGAAAAACTCTGGCACTGCGTGATCGTGGGCAGCGCCTAACTCAATTCAAGCCAATGTGTCGATGTCAAAAAAGAATAGAGTAGATTAAAAGGGATGCTCTGTTGTGGCCGGTGGATGTTCAGGGAATTCAGGCAGGACCAGTTATAGACTGAAGTGAAGCCAGAGATTTTTAACCAATAATATGGCAAAATATCATAACTATCAAAGAGTGTGGTTGAACACCTAGGAGAGCTGTCAATCTTTGACGGACAAACACATTTCAAAGTCTTAATTCGAACTTGCAGAAGTTAAAAGGAGGACGTTCCTCTGTGAATATTTGCCACCTTTTTCAGCTCGTTTGATGAAATGCCTGTATGAGTGCGTTGACTGAATAGGTAGCATGTGTATGAGCATAATCCGTCTCTTTGTGCCATTCCTCTTGTTACCAGTAGATGGGGGTAGAACACTGCACTCAGCCGGTATCTGTATCACCAAGGCGTGGGTGGAGTCAAACAAGCATACTGTTCACAGAACCTTAGTATCTGTTGACATACACAGGATGTTTTTGCACTAGGAATTTGTTTCTTAACCTGGGGTCAGCGAGGCCAAATTTTAATTAATTTGAAGTTAAGAGTTAAGCTGGGATCCGTATTTTGATACGTGGGAGCAGCGCAAGCACAGCAAACAGAATTAAGTATGGAAGAATAGCGGCTCAATTGAAACACTGGTGACAAAAAAATCATGCATTAGAAGCAATAAACACAATGTGATTGACAGAATCTAGTACACTGCTTCGCCTTTAAAAAAAAACGTCATTTTGAGACACTTATAAATGAAATATTTCCTGTAGTGTGTTTGTTTAATTTATTTTTGCTTCTGTATTTTAGTGAACTGCTTTGAGGTTCAGCTGGCAGAAATGGCTTAGTCCGTGGGTCCGTCCCCCAGCTTCTACTACTTATTCAGTAGGTGTCCACAGAAGTCAAAAGTTTAAGAACCGCTGTTCTAAATGGCAGCACGCGACAATCACAAACATAAGCAAAGCAATGCCACCCATTTCACACCTGTACCTAGAACTGGCTTCTCGCCTGAAATCTAAATGTGTCATAGAGAAGACAGACGCCGAGCACATTTCACTCTCAAACATTCTGAAACATGCTCCCGATGCAGGACTCAAGACCAGCCACGTGCCGCCACCTCCTCGACAATACTGCACGTTGGCGTCGGTATGGGTTAACAGTCAGCGAAGCACCTACCTCACTACACCGTCACTGCGCGGTGGAAACGTGTGCAGGCAGACTCTGAAGGGCCAGTGTGAGTGTGTGAAGAGACTTCCCAAAAACCGTGGTATGAAACAACACCCAGGCTTCAAACTTAGACTCAGGTGAACGCGTGGCTTTACAGTTGCATCTCTTTTCATGGTTTGTGTGCACCTGTTGCCTCACGAGGATGCAAACTGAAGGTAAGTTGTTGCATCTCTTTTCAATGCCGGTCCTGCACCTGTGTCTCAGGTAGATGCAAACTAAAGGTAAGTCGTTGCATCTCTTTTCATTGCTGGTGCTGTGCCTGTGTCTCATGAGGATGCAAACGAAAGGTAAGTTGTTGCATCTCTTTTCAATGCTGGTGCTGCACCTGTGTAGCACGAGGACGCAAACGAAAGAAAAGTAGTTGCATCTTTTTTCATTGCTGGTGATGCAAGTGTGTCGCACGAGGATGAAAACTAAAGGTAAGTTGTTGCATCTCTTTTCAATGCTGGTCATGCCCCTGTGTCGCAGGAAGATGCAAACTAAAGGTAAGTTGTTGCATCTCTTTTCAATGCCGGTCCTGCACCTGTGTCGCAGGTAGATGCAAACTAAAGGTAAGTCGTTGCATCTCTTTTCATTGCTGGTGCTGTGCCTGTGTCTCATGAGGATGCAAACGAAAGGTAAGTTGTTGCATCTCTTTTCAATGCTGGTGCTGCACCTGTGTAGCACGAGGACGCAAACGAAAGAAAAGTAGTTGCATCTTTTTTCATTGCTGGTGATGCAAGTGTGTCGCACGAGGATGAAAACTAAAGGTAAGTTGTTGCATCTCTTTTCAATGCTGGTGCTGCACCTGTGTAGCACGAGGACGCAAACGAAAGAAAAGTAGTTGCATCTTTTTTCATTGCTGGTGATGCAAGTGTGTCGCACGAGGATGACAACTAAAGGTAAGTTGTTGCATCTCTTTTCAATGCTGGTCATGCCCCTGTGTCGCAGGAAGATGCAAACTAAAGGTAAGTTGTTGCATCTCTTTTCATTGTTGGTGCTGCGCCTGTGTCTCACGAGGATGCAAACGAAAGGTAAGTCGTTGCATCTCTTTTCAATGACGAGGATGCAAACGAAAGGTACATTGTTGCATCTCTTTTCAATGCTGGTGCTGCAACTGTGTTGCACAACGGTGCAAACTAAAGGTAAGTCGTTGCATCTCTTTTCATTGTTGGTGCTGCGCCTGTGTCTCACGAGGATGCAAACGAAAGGTAAGTCGTTGCACCTCTTATTATTGTTGGTGCTGTGCCTTTGTCTCACGAGGATGCAAACGAAAGGTAAGTTGTTGCACCTCTTTTCATTGCTTGCATGGACTTTTGACCCACGCCCATGTTAGCCACCGAGGCACCGTGAGCTGTACAATTGCTGGATGGTTGCCCACGTGGTTGAGAGCTGTGTTTATAAGTACACTATAGAGTGCTTGGCTCTACCACCTGTGGGCACATCGTCGAAACGTTCATTTACCTGTCCTTCCTTCCTCAGAACACGCTGTTCACATTAATCAACCGATGGGCTGGCCTCTGCACCAGCATCCCTTTCCCACGCTTTACACGTTAACCACTTGCACTCCAGCGAAATGAGGTCACGGTGACCAGAGCGGGTGAATCAGCCCTATTTTGTTATTTGAATGGCGGCAGCTGTGTCCATACAGAGTCAAATTATCTGTGCCTTTGATTAGACAAAAAGTTCTACTATGGTGGTACTACGCATAACCTTATTAAGTCACGGAGCTCCTTCAGAAACCATTCAGTAAAAATCAATTAGCAAATTGAACAATGAAAGCTTCAGTAGTGAGAGGAACTATGGGATCGCGCGCCCACATCTTTGTGTGGAGTTTGGGAAATTCAACCACGAGTTACCCAATTCTGTTGAGTTTAGTTAGACTAATAATGGGCTCTCGGGGAGGACAGAAAGCGAGAGTTCACGTAGGTGCCGGCTTCAAACTTACCTGCCCCCTGTGCCCCTGAACATCCTACTGTGTTCCTTTATAGGATTCTAAAAAGCCGGAGAACGCACAAAAAACACAAAACATATTCGCTGCCTACACTACAAACTACTTGTTTATGTCAACCACTGCCACCTCAAGCAACCCCACCTTACCTCTTCCTTCTTTTCCTCATTGGTGAGGTTCAAGCTCAGCTGGGAGTGGCTGCTGATTCCGCTATCTTCATTCGCGTCATCGGAGTACGTAGCAGTCCCAGAATCCTGGAAAAAGGTGGGGCTTCTCCCGAGCTTTGAAAGCGGGGCTTCGACCCTCTCCTCGCTTTCCATGGAGCTCAGAGACAAAGTGCTGCGGTGGTTGGGACAGTTAAGCGCAATATTGCACTGCGATTTTTCATTCACTGGGCTTTGAGGTTTGGACATGGAGGGTCTTGTTGGTGTGCTAAACTGTAAGGACTGTGGTGAAAACTGCAAACAGCACTTTGGATCATCACTGGACGGGTAGAATGTATCAGTGGCAAAGGGGCCCATGCAACTAATAGTAACTGAGGGGCTAGCTGCAGTCTCCCCTGCACCAAGACCATGATCATATGAAGGGATTTCAGTGGCGGGAGATCCTGGATGGGGCGGATGTTGGCTGCGTGCAGGCGACACACCCCTCCTCCTGTCGTTTTCAGTGCTGCTGGAAACTCTGCGTGAATAGTCATCATGTAACTGGCTGTTCAGCCTTGTCCTGCTGTTTTCTGCCTTTGGAGGAGAAGGGGTAGCGCATTTGGAGCCCTCTCTCCTAGTAACATCTGTAACATTGCTTACAATTTTTAACACTCTGTCAAAATCTTTTGCCCGAATGGGACTTTTCCACCGCTTTGTCCGCCTCCCAGAGTTCCCATTGACTTTATCGGAGTCAGTAGAAGAAGTGCTTGTGGCCCTTTGGGGTGTCAATTGTTCATTGGTAGGTGTATCCGAGAGATTAGAGGTAGACTTCCGCTTGAACGAGCTCTTCTTTAGAAAGTTCAAATTATCGGTGCTTTTGCTTCTTCTGTAAATGATTCTGTTGTTCTCTGGGTCTTTTACAACAATTTCACAGATCTTCCCCTCTGGGCTAGATGGAGAATGGGCCTGCGTGCAAGTTTGTTGGTTGCGGGTTTTGTCCGTATCCTGCAAGTTTATACGCCCCACACCGTAGGCCCGTCGGATGCTTCTTGATCTGTGAGTGCTCCTCAAAAAAGTGTCTTCACGGTCCTCGGCATCAGAACCATCTGATGCCAGCTTGTCTGAAGCACTGGCACAGTCTTGGAAAGGACCAGGGTACGAAAGACGGTTGGATGTCCTAACATTCACAGACAAACCATTCTGCACGTGACCCCCTGGACTTCCAGTCTCACCCTCCTTCAAAACATCTGCATTATCCCTTGTTTGAATCCCCTGAAGGACAGATGATTTCAATTTTTTGAAAGATCCCATTTTTTTAAGAGAGGAAAGCGCATTCCAGGTGGAAGAGTGGCCCATCGTATGCATCGAGCGTGGCCTTTCACCCGGGGGACTCGTCCATTTTCGAGGAGTTGAGAAAATGTTTCCTAATCTGGAAGGACTGAGCTTTTCGTCTGGAGCTGTTTTATCCACATGGTTGAGATTGATGACATCACACGCATTGTGATAGGCCATGTCACATGTTGTCTTTGGTTCACAGTTGTCTGCAAACACAGGGGCGACAGCCATCCCGTTCCTGCAAACATTTTGAAATGCTGTCATGTTGTCCGCACCACAGGCATATGGAGACAAGGCCCTATAACTCAATCCCACAAGGCCTTCTTCATCCGGTGACCCAGGTTTTGCCAACTCAAAGGCTGTGTCTGTTTTTGCTGTGAAGTTACATCTACTGAGAGGGTGGAAATCTCCCTTGAGATGCACTGCCTGAAACAAGAAAACATAGCACAAGTTTAGCATTTTTACACACAAACCCCATACAAAGGCGAATACTTCTTTTGTGCAAGAACAAGGAACATTAGCAATGAAGGAACAATGATGCCTCATGTGACCGGTACAGCGACTACGGCTAACCTTTGTCAAGCCTGTAAAAGGTGCAACCAGATTCCCATTTGCTTGCCTCAAAGTGGCGGCGCGCTTCCTGAAGCTTTCAATATAACATTCCCATGAGGTCCTGCTGTCCAAAGGACGCCCACACACACAAAACATCTCCACAGTTGATGCAAGGGTGGCTGTTCGCACTCTACTAATTTTTTTAAAAAATTAAAAAATTAACTAGTGCTTACATCTGGGAACCCAAGTGGTCTTGTTGAACCCCTTTCATTTAGGAAATCTCACAAAATCCTGCTGACATTCCAAACAGGGACTTGGAAGGGGATTATTGCACAGGCTCCACATATTCCATGTTTTATTGCACTTGTGTCAGGCAGTGGTGTAGGTGGGCTTTGCAACACCAATCGTAGCCTATTAATTACTCACTGACCAAGAGTAGCCAAAGTTTTTTTTATTGTTATCCCATAAATGTACCTTGCATGACCACCTTTATGTGTAGCACATTCCACTGCACAAACACAAAAAAGGTGGAAAACATAATACATCATTTCCTTATGGCTACAGGTGAAGCCCACCTGACGTAACTGCTGGCTGGCCCATTCCTGGGGGTACGACTCGTGGCAGACCCGTCTACAAACAACCTCTTGTCAAGCTTTTAAAAAAATATATTATTTTGTTTCAACAATTCAGGCTAACTACAAAAAGAGGAGTAAAACACAGCAAATCATGAACTGGGGCTGTCTCGCTGCACTTTGTATCTGAGTGCGATCTGGGTTTGTAAGAGTTTCTCTGACATTAGCAAATATAACCTTTTCCAAGAACAGCCATCCCTGGTTTGTAAACACAACCTTTTGCAGCTCCCGCAGGGTGATTGACCGCCAGCACCAAAAAAGCAGCAACTTCTGAGGTAACATTGCAACATACTATCAAGAGTAACAATGAAGCCAAGACCTCTGTCCTTCCAGCAATGCACGTGGACGCTGTCTTCGTATTTCAATTCTTTATTACATTTTTAACAATAGTAAGCAAGCAATGATAAAATAATCAGTCATCTGCACAGGAGCATAAAATACCAAAAATACAATATGAAATATAAACAGGAATAATGCCCCCAAAAAACTATTTATAAGCATAAGAAAAACAGTACAAGTGCCGGACGTTGTCACTTAGTGGAATCTTGAGGAACCGCTGATTGACAGCTGCCACCCCTTCACTCAGGGAGCAGCAGGAAGAGAAAGTAAGCTTGTTTCTAAGAGCTATGTTTACTTTCTTCAGTGTCCACTGCTTGCTCTACCCTAGAAGCTTGGCAGTAAATACAAGGCTGTTGGAGGCTAAGAGTGGGATAAAAGATCAACCATGTGACGTTACCAATGATCAGGGCAAAGAGAAGATTTGAGACCGTCTGCGGGGACTCCTGAATAGTGAGAAGCAAAGAAATCTATGGGGCAAAAAGAAGATTTGAGACCGTCTGCGGGGACTCCTGAATGTTGAGAAGCAAAGAAATCTATGGCCTTCCGATCCAAAGCTTCAAGAAAGGATTGTCTTTATATGGCCTCCTGCGGACATGCACCTCAGTGATGGACCTCTCTTCCTGTACCCTTGACACTAACTCCTTCCTCCACGTCAACTGCTCATGAGGAATGCCTTGAGCACCTTTCTAATAGATCCAGTGCATTCAGTAACACTTAAGACACTCCAGCTGACTATGGTGGCCTAGTGGATCCAGGCTGGAGAGGTTTGTCTGACATTGGGGTCATAGGTTCAGATCACAGCGAGTCCACTCAGCTGTTCATCCTTCTGAGGTCAACAACAGGAGTACCACTGTGTTGGGTAACAGTAAATGCCTTATTCAGCACTCAGAGGAAACATGAAATGCGCGTGTGTTACAAATACACATACTACGTTAATTATTGCACCTGGATCTGAAATTATATTTCATCAATCAACTCACTAACCTTGTTGGGTTGCCTCCAAATTTTAATTAATGGGTAAGTACTCCAGCCCTGGTAATGCAGACTTTTCACGTGATGTTCGATCTCTGCAGATCACTAAACGTGTGACTTTTGCCTCAAAGGAGCTTAATGTGAAATTATCCAATTCTTGTAAAGCAGTTTCAGATAATCTTTGGCATATGTTATTGGGCAGAACTGATGGTAATCCCCAACTTCTGTACAGTATAATCCGAATGAATCTACGTAACTCGGAAACATTGGTAATCTTTACATCCGCAATGGCTGCAAAACCACGTGAGAAGCTTTAACACCCCCTGGAACAGAGGTGCTGGAACCATTTTTTCGAGTGGAGTCTGTGGCCCTGATGTCACATCGCGAAAAGATTAGGGATGTGAAAAATCTCCTGCTACTGAAAAAAGTAGTGTAACAAATGTGACCTCAAGAAATTATTCCTCACCCTTTGTGACAGAGGTGTTGGAACAATGTTTTCCAAGTGGTAGTGCTGGCCCTAACATCACATCGTGAAAGAAATACAGCTGTGAAAACCCGAACTGCTTCTTAAAGAGGGGGTGTACCAAATGTGACCTCAAGAAATTATTTATTAAGAGTGCTTTTAAAGCAAACTTAAAGTGTTTCGTGTTTGTTTGAACACACTTTGTTCCCATTAAATTTCAGAATTAAGAGTCAATGTGCTCCATGTATGCCTTCTGGGTTATTTGGGAATACTTTACAGTTTCCTTTGTAAATCAAAGAAATGTTGTATGTATATGTAAAATCCGTTGATATGCTCCAGCCTTTCGTCCCACAACACTTACACAGGCTGAGTGTCACTACGTTCAAGCTGAAAAATTCAGACGGGACTTAACGGTAACGGTGTGGAAGTCTGGAAAATTGCATGACTGTCAGAATGCTGTTGCTCGGTTAAACCGTGTGATCCTGGGTAAAGCTCTCCAGCACCTCGGGTCATGTATCTACCAAAGTGGCTAGAAAAAGCGTAAACAGTACACCAGTGTGCGCTGTGTATGTTTGTTTACTGGGAGGGGGCGGGGAGGGCTGGGAACGGAATGGAGAGAACCAGTGCTTTAAATGGGCCGGCACTTTTTATTTTGAGAAGGTGACTGCACTTCTCAAGAGTGACATCATCATGATGCGTTTAATTGGAGAGTACCAGCACTTCTCAGAAACAAGCGGGTACCGGGTACCTGCACTTCTATTTTTCCATTTCAAGCACTGGAGAGAACCACGCAACTTGTTGATAAGCCACAGGGCGACCTCAGCGTCCCCTCTGCACTCCTGTGACACATTGAGATTTACATTCATAATAAAGCAGGCTGCGTGGCTTTCTGTGATAAAGTCCACATTTGGTTGCCCGAAAAGCCGGCCATGCTAATTGGCAACGGTACCCGTGAAATCCTCCCTGCAGCCTCTGTGGCGGTGCCCGCCTGCAGTGCTCCCGGGAGCCCGCCTGGGGGCTCTCGTGTGCAAGCCGGAAGTGCAGTCCGGGCCCCTAGCAACGAGCGAAGCCTTGGAGAGGACGCGGCGGCTCAGCGTGGGGGCAGCAGACAGAGGCGGTTCTCAGGCTCGGCCCCAGGCACATCCCAAGGGCGGGGAGCCGCCCAGACACGGGGCCTTTCAAATAACGCACCCAGAGACTGAGCGCTGCGCTGAATGGGGAGGACAAGTGCCATTTACAAGCTGGGATTTCTAAGAGAGAAATGGAAAATAGCACAATGGCCAGGGCTTGTCTTACCGTGCTAAGACGAGAGGGGAATTAATTTTTCCAATTCAGTTAAAGAATAAGCATATGCGAATATGGTGTGCACGCAGCCACTCTGGAGGTGCACACATCGCATGTGCGTGCACATACATGAAGTTAACAAGAAGCATTAAAGTACAGTACTGAATGTTTTCTGCTTGGGTTTTTCCGTTTTATAAACCTCGTTATTCCATCATGCCTCATCTCGGCGATTGTTATCCTGTAGGCACGTTGCAAAAAATAAATGTTTGTTTTTAAACTTCAATCTGGTATCAAACACCGCCATAACAGATGTTTGCCATCACAGCCAAGGGGTTAGAATATTTGTGATAAACATATTTACAGAGGTGATGACCCCAGTTATTGTGCAAGAACCCCTTGGAGGCCCTTGTCAAACACTAAAAAAATACGAGTAGAAAGCAGCATTCCGCTTGCACTGTAAAGGATGTTTACATTTTGATGGGGAAATAAAATCAGAAATATGACTACATTTTAAACACTGAAAACGCGATGTTACACGTAATACCAAATCCTGCGTTGAAAACTACACCGGACAGTGGAGCAAGACATTTTTAAGGGGCTTAATCAGTGCCCAGCCTAATGCATGTTGAAACTTTTCTAACTAGTTAAAAAATTAGGTGTCCGGAAACTAGGCCAGAATCCTGCAAGATGCTTCCAACTGCGCGGAGAAACCACCTGTTCTCGGAAGGTCATTCTAAGAGAAAATGTATGTCTTGTGGTAGCAGTTTATGAACATAAGTACCCACTATATATTAAAAAGATGTGGGGGGGGGGGGGGCGAATCCCACGCTTGTGGCTGAAGGCCCTTTACAAATTCCACAAGGGTAGCAGCCAGGCGGACTAATCTATCGATTCTCACGATTTGGAAGGAATACCCCCTTCTTTGAGTTAGCTCATGCTGACAAACTGTTTTAAACTTTCTCCCTCTTTAAACCTCTCTCATTCAAGTCAACGTGAAATACAACCTCCCGGTTTTTTGTTGTAAAACATATTCCAGCCACAATACCCACCACATATTCCAGGCACAGGTGCACACCCCCGCCCCTCATCTGCGTCCTTGGTCCCTACCGTGTCCTCCGCCGGTGCCGCGGGCGGTCCCATTCCGGGGAGAGGGGGGTCAGAGCGTAGGCAGGCCGGGCAGTTCTTTACCCTGGGAGCGGCTATGCCCCCGCCCGCAGCGGCGGATCCACATCACATCCCCGGGACGGCCGACGAGAAGCGACCGTAACTCAGACCACGGTCCTGGAGCCGCCCACAATCACAGGAGGCTGGAGCCGCCCACAGCCTGCTCAGGAGTTCGTGAAACGCAGCCACAGTCCAAAGGTGCCCGCACCACTGAGCCAACAGCCAGCGAAGTGAGCTGGAGTGGAGGAGAGGAGGCGCCTGCAAGCATCACTGCCCAGAGCCGGCGGGAGGAGGGGGCTCGTGGGAGGGGGAGGGGGCGCATCAGCAAGTGCAAAGGAGGCTGAGACCGCACGAGACAGGCGGGAGAAATAAAGAGGCTGAACATGCACATCAAAGAGTTAGGACTCGGAGATAAGAGTCGATTATACTCATACAAATAGAGGGTGGGAAAACAGAAGGGGCCATATAGTGCCTAGGCGGTGCCAGAGATAGGGCGGCGCTATCCATGCTGTCACGAGAGAGGTAGGAAAGGAGAGGCAGCGAGATGCTACACACACCCACGGCAGAAACAGCAAGATTCAAGTCCATACATACACGCGCAAGAAGAACGTAGGAAACGTCGGAAATCAGACGTACATCATTTAGAAGTAGCAAGGGGTAGCAACCGCTATCCTACTTACAACTTACTATCACTGTGATTTAACTAATGTAGCCACTGATCATTTTAAAGTTGTAAATGAGTCTGCTAGTTTTAGTATCATGTTAGCATTTATTGCAGTCTCAAATTTGTAACATCTACTGATTACAAACAATGACTCAATTACAAACAATGTCGCAATTACAAACAATGGCACAATTACGAACAATGGTACAATTACCTGCCACTCTGGTAAATGCGGTAAAAATCACACGGAAGGTCTTGATCTGATGCCTCTACTGGTCGAAGTTTGTCACTTCTGCAACCACTGTGAAGTTAGCCAGTTTCGCCAGTAGGGGGCGGTAAAAGACGGGTATGCTATGTAGTGATAGGAGGGAGGTGGGAGGTATGAAACTGATTTGCCATCTATTCATAACGGGGAGGTGGGGGACAGTGGGAAGGAGTCAAGAGACTGGGGTGTTATGTATTCATGAGATGGAGGTGGAGAGAGGAGGTTGAAAGTAAGAGAGGGTGTACTATGCGTGCATGAGAGGTAAGTGAAAGAGACGGCTGTGCTATGTATGTATTCGTAAGATGGGGGTAGGAGGCAATCGATTGATATGTTCTTCGTTCATGAGAGGAAGGTAATAGGAGAGGGAAGGTGAGAAACATGTAAGATGGAGGCAGGAGGCAAGGCGCCGGTATATTATCTATTCGTAAGAGGAACTTTGGAGAGTGGAAGAGGGAGTTATGAGACAGCTAGAGACTGATTTGCCACCTATTCATAAGCTGGAGTAAGAGGGCAGGAGGAAGGAGGCAAGAGATTGGTATGTAATGGATTCAGAAGAAAGAGGGAGGCGATAGAAGGAGGGAGACAAGTGACAGGTATGCGATGCATTCACAATTAGGAGGTAGGAGATGGGGCGGTATTAGAGGGATGTGCTATGCATTCATAAGATGGAGGTAGGGAATAGAAGGTGGGATGCAAGAACTGGTATGCTATGCATTCATAAGATGGAGGTAGGAGATAGGGAGGGGGCGGTATTGGAGGAATGTGCTATGCATTCGTAAGATGGAGGTAGGGAATAGAAGGAGGGATGCAAGAACTGGTACGCTATGCATTCATAAGATGGAGGTAGGAGTTGGGAATGGGTAGGTATGAAACTGGCATGTTATTCATTCATAGGATAGAGATATGTAATACGAAGAGGGAGGTAATCGGGGTCATATTTACTAAAAAGTAATGAAGCACAGCAAGTAACCTTGCTGCGCTGTGCTGCTTAACAGGGAAAGGGCAGGAGTGCGCTGTATTTATCACAATATGGGGCCTTTCTGCCTTTTCCCAACACTGGCACACAATGGGCTGCCTAGCTCCAACGCAAGCACCCTTGCCCCACGGTGCAAGAGTGCCTGCAGTTCATGCAGTATTGTTTTCGTGCTGGTAGGGGCACCTTCGTGCACAAAAACAATCCCTTGAGGCATATTCCTCTGTTTATGTGTGCTGTAGAATGCAGCACACATAGATAGAGTAAGTAATGAGGAAAAATAAATATATTTCTCCTTGTTACTCCTCACCTGGGAAGGCATAGCATTTTGGCGCATTTCCAGGTCTACCAGTTATGGAAAATCTGGGAATGTGTCACAATCCTTGAGAGTTGCAAGGGAACACACACGCAACTCCCACGGAACATCTTCTCAGGGCAGAGTAATGCAACGCAGCAATTAGCACTAGGTTGCATTACTCGTGATTTATCAAGTCACTCAGGGCCACACAAAGTGGGTTTGCGTTGCTTCATAAATCTCATTTAGGAGTTTTGTCGCTTTTGCACCACGTTGCGTAGTGCAAAAGCGACGCAAACCCCTGCTAAATATGACCTTCAGTGCTTAATTTGAGCCAATGGTTGCTGGTGGGGGCCACAGCGCTCATTTTTGGGTACCAGCACTCCCAGGATTTGTCCAAACACAAATGTGTCTCTAGCTCAAGGCCTCCTGGCACAACGGGATACTTTGAATCAGACATAGATCTCCTTAACCCAGTCTAAGATTTATCCCTCCCTGCCATGTTTGACACAAAAAGTACTAATTTCAAATCCTGTTGGCCGTCACAAACCACTCGGAGATTACTCATACTCACATACCCAGAGTCTCTTATCTTCACTTCCTAACCTATTTATTAGAACTTTTAAGACCCCATTCACCAACAAAGTTGCAAACATTGAAAACGACATTGCTGCCCAATTTATGTCCATAATCTGCTGCCTCAGGGCACAACCTCCTGCCACGAAGCCACAACCCCTCCCTAGTGCAAGCAACAACCCTAATTCACCTTTCCCACTCTGGTCCATCCCAAATATAAGAGCTCTTCTCCCAAAGACTTTCCAGCACCCCAGACTCCATCTCTACAGACCCAGCCAGAAAAAATTACAATGCACAACAGGGGGATCC
Source organism: Triturus cristatus (assembly GCF_964204655.1). Classification (NCBI taxonomy): domain Eukaryota; kingdom Metazoa; phylum Chordata; class Amphibia; order Caudata; family Salamandridae; genus Triturus; species Triturus cristatus. The sequence goes on from NC_140591.1 coordinate 317,591,563, forward strand.
CAAAGTGAGCCACAGGCAAATAATATATAATAAACAATCAATGGCAACTCAAAGGGGTATAATTTAAAAAAGAAAACCCATTTAAACAATTCATTCTAACCGAATTGCACCACAGGCTGGTAGTGAAAAAGAATTTTTGCTACAGTGGCATACAAAAGCCCTATACATATAATAGTAATCAACAGTGAAACTGAAGGTCGGGTGTAGATGCTCTGTGCTCAAGTGATCACATGGTGAAAAGATCCAAATGGTAAAAACAGCACCTATGCACTCAATAGAGGCAGTGGATAAAGAAATAACACCACGGCAAAATCTCGACTACAACTACCCATTCACAAGATACATACATGCCACAAAAGTTTGCTCACCTTTTGGACTGAACAGTGGTTTTAGACTCCCAATTTCCCCTGAAGGAACCTTTGAAAAGGTTTCAGCTAGGCTCTCCAAGTAGTTCTTGGCTTGTGAAGTTGTGTCCACCTAGACTGTTTACAAAGAGACCAGTTAATTGGTCCAGAAACTTGGATTCCCATGTGGAGACAAGCACCCTCTACCAGTTCCATGTTGAATGTAAGACTGAACTCTAGCATGGGTGATTTTTGGACTCTAAGGTAATTGTGCATCTGAATTCCTTCCTAACCATAGTTGCGCCGAAGCTGGACTTCTTATAAAAAGCCTGGTCAGACGTACTTCATCGTATATACTATCACTAGAACCAAATCCTCCCAGAGAAGAGCCTTTGCACTAGCTAGAGCCAGCGGAATCCTGAAGATTCCTGAGGCTACCCAGGCACAGTTCCATACGATAAAGTAGGCTATATTGCCCAAAGGCCAATCTTATCCATTGCTAAGAAGCTGGGTGCATATCCCAGCTCCAGAAGACCCTACCACCTTCTAATTTCAAACATATCATGTTTTCAACTCTTCTTTTCGTATACCTGTAATAAAGGTCTGTTAAGCCGGAAGGGTAGCCTTCCACAGATGCATCAGGAATCACTCAGATCTAGGATGGTATTTTCTGTATTTACAGTCGAAGTTCTTCAGTACAGTGCATCTGTATAGGTCTAGTCACAGCATCATCCTCTCACCGACTGCCACTGTCATGGTGCTTCACGCTAACGTTATTTTGATATCATCACTCATTTTCACCATTCCAGGTCTCCACAGACTGAGTGAGGTGGGAGACCACAGGCAGCACCCTGCCTCTGACAGCCGCCACTTTTCTGTGCCACACAGGTCTCTGCAGATCTGCATTGGTATTGAATTTTCAAAGCTGTGCAGGCAGCTTACAAAGAGCCTGTGAGCGTGGTGCCAGCGTCGCTGTGTTCTCCATGGAGAGCAGAGAGCACAGCTTCAGCGGGAATGGTAGGAAAGACACATAGGATGTTGGGCGTGGGTGGCAGGAGGCCAGGTATTGTTTTGATTTTTGGGCAGGGAGTGAGTCCAGGGAGGGTGAGACGGGTGTCAAGAGGGGATATCAGTTAAAATAAAACAATAGGGTGATCAGTGGAGTGTAAAAACTGCAAAGGGTGGTTGTAATGTGCTTCAGGACTCTGGGTACTATTTGTTTAATAGTACAGAGGGGTGTTGTAATGCAGAGGATAGCGTTGAATGGGAGTGGGATGCCTATTATGTTTTTTACAAATGTGAGTGGGGTACATGAGGGATGGCCAGATGGGGGTGAAGGTTGGCGTGCTGGGTCAGGGAGGCACCACGGCCCATATTACAGATAGTGAAGTCTGATGAAGCATGAACCACGGCACACCTTTAACGGGGTGCACTGGCACAGACTGGGTCAATGTACCCTTTTGTGATGAATACACCGTCCCCAGCACACCCACATGCTGTTTGAAGTTAGTGATCCACTTTCACTGTGCAAGCAGCAACCCAACCTGCATTTGAAAGGGGGACAGTGATCCTCCCAGTGGGTGCATTGAATCACAGTACCCACATGCAGGTGTATGTTTTGGGCGTCCATAGGACCCCTTGACCCCTTTAAAGGTGTGCCCTTGGAGGGTGCCCTGACTATACACCACCTGTATTTGGTTCACAGTTAGTGTGCCTCCTGGTGGCCTCTTTGCCTCTGTGCCCATGTCTATAATAGGGAGCATAGGTAAAGACATATTGTTGTCTTATTTGCATGAAATTATGCCCCAATGTAAATGTGGTAACACCCCTTGAGATCTTGCCAGCTCTACATGTGTGCTTGTGGGCTCTGTATTACTGAAAAACCTGCATAAACATCTGTGGCCACTTCTGTATTACCAAAGGGCCCTGGGATGCAAAAAGCAGATTCACATGCCTGGTGTGCCACTGGGGTACTTTTGATAATACGGCTCCATGCGTATGACAGGACAGGGGGCTGCAGAACATGTGTTGTGTGTGTCCTCTCATACGTTTTCTGCCTCTTCACAATAGGGGGGGATGAATTGAAGGGCTGTACAGAACATAAAAATGTTGGTGGGTAACTATGAAAAAAGTGAAAGGTAATGTTTTTCACCTCTGAGGTTTGCGTACAAATTTGATTGTTTTGTTGATTTGTAGTTATGTATAGCACAGATCAGAACCACTAGGGGAGCAGAATGTTTTACACATTACAAAATAATGCAGCATATAGTTTTGGATGTTTTCAACCATGACAGTCGTGAAATACCATATGTGCATAAAAATCATTTGAGTTTGATCATTTCTGGTGAGGCGTCAGAGTCCACTAATCCAAGATCGCTGCAGAGTGATAGCTTGTCTATGATGTCATTATTTATAAGTTCAGAAAAGATTCAGGCTACCCAAAATATCTGTAACCCCAAATCTACAATCTTACTGCATTCAATGCTATGTCTAGATGCTGTGATCAGCGTTGAGGATGTGGGGAGGGATCATTGTGAGATTATTGCAAAAGATCACTGTGAGAATATTCCCTCATGGAAGGGTTATTGGAAGAGTAAGATTTTGCGTTCTCTTTGGAAGGTGATAATAGAATGATTGTCCTAATTGAGGGGGAATTGAAATCCAAATTCAGGGACCGCTCTCTGAGAAAGTTTGATGGAGGGTTCTAGATTTTTAGAAGGCTGTAGTGTCCAAAAGGAGAGAGAGACTAAGTTTCAAAAAGCACATGGTCAACCCTTGATAACCAATTATTGATTAGCTATTTGGGATAGCTGTCTTGGACAGACCTATGGGCAGGGCAAGTAAGTTTACATTGACTTGTTAGTTCTATAGGAAACCAATTTAGTGACTAAAAAACTGATGTACTGTGGTCTGGTCTTCTTGCTGTAGTTATCAGGTGAACTACTTAGTTGATTGCTCCCTTTAAGGGAGCCAGGTGAATTCTCAGGATTCCAATCAACACGAAAATGCTGTAGTCAATTCTAGAAAGCGCTAGAGCTTGAAGCACCATTTGGAATTCTGTTTTAGTGAAGATGAGCTTCATTCTTTAAAGTAGTTTGATTTGGTGTTGCACCCTTCATATATGTTAATGGGAGGCTAGTTGTTTAGGTTTTTGTCGATTTGACTTTGTTCACAAATCTAAGCTTGCAACCCAGCAAGTCAGTTGCATCCGGCAATGTCTGGAGTGGCATTGAGCACTTTGGGGAGATGAGGTCTGTGTGTTCAGAGAGTTTAGCTTGAGGTGGTGGAGATACATTCAGGAATACTGGGCCAGATGTATCAAAGGATTTTACCCATTCTGTGTCTATGGGAAAATGTGTTCATATGTATGGCCCGTAGTGTTTTTGTGTTGTTGGCTAGTTTGTTCATGTCTCCAGGACCGGTGCTATCAGTGTATTGTGGAAACCAACATTTGAGTAATTCAAGAAGGTACCAGGAGGCTCCAATACAAATCAAAGCGCACTGGGGAAAAATTATATTCTTGAGGGACTCTTTGTTGGAGAAGAACAGTGCCAGGTAGTGAATTATTCCATAAGTTATTGATATTTAATGTGTCATCCTGCATCTGAGTTTCTAATTCTTATCACCTCCTAAAGCACCTTCTGACTACTCACATTTGCTACCTTAAGAGCCAAGTCCCCAGAGGGTGTAATTTGCTCAATCAACTAGAGTGCATGAGGCTCTGTGGCGCTGTGCCACCAGTGATAAACAATGCTACCCACACAAGACCCTTCACAGTAACCACTTATTGCCCAAGAAAAGCCTCACTCTCACACACATATCCATGTTTGAAATGAATGAGAAATGCACCTAGTTCTGCGGCTGTCATACCCTCCGGCTCTTCTGCGTGCATGTCGTGTGCATTGCCGTCTGTGTCCACATAACCTACTATGAGCACACAAAGCAGAATTGTTGCTTACATAACTTTGTTTTCTAAAATGTCCCTTCAGCAACACCTGTTCTCAGAATAGAAAACAAAACCTTTGTAGATCTAGTGCTTTGAGCTCAGAAATTAATTAGGACATGGCTGAAAGCTTATTATTTTACAACTGCCATAGGAGTTATCAAAATTTAAAGAATGCTGGATGAAAAAGAACAAATGACAATCAGCAGTATGGACTGACAATGCCAAACTGGTATAGGTGAATTGCCAAAATACAGAATGGCGAAAGCAGGGTCATGTCCTTTTCACTATCTAGGCATTGGGGAGTGGAGTTGGCCTAATGGCTAGGGCGGTCGACCTCGAATCTGGGGAAGTAGATTCGAGTCTCGGCAATGACGCTGAACATCCTGTGATTCTGGGCAAATCACTTAATCTCCCCGTGCCTAACAAAAATGAATGTGTCCTCATGTAATGCAACTGGTGCTATGTAAAGCGCTCTGATACCCGTTTCGGGTCAAGTTTGCGCTATATAAAACTCCGTAAAATCAAAAAAAAAATTTAAAAGAAAAGATTGCTGATTTAATAGTGAATCCAAGCAAGAGGAAGGGGTCACATCACAATCCTGAATGGACCAAAGAAGGGGAAATTGAAAAGCAATCAATCAACCAATCAAAATTCTTTATAAAGTCATCAAGACCATAAAAGATGCAATAAAATACAGTCGTACATAATAGTGTAATTTCAAAACATGCAAACAAAGTTCAAAGAATAAAATATTTTATCATCAGAAAACTCAAATGATGAAAAATGTAATGATAAAGTGACTTCATACCTTCTATGAAAGCATGTATGCTCGGAGGGAGGTCCTGTTGCAGGAGCAGATAGCAGAGTTTGTGAATGCCCTTCCTCTTAAGACCCTCACACTGGAAGACCACAATGCATTGGAGTTTGACCTTACAGGGGAAGAACTGTCTTCAGCGCTGGAGGAGCTACACCCTGGGAAAGCCCCGGGGCCCAATGGTTTCCATGTGAATTTTTATATGCCTAAACTTCAGGAACACCTGCTGGGGGTGATTCGTTCTGCTGTTGACTACTCCGTTCTGCCTCCAGAATGTAGAAACATGGAAATAGTAGTGTTTCTTAAACCTAATAAACCGGTGGAAGATCACTCCTCATATCGCCTGATCTCTCTCCTCAAGATGGAGGTCAATATGCTAACGAAAGCACAGGTCAACCGGCTGGTTCAGCTGATTACTGACTTCGTACATCTGGACCAGGACAGGTTTATGTCTCATCGGGCTACACGGCACAATATCAGACGCTGCTGTTGGCCAATTAATTAGAGGGACTGTCAGCGGTTGTTCTTGCAGACGTTGGCAAGGCGTTCAACTCCGCGAGCTGGGAGTATCGGTTCGCTCTCCTTTGTTGTTCAAACTTTGGCCCTAAATTTCTCTCCTATCTCAAACTGCTCACTGATCTGATGGCGACAGTGCAAGTGGCCGGCGTCGGATTGGGTGCCTTCCAGATCCAGTTGGGGATGAGAAAGAGATCCCACCTGTCCCGCCTGCTGTTTGCTCTTGCAATGGAGCCCTTGGCAGTGAGGATGAGGATGGATGCTCAGGTGCGCGGCTTTGAGTGGGGGGAGGGAGCATCTGGTAGAATAGCATTGTACTCCGATGACGTACTCTTCTTATTGACCGACACCGAACGCACAGGGCCCCTCGTCATGCAAATTCTGGACAGATTTGGTGATACCTTGGACTTTCATATCAATGTATCGAAACCTACAGTGTTCCAAGCTAATAGTTACCCGAGGGATTTTGGTTTCGCAACTAATTTGCAGATTGCCTTGAGAGGTTCCAGGTACTAAGGTGTCTTTGTGTCCCCTGGCGCCGTGATGGTGTGGGAATGAAAAGTCAAACCCTTACTGGCCTGCTTGAAGGAGGATGTTCAGTTGTGGTCACTCTTAAATTTTTTTCTGTCTATCAGGTCAACCTTTTTCAAAATGGTGTCATTACTCTGTTTCTTGTACCACCTACAAAACTTCCAATATGACATCCCACGACAATGATTTAGAAAAGTTAACGCTCCCCTCCGTAGTTTCCTATGGGACGGCGATGCCCTCGTATTTCCCCCAGCAAAGGTTTTAATCTACTTATTGTGGAGGCATCGCAGCGGCCCACATTGAATCATATTACTGAGCCTAACATTTGCGGATTATCATTAACTGGTGGTGTGACCTCAAGGGCGACCACAATTTCGCGTCCGAGAAGTTGGTGATGAGGGACATCCCTCTCGTCTTGTATTTGTACAGTGGAGGCGGCCTCGGTGGACTGCCTCTGATTACCAGAGTGGCCCTTAACCAATGGAGATATACTCTCCGACAGATAGGGGGGTGGGGGAAGCTGACGGCCACAGCTCTGACGGGGCTGCAAGCTGCCACAGGTGGCTGCGCTGCAGGGGTTTTGGAAATGAGACCTGATAGGGATCTCTACCCTGGGTGATGTTATGAGTGGGATCATCCTCACATCCTTTCAGACTCTGCAAGTGGAGTACGAGCTTCACCGCAGTCACCTCCATCATTATTTACATTTCGGTCATACATTGACCCCATACATAGCGGCCCTGATTGACCTCCCTGCATTCAATCCAGTAGAAGGTATTTTCGACCAGCTCATAATGACCCCTCTGCTAGGTGAGTAGGCCAGAGGCAGTGGATTCCTTTCCACCTGAATTTTGATAAAAAGAGAACTGTTTACTGAAATGGCGAGCAATTTGTGATCACTATGCGTCTAATACTGCAAACATTTTTATCCAGCTCATAAATAATAAAGAGATTGGCCTACCAGTCCTGGCAGTGAACTTCTTTGGAGATGGATGTGCCCATTTGCAAGAGCAAAATGATGTCATTCACAGTGAAACGATCCAATGACTGAAGTGGGCGGACCTATTGCCCTATGCAGTAGGCTGTGGTGGGCGGAACATAATGGTGAATCACATTTGAAGAGTCCAATTGATGAAGGTGGCTGACTGAAAGTCCCTCTCTGCATACCTCAAGGTCTGTATTTGTATTTTGATTTTATTTTAAAACCTGAGGCTGGCAAAACAGGTAAAGCGGTCTCTAAGCCAAACTTAAAAAGTATACGTGCTTGTCTGTAGAACTACAATATCTCACTACTAAACTCTGGAAAGGATAGCTCCCTGCGACCCCTTGGACAAGTCAATCATTTATCCCACCTCTGCACCGACTTATCACTGTTTGACCTTGTGCACATTTTGCTAGTCAGAAAGGTCAACAGCGACACTGAAAACTTGCACCTTAGATATCCGCTATTGCCCAATAAAAGGCTCAGTAAAATAAACGTCTTCTTTTCACAGACTGGTAAGCAGGCTTTACTAACACTCCATAATTATAGTGAAAGGTTTACCCTGGGGCGATAAGATGAGTTATGAGCATTACAACTATCACTATTTAGATTGCCATTTCACAGTTCTTATCTAGAGACAATGATTGTTCAATTGTTTTGACTTTTCTTCCAGGTAATCAGCAGGTGTCTTCCAGTCTGTTATTGTGCACAAGAAAACTGTTTTCCCCATCCGTCCTTGCAAATGGGAGTACATTTTGCACATGTCCTGCTTTCGGAAAGAGGGGATTGTACCCAGGTGGCTGCAAGTCTTCATTTATTCTAGTGCAGGGTAAGTTAAGATGCTTTATCAGAAAGCAGTTTAGTTAATACAGATCACACAATGTGTCAAAGTTGCATTTAATTCCTCTAAGCGACTGAGCTGTGTCAGGGCATTCTGTGCACCTTTGGTCGATGCAAATGTGTTGTCCTACTTCTGTTCTTGTGAAATGTACCAGTTTGGGGTATTTCAAAATCTGGTCCCCCAGTGGCAGAATTGAATAAGTTAGGCAGGGTAAAGGGGAAAATTATGAGGCAAAAGGCTGCTCTTTCTGTGGCAATGCCAGTTCAATCTTTTGACACTTTTGTAAAACCTTCTGGATAAAAGTTTCACCTCATTAGTACCAATCTAACACCTGACTACAGTAACCATCACTGACAGGTGGATATCTAACCTTTGCAAAGTGTCTGCCACTGTGCTGCACCAAGTGTGGCACGATGTTTTAGTAACTTTTCATCTGTTTGAGAAAGAAACAAGTGTTTGGGTGAGATCTGCAGATTATGCAGCCGATGGCAACTTATGTTTCAAGTAAGGTAAGTGCTGAATTATGTGAAAAACGTTGCGGCTGCAGATTTGCATGAGTGTCGTGGCCCTGCTTGCAATCATACCCTTAACTTGTGCCTGAGGGTGGCCTGGGTACATGAGAAATATTGAATGCATTTGTTTTTTCTTCAATATTTCTATATGGTTTCATCTGGCGTTTGGATTGCTCGCAGCATTCACTATATGTTGTGGTTTCATGAACCATTATTTCTGTAGGTAGGTATATGATTTGATATGTCCGTGTTATGCCATAATAAAATGTTGTCCCTTCTTGATATGTTTGTTTAATAAATATAACCCAGTACTTGTTTACCAAATTGTAAAGGTCTGAAAATTCTTGTGAAAAAGAACATAAGTTTTTTGTATACTTTATTACATCCACTTTTGAATTAGTGTATGTGTTGATGCTGGGTATTACACATGTTGCAAATGTTATGTTCGTTTTATGAATTTTTATTTGAATTATCATTGTTTTATTGACACACATAACACAGCGAAACATCCTTTGTGTATTACTTATACTGTAAGGGAGATACATTTACTCCGACCTGAAAAGTTACGCAAGTTTGGTTGTGGTTTTGATGCCTTTCATTGGGAGACACAGCGCGAGGATCAACCGTACAATGGCCTGTTGTATTTAACGTTACCTTTCCTAATTCTAATTTACTCTGCTACACCTAGCTACCCCCAGCCCCAGCTGTACAACCCAAGCTGTAATTCAACCAGGAGGTGTGCGGTGACACCCATGTGCGCACAGCCTGCTGCACAAAAGGATGCACAGATGAGTCCCAGTATTGGGTTTCCTGCAGATATCCACACCGAGAGTACAGTTAACGGATCAATAAATAATGACATATCTAGATTCAGAGAGTGCGCATTTTAACCTAAATTGTACAGACGTCTTTAAGGTTGGTGTGCGTCCACATCAGAAAGACAGAATCTATGAAGGTGAAATTTGAGGGGACGCGGTGGGGGCTACTTTGACAGTGGCACAGGGATGGGTTTATAATTAGGAGATAAAGAAGCCCCATATTAAAGGAAGAAATTGATGTATTTGTGGGATCTTTTGTACTCACAATTGATAGTATAAGAGCCAATCCTAAATTCCCAGCAAGATTATTCATATTCCTCTCCATGGATTTCAAATTCATTGTCCCGGATTGCACACGAGTGCTTCTTTTTTAGGTCTTGCCTACTACACAGGACATGTGCTGTCTGTTGCGAGACATATTAGCTTGTTGTGGGCTTAGAGAGCCCACCCATTGCTTATATTCTTTGTCTTTATTGTTTGCGCGCTTGAAGTATGGATGGAGTGGGAATATGGGGAGCACCTGTGCTTCTGTGATTTACGGTCCTTGTAAATATTTGCGGTTCATTCCTCTCTTAGATTAAGTATTCGGCTGTTCGATTAGAGTGGATTCAATGAATGCTTCTTTGTGTTCTTTGGGTTTACCTTGTGGATTTTATATGTAATCTTGTTTCTATTGTTGTATTTTGTAATAAATACAATCTGAGAGAACACCCAGTCCTGAGTAAGTATCTGTTGTTGTATTTGTCTAGTGGGAGGGGATAGTGACCCAACTGGGCGCCTCCAAGGCCTGTTACAGCCATGCATATATGTTTTCAACCCCATTACCAAAAAAGAAATGATCCTTGTGTTCACAGATTTCAAACTTCTGTTTCATCACATAAACATGTGAAACACCATCCACCCAGTGAAGGCTGTCCTGCTATCAATCTCTTGCATGCAGTAACCTTTCCCGCAATAATGCCTTATTACTACCCTCCTAGCCATGAGGGTTTGTTGAGTGGAGACACAAACAACAAAGAGTAATGCGTAGAGCCTCTTCACACCAAACAAGGCAATTGGAAAGTGGAGGGGTTGTCCTACTACCAATGACCACAGTGTTTTAAGCAGGCTGCTAAGACAGTGGGCTCAGGCCGGCGGGTGTGAAGGGTACTGGAACATATAATCAGACCGGAAAATGATTTTGTGTTATCTCTATGAATAATTGACGAGTCCCTCATCTAGGGTCTGAATATGAAGGCCTTAGGGTTGGGTGCGACAAGTATCTCATCCAATGAAATGCAGCGCAGAGGTGTTCGTAATGTATTGGATGCTATGGTTATCACCTGTTGCGAGTTTTACCCTGAAAATGAGGCAAACCATGGAAATGTAGGAGTTCACTGCATCAACATTTTTATGTACGAGTAATTATTGGTCCTTTCAATCCATTACATTTCACCAGGTTTGATAATCACATTGTTAAACATGGCATCTCTTGAGATCCCATCGCATCCAGCCGCTTGCGCAGGGGTCGCAATGTCGAGGAGCACTTGCTATCAGGCCATTGCTGTGCCGCTTTTTATTTGCCAATCAAATGTATGTTTATTACGTGTTTATCACAATAATATATAAACACAGGAAATTATTTCGTTTCTGTGTCTTAACCAAGAAATAAAACATCAAACAAATACATAATATATTCAAAATGTATCAGTTGATTTCAGTAAATTTGCCAGTCTATGGTAATCACAGTTGATCACAACACATGTTAAAATTGATGTACATCAAAGTATTCACAAGTCCTCATTGAACGATGCAGAGATCAGATGTCATCCTTACAGGGTCGACATCATTATTTGCTTCTGGTAGGGCCTTAAAAAGCCCCCGTGACAGCATGAACCTGGAGGTGGTCAACTCTGCTTTGTATTCATTTAAAGTTTTTAAAAAACACTCGTGCATTTCTGCGCTTTGAAGGCAATGTTTTTCTGAACTCACTGTAACCTCACACCCCATTGAAAACCGCCTTTTTTCAATGAATATCTAAACACTTGCCTTGAATTTGACCTGGAAATGCTGACGTCACGCATGGAGGTGGGCGCAGATGTCAGATGCAGCCTAGGGCGGGTGAGTGATTGGAGGTGGCTCTGCAGGTTTCGCCGCCCTTGGGCACAGTGAGGTGCGCTGCACCCAGGCGCGGTGGGCACTTGCCTATTGTAGCTGATGTCTTTTCAAGGCAGGCGGCGACAACGCCATAAACAACGGACTGTCCATTTCAATGTCCCCCCTGCTGCTGTTCCCACCCCTGCATTGCCCGAGCTGTGCGCCGCACTCCCACTCCACCATAAATCCTCATTCCTCGGACCACGTGACACCTCTCACAGGGCGTCCGGCTAGGGCTGCTTCCCGCAGGCCTGGGAATATAGCCACAGCCGGGACCCCAGGGTCCGGAGGGCTGCTCCGGAGTCTAGTGTGCAGCCGTGGAAAGCACCGTGCATACACGCCTGCACTGGCGCCAGCTTGCATTTGTGGGACTTCCAAACCATCCGATATAACCACTATGGGATGCAGCCAGGTCTGCTGTTGTGGCGTAGACTCTGGTTAAGAGGCTGTAGAGAGAGAGTCCCTCTTTCCAAGTCATGGGTTCAATCCGAAATCCATTTACGTCCGGTGTCACATTCTAAGCAATGGGAAGATAAACTACATTTGAGGTTTGGCCTCCTGCACAAATTCCTACCTAACCTGGGAGAATATGCCAACGAAAGTTAGCCAGCAATGTGGAAATTATGCTAATTTCAGGTGTGGTAAATCACACTCACACATTATCCCCATCAATACATTGTCAACCTCTCAATGGTAGGATAAAATCTCCCTAAGGTAAAATCCTAAGGTCTGGTAACTGATAAGGGGCCATATGTACAGAATATAAGGTTTGGTATTTCCTAATTGGGATTTTTACGGAATCGCAATTAGGAGATCGCAATTCCTAAGGGACAAAAATGTACAAGGTTCAAATACTGATTCCTAATGGGGTTTTAAATAGACCTACCTCATGAATATTAAGGAGGTAAGTTGCAATTTGCAACCCATTAGGAATTGCAGTCATCACAGGGATAGTGGATACCGGGGTCAGTAAACCACCAGGTCTGTGATTAGTTTTTAATAAAGCAATTTTTCTTTTTTTTAATGCAGCCCGTTTTCCTTAAAGTTTCATTTTTTATGAGCAGGCAGTGGTCTGGTTCCTTGGAACATTGTAGGATAAAATCTCCCTAAGGTAAAATCCTACGGTTTGGTAACTGATAAGGGTTGCAACATAGTTGTTTTCTTGTGGTATAGGTGAGGTTGGGTTTAAGTGCATGTAAGCATAGGACAAACAGAAAACTAAGGTAAAATGAATCTAAGTGCAAAACCCTACATACCTTAAGGACCCCCAGTCCTCCCCTCCCCCTCAGGAGGTAGAAAGCCCCCTAACTACCAGGGCTTACTTGTTTGTTTTTTGAGAGAGGCATGGGCCTGCACTCCCCCCATGCCCCAGGCCCCATTAGCCCCACTGTCCTGCCCAGGGGGTAGATGGGGTGGGAGGCAGAAAGCTCACTAGACACCAGGGATATATTTGATTATAGAAAAAGACACGGTGTGTGGGAGGACCACTCTGGTGCCGATCCTCCAGTCCTAAAACCCCAACAGTCTTTATGCTCACCTGAGGCGCAGAGTCCCATCCCCATGTCAAGCAAGAGAAATGTTTTATTCTTTTGGCTGTAGTTTTGACATGAGGACCGCCAGATTTGAAGTAAATTCCAATGTACTCCTACTTGCCATGGTGAATGGTTGCATTATTCAGGCCCGCACTCTTCCCCCTGGGGATACGAACTAAACCCAACCCTTTAGAAAACCAGACACCCAGAAGAATCCAGGATGGTGTACCTTGCTTGGATCTAACAATGTTTTCTTATCCATACAGCCCTGCAAACGTTGCCTAAAATCATGCATTTTTGTCATATTTCTGTAAAGGAGAGTTCCAGAATCTGTGGGGAATCACAAATTTCCTACTACTTAGCGTTCTTCCACTTGCCCAGCTAAAACGATACCCAGTTTGTGTGGCTGACCCTAACACCTACAGTAGAAAACGCCCCAAAATGCAACATGGTTCGGCAAATAGGGGTAGCGCCGGTGTTTGGGTCCAGGCTGGACGGCCACCCTGGGAAACCTACCAAACCAACACTTTTCGGAAAACTAGACACCCTGGAGAGGCCAGGCTGGAGTGCCTTGTGTGGCTCCCTCAAATGTGTCTTACTCACAATGCCCTGCTAACCTCAAACTTTGCCTACAATTGCACAATTTCCTTGCATTTCTGTGATATAAACTTCTTAAATCTGCAGGGATTCACAAAATTCCTTTGTCCCGATAAAAATGCTAACCCACTTGTGTGATAGGGCCTAGTGTTCCCGACAGGAACAGAGCAAACCAGGGTCAATTAGAGTCCTGGCAGGGGGGGTCTCACTTTAAACCTGGTTTACTGTGGAGGCTCCTCCGCTAAGGCGTAGGAGTGTCACCCCCCTGCTTTTCAGCAGTGTAAGGAAAAATAAAATAACTCAATGTTATTATCATTTTTTTCCCTGTTGCCGGCGCAGCAGCTTTGCGAGGTGGGGCCGGGCAGAGCTGATCTGCTGACAGACCAGGGGAGAGAGGAGTGGTTTTCACTCCCTAAGTGCGCATGAAAGTTTGGCCGTCCGACACGGCCAGCCAAACTTTCATGTGCACTGAGCATGTTCTCCACCCAGGCTGCATTACAGCCTGGGCGGAGAACATGCCTAGGCTCCCAGTCCCCATCTGAGCACCGAACCACGAAGCTTAGACCAACCACAGCGCTGGATTGCAGTGTTGTGATAGGCTCAGGGGAGCCTGTTGCTTCCTGGGTGCTTCCTGCTCCGAGTTCCCGACTGAGGAGGAGAAACGCAACGAGGCTGCGGCGAGGAGGATGCGGCAAGGAGGTACGTTTAATTTAATTTTTTATTTACCCCCTTCCCACCACCCGCCTCCCCCAATCCGTGCCGGCCACCACTGCTGGTTTGATCCGTTCCTGTTGCTGGCACTAGGGCCAGACACACACTTGGGGTATCATTTTTAACGGGAGAGCTGGGGGAACGTTGGGTGGTGGGAAATGTGTGGCTCCCCACAGATTCAAGTACTTCTCTCACAGAAATGTGAGGCAATTATGTGTTTTTAGCCAAATGTTGAGATTTGAGGCTTCTAGGTTAGAAAGGTGGTCACCCCACCCTGTATGAGATAAAAATATAATATTCATTATCCTATCAGGCCATCACATTCATAATTGATTTAATATTATTTTGAGATTACAGAAGAAAGCAGGAAGTTTCCTAACTGCAATTGAGTCGAATACCTGTATTATGCTCGCAAAGGTTAATAAAAACGTAATAATGACGAACAGATGTGCATCCAATCCAATGCGGGTCTGCGCGTGTTGCTTTTTGGCTTACTTTTCATTTTCTATCTATTTGCCCAATCCTTAGTAAAATGTCCCAAAATAATTGGAGTAGTGTTCGTGAATGTTTTGCCTGATACAAAGTTCTAATATATTCCGAACACGCGATGTGATGATGTCACCAGCCGAAGCGACATCTCCCCTCAGAGCTGAGCTTCCATTATCTCATCTCTGTAGCGCTGTCACCCACCTACCGCACGCAGCTGCACGCGGACTAAGGCTGCGCTCAGCCCCATTCGCGCTCAGTGAATGTGGCGATGAAGCGCGCGCTGTGCGCCCTTTTCTGAGGGGGCCGTAATTCAAAGGCCTGACGAGAAGTGGCCTTGCCTATTACCGTGTTCGACGCGGCCTCTCCTGAATGCGCGCTTTGTGTCAGCACAGAAAGGGGGGCGCTGCCGTCGTATATTACCTCACTCAGTCTTGGCTGAGCCCACCGTGGAGGCTGTCCCTGCGCCAAGGCGTCTGCCGGATGCTCATTGTGTTTGCTTTGTGTTGTGCGCGCCGTGTTAGTGTGTTTGGCGGTCTTTGTGCACTTAGAGGAGTCAAGTCTTGGAATCTGTACTCCCTGTGTGGTCCGGTCAATAGCGAATGTAAGGGAGGGATCCTAAATTTGGACTTTCAAGCCTGTTATTGGATAATTGAAGAAGTTAATAATTTTACCTCCACCCAGAGGCGCAACTAGAGTCAAATTGCAGGGGGAGGGGGCGGGGGGGGGGGGGGGGCTAAGAACAAATTTCGGGGGGGGGGGGGCTGAATCTTTAAGCACTAGGCAGAGTGGAGCTGATTTCGGGGGGGGGGGCTGAATCTTTAAGCACTAGGCAGAGTGGAGCTGCAGGGGCTCTTAGAAGGGGTGAAACAACAGCGAGGCCTCATTAACATGCAAATGGTCTTTTAAAGACCTGTGAAGTGCTCGGGTGCGGCTGTGTGGGTGCCCGAGAATCTGTCTCATCCCGGGCTGCCACACACGACAGGGGGGGGGGGGGGGCTGAAGCCCTTTGAGTCCAATGGATGTTGCGCGCCTGCCTCCACCCATGTTTTTTTTTTGTAGCCAATAGGATGGATGGCTCAGTGGGACAATTAACCTCCTGTGTGAATAATTTTCATAGCATTTTCTTTAAAGACCCAAATCTTTCTGACAATATATTGGCTGTGTTTTTTGTTTGTTTTTTATTAAGCGCATGATCATCCAAGGGTACTGCGTATCTATTAAACTGCTGCATCAATAGAATGCACCTGCTGTCATTAATGGACCCTGCTTGGGACTTATCCAGGATGTAAAACTTTGCTGAAAGTCAAGAGCCTGTCATTTACAAAATGGTTGCCACAAAAATGTTTTCCATAAAATTGGTGCCTGTTGCTGATGAGCACAAGCTCCTGCGCTCTTCTTCTTGATGCTGCAACCATTAGTAGACTGGTGGAGTCGGAGGTGAGAGAGCTGCTTCGGACCTGTGGTTTAATGCTCACTATGAGAAAAGGAGGGCCGAGTCCACGAAGGGCCTCAGAGACAGTGCACATTAATAGAAACTTACTTGGCGGGTCCATCCTCAAGTACCAGTGATGTCAAACCTACACAGCCCAGGTAGCTGTTTTTTAGCCAGGAGAGAAGTCTTATTATCAGAACATCGGGGGAATTGCAGGTAAAAAGATTTCAGTATTCATTGTCAAAATGCACTGAAATATAACCCTCTTGGCAACTGAAATTCTGTCTAGGCAGCAATGAATGTAAGCATTTTTCTCAGAAGAAGCAGCAGCAAGGTAAAGCAGTAATTGCCCATTGTACCTTTGTGAGAACCATATTAGAAGTCCCACATGCCGCAAATTATAGACATGCTTCACAAAAGTAAAGCTTACTGACACACAGCTTAATAAAAAATATGATGGATGCATTTATTACATATATTATTGTGTAAGATAATAATAAGCAGTGGCAAAGCCAATAGGTCTCTCCTTTGAGACCTATTGACGTAGCCAATTTTGCCAAAGCACTTTAAGAAATATAAAAGCTGGAGGAAAGAGGGTCGTGGTCTGGCCACGCAGGAAGATGGCCGCCTGAGCGTCGAGCTCCGCTTCGGGTGGAACTCCGAACGGAGGAGACGCTCTCCTCAATACGCCTTGTACCTCGGCGCCGATGTTTCTGACCCGCTGAGTGTGGCGTCAGCAGCTGGGCTGATTTTTGCGAGTCTCCGCCCTCCTTTAGTGGCCATATTCCACGCAATGGTCTTTCTCTCACAAGACGCTCGCCAGGCCTTTCTCTGTACTGTGAATCCCCTGCTCTTGCGTGGCTGGTGTACGGCACATTCTCCTCAAGTGGGACCCTCCTCGACGAGCACGGAGCTAAGAAAACAACACTCTCTTTAGCTCTCGCTCCCCTTCACATGCTGGTAAGGCCTCTTCACAGAATTCTTTGTGCATTGTTGTGCTGCTTATGACCAGCTCTTACATACCTCTCTGGAGTCTCAGTGGACTGCTTCTTGTGGGCAATGTTTGAAAATGGAGCATTCCATTTAGCGTACGTGCCTTTCTGGATCCCCAATGCATTAATAAATTATTAGCGGGCAACTTTTTAAAAAATTGAGCATTATATTCAGAATCTCTGAGAATTATATACTCTCAGACTATCACAAAGCCACTTAAAGCTCCTCTTATCAACACTACTATTCAACGCTATATTCAGGTTACCTCAACATTAATTGCGGCTATTTCCGCACATTATTTTTGCAAAACTTCTGCAGCGTGCTGACAAGAACAATTGTCTGTGACGCATTCTCAATTTTGAGTTTTCAGTGCCTAGTCACTATTACAGTGTCTCGTCATGAGGCTTCCTCTAATATACTGTGCAACATAATAACAAGCACAGTAATTTCCGCATTGCTGCTATATTAAGATTTGCTACGCTTTTTGTACAAAACTTTGTTAAACAACTAAGTGACTTCTGGCATGTCATTTTTGCATTAACTGCGTCACTACTACGATTGTGGTCTCTCCAAAGTGAAGGTTCAGTGATTATCGCATGCACAAGACAAATATCTCTGCCTGTGACTTCCATGGTTTTCTGACTCTGTCACAGTTCACTATCTCATTACTCTTTTCTTCCTGATTTCTATTCAATACACATACTTAATTTGTCAGACTTAATCACTGTTATAATCCAGACAAGATGTCTTGTGCTTCTGCTATTAATATTCTTTTAATATAAAGCAGGCAATTTCCAAATGCCTAATCATAAGAACGAGACCAAAAATTCCAAGCAACCTCTCTTTGCAGAAGTCCTCAAACAACCACAAAGTATGACTGCGAAATGCTCAGCCATGTCAATGTCTAATCTGTCTTTGGCCACCTCCTCTACAACGTCAGGGGAAACTATGGATCATATTTTACAAGAAATGTCAACTATCAGTTGTCGTTTGACAGATATGGACGTTAATATCTCTTCTCTCACCACAGAGGCCAAATCCATCAGAGTAGATAGTACACAATTTAATACTTAAACAGATGGATTAGACCAACATTTAACAGTAGTAGAAACCAAGATTGATTCCATGCAAAACAGAGATCAAGATCTCTCACAGCTCTGCTGCAAGCTAGTTGATCTGGAAGATCGCAGCCAGCGAGACAATATCCATTTTTTTGGCTTTCCTGAAAAGATTGAAGATCTTATGTAATGTCCTTCCTAAGCTAATGGACATCACCTTCAATCCACCCCTTGAAATCCAGCGTGCTCATTGAATCAGTTCTCCACGTACTGCCTCAGATTCTTGACCACGACCCCTCATTGCTTGCTTCTGAGGCATGAGCAAGTACGACAAATATTAATGGCAGCACGCACACAAAGTTCATATATCTATGCTGGCCATGAAATCCGCATTGCAGCTGACTTCTCATGAGAAACTAATGAAAGGAGAAAGGCTTTCCTCTCTATGAGGCCACAGTTGCGGAAAATGGATATCAAATATGGTTTGTTTAATCCTGCCCGTTTTCGCATCACTACAAATGGCGAATCCAAAGACTTTTACAATGCTGAAGATTTACAACACTTTATAGATGGACTGCGCATTCAGGACATGGACATACAGTATACCCCTATTGAACAGCCTTCCCACGGTTCTCAACGTCCTCCGCAGCTCTCTGATACTCGACGTCACACCACTAGTGAACATTGTCATCGTGGTAGAAACATTGAACGATCAATCCGTACTCATGAAGACAAAATCTGTGCCCTTCAGACAGTATCTACCTTCACACAAGATCTGCATAGAGACAAATCCCGATCTCCCTTAAAACCTGCTTCGGATGAAGAATGACCTTAACAATATTTAAATTTCACTACAGATATGATAGATAGTTCATTTCCTCTTTACAATTCTTCTCCAGCTCCTCACATCAGAGTCTGCCTACTGTAGTTTTTTTTTTCTGTTTTACCGCACAATTGTTTCTCAATATATGGCAGTTACAAGATTATTTATTATCTGTTATTTCTGCAATGTACTATCAACTTTTGCCTTGCATGACATTTATTATATTTGATATTAAGTGCTCTGGTTTATTGTTCAGCATGTAATTTAATTAATCTTCTCTATATTTTAGAATTATAGATATTTTACTATACTCTTCTACGTTTTATTAGCTTTGATCCTCCCTTTTAATAATCAATGTTATATATGTTATTATTATATATTAGATAATATTTCTATTTATAACTGCATTTTCGTACCTATATTGTTCTATAATTGACTACTGATATGATCTTTTCTTCTATTGCTCGTTTTATAGAGGATTATTTATTGCTTGTTATTTCTTGTTATATACCATGCGATTTTCACCCACATATCGTCTATTCTACCTACCAATGTATGCTTAGGTTTATTGTTTTGTTTTTTTAAAACAATTTTCGACATGTCATTTGATCAATTTTTCTCACAATTCTAGGATTATAAATATTTTATATATACATTTTTTCAATAATCAATACTGTATATAAAGAGCTCCTTTGTTGCTGTACTTTTCTTTAATATTTTTCCTGTTATGATTGTATTACTCTTTACACAAACTCCATTTGGAGATACGCACTCTCTTTCTCATATTCTGCTTAGCCGGAATATAGTCTTAAAAGGGGTAAATCTTCATAATAGGTATAGTTATAGTCAATATTATTTATATAACTCTTTTAAGTTCCTAGCATCAGTGGGTGATCACTATATGGTTCTCATGTTTTATACCACCTAACTAGATATATCGACTATGTCTTATTTCCTTATTTATTCGCATTTAACATTATTTGTTAATATTTATATTTAAATGCATCTCTAAGTTTATACTACTATTTTTAATACAGTGCATACTTATTGTTTACTAAATCTTATTTATAATTGTACACCCTTAATCACCTCTTTCCACACTCTGTGCTTATCTCTCTGTTATTGAATTTGCACATATCTTGTGTCTAAATATATCTTCTGTTAGTTTTCATTCCTTCCTTTTCAGCAGTTCTTTTCCTTCATTCGTCTCGCTCATATCTCCATTTATATTCATATCTCAGTTTATATTACTATTTTTAATCCAAACATATTTATTGTTTACTGTATCTTATTTAACGTTGTAAATTATTAGTCAATTGTTACACATTTTGTACCTATACTTATACATTAATGAACTTCTGCATCTTTTAATGTATATTTATATATTCTATTAGCTTTCGCCCTTTCTTTTTTTACAGATGTTTTTCTACACACTTCTCACTACTATTTATATATATATATATTTTTGTATCTACTTTTATCTCACTATCTTTGGTATAAGCATATTTATTGTTCAATGTATCTTATTCACAGTTGTTAATAAGTAGTAACTTGTTCTATATTTTGGCTTATATTTAGATGATATTGAACTCATATATTTTAATGTATATTTATGTATTCTGTTATCCTTCGTCTTTTCCTTTCAGCAGTCATTCTTGCACATGCTTGGCTCTTTACACCCTCTTTACACACACTTGGCTCTTCAGATCTTCACTTTTCTCTTACCTAGTCCTCATTAAGTCTCAACCCTCCTGACGGGGTTTCTACCCGCGGTGGTGCTGTAGTGAGCCCAGACCCGCTGCTAAAGCTAAAGTTTTTGTTTTCCTTTTTACAGTTTTCTGTTTGTTTTTCTTATTTCTGATATATTTTTCTTTGGAAACCCTCTCCTACTAAATCTTATTACTTTACACGTTATTTTAAAAGTATCCTCTTCCTTTCCCTTTCCCTCCTCTTTCTCACATCTTAGATTAATCAATCAATACATTTTGCATCGGCTCTCTAACCCACTCCTTTTTTTCTATCTTAGTTTATTACTTACTTATTTTTTACAAGAGTACTGATATCCACTTGTGGCATAGCTAACACTCATTCTCTGCATGTCATAACATGGAATGTTCACGGTTTAAAACACTATATCAAGCGGAAAAAAGTTATTTCTTATTTGCACTCAAAAAAGGTAGACGTGGCTTTACACCAGGAAACTCATCTTGAAGCATCAGAATCTGAAAAACTGCGCAGAGAGTGGGCGAGTGAGGTTTAACACAGCAGTATTCATGCGGAACGCCCCTCAGATATTGCTCCAGTTCGCAAATGTAGTGTGGCAATTCTTATCCATAAATCTTTACCAGTCACAATATTGAAAACTTGGGAAGACCCAGATGGCAGATATGTGTTTGTCAAACTATTCATCAGAGACACACATTTTTGTGTAGGATCTGTCTATGCCCCGACGGGTGCGAAAAAATTATTTCTTCCCAAATTGAATCGTATTTTATCAGAGATAGGTGCCTCCCAATATCTCATCGGTGGAG
Source organism: Triturus cristatus (assembly GCF_964204655.1). NCBI lineage: Eukaryota > Metazoa > Chordata > Amphibia > Caudata > Salamandridae > Triturus > Triturus cristatus. The sequence continues at coordinate 317,613,169 of NC_140591.1, forward strand.
ATTGGAATCTAGTTAGGGACCGAGTTTTGGATAAAACAGGACCTTTTGATTAGCATAATGCAGCAGATAGAGCTCTTGTGGGTGACACAATTGAGGATCATGGCCTGATTGACCATTGACGCCTATCCCATCCGACTGATACTGAATATTCATTCATATCCCCCACTCATGGAACTCTCTCTTGGCTAGATTACTTTTTAATCTCTCAAAGGGTGGCTCAGCTAGTTCACAAATCCCATATCTTGAAAGCATCAATCTCTGATCACTCCCCAGTTCTATTATCCCTTCAAACAGGACTGACTGCACCAGGGCGTAAACCTTGGCGAATTAATATTCAACGTCACAAAACCCCTACGGGTAAATGACAGCTTAGAACTCATCTGCAAAACGATCTTTCCCTTAATCATGGATCTGTGAATTCAGGTAGAATCTTGTGGGCTGCAGCCAAGGCTACCATTTGGGGTCAACTTATGAAAAATTCTACACAGGCCAATAGGCAAAATGCTGCTTGGCAAAAAGAACTAGAGCATGATATTGAGACCTTTACTCGATTATGTACTAAACAACCTCTTTTACATCATCGCAAATCACTAGAGCAAGCACTTATGGCGTTGAACAAACTTTTTACCTCTTAAGCTGAATATGTTTTACAAAAAATGAAAGGGTGCCAATATGAACAAGGGGAAAAGGCAGGGAGACTTTTGGCGGCTCAACTACGACATCGAGAGGTTGCAATGGCTATCCCAGCTATAAGAACATCTGGGGGGACCATGATGACCCGTCCACAAGATATTGTTAATGAATTTGCTTTTTATTACCAATTATTATATACCCCAGGAGCCCAGATAGATCACAGCAAAATGCTCTCTTTCCTTTCGAAGGTAGATCTACCTTCTCTTTCTGAGGAGGGCAGGGCACTTCTTGAAGGAGAAATTAGTAAAGAAGAGATTTCACAATCTATAACTAAACTCCCATATAATAAAGCTCCAGGGGAAGATGGCTTTCAAGCAGAATTCTACTGTTGGTCAGGTGACCAAATAATTGATAGTTTGCAAGCTGCTTTTCAGGAAGCAGATAGCAAAGCCTCTTTAGGCTGTATATCTAATAAAGCGATAATTGCAGCCCTGCCCAAACCAGTAAAAAATCCATTAACATGTAACAGCTATCGCCCCATATCACTTCTCAATTGTGATGTCAAAAGTTTAGCCAGTATCCTGGCCTCTCGTCTTCGTAAAGTTTTGCCCTCTTTAGTTCATCACACCCAAGTGGGCTTCATACCTGGACTTTCCTCTAGAAACCATCTGCGTACTTTGGCGCATGCCCTCCACTCTGCCAAATCCCTTCAGGACGATGTGTTGGCATTATCACTTGATGCCGAAAAGGCATTTGACCGAGTGGAGTGGCATTATTTCTTTCAAATCTTGGAGAAATTTGGTTTGGGATCCTAGTTTCTAGAAAAAGTAAAGTTACCAAATCAACACCCTACTGCTCAAGTTAATTGTGGAGGTTTCCTTTCAGATTCCTTTCCAATTTCTAGAGGAACACGTCAATGCTAACTCCTTTTCCCCCCTTTTATTCCTCCTGGCTCTAGAACCTCTAGCAGCAGCAATTCGCCAATCAAGCAATATTTTGGGAATCCCTCTTCCGGTGGGGGCCTCGAAAATGTATCTATATGCTGATTACATATTGCTTACTATTACTGATTTGCCTCGTTCCCTGCCTCCCTTGTTTAAAATCATAGAAGACTTCTCCTCTTTTTCTGGTTACAAAATTAACTGGGACAGAAGTGAAGCACTTCCCATATCAGATGGCACTACCAAAACAGCTATTCAGGGCTTTCCCTTTCACTGGCAATGCTCACACTTACAATACTTGGGTGTACTATGAATAAAGGGACGGTGGGCATGGTTGCGGACAATCTTGGTCCTTTAATTACGCAGATGCAACATGATTTTGATAAATGGTGGATATTGGGATTATCCATGTGGGGCAGACTTCAGGCTGTAAAAATGGTCACACTACCGCGTTTCCTTTATATATTTGAAATGCTTCCTCTTCAGAGACCCTCATCCTGGCAACACCTCATAGACTCTAAGATTAAATCTTTTATCTGGGGGTCCACCAAACCTCGTTTAGCTGTACATAAATTGAAAGCACATCACTCTAATGGAGGTTTGAATCTTCCATCAATAGAACACTACAATTTGACACTGCAGTAATGTAAATTACATATATGTTACAAGATAATTCTCACACACCACAATGGGTACATCTAGAACGCCATCTATTGTCTGCTGAACTTGGTCTTTCAGCTTTCTATGGAACAGGTACCAGTCGCCTGGATTCTCACAATCCACTATTGGCTGCAATGCGCAAAACGTGGCAGAGAGCTCACCGCGTTTTGGGTTTTAATTCATGCATTCATGCCAAAGCCCCAATCTGGAACAATACAGCCATACGCGTTAAAGAAAAGACTATCTCCTGGCCCCAATGGAAACAGGTGGGTATTTTTACTTTAGATCAACTTCTGCATGATGGTGATCTCAAACCTTTCGCACAATTGACTGAATAATTTGGTCTTCCATTACATCAAGCAACGAAATATACACAACTTCATCTCTGCCTCAACAAAGTTCTAGGATCACATCCATGGTCACTCCAACCTTCACCAATAGTATCCTACCTATCTACTTGGGGGACCCATAAAAGGGTTATATCTGGTTTATACACACTATTTACACTACAACTATTCTCACAACCCTTATCATGTGGTCTTAGTCTCAAATGGCACGCTTATCAGTTACTTGTGATGATGAAGACTGGATTGAACTCCTGGAAAATTTAAATAGAGGGGCCAGAGAAGAACGATTGAAGTTTTGCTTGTTCAAAATTTTACATGATTGGCATTGGTCTCCAGGAAAATTAAATAAAGCAATTTTTGGAGATGTGAAGCTCCTGGTTGTGGCATAGTCCACATCATCTGTACTTGCCCTATGGTTCAGTCCTATTGGTCGTACATAGGTCAGGTTTTACAGCTTACTTTGCTTTGGGTTTACCGTTAACATCAGCTACCATCCTTTTAAATGATTTACGAATTTCACCACATCTTTCCAAACCACAATGCCGTCTTTTACATGTTTCTCTGGCCACAGCTAAAATATGTATTTTACGACAATGGAAATCTCCGATTCTACCCTCTCAAGAGTCTTGGCTGGTGACTATGGTTCAAACTGCCTCCTTTGAAAGAGGTATTTATACTTTGCATGATCAGACAGATTTATTTAACCAAGTCTGGGCCCCCTTTTTGCAAATTAATATTGATTCTGTGATAGACAGTGTTGCTTACCCTATAGTGGATACCACAGTATCATAATTCGTTTTTCCTTCTTATTTTTCTCTCATTTCTATTTTTCTTCTTTTCTTGCGATTATCTTTATGCTTTCTTCCCTTTCTCACCTTTACTGTTACAGGTTTGGGTAATAACACTGAGAAGATGTGATGCATTCCCCCCATCTCATATCTTGTATCTTGTATTTGTATAATTCTTTCCTTGAGTATACTATACTGTATGTTCTGCTCTTTTATACTATATTGCATTGATATTTTTCTTCTATTATTACTGCATTCCTATTTAATCATTTTTACTGTCTTTCTTAATCAATAATAGATTGTAATTTAATAATTTACTCTATATCAAATTTCTGGATTTTATAGCTTTATTTTTTGCTTCTCATCTTTATCATTCATTGTTTGGAGTTTCTCTATCAGAACCTCTAGTGTTTTCTCTTACAACTAGATTTCTATATTTCCCCTATACTTTATTGTTGTATTATCTGTTTTCTAGTATGATACATTTGATTGTCTATCTACTAATTCTTTTTTTTCATATTTATTGAAATATCTCCCTTTATGAATTAATATATTTAACTACTCATACTATTATTGTAATATAATTCCTGCCTTTGTATTACAAACCCTTGGATCGTATTATATTTTTAAAATGCTAATAAACAATTTCAACACTAAAGCTGGAGGAAAGTAAAAATGCTAATCTCCCAGTCCTCTTTTCTTCGGGTTCTTATACAGTGAAGACCTGGAACAGCCTCCCCACGCACCTCCAGACCATCACCTCACTTCCGGAATTTCATATGCAAATCAGTCTTGACCCTGTTCCTCATGGGAACAGTTTATCCCGAACTGCCAAGCTAGGTCCTCACTGGACTAGAAACCTGAGACAGGTTTCGGGGCATCACCCCTCATCAGCCAGGCTAGCAGCCAGGCTAGCTTAAATACAGTGGCGCAGTGAGCACGGTACCCACGTCTGGGTATACCCTTCCCACTTAGAGTGACAAAAGCAAAAGGAACAAATGATGGATGGAATGATGAACAATGCAAACATTCACCCCAGTCACAAAGATCTGGGTTTAATCCATCATTCTTTTGCTCACTACGCCACCCCAGTTTAGACCCAGCCACATGCAAATCAGTCTTGACCCTGTTCCTTGTGGGAACAGTCCAGCCCGAACTGCCAAGCCAGGTCCTCCCTGGACCAGAAACAAGCATCCTGAGACCGGTTTTGGGGCATCACCTCTCATCAGCCAGGCTAGCTCGAATCAAGTGGCCCAGTAAGCATGGCACTCACTTCTTGGCATACCTTTCCCACTGAGGGTGACAAAAGCAAAAGGAACAAATGATGGACGGAATGCTGAGCAATGCAAACATTCACCCCCAGTCTCAAGGCTATGGGCTTAATCCATCGTTCTTTTGGTCACTACGCCACCACAGTTTGGAACCAGCCATATACAAACCAGTCTTGACCTTGTTCTTCATGAGAACAGTCCAGCACGAACTGCCAAGCTAGGTCCTCCCTGGACTGGAAACAAGCATCCTGGGACCGGTTTTGGGGCATAGCCCCTCATCCGCATTCCGTTCATCATTTGTTCCTTTTGCATTATTCATTTTCAAGCACTACTTCCTCCAATGCATAGGAATCAGCCCAGAGACATTTCATAGACTGCCTTATCCTTACCATCTTGATTCCAAGCTATGGAAGGCAACTTTCTATTTACAAAATAAGCAGTGTTGCTAAGATATTGGATACAATAGCAAACTTATTAGTAAGTGTCCTAGATTTAATTTCCACACAATTTAAAGTTCAATCCAGTGTTATTTTTGCAAAATAGAAAGACTCTTGATTTTGTCCTGGCTGCTAAGGGAGCTGTCTGTTCTATTATAAATGCTAAATGCTGCACCTATATTCCAAACATTTGTTTTGGTACACACAAATGAATTATGTGAAAGCATTACAGACTTACATATGGTTTATAATGACATGGGCATTGAGGGTGGTGTTAAATGGTAGCGGCAGTTTCAGTCGATAACCTTTCAAGTATTTGCCCGGCGGTAATCGCCTCTCATACCACTCGATAATTTACCAATGAAAGAGGCAGGCGCCGGAGACTGGAAGGCAGGAAACAAAGTTTTATTCCGTCGGAGCAGAACACATCAGATCAGACAGCAAGGTATCGTCACGAGGTGCTCTAACTGCATCTCTGAGACCTGGTCTCTTATACACAGGTTTATTGCTTTATTACACATAGTACATTCTTGAGATTCCCTTGATGTATGGGGGAATATCCCCTGAAGCCCCGGTTCAGATCCGATCCCACACATAGATACAGTAGAAGTTCCCACCCCACCCACAGTAGGAGATGGCTATTGCGCAGCAGGGTATTCCGCCAATTCCTGGGGGGTGTGTGTGACCGGTCGGGTCTCAGGGAGTAGGGGCTTTGATCTACTGTAATCCCTTTGATGTGGGGTGTTTCCCTTACGGTAGGGGCAATAAACTGCATCCGCAGGGCTAGGTGATGGCCTGGGACCAGTTCAGACAATGGGGCGCAGAGGAAGGGAGTTATCAAAGGAGAGGCATGACCATGTATGGGATGTCGGTCGGATGTGGTTCCGTAGCAGGGTCGCGCAGAAGGAGAGGGTTTATGGCCTGTATGAGAGAGCGGGGGTGGCCAGCGCGCGGGGGATGCTCGCAGCGCCAGGGGAAAGCGCTGGCGATCGAGAGTGAGCGGGGAGAGAGAGTGGGGTGCCTAAAATGGCGGCCGTGCATTCGCTATGCGTGGCGCTGGGGAGAGGCAAGATGGCGCAGATAATGTTCAGTTTGCACGCTAAATTTCCACAGTCCTCCCTTTTAACATATCTCGCCAGCTTGTCTAGTTCGGATTTATCCCCATAATACTGCGGACTTCCACCTCATAGAGGGCTTTCATCCGCTCTGTTTCAAAGTCTTAGGGCAGATGTAGTTCATAAAAAGCGAACATAAAGGTGGCAGACACTGAATCCCCAAACAACATCCACATAGTATCACAATCGGTATTAGGATAAATGAAAACAGCCTCCATCCCCAACTTTTAATAGTGTCCCAAAACCAACTCCCCAGCGACCATTCTTCTTGCTCTTGATGGACCTCTGTGGACAGTCTGTGGAGGTGTTCAATTGCTTTGTAGACTGAGGGTGAGTTATCTGGTATGTAGGTACAACAGCTGGACCCAATGATGCGGCATGCTCCTCCACGATCAGCCAGAACCACATCTAGAACAAGGCGGTTCTGAAGAGCCACCAGGCGGACGGCCTGAAGCTCAGCGGTGTTGTTGGCGAGGGCGCCAGCTGTAATGTTCATTGCTGTTTCGACTGCCTGGGTTAAGTGGCGGATGGCACGGCTGTTTCCCATCGGACCCCAGAGCGGAACAAGACCCTTTACTGCGTCCATGAACTGTGCTCCGGTGGAGTCGGCTTGTGCAATGTCTTTGACACGTTTCTGTCGGTGATGGTTTGCTGGAGCCACATATGTCGGGGGAAGGACGAAGGCGATGTAGCAGGTGCCTCCCCAACCTTTCGGGAGCCAGGTGTAGGCCTTAGTACCACAGACGAAGTACATATTCGGGGAGGCAACAAAGGAGGGTGGGTCAACTGAGTCCAATGTTCGGGTGATGAGGCAGGAGCTGTGGCCCACCAGCTGTGCCCCCAGGCCTTCGAGGCATACAGATCCAGTGATGTTGATGACGGACAGGGCCACTGTTAGGGTGGCGGCCGTCCGTTTTCGGAGGTAAGAGAAGGTGGGTCTGGCTGGATTGTTGAACACTTGCATTTCAACTCGTTCTTTGGCGGGGATGTCCATGTGAAAGGAAGTGTTCGATCTCAGAGGGCAGAAGAGGGCGGAAGTTCTACCAGTTTTGTTCAGCCAGAACCCATGGTAGAAGTGTGACATGGTTCTGCCGGAAGTGGCATTGTCCTTGTAGCTCTCCTGCAGGAGGATCAGCCAGGCGAGGCAGGAACCATGGACAGAAAAAGGTGAAGGGATGAAAGGGATTGAGTGCCCAGTGGCATGGGGTAGCAATCCACAGATCCAGCAGTTAGTGGCGTTGGTGGCAAGATTGTGTTGGTGGAGCAACTGCACAAAAGAGTTATTCCAGAACTCCTTACGCCTTTCTCGGAGTTGGGGTGAAAGTGAGATCAGATGGTGTTCTTTCGTGGTGGTTGGTTGAACGGTGGTCAGCAATGTCTTATGAGCGGGTGTGCTCTCCTCCATGATCCAGAAGGTGACCACGAGGAGAAGGCAAAAGAGAAGGGAAATGAAAAGTGCTATTGTCTTAAAGCTGTGCATTCGGTCAGTCTTTGGGTTTTTGTAGTGGATCTTCGGACGTCCGGTTGCTTCCATCATCTTCATGTCGGGCGCTTCCATCACCTTCAAGAGACTCGGTAGCGGGCAGAACCACAGACTTTGTTTTAGTTTCTCTCCTGGTGGCCTTTGAGGTGACTAGGCTACCGTTCTGAGATTTCCACTTAGCCTGTGGTCTGCTTAGCCGAAGTTCTCTCCTTTCGTCGCAAGTTATACCCTTCTTTGGATGGCACAGTGGGATCGGGATATTCAATCAATTCAAGTGTCTCTGTATCCGGGCAGCGGCTCAGGGATGGTCGGTCTTTGTCCAGAAGTTCCTCTTGGGCGGTGATGTTGTCCTTGGTTGTCAGGGTCGGTGATACCTTCTTGCAGTGGTGTGCATGCAGCCAATTGCGTTTCCCCTCCACTCGAAGAGCTGTTCGGGTGGTGATCAGGACTTGCAGGGGGCCCGTCCACCGGGGCTCCAGACTCTTGGTGCGCTGGAAGTTACGCACTAAGACGAAGTCACCGGGTTGGATGTCGTGTCCGGGGCCCCTGGAAACATCAGGAATGGCGTGCAGCACCTGCTGATGGATAACAGACAACGTCTTAGTTAGGTTATACAAATAGTCAGACATGAGGACGTCCGGGACGTCGTGGATAGATGTTGGTTTTGGTGCAGTCCAAAGGTTCATGGGCCGCCCAAAGACGACCTCGTAGGGGGTTAAGTGGTGCTTGGTGGGGGTGGAACGCATTGATAGCAATGCTAGTGGGAGAGCGTCTGGCCATCTTAGTCCTGTGATGGCGACTATTTTTGCTATCTTAAGCTTCAATGTGGCATTGTGTCGCTCAACCAGGCCTGCAGATTGGGGGTGGAAGACCGCATGGAATTTCTGTTTTATACCCAACCCTTTTAAGATGAGTTGGATAACTTCGGCTACGAAGTGGGGGCCGTTGTCGCTCCACAAAATTCGACAAAGGCCGTATCGGGGGAAGAATTCCTTCAGTAGTACTTTTGCGGTAGTCATAGCGGTGTTGTCATGGGTTGGGTAGGCTTCCACCCACTTGCTGAAGGCACACACAATGACAAGTACATACTTTAAACCTTGGCACCTTTCTAGCTGGACATAGTCCATTTGTAGGACTTCAAAGGGGTGATTGGGGACCCCAAACCCTCCCCGGGGTACAGCAGTTCCTTTCCCAGGGTTGTGTTGGAGGCATACTAGGCAATGTTGGACCAGACGTTTGGCTGAGTCTGGTATTCTGTCGTTGTGCCAGACTTTGGAGATGAGTTCGATCATGGGGGCAGACCCTATGTGTGCGGGGGAGTGTGCCATGGTCAGCATGGGGATCAGGTATGAGTCGGGTAGCAACCATTTGTTTGAGTCTTTAGTCCGCCAACAACCGTCATCATCCTTCAACCCCACCCGGGCCCATTCAGTTAATTTGTGTGGTGTGCTGGCTAGTTGGATATCCCTAATCGTTTCCCTAGCATCCTTCCATTTCTCAGTTTGTGACCTGGTCACGTACATGCGGGTCGTGGACCTGTTCTCGGCTGTGGTTTGGGCATTAATGTCAGCTAGTGCATTTCCCTGTCCTATAATGTCTGTCACCTTCTTGTGTGCCTGGCATTTGATCACGGCTAACCGTGTGGGGAGGAGGACTGCTTCGGTCAGGGCAGAGACTAGATCTCCATGCAGGATGGGTGTGCCATGAGAAGTCAAGAATCCCCTCTCTTTCCATAAGAGCCCAAAGTGGTGAACTACCCCAAAGGCATACTGACTGTCTGTGTAAATGTTTGCGGTTGTCCCTGCTGCCAGGATGCAGGCTCGTGTGAGGGCAATTAGTTCCGCCGCCTGTGCGGATCGCTGTGTGATGCGGGCTGTCTCAACAATTGTTCGAGCTGTGGTGACTGCATAGGCAGCTGAGGTGGTGCCATCGGGGAGCTTGATGCATGAGCCATCTACCCACAGTTCTCCGTCAGGGTCCGGGAAGGCAGTATCCCGGAGGTCAACCCTACTCTTGGTTTGTTCGTCGGTGAGGGTCACGCAATCATGTATAGGGGATGCATTGGGGTCAGCGTCAGGGAGAGGTAGTAGAGTAGCTGGATTCAGAGTGGTGCATCGTTTCAATGTGATGTGGGGTGCAAGCAGAGTCAGTTCATAACCAGTCAGTCGTGCGCTAGTCAGGTGTTGAGTCTTGGTTTGGTTCAGGAGGGTATCAACAGCATGGGGTACCAATACTGTGAGGGGGTTCGAGAGCACGATCCCCTCACTTTGCCGGATAGAGACAGCAGCGGCGGCTACTGCTCGAAGGCAGGCGGGCAAAGCTCTGGCTACGGGGTCAAGAGTGGCAGAGAAGTAGGCACAAGGGCGTTGCTTAGGGCCTATGGACTGGGTTAGGACAGACAACGCACATCCCTCCCTTTCGTGGGTGTAGAGAGAGAAAGGTTTAGTGTAGTCTGGGGTTCCTAGGACTGGGGCCGAGCAGAGGGCGTCTCGTAATTCTTTGAAGGAGGATTGACATTCGGGTGTCCAGGGGAGGGGGAAGGGGGTAACTTTAGCCAGCAGGGAAAGCAGAGGTTTTACGATAAGACTGAAATTTGGCAACCACTGTCGACAAAAGGAGGTGAGGCCCACTAGGGACCGCACTTGCTTCTGAGTTTTGGGAACAGGGGTTTCTAGAATGGTTTGAATTCGGTCAGGGGTAAGTTTCCTCCCGTCTTTGGATAGTAGGTGGCCTAGATACGTTACTTGGGGCTGGCAGAATTGCAATTTCTTTCTGGAGACCTTGTGACCGTTCTCCGCAAGTAAGCGGAGGAGGTGAATGGTGGCTGTGACGGCAAGTGGAGTGGTGTCGGCCGCCAAAAGAATGTCATCGACGTACTGTATCAACACCACTCCATCGGGTAGTTGGACTGCATCCAGTTGCCTCTTGAGGGCTTGGCTGTAAATACTGGGACTCTCAGTGTAGCCTTGGGGTGCCCTGCAGAATCTGTATGAACGGGCTTTTAAAGTGAATCCGAACAGGTAGCGGCTGTCTGGGTGGATGGGGATGGAAAAGAATGCGTTCTTGAGATCAATAACAGTAAAGATGGTGGCAGTGGATGGAATCAGGGTGAGGATGGTGGTGATGTCTGAGACCACGGGGTACTGGGGTATGACTACTTTGTTAACCTCTCGCAAGTCAACAATGAAACGGTAGGCTTTCTCATCCCCCTCGCCTTGCTTCTTTACAATGGGTAGGATAGGGCTGTTGCAAACATTACTCACTACTTCTTCTACCACTCCTGCCTCGACTAGGGACTCGATGATTTCCACCAATGCCTTCTCGCCTTCGGGTGATATCCGATACTGTGGAAGCTTTGGGAGCACTGCGTCCGGTCGGACGGTTATGTGTACCGGGTCGATCACCATGCGCCCTACATCTGAGTCGGTTTTAGCCCATAGATGTGAAGGTAATGTGTCGAGTAGGGACATGTCAGCATCGGTTATAGAGAGCATACGCCGTGTGTGACAGGGTCTGGACAGATCTGGGTTATCGTGTAGGATGACTCGAACTCCGTCTGGGGAGCATCTGATGGTAGCTCGAAAATGTTTTAGCAAATCAAGTCCCATAATAGCATCGGGGGTGTTGGAGGAGAGCAGAAAGGTCGTGTCAGTGGTGTTATCTTCTAAGTCAAAGGAGATTGGTGCTGATAAGGGGTTAGTGGAGGGCGTTCCATCGAAGCCTATTGAGGTCACATGTGAGCCAGACAAGGGTGCCCTAGGGATCAGTCGTTTGGATAGCGCACTACGTGTCGCCCCAGTGTCTACCAGGAATGGGGATTTTGTGCCCAAGACCTTAGCAGTGACGTAAGGGCCTTGCTGGTCAACACGGAGTTCGACTGGATCCCTCCCTTGCCCCTGGCGGTCCTATGCGAAGTCATGGGTGCTTTCATAGTCGGACTGCTGACACTGGTTTTGTCGGGGGCGGTCAAAGGTGTTTGGTTTGCTTGGCCTGGCGTTGGTTGCGTCGTTCGTGTGCCCTCGTCCCTGTCCTCTGTTTCTGGGGTCATATGCTGTGTCTCTGGGATCCCTATTTTTGTTTAGTTCCAGAAGGACCGGGCACTGGGATTTCCAGTGTCCGAACCCTCTACAGAACGCACATTGGTTCCCATCTAAGTCTCTCCGTCCGTTGTAGGGTGCAGGTGTATGGTCTCTAGGGGGTAGCTTTCTAGGGGCGGTTGGGTGGTAATTCTCTTTCGGGGGTTCCCTTCCTATGGTCACCCCTTGCAACTGTGCTATCATTACCCTCTCCTTCAGTTCCTTTTTCTTCTTCTCTGATGCCCTATCGTTCTCGTTTTTCTGATTTTTGTAGTATTGGGCCATCTGGAGAATCGCTGCAGGTTTGGAGGCTGCCCAGCTACTCTCGCTGGTCTGTAGTTTCTGGGAAATTTCTTGTGTCAGACCCTTCACATAATTCTGGACAAAGAGGTGATGTCCGGTTGCGGTGGTCATGTCTTGGCCACTGTAATCGGAAAACACAGTCTCGAATCGGGAGAAGTATTCAGACACATCCTCCTGGGGTTTCTGGCGGCAAGCCGTTACTATCGACCAGTCTACCTTTCTTTCTGGGATTAGAGTCTTCAGTTTTAGTACAATCTTGTCTGGGAGCTCTAATATGGCTTTTGGGGGTTTCTGTCCTGGTTCTCGCTGCTTATCTATGGTATCGAGTTGTACCCAGGTATATCCGAACGGCTCAGCGTGGTCAACTTTCCGGATTTGTTTCCACACATCAGCCGGCAGACATAGCCCAAAGAACAAGTCGATATCTGCTAAAGTCATAATCGTAGAACCTAAGGCTGTACCCAGTTCAGTGTAGAAGGCAGTCGGGTTCTTTCTTAAGTCGGGTAGAGTTTTTCTAAAGGTCAAAATGTCTTGCCGGTCCCACGGCTGGTAGACCCAGTTATATACAACCCTTCCCTTCGCATCTTGGTGGTTGATGTCGTCATGTGTTCCCAGACCTCGTGGGGGGACCCAGTAGGGGGCAGCTTCTTTAATGGGCATCATGGCATCAGCCCTTCCTTCCTGGGGCTTAGTCGCTATGGGGGTTTCTGCTTTGGTGGTCTGTCCATGTTCTTTAAGGTGTCGGTAGACCTCGAGTGTACGAGTGAAGAGGTTCGTAACGTCGCCCTCTCTTTCCTCTCCGATGTCTACCTTCCTATATAGGGCTGCTAAGCCTTCGGGACCTTTATTGTGGTATCTTTCCTCATACGCATTCAGGGCGTGATAACAGAGCCGTACGACGAAGTGTCGTCTGCGGCTGTCGGCATACGAGTTATACACGTCTGTTATATACTCCTCACTTTCTTTTCGCTCCACCAGTGTCCCTACTATCTTATCAATTCCTGCTCGTTCATCCTTTGTTAATCGATTCATTCTGGTGGACTCTTTCTTTCCCATCTCATGGTCATCTAGCGTTGTAACCGACATTGGGTTCAGTACAAGAGGCTCAGCCGGCGCGGAGGCCGTGAGGACCGAGGCCCCTGTACTGCTTTCGCTCGTGTTCGGGGGTTGTAGATGTTGCACTACTGACTGGGAGGGTGCATATGGAGGGGGCATGTAAATGATCGGGGGACCTAACAGTAATTCATCATTCGTTCGCTGCTTGGAGGACAACTCAGGGTAGAGCAAAGAAGGGGTCCTAACAGCATACTGGCCTGAGGTTTCGGGCTCCTGTCTTAGTTTAGTCTCCCTTCTCTCCTTTATGTCTTCTTCTAACCTTCTAGCGGCAAGGTGAGCTGCCTTTCGTAATTCCTTTTCTGCTTTTACTTCTTCCCTCTTTTTCCGTTGCGTTGCTTCTTTGCGCCACATGCCGATACTGTCAAGCATAGTAGGCGTCGTCTTATTGCTACGCAGAGCTACTTCTAGCGCTTCTATCTTATGGTCGTCGAAGGATCCCATCAGTGGCCACTGACTCTCGGGGTCCTTCTTTGTATATTTATGCCATAGCTTGGTATAAGCTACGGCGACTAGTCCATATTTAGTGAACATGTCCTTATTAGGGGTGCCCTCCAGTGGAGCCGGATGGTTCACCTCTAATAAGCGGTCCGAGCAGAACCAACTACCAATCAGTGGGGAGAAGATAGGCATGACGGGTTTCAACGGGGACAAAAGTCAGCACTACCTATCTTTTCACTGCTTGCAAAGACTAGACAGAATATCTCTATTCCTCGTTATTTGTAAGCAGAGAATACCTCCAAAGAACCAATATCGAACAACTAGTGTTCGGACAATCAATCAATCAATCAATGGGAGATAAAGATAGGCATGACGGGTTTCAACGGGGACAAAAGTCAGCATTACCTACCCTTCACTATTTGCAAAGACTAGACAGAATATTCCTATTCTACGTTATTTGCAAACAGAGAATATCTCAAAAAGCACTATTCTCCAAAACAATCAATGTTCGGACAATCAATCAATGGGGAGATAAAGATAGGCACGACGGGTTTCAACGGGGACAAAAGTCTGCGTTACCTACCCTTCACTATCTGCAAAGAGAGAGAGAGAGAGAGTATTTCTACTCCTCCCCGTTTGTAGACAGCGAATATCTCAAAGAGAACAATCAATGAGCACAATCAATGAGCAATACTAGTATTCCCAAAGCTTTAAACAATCAATCAATTATTTCGCATTTTGTCGTGTATCACGACCTTACCCGGACCGCGTGGACAGTTTCTCGTCTTCCGCCTCCAGCGCCCGATCGTCCTCTACTCTCCGTATTTGCCGCGGCACTCCTGATGGTTCCCAGTCAGGACCGTAGATCACTCGAGAGAGGTCTGCTCGGAACCAGTGAAGTTCGGATGATCGGCTGCCAGACGAGGGTCTATTGGGCAGGAGCTCTCCCGATCGTTGCAGTCGTTCACTCTGTCGTCGGGACCTCTCCCACTGGATCCACGTGTCGCTGATGGGCCCCACGTTTGGGACGCCAATTGTTAAATGGTAGCGGCAGTTTCAGTCGATAACCTTTCAAGTATTTGCCCGGCGGTAATCGCCTCTCATACCACTCGATAATTTACCAATGAAAGAGGCAGGCGCCGGAGACTGGAAGGCAGGAAACAAAGTTTTATTCCGTCGGAGCAGAACACATCAGATCAGACAGCAAGGTATCGTCACGAGGTGCTCTAACTGCATCTCTGAGACCTGGTCTCTTATACACAGGTTTATTGCTTTATTACACATAGTACATTCTTGAGATTCCCTTGATGTATGGGGGAATATCACCTGAAGCCCCGGTTCAGATACGATCCCACACATAGATACAGTAGAAGTTCCCACCCCACCCACAGTAGGAGATGGCTATTGCGCAGCAGGGTATTCCGCCAATTCCTGGGGGGTGTGTGTGACCGGTCGGGTCTCAGGGAGTAGGGGCTTTGATCTACTGTAATCCCTTTGATGTGGGGTGTTTCCCTTACAGTAGGGGCAATAAACTGCATCCGCAGGGCTAGGTGATGGCCTGGGACCAGTTCAGACAATGGGGCGCAGAGGAAGGGAGTTATCAAAGGAGAGGCATGACCATGTATGGGATGTCGGTCGGATGTGGTTCCGTAGCAGGGTCGCGCAGAAGGAGAGGGTTTATGGCCTGTATGAGAGAGCGGGGGTGGCCAGCGCGCGGGGGATGCTCGCAGCGCCAGGGGAAAGCGCTGGCGATCGAGAGTGAGCGGGGAGAGAGAGTGGGGTGCCTAAAATGGCGGCCGTGCATTCGCTATGCGTGGCGCTGGGGAGAGGCAAGATGGCGCAGATAATGTTCAGTTTGCACGCTAAATTTCCACAGTGGGATCTTTGGTCATGGTTAAAATGATTTTTTCAAACACAACAGGGTAGCAGATGCACACCAATGTTCATCACTGTTATCCTTGTATTCAAATGATTATGTTCTATTCGCGTGCAGACTGGCGAAGTGACTCGCCTCAAAACACGTGAAGGTAGTTCCATCAAACAGAGCAGCAATGTGGTTACTGCATGTCCAGTCGCACAGCTTAAAGGAAATGCTCCAATTTTCCGACTTACGATGCTGTTGCAAATGCTAGGCTACCTGACGCACAATGGAGTGACGCAGAACCCACACAACCTTGGAAGGCATACTAAAAGACAAAATTGAAAGTGAGATGGCAGAATAACGGAGGAATCATGGTGCCTATTCAAAAGATTCAAAGCAACTCAGGGTGAATGTAGCACTTAAAACAAAATGATGACCTCTGGCCAATCCTCTTGACTTTGATTAAAGACAAACCGGCTCCTGCAGCAAAAGTTGCTGCCCCGATCCTAAAAGAACGAGTTGAGTAACCCAAAGCGTCCATCCCAATACTGCTGAGCGGATTGTGTAACACTGACAAAAATTGGCACTGAGACAAGCACTCCCCATTAGAATGGATGAACAGTGCGGTAAATTGGACAGTTGACCGAAGTGAGAGGTATGCCTTCATATGGGTGACTGGGCAAATAACTGACCCTTGAGCTGCCCTGCGCTCTACTACTGTTCATTGACCACCTGGATCAGTCTTGGGCTTCCTCAGCCTAAGGATAAGTCTGTCTGAGTCTAAGCAAGAGTAAACCCATTGCAGATCACCCGAGAAATCAATTTTTGACACCCCAACTAGCTTGCCCACCTTAAGCTCCCCATAAAAGACAACGGAAAATGCAGCCCCAAACAACGCAACATTATAAGAGGAACTGTAAACTCTAGGGACGTTGGCCAGAACGGCACCAGCACCTGTGCTTCAAGTGGTCTCCTTCCACCTTTGACTGTGCCCTAAAACCTAGCCCATCCCGCTAAGGTCTTCTTCACCAGGAAGCTATTGCCCACATCATGCATGGCCTTTAACTTAGCAAAGAAGCTGATGGCTGACAAATGGGACTTCGTGTTAGAAACAAGTATGCCCTGCAACCTCAAAGCTTCCAGGAAGAGGCACACAGAAGCAGGTGAAAAGAACTTAGACATACCCTGTCCCTGTAAAAAAGTCCTGTAGATCTTAAAGCATTTCTAGTAAGCCGCTTGAGTGTACCTGGCCAAGGACGCTGCCACTAAATCCGATAAGGTAGGGCTCCAATCTTCCACAGACATGTCGGGAACTCCATCGTCCGCTCCATTGCTCGTTGGTGAAATTCCCGGAATTCTTGAAATTTGGAGAGAGATAAAGCATCAGCCGCCGTATTACGAACACCTGGGACGTGCTTGGCCCTAAAGAAAACATTGAGCTCCATGCAGAGCAAGACAAGGTGCTTCAGTAACCTCAGAATCTGTCACAGGAGGCGCCCTGCCTGTTAATAGCCTCAACCACTACCATATTGTCTAATCAAAAAAACACTGTCATGTTCTGGAAAACAGCAGACCAAATGGTGACCTCAACAAGAATTGTGAAGAGTTCCAAAAAGGAAACATTCCTAGTCAACCCCCTGTCATATCACACAACAGGCCAGTCAGCCCTGCACAATTGTTGCCCAAAATAGCCCCAAAACCCTTGCTGCCAGCTGCATCAGTAAAAAATCCCAAAGTCTCTCTAGATACTGGCGGGTTTGGCCATACTACAGACCCAAAATAGTGATGCTTCGCCTCTGCCTGAAGTCTTGTATGATGGTACTTATGCGTGAGACTCACCATTGCCCTGGCTATTGACCTGGAAAAGTGGCGCCCCATTGGAATAATGCAAAGACCAAAATTGAGCTGGCCCACCATAACCTGAAGTTGATGTAAGGTTACCTTCTTGCTAGTGAGAGTGGAATCAATAGCCTGGGTGAAGGCCCAGACTTTGTCAGGAGCCAGTCTGCATTCCCCGACGATGGTATCAATCTCAATACCCAAAAAAGAAATCCAGTTGGACGGGTCAACTGTTTTGTCAGGGGCAAGCGGAACACCCAAATCTCTCAATAAGGAAATCAACTCCGCAAGAGCCCAGTTACAAGCCCCTGAAGCCGGAAGACACATGTTAAGGAAATCATCTATGCAATGTATGATGTCAAGGTGACCAGTTTTGTAGGTAAACAACCATTGTAACATCGAGCTAAACTGTTCCAAGTAGTTACGAGAAACCGCACAGCCCATGGGCATAAATGTCATAAAAATACTGACCACCATATTGAACACCAAGCAAGTGGTAATCGTCAGGATGAACAGGAAGAAGCCTAAATGCAGGCTTGATTTCTGTCTTTGCCAAGAACGCCCCCGGGCCCCGTTTGCACAACTTAGCCAAGGCCATGTCAACTAATGAGTAAGTCACCGAGCACAGTTCAGAGTTGATCACGTCATTAACAGATAAGCTCTTGGGTGATGAGAGGTTATGGATTAGCCTGAACTGACCAGCGTCTTTCCTCTGTACAATACCCAGCGGGGAACAAAGAAAATTAGACAATGGAGTCTCAGCGAAAGGACCCACGGTCCTGCCTAACAAGCCCTCTTTCACTAACTTCTGGACCACCACCCCTTTCTGTCACTTTTTGTCACATGCACCCCATTGGTTACGAAAAGGCTGTTTAAGCGGTGTCTTGTTATTCACAGACTAGCCATACATTTACCTCCATTTAGTCACGTCCTATATCCGGATCCTCAACCATAGCCAACCTAAAATTCCTATGGTAATCCAACCAAGCCCTTGTTTCAGGGATTCTGTTTTTGAAACAGAACCATGCCTGGGATCACAGAACGTCAGGTTATAGGGACTGAGTCACCATACCACATCAGTACCCATGGGCCGAAATCCGACTAGCTCATTGTGCCTCACATGCCCTCCTAACCTTTCCAGAAAGACAAGTGAATAGGCAGCCAAGAACACAACACTCTAAACCCTCTCAGGGGTAGCGGTAGCGGATCATCACCTTTCGTTCTCTCACTCATACACGTCCACAATAAACAAATAAGCATTTACAATGCAATGGTCTTGGCAATATTATAGGTAGAGCTATTGGTATTGCTCATTATTTTTTTTATCATTTTTGTATCCCTAAATAAATGGCAGTCATTTCTATTGGCATTAGCTTATTTTTGCATATGTGATACCTATTGCATTAGCAGAGAGAGAGTGATGTAGTGAGATAGAGAGAGAGAGTGAGGTATTGAAATAGAGAGTGAGGTAGTGAGAGAGAGTGAGGTAGATAGAGTGAGGTAGTGAGATAGAGAGTGAGGTAGATAGAGAGTGAGGTAGTGAGATAGAGAGAGTGAGGTAGTGAAAGAGTGAGGTAGTGAGGGAGAGGGATGTTGTGAGGTAGTGATATATAAGCATAGAGTGATGTTGTGATGTAGTGAGATAGAGAGAGAGGTAGTGAAAGAGAGAGTGAAAGTGAGTTAGTGAGATAGAGAGTGATTGAGGTAGTGAGTGGGATATTTAAAGTGGATAGAAATATGGTGGCATCATGTACATTCTTTGGAAAGGAGGATCCTCGGGAGACTTGGGGATACACAGTATACACAGTAATCTTAGCCTCTAGACTGGAATACAGGAAGTGTATTGTTTTGGTACTGGGCATGAAGAAAAATACAAAAGCTACATTCTTTATGCCGGCTCCGTTGAAACCAAATTCAAACTTTTAAAGAATGTTATCCCTAACAAATACCGTTACATTACTTGACAAGTAAAAGACTGGAAAATAAGGGTAATGAACTTCCTTCATAACACACCTTTCTGCAGTCTTGTCATTGTACTGTTCTGCATCTAAGAGAGGAGGAGAGAGGTCTGTGGGTACAGGAGGACAGAGAGAAGCCACTGTAGTACCCAACATCTAAGAGAGGAGAGAGATCTGTGGGTATAGGCGGCAGGAGAGAAGCCACTGTAGTGCCCTGCATCTAGAGAGAGAAGAGAGGTCTGTGGGTACAAAGGGGCGGGAGAGGGGCCACTGTACTGCTTGCATCTAGAGAGAGGTCTGTGGGTACAGGGGACAAGGGAGACACCACCCTACTGCAGCATGCATCTAGAACGAACGGGGTCTGTGGGTACGGGCCAGTGAAACACCCTATTATAGCATACATCTAGAGAGGGGAGTCCGAAGGACGGTGCAAGAGCAATTTTTAACGGGAATTGGGGTCGTGATTCAGAGGTTGCGAAAGTTACCACCGCACTGAGCAGAAACAAAGGTCGGGGGGGTACAGTCTAGAGACAGGAGAGAGATACGTTCTCGCTACGTTGTTCTTCACAGGGAGGAGGGGTGCAGGCTGTAGGCGAAAGGTGGGGGGCATACTTGCAGACCGACCTCTGCCCCCACCCCTGCCCTACCGTCACTGCGGTGCATGACAACAATAAAATGTTACTTACTTACACAACAGCCTGACAATCATGGCAGGCCAGGGGCTCCCGTCGACTGAAGACATAGTATAGTGCCCAGCAGGCGCGCAACACCCATTGGACTTACAGGGCTTCAGCCCCCCCGTCGTGTGTGGCAGCCCGGGATGAGACAGCTTCTCGGCGCGCACACAGCCGCACCCGAGCACTTCACAGGTCTTTAAAAGACCATTTGCATGTTAATGAGGCCTCGCTGTTGTTTCACCCCTTCTAAGAGCCCCTGCAGCTCCATTCTGCCTATGGCTTAAAAGATTCAGCCCCCCCCCAGAAATTTTTTCTTAGCCCCCCCCCAAATTTGGCTCTAGTTGCGCCTCTGGTGCCCAGGAGTCGATTATTCTCTGAGGTCGGAGCTATATAGAACCGCCAGAGTCTGATTCCCAACAGGGCAAGGGTTCCGTTGGGCGTTTACAAAGATCCGCTTTACATTACGTCGTGGGGGAGTGGGTGAGGCGTACAGCTGGGTACGATATCTAGTGTCTTGGGCTGGGAGAGTGAGGAACTGTAGTGCTTGGGCGTGGCCTTGATCTATCCATAGCTTTGCAGTGTACGCAAGTTCACTTGGAAATGGTATATACATGTACTCGCTTGGTATCTATGGTACTCGGAAGCTGGACAAACGTGTGGCTTCTAGAAAGGTTCATATCCTACTTAGCGCCAGGGCACGGCAGGGCCTTGTAAGTAAGTAGGTGGCATACTAAGTACCCGGGAGCCTTTAATGTAGGTGCCCCAGGGAAGAGCAATGTGCGCTGTAGTGATGGCCTGCGAGGGGCTTCATTCACTTGTCCCCGCGCCCTCCTGCAGCTTAGGGCTTGCAGCCCCCCCCCTTGCGGAGCTAGGCTTCCCTCTTCATTCTGACTCCGCACTCCCCCGGCAGCTCGAGGCTCACAGTGCCCCCTCCCTGGCCGGGAGAGCCTGGACGGAGCTAAGCTTCCCTCTTCAGCCTCACCTCGGGCTGCACCATGCGTACTGATCCTCACGCCACCGGGGCTCTGGGCATCCCAAGCACACTGTAAGGGTCCAAGGGAGACCCTCCAAAAGGAGCAGGCCATGTGCTTGTCGCACGACTTTAGGATACGAACGGTGAGGGCGACGGCCCCATCTATTCTCCAGGTGAGGGGGGTCGCCTGCATTTTGGTGCGGGGTGTGTTCACCGTAGCAGTTATCAATCCCTTGGGTAATGGCTCGTTTTCGGGGACAGGGCACACAGTGGCCCTTCCCTCTCACGTGTGCCCCCCTGGCCTGGCCTGGCCTGGCCCGTCCAGCCCTCGGCGGGCTCTTGCGCCCACTGCTGAACATAGGGCGCGCTTGAGCCCGCCTCACAGCACACACTCCCTGACAGAGAGCGCTGGTTTAACATTTCATCATCCCAGCGTCTACGTGGGGTGGTGGGGTGGGGGGGGGGGGTGGGGCAACAGAGAACGTGTGGCCATTGATTGACAACCAAGGCGTTAAAGGGCTGGTCTGATGCGTTGTGTAATGTTAGGAAGGCAGGCGGTGTGCTGAACCAGGGCCTCCTGCATTGGCCCATCGCTGTATCGTCATGAAGGAAGTCAGTACGTGTGTGTACATATACCATAAACTCGTGTAGGCGAAATATAGCTATAGAACTTAAACATGCTAAATCAGTAAGGTTTTACACACGCAACTGTGTGTCTTTGTGTGTGCGATATCAACACAATTTGCGTGTGTCTGTGCGTGACTAGTGAAGCCAGTGCAATTTAAAGTAACCCAATTTATGACTGCCGCGGAAAACACGCCTTCCATACCTCATCATAGTACAGATTAATTTGAGAAATCGCTGCTTGCTGCCTTTCAGTTTCCTTGTTACGCTCACTTTACCTCAGAAGAAAGAAGCTGGCCTGTCCCCGATGGCAGAAGCTCCCCGCCCCCAGGTACCTGGTCAGGTCGCGATAGTCCAGGAAGGACAGGATGAGCAGCAAAGGGTCAGTGGGCAGTGTGTCCAGGCTCAGCACCACGGCCGCCGCCATCTTCAGACTGTCCAGGGCTCGCTCTCTCATGGAAACTGAAGACGGACTAGCTAACGTACAGGTCGGTTGTCCTGGGTCGGCTCTACATCAGCCATCTTGTGAAGATGCGGTGTCTGTGGCTGCCCTCTGTTACTGCCGCGAGCTGCCTTGAGTGGGTAGTGCGTAACGTAAGCCGCAGCTACCTGCACACAGCAGTGCTTGGGTCTTGTGGGGCGGACGTTTGTCCCATTAACCGCCTGTGGTATGGCCTGAAGGGGCTTGGCTGTTGCCGCACATCACCCCAGCTATTTGCAACGGTGAACGGCACACGAGGTCATAGGTCAACCGGGTGCGCTGGCAAGGCACCCGATCGGTCGGCAGCCGCGGAGGGGGTCAGAGTAATCGTGCCCTTCCGTTTGGCCACAGTGTGTGGCAGCGCACCGCCCCAGCAAATTGGCAAGGCTGGGGTGCCGTATTAGCTGAGGCAGTCTGAGGAACCTGATGTCTAGGCTAAGAACGGAGGACTTTTATTTCTCTCGCGCAAGCACACCACCACTGCCTTTCTCCGAGGCGAAGCAGAAATGCCTCGGAGAAACGCAGCGGCGGTTTCAGATTCGGGGGCGTGTTTCTTTTTCTCTCCTCTTGCCATTGGCTGGAGGAGAGAAAAACACACCTGAGAAAGGGCGTGGCTAAAAAGTAGAAAGAACAGCAAGAACACGCCCCCGAATCTGAAAAAGACGGAGCCTATTTGGAGGGACAGCTCTCTCCTCCAATGGCTGGCCTCCGTTTAGGAAGCCAGCCAATGGAGGAGAGGCAAAAAGAGAGGCGGGCTAAGGAGCCACTCTAGAAAACATTAAATCTCCGACTTCCGGTTCTGCCTTCGGCAGACCGGTAGTCCTCGACCTAAAAAGAGACATGAAGAAAGCTTACAATATTTATTGAAACTATTGTGCTCTATCATGAAGCAACTGTGCTGCAATTAGGAGACATATGCAAGTCAATAGCACAATTAATAAACTGTACACAGTAAAAACCCCTGTCATAGCGAATGACAAATCAGCTTAAGCCTACCCTTACTATTAAAGCACAGAGTTATACTAAAGATCTCTGGGATCAGTTCCAGGCCCCATACCTAAGTGCCATAATCAGTTGGTCTACATCTCAGCTCTTTCATCTCAGGACATTTTCCTCTGCAAGCCTCGTACCTCTGTCCTTTTGGAACGGCAAGCCTCAGCTTATATGATAAGAATTGCTTTGTTCAAAAACAGCAGCTGGATCTTTCTATTATGTCTAGGTGTTAATGTCTGACCACAGAGAAAAACTGAGCACAATGTTGTCTGGCCTTTTACTAAGGAATCCAACTAAATCCCAGCAGAAGTACTAAATAACAAAAAGTGTGCAGCCTATTTGTAAAATAGTGTGCCACAGAAACAAGCCTGATATGTGGTAACCTGTGCAAAGCAAAAGTAGCGTACTGCGTGTGCAGTTATGCTAACATAGGGGAAAATGACAATAGGCCATATAGGGAACTCATGACACCCTCCCACCATACATGTGATGCGCTTTAAGTATTTTAGTCACATAAAATATCATGGATGAGGCTACCTCTGGTTTGTTTTCCAGCATAACAGTCAACGTTAAAACCGAAAACCCAGTTAGTGATAGACTCCTTGACTTTAGGCTTCTTCTCCTTTGAGGAGCTATCCTTCCCCTCCTTTTCCTTTTGCTTCACCCTCCCGTCTTTTGGCCCTAATCCGCAAGAAAATGTCAACAAATTCACCCATCCGTATATGGTGTGGTA
The DNA here is from genome assembly GCF_964204655.1 of Triturus cristatus. Taxonomy (NCBI): domain Eukaryota; kingdom Metazoa; phylum Chordata; class Amphibia; order Caudata; family Salamandridae; genus Triturus; species Triturus cristatus. Next base: position 317,636,916 of record NC_140591.1, read on the forward strand.
CGGCCTACCGCCCCCTCCTCCCCTGACTGTGACACAAAACCAATATAACATTTTTGTTTGGAATACTGGGTCGTTGACCCCCGATCGTATTTATTAACAAACAAAACCAGTTATATTCGATTCGGTACATTTGTTTCAATCCTAGCTTTAACAAAACTCTAATACATAAATGTTCCTATCCTAGTCTAAAACATTACTGATCATATTTGGGCGTATTCCGCTGTGCCTACGGCAAGGTCAAAACGCTGGCCCCTCCCTCCTTATACCGAATAGTCTCGCGCAGGAGGCCCAGCTGACCCGGAAGTACTTACCCCCAGGCAACCCCCAAACGTTCAGGACTTACTCCATAAAGGGGCCATGCAGACAGCGCAGCTTACTTACGCCCGCGTGCGGGGTGGCCAACCAGCCAATGGAAAGCGTAACCCCCCCTTTGCCTCCGCACCGTTCCAACCAACCGGTTGTAACTGCCCCTGGAGTCTGGTGAGAGCCAAATGTCCCTCCCCTCTGGGCGCCCCACGTAATAGGACGCCCCAAAAGATGAGTCAATTTAGTCTGTCCAACCTATGACCTTACCGCCCGCACATGGAATATCGCCTAAAAACACGACAAAAAAGGCGTAAATCACATATCTCCAATTGGCATCCTGTGGAAAAATTACAGAACAAACATACATTCTTCAACAAACTCTTATTTCAGGGATGGTGGGTGGGGAAAAAAGATTAAGGGACCTCCCGAGGGAGGATGTGGCACATACGACGGATGTGCTGCCGAGGGGAGGAAGAGGTCGTCTCTTGTGCTCCCCCCGGCTTTGAGGTCTCCAAAGGGTCGCCCACGCCCCCGGAAGTGATCAGATCGCGTCCGGGGTGCGGGGGAGCCTCCCCTGACCCAGAAGTGATGCAATCACTTCCGGGGCAGGTCCCCGACCGCAGGCAGGGACAGTGAAAGGGGCACAGGTTCCGGGGGCACGGCCGACCCCCATAATGGCGGCGGGGCCTATGCTGGCCCCGCCTTCCTCTATGGTGTAGTACGGCCTACCGCCCCCTCCTCCCCTGACTGTGACACAAAACCAATATAACATTTTTGTTTGGAATAGGGGGTCGTTGACCCCCGATCGTATTTATTAACAAACAAAACAAGTTATATTCATAATTACAATACGCAGAAATGACAAGACAGGATTCGGTACATTTGTTTCAATCCTAGCTTTAACAAAACTCTAATACATAAATGTTCCTATCCTAGTCTAAAACATTACTGATCATATTTCTGCGTATTCCGCTGGGCCTATGGCAAGGTCAAAACGCTGGCCCCTCCCTCCTTACACCGAATTGTCTCGCGCACCCCAACCGGGACGCGCATGCGCAGGAGGCCCAGCTGACCCGGAAGTACTTACCCCCAGGCAACCCCCAAACATTCAGGACTTACTCCATAAAGGGGCCATGCAGACAGCGCAGCTTACTTACGCCCGCGTGCGGGGTGGCCAACCAGCCAATGGAAAGCGTAACCCCCCCTTTGCCCCCGCACCGTTCCAACCAACCGGTTGTAACTGCCCCTGGAGTCTGGTGAGAGCCAAATGTCCCTCCCCTCTGGGCGCCCCACGTAATAGGACGCCCCAAAAGATGAGTCAATTTAGTCTGTCCAACCTATGACCTTACCGCACAGGCCTGCATAGTAGACCGACTATCAGCCCCCCCCCCCAAAACTCCAGATGATACTTACCAGCAAAAACCCTCTAGCCACGCTAGGATGTTACCCAGGAATAACTCATTACCCAAGCGTGACAGGTGCACCCCGTCTTGCACATAGCACGCGTCCCCCTTAATGCATCCATGCGCGATTACCTGCAATCTGGGAGTCCTAAACAGTTTGTCTATGCTGTTATTGATCCTTCGGGTAGAGTGATTGAGAGCCTTCACAGATACCCCCCCACGCCACTGCAGTCTTGGTATCGTGTGACCACACAATAACCGTCTCAGGGCAGCGCATGGCCAGCCATGCCGACTCTGACAGCACCGTTTCTAATAGGACCCTCCGATTGAGATGCACCAAGTCATTGCCCCCCAGATGCAAAATAATAGCTTCGGGAGCGGTGTCCAAAGATGAGAGCATGTGGCCTACCCGTTCTCTAAACCTCCTCAAAGCGCAGGCCCCCATGGCCGAAAAAGGAAAGCCTCACACCTAATTGCTTTGCGCGCGCTGCCCCATTGCCTGCACTGAAAAACTTGCCTAACCGTGACACATAGGAATGACCAAAAACACATGCATGCCGTTCCCGCTGTGCCTTCGTGGAAATCCTCGCCGTCTTGACTGTGCCATGCTCTTGGTGAGGTGTCGCCCTCTCTCTTCCTGCGTGACAGGCCGAGAGAACTGGTAATAGAACAGGAGAAAAGTGCCATCAGTACCGTGAACCCACGGGTCACAACATATCAACACGCACATAACGCTTAAAACAGTTGGAGGCCCATCGCCCAATCGTACGCACAGCCTCCTCCCCAAGACCTTGCGCAACCGCCTCGGTGGCGGCACCAATCCTGAAAGAATGTGTCCCAAAACTACCGGGGTCCAGTCCTGCCCTGACTATTGCCTTGTCTAAAACCCGTTTAAATTGGAATCTTGTCAATGGATCCCCTCCCGTGTGCATCAGTAAAAACCCCCCCTTCCCACTCGGCCTGTGGGGCAGGAAAGCCTCCACATGAAAAACCGGCCAGCAGGGATTGCCCGGTGCCCGTCTGAGAAATACTACCTGACCTTTCCCCTGCTGATCTGTCTTTGAACGGCGGATTGTGACCTGCATTGCCCCGTTATGGAAGTGAATGTCACCCAACTGTAATCCACCCCCCAGGTCCCTTTTGTTCCTAGCCACCAATTCCCCTACTCGAAAGGCCCCATAGAAAGCCAGAGTAAAGGCTGCCCTGAATAACAGGCATTCAGTGAAATCGTCGCAAGTCTGATCTAACGCCGCCATGACTGATGTCAAGGTAGTCAAGCCCATCGGGCGTCTAGTATCCGGCGTAGACCCTTGTAACCGCTGCCAACCCTTCAATGCCTTGCGCACAATGAATGACTGCGTAGGGTCCCGCATGCCGCCCATCTGTGCAAAAAATGAAATGGCTGCAACGTGTTTCCTGGCCACCCCTACCGACTTCCCCTCGTCCCGCAGGGCTTGCAAGTACCAGCACACCCCGGCCGAATCAGCCCAATGTGTCCCACCCTGATCTGTTAAGAAATTACAATATGCCCCAAACGCCCCTTCGTATGCTTTTCTTGTTCCTGGCGCTAGACTCGCTGCCACCAAGTCTGGAAAGTGTGGGCACCAATCTGCCAGAGCTGTTCGGGAAAAGGCGTTGGGCATGGTGCTGCTCCGGTGAGATGAGCTCTGAAAACCTGCATCTTGAAACGAGATAGAGCGTCAGCAGCATGGTTTAACACCCCTGGGACATGGTTCGCCCTAAACAACAGATTCAACTGGAGGCATCTCAATACTATCTCCTTGACCAAGCGCAAGATCATTTTACACTTTGCTGATTGTTTGTTGATCCACTCCACCACGGCCATGTTATCCGACCAGAACACTATTGCTTTGTTGCGTAGCTGCTCCGGCCAGACCCACAAAGCCACCCAAATGGGAAACAGTTCCAGAAAACCAATGTTAGCAGTGAGCCCATTGTCCACCCACCATGCTGGCCAACGCTGCGCCACCCACTGAACGCCCAGAATGGCGCCAAAACCCTCACTGCCCGCGGAATCTGTCATTAAACCCAACTCCGCGGTAGAAGTGACCGGGCCGGGCCACAGGACAAAGCCATTGAAGTCCCGCTGGAATGCCAACCAAATCCGCATGTCCTGCTTGACCTCACTGCTCAATCTGGTGTGGTGGTGCTTCTGTTTAAGGCCTGACATCGCCTGTGCTATGGACCTTGAAAAGGGGCGTGCCATAGGGATAATGCGTAGTGCAAAATTTAACTGCCCTACCATCTGTTGTAGCTGGTGCAACGTTACCCTTTTAGCTTCCAGACATTTCCTCAGTGTCTCCCCAAACCTAGTCACCTTGTCAGCGGGAAGCCGTGAGCACCCCGCGACTGAGTCCAGTTCAATCCCCAAGAACTCTATAACCGGGGAGGGCCCCACAGTTTTACCTTGCGCTAGGGGTACACCAAAGCTCCTCATCAATGCACAGAACTGCTCCAGCGCCTGCCCACACCCTGCGCCCCCCGGTGGCCCCAGGAAGAGAAAGTCATCAAGGTAATGCAGCACATGCCCATGGCCTGTCACCTGTCTGAAAGCCCACTCTAAGAACGTACTAAACATTTCAAAGTAGGCGCATGACACCGAACACCCCATCGGCATGCACATGTCCATGAAAAACTTGCCCCCAAACTGGAAGCCCAGGAGGTGAAAATCGCTCGGGTGTACAGGCAGGCGCCTGAAGGCAGACTCTATGTCTGATTTCGCCATCAGTGCCCCCGGCCCCAGACCCCTCAACATGTCAATAGCCTGGTCAATAGATACATAACGCAGCGAGCAGCAATCATCTTCAATGGAGTCATTCACAGACTGTCCCCGTGGCGCAGATTAATTATGAATCAGCCTAAACTCGCCAGGTTCCTTCTTTGGGACCACCCCCAGGGGGAACAAACAAAGTTATGCACGGGTATGCTGTCAAAGGCCCCTGCCACCCTACCCAGTCTACATTCCTTTCCAATCTTGGCCGCTGCCACCCCAGCATTCTGGGCGACCGATACCTGATTCCTGCAAAACGAGGGACCCACAAAATTCTCCACGGGAATTCTAAAACCGTCTCTGAAACCCTCAATCAAGGTTTTTGCTGAAGTCGCGCACCTATATCTATTTAACCAGGGCATCATGGCGTGGAGGAGGATGGGTGTTCTAGCTCTGATGGAAACCCCTTCCTTCTGGTTTCTCCCCCCCCCCCCCCTATCTTTCTGCTTCTTAAGGCACTTTGCCTCGCCATGCCCTGCGTTGCCACAGAAACTGCACGCATGTCTAAATCTGCATGTCCCTGGTGCCCTAATGCAGGAGCGCCTGTTGTAATCCCAGCAACATCCCTTCTTTCCGCCCCCCCCCCCGCCCTGTGCAGCTGGGGGGGACGCCCGAAAGGGCTGAGGTTTCGGCAGGTCACTGGCAGCCTCAGTTGACAGGCCGCCCACATGATCTAACCAGGATATTCCCTCCACCTGATTCCACTTTAACGTAGGATCAGATGCCCTGATGCGCCTAAACTTTTTGTCATACTCCAACCACCCCGAGCCCCCTTTTGTCACCTGCGCCATGCTGATCCTAGACATATAGCAAGCCATCGCAGGTGCCTCCTCAGGGAAACGCTCTGTCACCACTGCCATGTAAATATTGTAGGCCAGCATCCAATGCCTAATGTTCTCCTCAATCCTGAATTTCAACATTTCATTCGCCCACTCACGCGCAGGCATATAATCCTTCTTCCTCTTCATTTCTTCTCTCTCAACCTCATCTATCAAAAGTGAAAAGATATCGATATATGTCCCTTTCCAAATTCTCTCCTTAACCTCCTGCGACAGGTGGCGTGAGAGAGACTCGTAGGACAGCGTGCCTCACCCATGCCCAACATTGGCAACGTCTGTGGCTTACCCTGTGAAGGTCCCGGGGTTTCCTTGGGGGCCCCGACCGCCGGCGCGTCCTTTGGCTTGGCTAGATCGATCAGCTGCTTCGCCCTTTCCAATGCGTCCGCCCCGACAACACCCGCCACACTCACGTTCAAACCCATGGCCCCCAGCCAGGGAAGCACAGCTGCTAAACTGGAAACAAAATCGGGAGGCAGCATTGGCACCCCCTCGGGTGCGGGGGGAAGAGGTACCGAAAGTGCAGGCACAGCCGGCGCTGGCATTGCTGGTGCGGGGGCAGGATTTGCAGGTGCGAAGGGAATAGGTAGTGCAAGATCAGGTACCGCTGGCACTGGAAGAGCAGGTACCGGCACCGCTGGCGCGGGGGCAGGGATAGGGTGCGCCGGTGCTGGTTGCGGGATAACGGGCGTCGCTGGGACCAAAGGAACAGGCCCACCCACTGGGTCGACAGGAGAAGGCTCGCCCCCCGGTGCATCAGGGAATGCGGGAAGTACAGGCAAAATTGGGCCCCCGCCACTCCCCGGGACAACCTGCGGGACTTTCTTCGCCCTACTCTTCTTTGGCAAGGGGGGAAAAGCCTCCTTTGGTGGCAAAGCGTCCCTGCGCGACCTTCCAGATGGCCCTTCCTGCGCATCCAGCCTCTCCGCCAGCTGCGCCATGGTGCTATCCATCTCCCCAATCTTTCTCATGAGCGCGTCTATAACAGTCGCTATACCCGGGCACCGCTCACCACGCTTAGCCTTAGGTGGCATGACTAATTTCCCTGCTACCTGTACCAGCTTTTACCCAAGTTTTTTGATGGAGGAAACACGCCGGCCACTTCACCCCCGCTACCGGAGCCTCGCTACTGGCTAGCCCAGCAAGGCAGGTGGGCAATAGGCTCCAACCCGCTTGGCTCCCAGCAGCGCCGGGATGCAGACCCTAACCGTGTCCTCAGGCACCCTCTGCGCCGGTCCTCACGTCCTTGAACCGCCGCTAGTCACCGCTGCGTCACACCGGTGAGGAGGCACCTTTAAGCACTCGGAGCTGCTTTCCACGATCAGCGTTGCCCCTTTACCAAAGCTGTGATACAGTCACCGCCTTCCTGTTATGCAGAACAACAAAATAGCGATCAATAAATGCTTATTCTGTGCAAACCAAAATATCAGGCGACCTGCAGAGACACCCTGCGCCCCAGCAGCTGAGAAAACCCGGAAGAGCAGTGAAAACAATATGCAAAGTAACCTGATTGGCAAAAGTGCTGATAAAATATTGTGTCCCCACACGATGCCCCTACTATAGCCTCTAAAATTCACCCCACGTTGTAATTGAACTGCTCCACCGAACTGCTGGCACCAAACGCTCTCAATTCACACAGTCGCGTTGCCCCTAATGTCCGTTCTAGCCCTACTGCACCAACACGATCCTCCGCGTTAGCAAAAAGGGCCTGCTCGGCATATACGCGCACTCGTACCGCCTCGCTCCACCCCCCGAAATAACAGAAACGCTGCACTGAACCTGTGGGGAAGCTGGGAGCGGCTCGTGGCAGACACCGGGGGCTAAGAACACTGCCCGCCCGAAATCCCGCTCGCGGCTGCACGTGTCGACCCTTGCAGGTCGCTGGAACACCGCCCCACGCTCCCAACACCTTACCTCCGCCAAAGGAGAGCGCGAAACGCAGAAGCAGAAGCACTGCCCGCGTCCCACACCACGGGTCTGTTCGCTTCACAAACCCGGACGGCAACGGCACGATCCAAAATCCACAACTCCTGCCTCGATGCCCGCAGCGTGCCCAGGGAAAAACCTCTCGACGTCGCGAGTACGAAAGCAGCAGCCGAAGGTCCCGGGACAAAACCTGCAGACAAGAGAAGAAAAAAGTTTAAGGGACCTCCCGAGGGAGGATGTGGCACATACGACGGATGTGCTGCCGAGGGGAGGAAGAGATCGTCTCTTGTGCTCCCCCCGGCTTTAAGGTCTCCAAAGGGTCGCCCACGCCCCCGGAAGTGATCAGATCGCTTCCGGGGCACGGGGGAGCCTCCCCTGACCCGGAAGTGATGCAATCACTTCCGGGGCAGGTCCCCGACCGCAGGCAGGGACAATGAAAGGGGCACAGGTTCCGGGGGCACGGCCGACCCCTATAATGGCGGCGGGGCCTATGCTGGCCCCGCCTTCCTCTTTTTTCCTTTAACTCAACAAGAACATGCAATGCTAACTTCCCTGGCTTGGAAAATAAAGTGTCTTGCCCATCCATGCGAGTCCTTGGCTGCAACCTCATACCTTTACCTGATGGATTCATGGCAGGATCCTTGCTCATCGACAGGCCCCCTGAGCCTACTCACTAGGCAGCATGGTCCTATCCTGATCCATCACACACCTTTGCAATGAACTCAATCTGTCTCTGTAAATCAGTGATGGTGGACAAAATGGTGGATGAAGGATGTGTACTTCCTGAGTCCCTAATCCAGGACTCAATAATTGAGACAGCAGAGATGCAACCAAAGAAAGCACCCCAGTTGTGGGATCTGCGGGAGCGCCTACCCTCCCCGACCCCCCATGGAGCCAGCCTGCACCACCGGACTTGATGACCACCACCCCTTGTGACTGCGAACAAGAGCATGGAGTAGGTTGTTCCGACAAAGCACTTGTTTTCTGCTCAGAAAGCTGCTTCAATGACTGCCTAATCTCAGCTACTACAGAAAGGATCTCATTAGAACCTGACACTGCCTGCTGCGAGTCTGAGGGTGTGATAGGTCGAGTTGGGGACAAAGGTGGGGTGGGGTGTCATGACTGGTGCCCTCCATTACCAACAAGTTGTTCTGGTACCCTTTAACTCCTGCTGCCCCTGAACCCACAGAGTTGACAGTGCCCTGGGAGGAGAGTTGCCCTGGCTGTTTCTTGGCGCTTTTCCTCTTTTCCTCACAGGAGGGAAGGCAGCCCGCAGAGAAATATGCGACTGCTTCGGCCGCTCAACCACTACCTGCTCTGGTTCTGGTGTGGGCTCTGACTGAGATGCCGAGCTGCCTGACTCCCCACCCTCACCCAACTTTGCCAAGACCATTTTCAACAGCTGGGCCAATTCTGGGTCACGACCGTTCCTCTTACCCACCCTACTTCCTTTAGCTGGCATTGTATCCCGATACTTAATAGACAACCAACAGTGCCAACACTACACAAATAAGGACTCAAAAACAACTGGTGGACCACTTACCTTTCATCCTGGTCCACGTTCCCAGCCCAGCACAGCTGCAGGAGATGGGTGCTCAAATTGCCCGCACAAGGAAGCCCCAACAACCCTGAAATTCTCTCCAGGCAAGAAGGGGAGGTTGACCACCCATCTTCGGTGAGGGTTGGCAAAGAATGTAATGAAAAGTTGCAAAGATCTGTAAGAAATGGGGACTAACCAGAGCCAAACACACTAGGGGCCCTTCAAGTTATGTGTTAAATTATTATGGGGAGAAAAATCAATGGCAAGTGTCCATACCAATAAGCTAGAGCACCCTAGAAACAAGCTAACAATCAGGCAATCAGGGAAGTGAATAAAAGCACTTGATAGACTCACTGGAGCCTGCACTGGTGCTGCGCTCTACAAGACCAAATTTACATTGAGAACACAAGACATAAACTCTCAACCTTCAGAATGAGAGTCTAGGACCTTAACCACTAGGCCACACAAGATTTCCCTAGAGTTACTGGGGCACAAGACAACAGAATCACTGGACGCCACATTGATATGGCGCTCCACAAGGCAACGGAATCACTGGAGCCCCCGCTGATGCTGCACTCCAAAAGACCAATAAAAAGATCACCCATCCGGAAGAAATGGAGAAGGGATCGCTAGTGCGGGGGGCCAGGTGCTCGCAGCGGACTAAAGAAAAAGATAACCGCCACAAACATCATTCCCGAACAAAGAGCAAGGGCCAGAGAGGGAGAGAGTGGCCGGACCGCAGGTCCGTGAAGCTGCAGGGTCCGTGTAGCCACCGCAGGGTCGGTGTAGCTGCAGTATGTGCAGTACGTTGCCGCTCATGCCGTCATGATGGCTCCAATGGAAAGGAGGTGGCCAGGGCAGTCGAGCCCTAAATAGGCCACAGCAATAGCAATGGCAGGAGTGGAAGTGAAGTACACACTGAACGACACTCCCACGATTCAGTATCAATGCCCCAACAGGAAGCCCCCTGGGACACAACGGCTAAACCAGAAGCAGTCAATCCCTGAATACCCCTCCCCTCCTCGACCACAGATTTGTGATCGTGGGGAGGGAACCCGGTCCTTAATGCTGCCACTCTGTAAGACGGGCCACTGTATCCATATTTGAAAAATACAAAACTGTCTAGAGAAATTGAAGAACAGGGTTGGCACTCAAACAACCATTTAGGGAATGTTCCTGGCCATTAGTACAATCTACTACTTTTTATGGTCACAAAGTAGAGAAATAAAACACAGTGTTCCACATTTTTATTTGATAACTATACCCACTTCATAAAACAAGTGGCTAATTGGGTTATAAATGAAGTTGATGTAAGCGGTGCTCACAAGGCACAAGAGTCAGGTAACCGGGGAATTTGCCCCTGGACATCAGGTGTAATGCTCTGTACCCAATAATGTGCCAGACAATACAGGTACTGCGCATCACTTGCAGTCACTTCGAAGGTGGAAGTACGCCAGGCTGCATTTCGTTCGAAGTTATGGTGGATATTCTCCATCGCTATGTGCTAGTCTCAAATTGAACTTGCACATCTAATTTTGTTCTATGGCTATCATACCACGTGCTCCTTGAACCCTTATACATTTGGGCATTGGATTCCGACACACTATTTGTAGCAGCTCCACTTGGATAATTTATTTGAAACAGATACCAAGCTATAATTTTCACTCAAGATAATTTTTGCAACGGGGGTCATAACACAGTGGATGATTTGTTGCCCCAGATTGATATTGCCCTGAAGAAGACCTATGTAAAAAGCACAAAACGCATTGGCTAATGGTTTAGTACGAATTGAATAATAAAGATTAGAAACATCGTATATTTTGCATTAGCAGCGACTCTCTTCATTACATTAGGATTCCTCAATATCTATGAACATTTCTTTATGGACTTTTCTGATAAGTTGTGGTGCAGCTCCAATCTAGCTTTTTTGGCTGCAAGAGACATGCTCCAAAATCATCTGCTGAGACGGTAATTGGTTATCGACAGATAATGCTCAAAGCCTTAGGACGGCTCTGAAGTCCAGCCTACACATTCTGCTCTCTAACTATGCAAGCTGATTGTCATTATCTTCCCTCAGGTTGTGGGCTGGTCATCTCATTCTGAGCTACCAGTGCCCAGCTCTCTTTGTCATCAAGCCATCAGCCTCAGTATGCCATTATCTCAGGGTTATTGTAAGGCAGGTCTTCATTATGTTTCCCCTTTGGCTTTTATTTCCTAACCTACTCAAAGATGTTATGCTGTCACCTATAATTGATGGTGGTTGACGAGCAGCTAAATAGAGCTGTTATGTTTTTCTTTTCGCTGGAAGGTCCCTTCAAGTGCTTTGTCTGTTGCTATCATAGGCTCGCCTGGTTTGCATTGGGTTATTATCGCATTATTGTTCTCAATAACACCGTCATACTGACAATTTTCCAAGCCTGCGTATAGGTTTCACGATAACCTTGGTGCGTTCGCTTGGGCATTTTGAAATAGTTCCTCTTCACTATACCTCGGGGGCTGCGGATTGTCCATCCAGGCCTCGGTATTTCGTAAGCTTTTCCCTTTGTGAACATGTGCTCACCGGATCAGGTGTGAGAACCAAACCTGCAGGTATGAAACCGTGAAACTTGACCCTGGGCTGTGGGGCAGTTTCACAGGCATTGTAGCGGCATACCTGCTGGCTTCATTGTCTCGCTGCGCCTTGTTCCAGTGTGTGCTTCAACAGCAGAATGCAAGATCGGGCAAACTGTGCACAAATGTGGTGTATTTAAAATACTCCAAGTAAACAATGCATCATATAAAGAACAAAACTCATATAAAAATGCGCGTCTCGAGGTATTAGCGGTATTGTTACTGTCGATTCACAAACTATGTTTGAAACACTATCTTGTTCCTTGTTGTTTACCGTGCAGTGTTCAGAATGAGCCCAGCCAAAGGCTGCAGGCCAGAGCGATGCCTTGTACCTGATGCAAGGCGAGCACCCCAGAGATTTGGCTATGGTTACCGTGGTTGCCAGCCTTGTTACACTGCTGCACACTGCGAGCAATTACACTAAGTGACTGTAATACATCCCTCCCTTCAGATGAATTAGAAATTTTAAATGCGCACCAGGAGAACATTTCCTTTGAAAAATGCTGCTTTCTTTGCCCTACAATGTAAATAAACATATTTAGAGGTCATTTTGCAGGCTTGTAACTGCACCCCTGTAGAGAAATGATCTGTTTCATTATGCTTCATGGTGATGGCACTGTGAGCTGCCATCTTGCTCTTGGCCTCGGTTTCAAAGGTCACGATTAGCCTTAGTTGAACTTCTCATGGACAAGAGGGGCCTCCTTTGTCATTGGCTAAGTCGCATCTGATGGGCTCGCGGCGTCTCCCTTTGTCACCTTGATTGCCCTGGTCTTTGAATTGTCATGGAGCCATCACCCCCCTCCCCAGCCCATCAGCAGAGCCCAGAGCCTCATTTGCATGAATGATCGTCTCTCCAATGAGAGTCCAGCAGCAGAACTTAAGAACGTGACGACTGAATACAATCGCCCATCTGCAGACTGTTTCAAAGAGTCGTGCCAAAAAGGTAAACGCCATGTATCACAAATTGTCACTCGGGGTGAATTTAATGAAACCCATGTAACGAGAGTGTACTGCGCATGTCAGCAGCGTCACGCAGATAACATTGACTGAACGTCTAGGATACTGTACCTGTTCAGGAGATAAAGTTATTCGTCATTTAGTGTAACTGGGACATATCGGTAGCAAATTAGACATCCAGCAGCATTCTTGAAGCAGCGTTGCAATTGTGATTAAAACAATTAGACAAGACGACAATGAGGGAGCCATCATCTCTGTCTCACACATACACACTCTTTTGATACACATACATGATCTACGCATTCTGACACACACGCACACTCACACATAGACACGCTCATTCACTGTCTCTCTGTCACTCTCCCTCTGGAGCTTAGAGCAAAAGCGGCTTGAGCGACAACACGCACAAAGAAGATAGGTGTCTTCACAATGGCCGTATTTATACACAAAAAACTATTGAACAATAAAATATTGAGCATTAACCTATAGAACCACTCTTTGAGGAATGCATTCCATGACATAAATTATTATTTTTGCAGTTTTATATAGCGCCAACTCGACCAGAGGTTATTGGAGCGCTTTACATGAGCACCAGTTACCTCACACCAGCACACATTCGTATGGCCAGGTACTACCTACACCCCCTCCTCCCTTATCAAGACCCCGATAATGACATGAGAAGAGTTTTGGATGTGGGGGTTGTAAGAACCCCTGGCCGTATTTATTAAACATAAAATTAATAAACGTAATTAATATATACAATATTTACAAAATTACGCAGAAAAATATGGCATTACATTGATTACAATTGATAAGTACAGATGTCAGATGGCTAACCTTAACATAAGTCTATTACAAAGGTGTTTCCTATCCGAATTTAAAACATATCATTAATAATCATCACAGCATTTACTTTTTCTGCGTATCCTATTTGGGCCTACAGCAAGGTCACTAACTGGTGTCAGATCCCTAACAATTAACCACGCCCTCCAACCGGAGTGCGCATAGGGCCCGTTTACCGTGAGGGTACTCCCCCCCTGGTTACCCCCGTACACTCTGTATATTATCTCCATAAAGGGGCCCTTGCAGTTCTGCGCCGTTTACTGGCGCCATTGTGCACATGCGGGGTGGCCAACCAGTCTAGAGAAAACCGTGACTCCCCACTCCCCCGCACCCATCTAGCCAACTGGCTGTAACTGCCCCTGGAGTTCTAGGAGAGACCACTTGTCCCTCCCCCTTGGGCGACCCCATTCAAGAATGGCGCCGCCCTCTAAGGACCTTAAATTTACTGCTCACCAAACATGACCTTACCGCCTGACCAAGGAATAGCACTAAATATGACGATTGATGACCTGTAAACGGAACAAGTTGGTACAGAAAAACACAATTATGATATACACCATACAACCAATACATCTACAAACCTGTGAAATAAACATAATTAAATCACAACACCAATTTTTGTTTTAGGGGATGGTGGGTGGGGAAATACAATTACAGCCTCCTGGCGATGCTTGTGCGGCAGGCTGGGAAGCGAGGAGCAAAGAGGCAGACTCCTGCGCTCCCCAACCTTTTAAGCTACTTTCCATGCCAGGCCGGTTCTAACCGGCCTGGTGTTAGCCCATCGCGTGACCCGGAAGTGATTCCAATCACTTCCAGGTCACGCCCAGGACCCGGGACCAATTATGGGCGAGGCGTGCCTGTCGCGTCACCAACGTGCGCGACATGCTTGCCTCTGTGGTCATAGGGGGCCGGCATGACCGCCATACTTTTGGCGTGGCCGATGCCGGCCCCGCCTTTCTCTATGGCCAGGTACTACCTACACCCCCTCCTCCCTTATCAAGACCCAGATAATGACATGAGAAGAGTTTTGGATGTGGGGGTCATAAGAACCCCCGGCCGTATTTATTAAACAGAACATTAATAAACGTAATTAATATATACAATATTTACAAAATTACACAGTAAAATATGGCATTACATTGATTACAATTGATAAGTACAGATGTCAGATGGCTAACCTTAACATAACTCTAGTACAAAGGTGTTTCCTATCCGAATCTAAAACATATAATTAATAATCATCACACATTTACTTTTTCTGTGTATCCTATCTGGGCCTACGGCAATGTCACTAACTGGTGTCAGATCCTTAACAATTAACCATGCCCTCCAACCGGAGAGCGCATGTGCAGAGGGCCCATTTACCGTGAGGGTACTTCCCCCCCCGGTTAACCCGTACGCTCTGTATATTATCTCCATAAAGGGGCCCTTGCAGTTCTGCGCCATTTACTGGCGCCATTGTGCACGTGCGGGGTGGCCAACCAGCCTGGAGAAAGCGTGACTCCCCACCCCCCGCACCCATCCAGCCAACCGGCTGTAACTGCCCCTGGAGTTCTAGGAGAGACCACTTATCCCTCCCCCTTGGGCGACCCAATTCAAGAATGGCGCCGCCCTCTAAGTACCTTAAATTTATTGCTCACCAATCATGACCTTACCGCCACAGGCCAGCATAGTTAACTGACTATCTGGCCCCCCCCTGCGCTCACTAGGAGGTCATGCCCTGCTTCTGAAGCCACCAAACCAAGCTAGCAGATTTTCTAGGAATACTTTATTGCCTACTTTAGACAAGTGGACACCGTCTTTTAAGAAGCACGGCTCCCCCCGATGCACCCGTGGGCGATCGTCTGCAGATGAGGAGCCCTGAGAAGCCTCTCTATTTTATTATTGATTCTCCTCACCGAGTGATTCAGTGCCCTTACAGACTCCCCTCCCCCCCTTTTGGAATCTTGGTATCATCTGTGACCATACAATGGTACACCCCTGGCATGTCTTGGCTAACCAACCCACTTCTGTGATTATGGCTTCCACTAGCCCCCTTCTACCCAGATTTGCCAAATCGTTTCCTCCCAGGTGCAAGATAATAATATTGGGAAGAGCACCACCCCTTTTCAACAGGTCTAGAACCAAACCCCTAAACTGACTAAAGCAGAGCCCCCCCTTCCCATGAAATGATACCTTAAAACCTGTCTGCTCTGCCCTAGACTTATAATTTCCTGTAAGAAAAAAGTTAGACAAATGCCTCACATACGAATGGCCAATAATCCATACGACATGTGATCCTTGATTCGGTGATGACAGTCCTTGGGTTGCCTGATGTTGCTGTCGGGCCGTTTTCAGTTTCCCCCCTGCGTGACAGGCTTGAGAAACTGTAAATGAAAGCAGAGAAGGACACATGCATCAGCACCTGGCAAGTATCCCACTCACAACATATGTAGCCGCACATAGCGCTTATAACAATTGGAGGACCACCTCCCAATCCTTTGGACGTTGCTGCTAGGGAAACCCCTAGCCGTTGCTTCAGTGGCAGCTCCTATTCTAAAAGAATGAGTACCAAAACAACAAGGGTTCAAGCCTGCCCTCTGGATTGCCGTGTCCAAGACTCTCTTAAACTGAAACCGTGTGAGTGGAATACCGTCGGCATGTACTAACAATGGCCCCCCTTTATTACTGGGTCTATGCTGTAGGAATGCCTCCACATGTGAGAGGGGGCAGCAAGGGTTACCATGTGCCCGATGCAGTACTACCCCATCCCCACGTGCTTCTTGGTCCGTCTTGGACTTCCTAATCAATATCAATAGAGCATCCCCTTGAACCTTCACGCGGTCAACCTGCAAGCCACCTTGTACATCCTGCTTGTTTTGGCTCACCAGTTCCCCAATCAAAAATGCACCGTAAAAGGCCAAAAGGCGGCATTGAACAACAGAACTTCCTCTGAGGTGGTGCAAATCAGGGAGAGGACCCCCAGTAAAGATGTTAGTAGCTCCACCCCGATCGGATGCCTCGTATCCGGTGCAGACCCTTGGAGGCGCTGCCAACCTTCAATGCCTTCCTAACTGTAAACCTGTTGGTGGGATACCCTCTATTTCTAGTCTGGGCAAAGAAAGAGATTGCCGCTACGTGCCACTTGGCTGCTGCCGCTGAATGCCCTTCCCTTTTCTAAGATCCCAGGTAGTGAAGGAGTGCTCCCGTGTCACGCCACTTCTCAGCCCACTCCCTTCCCAAGAAGGAACAATATGCCCAAAACGCCCCTTCATACGCTTTTCTGGTCCTGGGTGCAAGGCTAGCTGCCACGTGGTCCGGTAGTTGGTGGCACCAATCTGCCAAAGTAGTTCTGGGAAGGGGGTGGCATACGCCGCTGCAGCCGGGAGGTGTGTCCTGAAAACCTGCATCTTAAAGCGAGAAAGTGCATCAGCAGCATGGTTCAATACCCCTGGCACATGTTTAGCTCTAAATTGCATATTTAGTCTCATGCATAGTAGGACAATCTCCTTCAATAAACGGAGAATCATTTTACACTGTGCAGCTTGTTGGTTGATGCATTCAACCACCGTCATGTTGTCTGACCAGAATACCACTGATTGATTACGCAATCGTTCTGGCCACACCATTAATGCCACCCAAATGGGGAACAGTTCCAAGAAACCAATGTTACCCGTCAAGCCAGTCTCTACCCACCATGCCGGCCACCGCTGTGCCACCCACTCGGTACAGAGTATGGCATCAAATCCCCCACTACCCGCAGCGTCAGTCAGTAAACCTAACTCCGCGGAAGTAATGGGCGGACCAGGCCACACTACCCTGCCATTGAAGTCCTGCAGGAATGCCATACAAATCCGCATGTCCTGCCTAACCTCAGCAGCCTGGTGCGGTGGTGTCTCTCCCTGAGACCGGCCATGGCCTGTGAGATGGATCGGAGAAGTTACCTTGCCATCGGTATGACCCTTAGTGCAAAACTGCCCTACTGTCTGTTGTAACTGGTGCAAGGTGACCTTCTCCTTAGCCAAGCATTGCTGCAATGCTGCCCTAAACTTGATGATCTTGTCTGCAGGCAACCTAAAACACCCCTGGATGGAATCTAACTCAATCCCTAGGAACTCTAAAGTTGCTGTTGGTCCAACCGTCTTTCCTGGTGCCAAGGGAACCCCGAAAACCTGCATGAGCGCGCAAAATTCTTGCAGCGCCCACACACACTCCCGGGAGCCCAGTGATCCCAAGATAAGAAAGTCATCAAGGTAGTGCATGACAAACTGATGCCCTGTCACCTGTCTAAAAACCCATTCCAGAAATAAACTGAATTTTTCAAAATATGCGCAGGAAACCGAGCAGCCCATAGGCATACACGTCCATGTAAAATTTCCCTTGAAACTGGAAACCAAGTAGATGAAAATCAGATGGGTGAACTGACAACAAACGAAAAGCGGACTCTCTGTCAGATTTAGTCAACAGGGCTCCAGGGCCCAACCCCCTGAGCATCTCTACTGCTTGATCAAAGGAAGCATATTTCACACTGCAAATCTCATCACTAATTGCGTCATTTAATGAATTTCCCTTGGGAGCTGACAGATTATGTATGAGTCTGAATTCACCACCTTCCTTCTTGGGGACCACACCCAAAGGGGAGCAGACAAAATTCTCCATGGAGATGGAATCAAATGGGCCAGCTATTCTGCCTAGGCGCAATTCTTTTTCAATTTTTGTTGCCGCTACACTGGGGTTGGCCCTCACAGAGAGTTGATTCTTGCATTCCGGTGTCCCCACATAATCAGGTGCCGGTATCCTGAAACCTTACCTGAAACCGTCTAGCAAGGTTTTAGTGGTGGAATGACAAGGGTATTTGTTTAGCCAGGGTGTCAGAGCCGTTACATCAATGGGTGACCGTGCCTTGCGTTGTGCACTCGCCTTACTCTTGCTTCTTCTTACCCTTATCCCTTGATTTCCTGAGGCATTCTGACTCAGGGTGTGACAGGTTGGCACAGACGGAACACGCATGTTTGAACTTGCATGCGCCTTGAGGTCTAGTGCATGTGCGTCTATTAAAATCCCAACATGTCCCTTTCCTTCCTCCTCCGCTATTTGCACTATTGGAGGAACCTGTGGTTGACTGTGACCGAAAGGAATGAAAGGACTAAAAGGGCTGAGGGGACTGGTTTTTGGCACTGTCCTGGGACCCCTGCCAAAATTGGTCTAACCATGCGATCGTGTCAATGCGGTCCCAAGAAAGGGATGGGTCAGACGCTTTAGTTCTCCTAAAACCTTTGTCATATTCCTTCCTTCCCACCACCCCATATTTATCATGAGCCCGAGTGATCCTGCTCTGGTAACATGCCATCTCTGCCTGCATATTAGGAAATGGTCAGCCATTACTGCCGCTGAAAATCGCAAATGAAATCCGGATCCGCTGCGATACCTGAAAGACAAAAAAGAAATCCAATTACAGCCTTCTAGCAAGGCTGGTGCGGCAGGCTGGGAAGCGAGGAGCAAAGAGACAGACTCCTGCGCTCCCCAGCCTTTTAAGCTACTTTCCATGCCAGGCCGGTTCTAACCGGCCTGGTGTTAGCCCATCGCGTGACCCGGAAGTGATTCCAATCACTTCCGGGTCCCGCCCAGGACCCGGGACCAACGCGCCTGTCGCATCACCAACGTGCGCGACAGGCTCGCCTCTGTTGTCGTAGGGGGCCAGCACGACCACCATACTGGCGTTGCCCATGCCGGCCCCGCCTTTCTCTTTTTCGTAGGAGCACAGTGAGGTTAAGTGATTTGGCCAATATCACAGGACATTGAGCCAACGCTGAGATGCAAGCATGGCTCGCCAGCGCCAAAGTCGGCAGCTCTGGCCGTTATGCCACATCCTCCAAAACTGTTTACAACACAATCCTAACATCGGAGGAGTGGGCCTCTGTGCCATAGCAGACTCTACAGGCTACGGCCGTAGGGCTGTCCTGCTCTCAGGCAGTCCTCAATTCACAACCATTCACAAAATAACAATTCCGTTAAAGCAAGGAAACAATAATCAGTTTATACTCATGGCTTCAGTCAAATAATTGTGTCTGTGGCCCACAGACGAAACACCAAGTGGGCATGGAGGCTTTAAATGAGCTGAACCCTCCGGTGGGCCGGAAATCAATCCTCATGTGGCTACTGGAAAGGGTTTAGGGACCAGGCACACTCACAGCTTACGTAATAATATCACTACTCACCCCCTCCACCAAGCCCATGAATGGCATCACGTGTGACTAATGAAGGCCCATCCTTGCACCATGAAATATTGCAGAACTACTATTTAGCCTTACTCTACTCGAGTCCCTGTGTTTTTCTTGTACATCACTTTGAAAAGACGGTTCAAAAAATGTTCTGAACAGGCAGAAGCATGGCCTGGAAATGTAAATGTACTTGTGAAAACTATAATAGGGGTGACTCAGTGAAGGCTGGCTTCTCCTTTAATGTGTTATAACACGATGCTTTGAGTTGGGTGAGTCCTTGTAAAATTAATTGCTATGAAGGATAGCAGAGTGAGGTATGGTAAAAAACCTGAACAGTTATTTCACTAGGACCAGATGTAAAAATTTTAATTACAGTATTATTATTCCAATCAAGTAACATCTAACAGAATGCCACGGTAAATGTTAGCCGAAGCAGGACTAGGCCACACTTATCGCAAAGATGCCGAACGACCTTTTGAAGAATTGTATGAATAACAGAGTCAATTCAGACAATTAATTATATTCAAATTGGTTTACTGTGGCTATCCACAAAGTTGCCCCAAGCAAACTTAAGTTTGTCCAGGTAAGGAACAAAACTCCTACTTGGTACTTACAGGCACTAAAGAACCAAACCTGCACAGCAGTATGAAAATGGAGACACCCAGTGTAAGAGCCCATACAAACCCTATACACAGGCCTCCAAAATTATGAGGGCGCTTTTTATATTCTTCTAGAATAACTGTTTACGCTAGTGTCCGCCAAGATAATTTTCTTCCGATTTACAAATTCAACAATCTGCCGGTCAGTTATTCTGTTTCACCTTCATAAAGTCTTCTGTGATTCACAGGACACATTGTGTCCTTGTGTAACGTAACTGGTGCTCATGTAAAGCGCTCCAATACCTTCGGGTTGAGTTCACACTCTATAAAACTGCAAAAACAACAGGCCTTGCATGTCTCAGAAAACGATCACCATAAGATCAACCAATAATTCAGAGAATCATTCATGACCTGTGGCCACCACTCCTCCTCCCATCATTTAGGCAATATTTTCTGAACTTGTTGCCTTTTTCCAGTGAGAGCAGTGTCAAATCAGGGTCACTTGTCGACTCCATCCTGTACACTTAACTGACCTATTAGGCTTTGCCATACTGCTCCTTCTTCAGGAGATATTCTTTACCACAAGGTCACCTCTCTAACCCATTTAAAGAAGAAACCTTTATTTCCCTCTCGAAAAAGACTTATCCTGGTCGTACTTCTTCACCCGCCAATTTTCAATCCATCTCAGTTTTTCCCATGGACATCAACATTTTGGTAAGCACACAATTAAAAGGCTTCTTGGAATAATGTGAGTTAACAGAAAAGCAAAGTCTTAAGGACTTTTCGGGAGTAGAAGGTAGCTTTCTGTCATTGACATTTTTTAGGCAGCCAGTTCCAGAGTTTTGGAGCCAAGCACCTGTAAAAACATACTCTGTTTATTTGGAGGACTAAACATGGGTTAGGAAGCTGAGTGGAAGTTGTGTCGAGAGGACTCCTAGTTCTTGGTCCAAAGAGTGGTATCCCAGTGAGTGATGTTACTTCCACGCCAATGAGTTCGGCTTATAAGCATTATCCTTCAGTTAGCAGTGACTCATTCATTGCTGAACTTCAGTGAGGGGATATTCAAGCTTGGCTATTTATGAGGAAGTGTCCTTGTCTAATCTAATGATTAACTGATTATCGTCAGTTGCATCCAAACGATCTAACCATGGCAGAGAGGAGCCATATGTAGATATTAACCAACAAAGTTGATGAGTGAGTCTTGGAGAACCCTGCAAGTAACTACTGATGCTGGTGGCTTTCAGTACCCTGATCTTTTCCAATCTTTCACCAGAATTTGACGTGGCCCAATACATTTTTTTAAAAACAATAAAATTGTTTTTAAAGCAGTAACGTAATTTACTATTTGTCAGTTCTCAGAAAGTTATTTACCATCTTTCAGTACTGTCTTAAGGGGGCTGGTCTGTGGTGTTCCACAGGGATCTGCACTCTAACTTTATTTTTCAATATGCATGTAGAGCCTCTCATTTTTTACCCATGGCTGTGCTTCTTTATGTATGCTGATGACCTCTAGCTTGTGCTGTGCCTTGACAGCCAGCGGGATCTCAAAAGTCTTGTTCCTGCAGGCATGAGAGCGGTCAGGGATGGATGGGTTCCAAAAGGCTCAAGTTCAGTGCAGAAAATATTGAGGTGTTAACTGTAGTTGTCCACACAAAGTGGTGTCATGTGGGGGCGGCTTGGCTTGAACACACATGATGGCGGTTACGTAGGAGAGGAACTCCGGCGCTATCTGACCTAAAGCCCTGTAATCCTTAACCCCTGTGGGTCCTGCACCCCCCGAAGTTGGGGTGAGCAGGGGGTGACATCTGCTCCCTAGATTGTGGAGAGAGGACCCCTCTAGAGACAAAGAGTGTAGGGTAGCTCTAAAATGGCGGGCATGAAGCTGGGCCGGCGGAGTCGATCAGAGGCCCCCAGTAGCAGAGCACGCCAGAGAGTGCGGCGAGGGGACTGGGCCCCCGATCTAATCGGAGTAGCGCCGAGGGAGAGAGGCATGGCTGGAGTGAGCCACTGTGTGGAGATACCGGCAGGGACCACGTTGCCCTGCTTGGAAAGATGCCAGTATGCTGGAAGGTGCTTGGGGTCTGCCCCCAGAGCAGGGGTGCAGTAGGACCAGTCGGAGCCCCCCCCTTGCCTCAGGACATTTTGGATTGCAACAAGGTGAGGGGTGGCCGTACCCGTAGCTGTGGTGAAGAGGGTAGGCGGTGGGGCCTGGGGCGAGGCCTCAAAGGACTGGTGAGTGGCCCGGGCCCCCCCTTGTGGGTGGCAGAGTCCAGGAGACAGTTGTGGATGTGGATCCCAGTCTCCCCTTGATGTTAGGCCGGGGAGGCTGGAAGTGTTGGGGTATTCATGCCACGGGGTACGGCAGCAGGAACCGTTACAGTGCAAGTATGGTGAGGCGGTTGCTCCCAGGGGTGGTGGCCCCATAGATTCTCCGAGCAGACACACCTGGGCCAGTGAGGGGATGGACATACAAACTCACGCTCAGTGGCTTTGTGTGGGGAGGCCTGGAGATGGCGAGGCCTAAAGGGATGTCACAGTGTTTACTGGGGAGCCGGAGCAGAGAGTGGGGGGAGACAAAGGACTGAGTGGTAATGAAGCAGAGCTGGCTTTAAGGGTGCATACAGTCACAACACTGGTGGCACTGTGAGAGATGAAGACTGCCCTGGAGCTCAATATTGATGCAGTAGAGCAGGATGTGGGTCTATTGAGGGCAGCCCACAGCAAGTTGGCAGATAGGGTGTTAGAGACAGAGTCTTTAATCACTCACTTGACATCGGTTATGTCAGCAGGGAAAGTGTGTATTGAGGTATTGGAAAAGACTGTGGTGGTCCTTCAAATCAAATTGGATGATGAGGAGGGGTGATCTTGTCGCAACAGCGTGCGACTGGTGGGTGTCCCAGAGAAGGCGGAGGGCCCATGCATGGAGTTGTTTCCTGAGGGCTGGCTGTCCTCTGTGGTGCTTGGGGGGAAAACACTGTAAGTGGTTTACTGTGGAGAGAGCCCACAGGATTCCTGGGCACCCCCTGGTGATTGGAGCACCACCACAAGCAATCGTGGCCTGGCGGCTCAATTTTCAGGACAGGGACCATATTCTGCAGGTGGTAAGAGCACATGGGCTATGACCGCTGGAGGGGGAGAGTGTGAATATTTATCCTGACTACACTACGATGGTGCTGCGACAGCGGGAATCGTTTCTGGGGGTTATGAAGCACCTCCGCTTTCTGGACATATAGTGTGCCCCCTTCTTTTTGGCGTGGTTCAGGATTGCGGACCAGGAAGTCTCCCATTGTTTCATGATGGCAGAAGAGATATGGGCCTGGCTAGAGGCCAAGGGCTACCCAAGGTGAGACGGTGGTGAAGGGGCCCGGAGGTAGCTGGCAGAAGCCCATAAGCACCATAGAGCACGTGGATGCCTGTTGATGGTCCCATCAAAGGTCCAGGCAGAATCAGAACGAGCCAGGGTGGTGGCGACATTGCAGCAGAGCTAGACCCTGGAGGAGGTCAACTGGTGGGAGGCCCTGGCGGTGGACTAAGAGTGGCTCACCTTCCCAGAGTGACTCCGAGAGTGGGCCGTCGCTGCCCGGTATGACACCAATTATGGCAGATGAGACAATATGAAGGGGAGGCAGATATGTATGCTGGAAGCTATGGTTCACTTAGTCTGCATATTTGTGGGTGGGTGGGCAGGGCAGATGGCTTGTGGACGCTCAATTGCAGATCTGTGGGTTGACACAAGCCAAACGCTGCTTCATGCCACTGTAGAGTGAGTTAATAGTGTTGAATGTTAACCTGATTGGGGTGACAGAAACCTCTGTAGTTGGTAAAGCAGGTCGTTTTAAGCCTGAGCCCGAGAGTGTAGGGAGGGTCGTCAGACGTTTGGGACAGGTGGAGAGCATGGTACCCACAGCTGGGGCCACCCCGTCCAGAGATCTGCTATGAGAAGTACATTCCAGAGGACAGGGTATGGCTGAGCCCATGGTCCATATCAAGAGAGAGGGGCTCTCTCCAAAAATATTGTCTTGGAATGTCAGTGGCATCTGGAGTAAGATGAAAAGGAGTATAGTGCTCCGGTAGCTGGCCAGACATGATCCCAATGTGGTTTTGCTGCAAGAGACGCATTTGGTGGGGAATAATTGTGGTTCCCTGAAATGGGGTGGTATAGACATGTGGCCCATGCTAGCTTCTCAAGGGGATCGAGAGGTGTGGTTGTACTGGTGCATAGGTCGCTGCTATTGCAGGTGGCCCATACATGGGTGGACGCCCATGGATGCTATGTGGTAGTCGTGGGTAGCTGGCATGGAATTGGCAGAGGCTTCCTGGTATTTACCAGCAGGATTGCAGGGGGAAGGACTTGTGAAGCTTGGGGATTGGATAACACATGCTCAGGATGCCCTTTTGCTGTTAGGGGGTGACCACAACTTCACACTCAGGGGAGACTTAGACCGATTGACTAGATCAGGGCTCTCCTGCAGGGAAGACACTCACTTGAGCGATTTCTTAGATTTATGGCTGGCTCATAATGCCCAAATGAGTCATTACTCCCTTGCTTCAAATTCTATGTAATCAATGTCCAAACTGGACTGCCTGTTGGTGCCACATCATCTGGTGGGAACTTTTGGGAAAACGGATGACGTGCCCCGGGGGATATTGGACCATGCCCCCATGGTTACGATGCTCCAGATAAAACCGGCCGGACCTGGGAGGGGGAGGAGGTTAGACCCCTGGGAATTGACAGATATGACCACACAGGACATGATTAGGCAATCCACTGAACACTATTTTCAGAGAATGTGGGAACAGTAAGCTCCAGTACGATAAGGGAAGCATATATAATGGTTCTGCGGGGAGATCTAATAGCCCATGTCACTGGGAAAAAGTGGGAGACAGAGGGGGAGTGCCGGGAGTTGGAGGGGGAACTGGTGCATGTAGAGGCAGGAGGAATATCGGAACATGGCCCAACAGGACGCCAGGCACATTTTCAGAAATAAGCAGAGTAGCTGTACAAAATGGGAACCAAGGCTGGGAAGATGTTGGCCTGACTGGCCAGAAAAGAGGAGGGCCAAAGATGGGTACATTGGGTGGTGGCCCCAGGGGGAGCCAGAGCAGAAACTCCCTACACGATTGCACAGTCATTTGTGGGGCACTTGATTGGGGTGTACAGTTCAACATTGAAAGAGAAAATGGTCGACATGGGGCAGTTCGTTGGAGATCTTCCATTTTACTGCCTTCAGGTGGAGGTGAGTAGGTCCTTAGAGGGGGATCTGATGGCATTCGGCCCCGGGGCTCTTCGACTCCAGAGCTGGGAAACGACCTCGGCATTACCCAGCTTCGGAGTCGAAGAACTTCGGGGCCGAATGGGTTCCTGGAGGAGTTTTTCAAGGGGGTGAAATTTCTCATAGTAGCCCCCATGAAGGCGTTCTTTGAGGAATTGTCACAGAGTAGCATCTTTTCTAGAGATCTGCAACAGGCGGAAATAGTCCTCATCCATAAGGAAATGAAGCCCTGGGATGATTGTACCTCGTACAGGCTGATCTCCCTGCTGAACGTGGAAACTAAAATGCTGGCCAAGGCACTGGCATCCAAGTTCATGAAGGTGATAGACACGATCATAGCCTCAGATCAGTTAGGGCTTATGCCGTACAGAGTATCCAGGCCAAACCTTCAACGCTTGTTTAGGTGTCTGGCCCGGAGGGATCGGATTGGTGAGCCTGCGATACTACTGTCACTAGATACCAAAGAAAGCTTTTGATTCCATAGAGTTGCCATACCTGATGGCAATTCTGCAGAAAATGGACTATGGGCCAAAGTTTCTGCACTGGGTCGGGCTGTTGCACTGGGAGCCAGTGGCTTGGGTGAGGTCAAGGGAATTTAGGCTGGGGAGAGGCACCAGACAGGGGTATTCCCTCTCACTACTCCTGTTCTCATTCACCATTGAGCCTTTGGCAACCTTGCTTCGGTGACGCTCAAATTAGGGGCCTAAAGTGGGACCCAGACTGGGAGGATGTGGTCTTGCTGTATGCGGATGATATCCTCTTGTATGTAGCAGACCCAGAACACCCAATATCACATGTTCTGGGACCTTGAGGTCTTTGTTAGGGATTCATATCAAAAGGAACAAATCTATAGCGTTTCTATTGACGGACTGGTGTCCAGTAGGGGGGAAGATTGTCCCTTGTGCTGGAATTGGGTGGGATGCAAATACTTGTAGCTTTGTGTTACCACACAGCTGGACATCTTTTTCTGGGAAAACCTGGAGCATATCCTGCATGACTATAAGAGGGCGGTGTCCCATTTGAGAATACTCCCGATCTCCAAGATAGGCCAAACTGCCCTGTACAAGATAATTTCCTTCTGAAATTTCTGTATGGCCTGCAGAATTCACCATTTAGGGTCCCGGAGAATTATTTTAAGGAGGTTAAGGCGACAACTAGGCAGTTGATTAGGGATGGGGGCCCACTAATGATTGCCTTGTCCATCTTGATGAAGAAACCTGAGGATTGGGAGAGGGGTCGGCCCTCCCTAATCTGAAGTTATTTTACTGGGTATTTCAACTGCAAGTCATCAATGATTGGGTGTATGTGACTCAGCAAAAACCAACTTTATATATGCAGACAGGAGGGCTCTGTATCCTGGGGGCTACCTTGGCTAGCTTTATAGGATGGGCATATGGAATTCTCTGCCGGCCTAGAGATGCTGACTGACACTCTAGTGCCTAGTGCCTGCCCACACTGCTCAGACACCAGGATTAGTTCATTTCATTCTATATCTGAGCTGCTTTACTGTGCCTGTAATGCCTCATGGCCTGCGACCCATTCTAAATAATCCACTCTCCACAGATGTTTGGTCCGAAGCCCAAATCCCCTCCAACACCTTACCCTACTCTTCACCCCCACAAATCTCATCTGGGATCATATGGTGGAAATTCTTCCAAGCTGGGTTAGCCTAACATTGGTCCATGAAAGTTTCATGTCCATCGGTGCAAAGTAACAAGTGTGAAAACGTATTTTGTCGTGGAAAACGTTTTAATTCATATTTATTTCATGACACACCAAAACACTCATATCTTCTACCGAAATATAAAGTAGAAAAAATACGGAGTACAAAATCACTTCTCATCGTGCAATGTGTAAAAAACATTCGGACTTGCATATGTCACATACATAAAAGTGTTCCTGTATTAGAAATATAAACATTTTACCTATATGAAACTTAGAAATTGTGGAAGACTGCCAAACCATTGTCAAGCAAGCAGTACATATGTTTCTGAATTCCTAAACCCAGACCTGCTCTGCCCTCCCCCTTTGCATCTACACCCAGTGGACTGCAAGTCCAGGTGGTCCATCATGATCAAAGACCCATGGCAAAAGTGCCCTAGCCTGGAATCGAAAACCCTCCCAGTCCGCGCCAGTCTCCCTGTTCATGTTCAAAGTTTACAGCATTTAAATTGCATAAAATCACCATAGTATCTCCACTCTTGCTTGCACTACTAGGATAGAAGATTAAGCACACCTCAACAAATGGAAGTGTTGGCAAAGCCATTAGGTCTGGGATTAATGTGCTAACACATACAAAGTTAGCACATTAGCGTGAGACACTGGAGTGACCAAGTAGGAGCAGTAAGAGAGGTCTACAGTTGTAAAGTAGTCCCTCATGCACTTCAATGGAAGCACTCAAGTGGAGTTGGAAGGATACAACCAAACAACTAATAGCATTAGGTGAGGGATGGTTACTCTGCTGGCTGAGCAGAGGCATGCTTGACAAAACTGCAAGTCAATAGCAGACAGAGGCTGGATGAAGAAAGTCATTGGTTGTAAGTTGCATACCCAAGGTCCACCATGTATATATACTGTTAGCAATAGGTCAGTTTGACAGCTGTGTTGGCAAACCCAAGCCCTAAAAAGAGGGGAGAAAATATGGCCCAATCTAAAACTAATTGGAAGAGTGGTTAGACAAAAGGGAAGAGTCTCAGACAGTGGGATCTATGGTGTGCAGAGCAGCAGCAGAAGCCGCACAGAGGGCACATCAGACCCAGCTCAAGTTTTCAAATGTTGGTGCCCACTGTGACACTGACAGGAAGAACCCCATGAGATGAATGAGAACCCAGCGATCTCCAGTTAACAAAGGGAAAATGCACTTGTTGCCATTGGCTCAGTCTTGCATGCCCCATCCCGACTCATACCAGATCTGCAAACTATCGTCATTGTGTGGTGTCACAAGGGCGTAGAAGAAAAGGACTTGGGGGGGGCTGGCAGCCTGGACTTTGAAGCACCAGCACTGCTTGATCTGCTGAGCAGCAACATCTCGCCTTCCCAAGAGCAAAAATTAAGTTTTCAGAAACCATTTCCAATCCCTGGGGTGGTTGTCAACTCGTAATGTCTTCGGATGAAGCAGCTCCTCATGCATAAGATGGAACTCTACTCTATGGAACAGTCTCCAGCTCACACTGGTGTTCACTGTATGACGCAGTCTCTTCAACGGGTGACTGTGAAAGTGCTGATAACATTTTTGTGAGATGGAAGGTCTACAATATTTCCTGGATTTCCATGTAGACTGATTTTAAAGACATTACAGCAATACCCTCACCATCTGGCCAGGCCTAATCATCTGTTTGAGGGCCGGGGACCCGCTGTGTCCGCATATGTGTCATCGCAGGTGATACAAAAACTCCACGCTAGATGGGAGCAACTAGAGACAATCTCCACACACCTCAGTCCATTACTGCAGCTCCAACATTAAGATCTACCTGCAATTTATGAGAATGACAGACTTAAGTCATTCAAATGGTCCCTCCTGCCTCAAGCTGATACAATGTCCCTCTCATCATTTGATATCATATACAAAGCTCTGCTTGATCCCTACCTTGACAGGCATGTGATATGTGACCAACTAATGACGGTGGACTAGGGAAAAGGGAAAAAAAGAAAAACCGCAGCAAGAGTTATAATTGGACCTGTACAGCCAACCAGAGCAACCCGCATTCCACAAAAGAGTAAAATGCGAATCCACCTTTCACATTCCCTCATTTATCACACCACCGAGCGCTGTGTCCCCTCTTTGTAAATATTTCAAACCCTTGCACATGAAATCATTCCACGGCTGCTGGCGCGAGTGTTTTTTATTTATTATTTAGCTTTCAGTAGCAGCTGCTTTCTGAGTTTGTGGAATATTTAATGAGACTTTGTGCATGCTTATCGGATCTCTCTTCTGTTTCCATGACAGCTGATGACTGCACTGTTAGCAAAGAGACGTGTCCCTTTTAAAGCTGTCTGCTGTGTGGGTCACTCTTTTCCGGCAGAAGAATTTACCACTTGTCGATGAATGACATAACCTAAGAACGAAAAACTGCCAAAAATTCAGATGGAATGCAGCTGGCGTAATGTATGTTTTCTTTTTATATTCTTATTCAGAATAACTTAATCCAAGAAACTACAAATGTCTGCAGTCAGAACCAACAAAAAATGGAAGGTTTTTGGAAAATCTACATTCAAGATTATGCTACCTGCTAAAATATTTTACTCTTTAAAGAAAATT
The DNA here is from genome assembly GCF_964204655.1 of Triturus cristatus. NCBI lineage: Eukaryota > Metazoa > Chordata > Amphibia > Caudata > Salamandridae > Triturus > Triturus cristatus. The sequence goes on from NC_140591.1 coordinate 317,666,458, forward strand.
GAACTTTGGCCTAGTGCCTGAATGTTCTACCCCGCTGGAAATCCCATCTGACTCTGCAGTGTAAGCACCCCCTGTCAATTGTGCAGGCGTAGCCCATAGAAGGAGGGGCAATTAATTCACAACTCCAAAACCCCGGAAGGAGCGTTGTTCATAATGGAGGCAACAGCCTGACCGTCCCCATTCGCCTGAATTATTTGCGTTCTGCGGCAGGGGACTCTCGAAGTGCATCAGAGAGGGCGCGTCACAGAGGTGAGCTCACCGTGTCTCTGGGTCTGCCAGGTGGAGGCTTAGCGGGGCATTGGAGGTGTTGGACTGGCTGTAGCGGGCATCGGGCATTTCCCCAGGAGGCCGAAAGGGTAGGGGCTGGTTTTGCAGCAGCGGGGGTCGGTTTTGTTACTGGGGGCCAGTTTTGCAGCAGTGCTGCAATATTGGCCCCAGTAACAAAAGCTGCACATGATTTTCATACAGTACAGCAGGGGTCTTCAAACTGTGGGGCGCGACCCCCAGGGGGGCCGTGGAGTGATGCAAAGGGGGTCGCGCCCTCCCAGTCACACTTCTGCCCAGGCCCAAGGGCTTCAGCCCCCCCCCCCTTCCCCCGTCCTGTGTCTCAGCCCGGGCTGCTGCAGTGAAACTTGAGCTGCTGGGGGCTCAGCTGGGCAGTGTCTGGATTCCTATCTCCGGCACCCCCGTGATTTTTTTTCACAGGTCTTTAAAGACCATTTAACATGCCTTTGTAAACTGCTTACAGAGGCTTAGGTTTTTTTGCTGGTTCCAGTACCCCCTGGGTCCCCACTGTGCCTATTCCTTACATTTGGATTTTACATTCACTGCCCTAGTGTGAGAATGCATTTCATGGAAAGGAATACAAAGTTTGCTTCCTGGGGGCGCCGTGAGTGAAAGTTTGTGCTTTTGAAGCAGCTGCAGCGTTTCTTTCCCCGGCAATTACCAGGCCTCACATAAATGTCAAGATAACTTGTGTGATTAATTATCTTCCTGGAGAGAGATCAGAATGTTGTAGTTGAGGTTTTGACTTGGGTGATGTTAGTGCAGAGGGTTAATATGCCTGCTGCAAAGAACGTGTACCAAGTAGATTACAGAGTGCGTATGATGTGAAGAGATCAGCAGGTTACTGCTTTCAAAAGAGACATCCTTTTGTTACTTGCAATTTATAACTTAAAGTCCTAATAGAGAATAGTGAGCTATTAACTTTCATCCTAGAACAGCATACACACTACAAAGAATACATTATTAGACCATTGATTAATGTTGCAAAAAGGGTTAATTTGGCTAGAAATCAATTCTTATTATGAAAGGAAACTCCCAACTATGCTGTTTCTTTTTCGACTCTGCTGCCTACCAGTATGGATGACATGTGACTCCTATACTTTTAGTCCTTTGGCTTATGTAACATTTCCTATACACTGATTTACACACTTATGATTGATTGTCTCTGTGTAATGTGTGTGTGATGCAAAGTGCTCGGACACCCTACACTGGTATGAGTGGCACTATATAACTAATTCAATGCATCTGAGAGTGTGGGGTTATGGAGACTTGGTCACTGTTAAAGGGTGCTAGTGAGAGAATCCGTGGTGGGGGTGGTCATTGTGGGGGGCACCAACAAACATGGTCGCACAGGGCACCACCAGCACTAAAGCCGGCCCTGAGAAGTATGCACAGATGAGCGCTGAAAATACCGCTTTAGATGACTGTTTTTTTTTTCTACCGACTGGGCCACCAAAATAATCTGCTGGCAACCCTAACCATAGGACTGGAAGTTTGTTGCAGGATCAGCACATTATTTATTTCCTTCACCCTCGATCCCCGATTAATGCCGCAATAGTTTAACTTAGATCTTAAAGTCTACGCCCCGTCAATAACATGCTGAGTTACTTCATGGGTCTGGGAATGCACCCTGCATTCAGACAACTCATTCCTCATTCTCGCCCTTCATTGTCACGCTCACCCTGCACTCACAGTGATCACAATGCACTCACACTGATCACCATGCACTTGCACCGTTCACCCGCTCACCCTGCACTCACAGTGATCACAATGCACTCACACTGATCACCATGCACTTGCACCATTCACCCGCTCACCTTGCACTCACAGTGATCACAATGCACTCACACTGATCACCATGCACTTGCACCATTCACCCGCTCACCTTGCACTCACAGTGATCACAATGCACTCACACTGATCACCATGCACTTGCACCATTCACCCGCTCACCTTGCACTCACAGTGATCACAATGCACTCACACTGATCACCATGCACTTGCACCATTCACCCGCTCACCCTGCACTCACAGCGATCACAATGCACTCACACTGATCACCATGCACTTGCACCATTCACCCGCTCACCCTGCACTCACAGTGATCACTCTGCTCTCAAAATGCACTTGTCCTGCTCACACTATACCTCAACCTGCAGTCACACGAGTACACTACTCATCCTGCACTCATGTGACACTTCACTCACCTGTCCCCCTCACTACTCAATATGCAACTCACTCAAACAAGCCCATCAGTAATCATACATTCATTCATCCCATTCTGAACTTGCATCTGCACCCAAAATGGGAGAGGACAGCAAGGGAGTGAGAGAATTTGATTGAAGAGGTCAGGGATGAGGAGAAATGTGAATTGCCGAAGAGAAGTGTGGACACGCAAGAAGTGAGTGTGATCCAAAGGTGAGGGCTTCTGTTAGAACAAAGGGGAGATGTGAAAGAGGAATGGGGGGACTGGAGAGGTGTAAGATACAAATAGACAAAAATTTGAATGAAGAGACGAGGTGAATGAAAAGTGCTGAGGGGCACGGGCGGTGACAGGGCCAGAGAGGCCATGAGATAAATGTGAGAGACTGTTAGAGATGAGGGCAGTGAAAGGACAGAATGGCAAGAGGTGATTAAAGGTGAAGTGAGAGGTTGAATGGGGAGAGTTCAGAAGTTGTAAAAAGGGGTGAAAGAAAATGACCTGCAAAGTGAGAGAGGGATCCGGCGTTGGGAGAGAAGAGAGGGATGGAAGGGAGGGGGTGAGAGGAAAGCTGCATGGGTAAACGGCTTAACTCTACACAAAACCGCCAGGGTTTTAAGGGACCCCTGCTTCTCCCGGTCAGGGCCAGGTGAGCTTCTAATGTGGCAGCACGTATTGCTGCAGAGTGGAAGGCCCTTCACAAAGGTTGACTTGAAATCTTTCTGATGATAATTGCTGTATTTTGGTTATAAATGGGTACTGATTGGGTGAAATCTTTCCTCAGCGTTACTGTGTGTAACAAATATCAAAATAATGAAGCAATGCTATCGCAAAATACGCGGCATCACATAACCTTATTTACATTTTTATCCCACGCAATTTAGTCAACAGGTTTAGACATTTTTGTCAAGAGGGGGTCCTTACGCCTCAAAATGTTGACAGGGGGGTCTCGGCATCCAAAAGTTTGAAGACCTCTGCAGTACAGGGACTGTGTATTAGTACACACAACCTATATGGTCGCACCGAAATGAATGAAGACACTGGAAAAATTATGACAAACTCGCTTCCTTGCCTAACGATCTGAGAACACCAGCTAAAGTATCTAAGGAAGTTGTCTCTTCCCAACCTAACCACCATACTCAAACATAAATATACAGCATATCACTGTGTATATAAGCAGTTATTTGGATTGTATATGAATACCTAGATATGTTTATTCCTTTTTATAAATGTGTGTTATAATCTTGTTTATAAATATGTAGATTTTCATTATTTCTGCGTAACACATGTATATACATATATATAAATATATAGATATATCTTCACTGAAAAAAACATAGGTTTCAGGGGCGTTATAGTTAGCTGGACTTTTCACTCGTACAAATCCATTGAAATTCCCCTGTTATAGTTAGTTCAGCTAACTTTAACTCGCGCGCCCGCAATGCACTGCTGATGACGTCACATATTACATCACTCATGACATGGTCAGTGACATCACTCATGACATCACTGATGACATCTCAAATGACATCACAAATGACATCACTGATGACATCATCCAGTGAATGTGTTTTTCTGAAAATTACATATGTTTTATATATGTATATCTCAAGGTCGATGGAAGAATAAATGGGTATATAAGTGACTAAATGGATGATTTGTTTTTGAAAAATTGATTGTATAACTGACTGATTAAGTGCATCTTAGTGAATACATGGCTTAGTGAGTAATGTTTAAATATGTAAATATCTTCATCAGTCTCTCACTTTGTGTGTAAGTGGTTGCATGGGTTGGTGAGTAGCTACATGAGTGTCTATATAGGTTATTAGTTGGATTTTTGAGTATCAGTATGAGTGTCTGAGTGTCTGTATGGTTCGGTGGGGGGGTATTACGTAGTGCATAGGTGCATGAATGAGTGAGTCACTGTTTGTATGTGTTGAAGACAGCACGTGTGCAGGACTGTATGGGTGGATGAGTGTGTGCATGGGTGTGTTAGTGAGTGAACGACTGTCTCAATAGTGTCTTTATGAGTAACTACATATGTTTTAAACTAGTATATGTGACTATTGGTGTATATAAGTGAGTATATGTGAGAGTGAGAGATTGGAAGAGTTCCTGTATGAATAAGTATGTGTTTCTATAAGTGATTGTTTAAAAGACTAAGTATGTGTAAGTTTCTGTAGAAGTAAGTGTGGTGGTGTGTATATAACTGTATATGCAAGTAAATGGATGTATGATTCTTTATTAGCATGAGTGACTATGTGGGTGAGTAACTCTATGGATGAGTGGCGTTGTGTAACAGGATGTATAGGTGTATGAGTACATATGATGAGTGAGTACATGTATGAGTGATTGTATAGGACTGGTGGTGAATGAGTGGATGTGTATGTGGATCTTAGAATTATTGAATAGGTTGTTGTATCTGGTATTGGTATGTCCATTGTTTTGACCATTTTAGTTTCTATTTTTGAATGTGTATATCAAAGGTTATATTAGAGGGAGAGGAGGACTGCCACTCTATCACAAGGATGATGTCATCAGTGATGTCATTTGAGATGTCATCAGTGATGTCATGAGTGATGTCACTGACCATGTCATGAGTGATGTAATATGTGACGTCATCAGCAGTGCATTGCGGGCGTGCGAGTTATAGTTAGCTGAACTAACTATAACGGGGGAATTTCAATGGTTTTGTACGAGTGAAAAGTCCAGCTAACTATAACGCCCCTGAAACCTATGGTTTTTTCAGTGAATTTTTAAGGTTTTTTAAATGCTAATTCCTAACTATAATGTTCCTGAAACCTATGGTTTTTTCAGTGAATTTCAAAGGTGTTTTAAATGCTAATTTCTAACTATGCCTACAGAGATAGGACATGTGAAGAAAGAAGAAAAAACTAACCCTGGGCGTCGTGCTCCGCTTCGCCCACAGAGTGCACGTAGCGCTGCCTGCTTCGCCGTTTACGAAGTAGGCGTAGCAGGCAGCGCTACACACACGCCGCAGCGAAGCAGAGCTGCCCGCCACCTGATGCACGCCCACAAATTATTTTAAAATGAGGGCGGGCGGGCGGCGGGTGGCGCGTAGTGGGGCTACGCGGAGCGCGCGAGTGTGCGTTGATTTTGCCACACTACGCACTGCTCCACATAGCTCCACTACGCCCACTACACCCAGGGTTAGAAAAAACGCACAGAAAGAAAAAAAAGAAATGCAGAAAGAAGCAACAGAAGTCCTCAAAGACGAAGAAAAGTGCGGGAAGAAGGATAACGTGCAGAAAGAACAAACAGAAGAGCAGAAAGAAGCCTTGTTGCAAAATCATCCTGTACTCTCAACTTTTTCAGACGGATACTGGTGGTAACTGAGTCTGACTAACAAGTCCTAGAGCCAGTGCTATGTTAAAAGACACTCAGAATACAGTGAAAACACCTACATACACTAGGGAACACTATGTGTTGGGGTCCCCCTGTGATTAGCATGACCTCCTCTGTAAGCCCCTAGTATATAATAGGGCAGGGGATTAAAACTACCTCTTAAAACGCGCCACAGGGCGTGTTTGCACACGTTAACTCAGGCCCCGTTCCCTCCCTTCCCCACTGTGTAAATACGCCCAGTGGCCGTTTTAAGTTGGGAGATTAAGTCCCTTTGAATCCTGAGGGTCCCTAGGGGCAAAATAGCCCACTAGGTACGTCCAGTCAGCGCCATTGCAGAGAGGTGTAAAAAGGGGCACGGCCTGCACCACCTCTCTGCAACGCTTACTGGAAGCACCTGGTGGGCTAGTTGGCCCCCAGGGTCCCTCAGGATTGAAAGGTAATTATTTCCCCAACTTAAAACGCGCCACAGGGTGTGTTTGCACACGTCACCTCAGGCCCCGTCCCCTCCCTTCACCACTGTGTAAACGCGCCCTGTGGCTGTTCTAAGTTGAGAGATTAAGTCCCCTTGAAGAACCAGAACCTTTTGGACCTGGCGGCGCAGGGTACGCCTTAATCTCCTGGGTTCTCCTGCTTAGCTACACAGAGACACGGGGACACTCTGTCGGCGTAAAAGATTAGATTTATTAGCTGCAGCTAGTACAGTTGTCCTAGAAGTACACACGGTATGTTCTCAGGAGACTGCCACTTCACTCCGTGGCGCACAATCTTATATAGTATATATGTGACATATACATTAACTAATAACACACCTAAAACATATAAAAGGAGCCAATAAGGAAAGTTGGAAAACAGAACGGAACCAATAGGAAAGTTTTGAAAACAGAGTATCGAGTAACTCGAAATGGCCTATGCTCTAACTGTGTTTGTTACCCCACCCCACAAGCTAATTCATTAACTGATTTGTAGCTGTCTTGCAGGTGACGAGATACGTTTGTGTGTTTTTGGAGGATAGTTGTGAAACAAGAGAATACGAGCAGAGGACAGCGAAGGCCAGACGATAAGATAAAATCAGAAGAGAATAGTGTGAACCAACAGATAGTTGAGACAGGGATTAGGAAAACCAGACATGGATTAGTGTACTCGGCCAGTCTCAAACACCAGCTTTTGTAAACAGAGGCACAAGGTTATTTTCATACACTATTGCAGGAAAAGCAGAAAAAGACTCCGATCGTCGTGCTGCCTGAGTGAGGGCAACACAAAATGGCAGCGGAGCACAAAATGGCGGGTCGATACGATCACAATCGAAAATCGAAGTTCCTCAGACCCTCCTTTTGCAAGAACACAGACTTACATTAAGTCAATGTCGATGGCCATGAGGTCATCGAGCTGTTGCTGTAGCATCATTCTGATATTCTCGGCTCTTTGTGACTTGGGTTTAGTGATGCACATAGTAGCACAAAGGTCGCAGATGGCGGGGCCACAGTGCATACAAAGGCAACAAGAGAATACGATGGCTAAAACTACTCCAAGGAACGTCAATACCTTCCAACCCCATTTGGACAGTAGTCCCCAAAACCACTCCAATAATGACCAATCTCCTTCGTCCTGGTGAATCGACTCAGAGATTATATGTAATTTAGAGATAGCTTGGTATACTGTCGGAGCGTCATTAGGTATGAAAATACAGCAACTTGACCCGATCAATTTGCATACTCCACCACGGTCTGCAAGAACAAAGTCTAAGGCAACTCGGTTTTGTAAAGTCACAAGACGATCTGCCTGTGGTTCTGCCGTGAATTACTTAAGGCTCCTACAGTGATGTCTATGGTGGTTTCTACGACATGAACCAGTTGCCTTATATTTCTGCTGTTGGCCATCGGACCCAAAAAGGAAGAAATCCTTTGAGGAAATCTCCTCCCTCTTGTCCTGCTGTGTCCTTGGAATTAATAATCCCTCTGCCATATCTGTTTCGATGATGATTTGCAGAAGCAGTGTATGTAGGGGGAAGAAGGAAAGCTATATAACAGGTACCAGAAAAACCAGTTGGCAACCACGTGTAAGCCCTATTATAACAGATGAAATATGTACCCTGAGATGGTACTAGAGGCGGTGAATTCTGAGAGGAGTAGACGTATGTGTGGGAACAGCTATTTCTTTGTACGGTGTCAGCAGACTGACCATTTATCTGTAGACAAAAATTGCCCTGATGTGGTATAGTCCAAATTGGTGAAGATTTTCCCTTTTTAACTTTATCACTAAGGCTAGTGACATAATGGGTGACGTTCCAGTTAGTGTACGCTTTTCTTTCGTCAACGGAGATCTTACTGTTTTCCATGATTTTAGTCATAGCTACCATTCCCTTTATCAATGAACTATGACTAAAATCCAGACCACCAATATGTGAACTAACGGATCGTCTGAATTTGCTTTGATAGCCATTGGAGAAGATAACAAAATAAGCCCAAGCAGAACCTTCATAGGAGAACAGAAGAACTAAATATGGCATCCCTTTTTCTACGGTATGTGGCATAAGCCCACACACCCAACAGTCAGTTGTATTGATTACTAATTGGTGTTGATGTAACAACTGGACAAACGAGTTATTGTAATATTCAGTTCTTCTGATGAGTTCATGTTGAGGAAGTGTATGAAATAGATGTGGAGAGACAGTAGAAGAAGACGAAGAGGTAGAAGGAGAGACAACTTTTTGCTGCAGAGCAATAACAATCCAATTTATACATGCCAAAAGAATACACAATAATATAATAATACATAAAGCAATACCACAACGACTATACATTTCTTTACAATGATTCATTTTATCTTTACTTTCTCTTTTGCCTAATGTAGTCTCCATCTTTCTAAGTGGATGCTCACGGCAATCTTCCTCAATCACTTAGTCACGATTGTCTGCTGTCCTATGACACTGCAAGTCCTGCAGGCCTATTGTCACTACTCAGGTCGCAACCAAGACTCCTACCGTGACCTTGCAACCGGGATAGAATACTACATAGGAGAGAGAAATCTTAAGTGTTCTTTAGTCTAGGTCTTAGGTTATAGTGTTCTTTATCAGGTACAGTTTGGTCTTGGAACAATATTCGCGGATTGGTCGTATTCAAGCGACGATGTGGTGGTATTGCTTCCTGAAGAATGTCGTCGTCCTCTTTCTCAGACAAAGTTCCACTCAGGCGTGCATCACTGAAAGGTACAAATCGTGGAACCTTTTCGCTCTCAGAGTCTCTAATGCCTTTACGTACCCACTGATCGAACGGAAGAGGCAAAGGCACTTTCTTGCAATGCACACCGTGAATCCAATTTTTCTTTCACTTTCACTGCTGTTCTCGTGGTGAGCAAAACCATTCGGGGCTCTCTCCACCTGGGTTCCAAATTTTTCATTCTTTGAAAGTTCTTTGTGCAGACCCAGTCACCTGGCCGAATGGAATGACCTGGGTCTGTGGAAACCTCCGGCAAAGCACTCTGAACCTGTTTGATGGAGAACATGCAATTTAGTCGTAAGTAGTCAATTAACATTGGATATGGTAAGTCTGAGTATTTCTTAGGGCGAGGGACTCCCCATACATTAGCTGGGCGTCCAAAAACCACTTCGTAAGGGCTAAGTCCCAAACGAGAGTGTACCGCAGTTCTGGTGGACAGAAGAGCCAATGGTAAAGCATCGGGCCAACTAAGTCCTGTACTAGCCTGAACTTTCGCTAGTTTTAGTTTTAATGTTCCATTGTAACATTCTACTAAACCCGCTGACTGTGGATGATTTGCCGCATGGAATTTTTGTTTGATACCAAGACCCGCACAAACTTTTTGCATGACTTGGCCCACAAATTCGCTCCCATTGTCACTCCAGACAATGCGCGGCAAACCAAACCTGGGAAAAAATTCTTTTAGTAGAACTTTAGCTGTGGATAAGGCTGTGTTGTCTTTTTAGAGGGTATGCTTCTATCCATCTGGAAAAGGCGCATACTACCACCAGAACATATTTGAGGTTGTTGCATCGCTCCATATGAATGTAATCAATCTGCAACACCTCAAAAGGATATGTCGGAGGAGCAAAGTGACCTGCCGGAGTTGGGGTTCCCTTTCCCGGATTGTACATCAAACAAACAATACAATGTTTCACTACATTGTCTGCACACTTTGGGATTCCTTCATTCTGCCACACTGGAGCCAGAAGCTTGCTTATACCTTTCACACTTAAGTGGGCTGGACCATGCGCCATAGTGACTACTGGCAGCACATAAGCGTCTGGTAACAGCCAACATTGGTGCTCAGACAATTACACCCAACATCCCATCTCATCCAACATTCCTGTATTTTCTTTCCACTTGCTCAATTCTTTCTCTGTAGCCTCTTTCTGAATCGATCTTACACTTTCTACTGTATCCTCATACATTCCTCTCCCTCTAACCCAATTCGCAGGACCCGCAACATACATTCGACTTGTAGCATCTCTCGCTGTCTTTTTCGCTACTTCATCTGCAAATGCATTTCCTCGACCAACGTCGTCAGTAATCTTTTTGTGCGCACTACACTTCACAATTGCTATTTGAGCAGGTAGAGAAAGTGACTCAAGAAGATCAGTTACCAATTGACCATGTTGTATTTTAGTGCCATGTGAAGTAAGGAATCCCCTCTCGTTCCAAAGACGCCCAAAATTGAACGCCACACCAAAGGCGTATTGACTGTCAGTATACACATTCACTCTTTTTCCTTTTGATAACACACATGCTCTCGTCAAAGCTATCAGTTCTGCTGCTTGAGCTGAATTGTGTCTGATACGTGCTGTTTCCACAACTGTATGTAAAGTAGTAACAGCATAGGCTGAAACTGTATCTCCATTAGGAAGCTTGAAACAAGAACCATCCACCCATAGAATTCCATCCGGATTTTCTAGCGGTGTATCTTTCAAGTCAATTCTTCCTTTTGTTTCTTCCTCAGTACGGAGGAAACAATCATGTTGTTCTTGTTCATCTTTGTCTACTGGAAGAGGCAACAAAGTAGCTGGATTTAAAGTGTTACATCGTTTGATGTGCACGTGACTAGCCAAAAGTGTCAACTCATATCCAGACAAACGAGCACTCGTAAGATGTTGTGTTTTTGTTCGGTTTAATAAGGTGTCCACTGCATGCGGCACCATAACAATAAGTGTGTTATCTAACACTACTCCAGCAGACTGTCGAATAGAAATTGCTGCTGCTGCTGTCGCTTTAAGACAACTAGGCAATGCTTTAGCTACTGGATCTAACGTAGCCGAAAAATATGCACATGGCCGCTGTTTGTCTCCAAATCGCTATGTTAAAACTGACAACGCACAACCTTCTCTTTCATAAACGTAGAGCGTGAAAGGCTTACTGTAATTGGGAGTACCCAATACAGGAGCAGAACATAGCGCAGTACGCAAGTCAGTGAAACTCTTCTGACATTCGTCAGTCCATGGAAGGGGCTGAGGCGTATCTTTTAAAGTGAGTGCCAACAGAGGTTTAGCCAACAGAGAAAAGTTCGGAATCCACTGCCTACAGTAAGAAGTAATACCCAGAAAAGCACGTACCTCCTTTTGTGTGGATGGCACAGACATTTGCGCAATCACCTGAATTCGTTCTGGGGTTAATCGTCGTCCCTCCTTTGATAGGAGATGACCCAAGTAGGTAACCTCTCGACGAACATATTGTAGTTTTGAAGGTGAAACCTTATGATTCAGATTAAACAGATGATGTAACAATGCAACAGTCACATCTTTGCAAATATCTTCTGAATCAGCGGCAATCAACAAATCGTCCATGTATTGAATAAGAGCAGCACCAGACGGCAAATGAAAAGCATCAAGATGACATTTTAAAGCTTGACTGTAAATAGAGGGACTTTCACAATAGCCCTGAGGTGCGCGCTTAAACCGAAGGTTCGGCCTCCAAGAGAGAAGCCAAAAATATCCCTACTCTCTTCAGCAATGGGAATACTAAAGAAGGCATTCTTTAGATCGATAACAGAGAACCAAGTCGCTGTGGAAGGTATCATCATCAACAAAGCAGTGATATCTGGGACTACAGGAAATTGTGGTACAACAATTTTGTTTACCTCCCGAAGATCAATTACAAAACGATATACAGGCGGCTGAGAAGGATCAGTGCGTTTAGGAACAGGAAGAATAGGACTATTGCATATGTTACCTCTCGTTTCCTCAACCACACCCTTCTGAATCAAATCATGAATGATTTCCAAAAGCGCTTTTTCACCTTCAGTAGAAATTCTATACTGCGGAATACGTGGCAATTCAACATTAGGCTTAAGAGTGACAACATAAGGTGGAATCTCCAGACAACCCACATCATTCGGACCCGTGGCCCAAAGCGTTGCCGGAAGAGAAAGCAATTCAGGTGGAAACTGATCTTTGGTCAAATACATTGGAGAAATCAGTTTCTGTCCCAAAGTAAGATGTACACCAGAAGGAGAACAATATATCGTAGCATGCATTCTTTTCAATAAGTCCAAACCCAACAGATTTTCATCGCAACCATTCGTCAAAAGAAGCGAAGCTTCCAAATCATAAGGGCCAACTGAAATAGGCAAAGGGCAAGAAACCGGATTACGAACAGGGGCGCCAGAAAATCCTACAGAAACATTTGTTAAGCCAGACAAAGGTGCCCCAGGGAGTTTGGAATGAATGATAGAACTTCTCATCGCACCAGTATCTAGGAGAAATGGCTCTGAAACACCCATTGTAGTGACATTAACATAGGGTCCATTCTGATCTACTGGAATCGACACAACTCCCTTACTTTGTCCATGGCAGTCCTAGTTAGCATGAAGACTTTCATTCTCGCCTCCAACATAACAATCCTCATTGTAATACTGTGTAGACCTAACATTTTGCTGATCAAAATAATTCACGGAATTAGGAGGAGGAAGGGAACGCTGTTCTTGAGTCGACATACCTCGACCTCTACCTCTGTTTGCTGACTGGAGGCCAGCACGGCCTCGTGGAGCAGATAATGCTCCATTGCGCTGTAATAAAACCGGACAACTACTCTTAAAATGACCTTCTTCTCTACAATAGGCACATTGATTAGGTCCTAACAAAGGTCGCGGATATGGCTCAGGTTTTTGATACAACCTCTGAAACTGCGGAGGCTGTTGAAACTGAGGCTGAACATAGCGAGGAGGATAAGCTTGTTGCAAGAGAACCTTCGTTTTCAATTCTTTCGTCTTTTTCTCTTGCTTTTCTCTTTCTTCTTTATCTCTATTTTCATAATATTGTGCAGTAGCCAATATCTGGGCAGAAGAAGAAACAGCCCATGAACTTTCAGAATCTTTTAATTTGTGTGACAAATCGGGAAGCAAATTAAATACAAATTTGTCCACAAATAATCGCTGACCACCCTCTGTAGCCATGTCTTGACCACTGTGATCAATAAATGTCTCCTCGAAACGAGTAAAGAAATCAGAGACACTCTCATCTTTCTTTTGTTTGCATGCTGCTAATTTATCCCAGGTAACTCTCAAGGCAGGTATCATCGTTTTCATTAATGTAAAAATCCTACCAGGGAGTTCTGAAATTAAAGCATCAGGCTTAGCACCACCCACTTGAGCTGCATCCGCAGCAATTATAGCAGCCCAATTACCACCTAATGCTTGAGCATGATCTTCTCTACGAATCTTAACCCATAAAGCTTGTGGAACGACATTTCCCATCAACATATCGATATCAGCTAGATTCATGATGCAAGCATCAACCGTCTGTGATAATTCTTTATAATAACCTGCAGGGTTCTTACGAGGATCCGGTAGAGTCTGTTTAAGTGCTAAAACTTCAGATCGTTTCCAAGGGACATGTACCCATATACGTTGGAAATGAGCAGGAATAGCTGGATTATTACCTTGAGCCGCAACTTCCTCCTTCCACACTGGAGGAACCTCTCTCATGGGATAATTTTTCAGTGTTAGTCTAACCGACGGATCGGAATCAAGGAAAGTTTGAGAGAACAACAAGGATCTAAAGGAAACAAGTGTCCTTACAGCTTTCTCAACCTTAGAACCCACAACAAATCCTTTGTCGAAATCAGTCTGAACATCAGTCTGAACATCTAACAGATCCTGTGGAATCGAACTCAAATTCACATCCTCCCATTCTTTAATGAGAGTATCACACATTACATTAAAAACATATCTTTGCGTAGGCGCATTCCATTGTGAGAAGGTAGACATAATATCAGGTACACTATATTGGGGACCTCTCTTGATCCATTTACGTGCGAGAGAGTCCAACCTTTCTCGTTCTTCAGAATCTGGGAACTGACTACGAGATTGTCTTCGAGCAAAAGCCGGAGACACATTTAAAGCTTCAAAGAAAGGAGATAGAATACCAGTGACGGTGTCCGTAAGACACTTACGCACAGACGGAGAATTGGACATAAGAATAGGGGACAAGGTATTAGGCGAACTAGCGGAAGGAGAACCGGTAATTGCAGGAGGAACAGAAGTCAAAGGAGATCGAAGATCAGGAGATGAGGGCAAAGAAGTTGAAGTTAAAGGCAAAACTGGTAGAGGTGGAGATACTAAAAGGGGCAAAGGCGGAAGAGCCGGAACAGGCGGAGGTACTGCTGGGGGCTGAACAGGCTGTAACAACTGGGGTGCATTAGTACCTTGTGCATAGGGCGGAGGCAACCTCAATAAATGGGACATTAGGGGGTCTTCTTCTAAATCTTTCTTGTTATCGGAAGGGGAAACAGGCAACACCGGATAACATTTATCTATCGCCATACGATGCGGTCTTTCTGAAATTTCCATCGCATTATTAGTTTCATCATCTTTGAATTGTTGAGCAGCCTGTATAATTGTCATACCCTGTGTTTTCTTATCTCGTTTTGCTTGTTTAATTTCTCTCTGTTCGGCTTCCTTACGCCAAAGGCGGAAAGAGTCAAACATTGCCGGCCGGGCTTTTCTTTTGAATAGAACTGCTTCCAAATTATCTAGCACATCAGAATCGAAACTACAATTTTCTGGCCATTTTAAAACACCATCTTTCTTCGTGTATCGGGTCCATGCCTCGTTAAAGGCAATGGGGCCAACACCATGTTTAGAATAGAGCTCATATGTGGGAGTTCCAACCGAAGGAATCGGACAAGAGTCCTCAAGCCGGGAATCCCTATTACAAATTAGTCAGACCAGGCATCTCGTGATTTCACCTGACTGTTCACAAACTTCAAGGGGGTAAAACTCAGTTTACGCAGCACAAATGCACTTACCCTCGGCTTCGGCTATTGCAATAGTCGAATCTAAGGACCAAAGAAACTAAGGAACAAAGTACCAAAATTGTGGGTGCGACCCACGAAATACTTAACTAAGGACATCTTCTTACGCCAACAGAGGCCCGTCTATTGTCTCGCCTTACCATACATCACCAAAGGAAGGGCCAAGGCAGGGCGGCAGTCAGGGCAGCAGTCGTTAGTAGCCGTCAGGAAGGAGTAACCGCGCTGAAAAAGACCTTCGGACTACTTTCGACATACAGGGGTCGCTTGACGTGGCTCGCGATTCCTCCAGAATTTTCTTGCGGTGGACCTTCGAGCAGAACCGGTACCACTGAAGCCGCCCGACGTTGGGCGCCAGTTGAAGAACCAGAACCTTTTGGACCTGGCGGCGCAGGGTACGCCTTAATCTCCTGGGTTCTCCTGCTTAGCTACACAGAGACACGGGGACACTCTGTCGGCGTAAAAGATTAGATTTATTAGCTGCAGCTAGTACAGTTGTCCTAGAAGTACACACGGTATGTTCTCAGGAGACTGCCACTTCACTCCGTGGCGCACAATCTTATATAGTATATATGTGACATATATATTAACTAAGAACACACCTAAAACATATAAAAGGAGCCAATAAGGAAAGTTGGAAAACAGAACGGAACCAATAGGAAAGGTTTGAAAACAGAGTATCGAGTAACTCGAAAAGGCATATCCTCTAACTGTGTTTGTTACCCCACCCCACAAGCTAATTCATTAACTGACTTGTAGCTGTCTTGCAGGTGACAAGATACGTTTGTGTGTTTTTGGAGGATAGTTGTGAAACAAGAGAATACGAGCAGAGGACAGCGAAGGCCAGACGATAAGATAAAATCAGAAGAGAATTGTGTGAACCAACAGATAGTTGAGACAGGGATTAGGAAAACCAGACAGGAAATAGTGTACTCGGCCAGTCTCAAACACCAGCTTTTGTAAACAGAGGCACAAGGTTATTTTCATACACTATTGCAGGAAAAGCAGAAAAAGACTTTGATCATCGTGCTGCCTGAGTGAGGGCAACACAAAATGGCAGCGGAGCACAAAATGGCGGGTCGATACGATCACGATCGAAAATCGAAGTTCCTCACCCTTGTATCCTAAGGGTCCCTAGGGTCAAACTAGCCCACTAGGTACCTCCAGTAAGCGCCACAGAGCTGCGTTTCATAGAGGTGTAAAAAGGGGCATGGCCTCAGAACACCTGTCTACAACGCAGCTCCCTGGCGCATACTGGAGATACCTGTTGGGCTAGTTGGCCCTCAGGGACCATCAGGATTGAAGGGGAATTAATTCCCCAACTTACAACTGGCCAGGGGGCGCGTTTGCAGAGTGCTGCAAGGAGGGGGCGTGGCCTCCGGCGCGATGTGGGTCTTTTATTTATTTTATTTTTTTAAGAAGGAGGGCCTGCACCCTAATTTTTTTGTTGCAAGAAATTAATTTGAAGGCGGCCGCGTGGCCCCCCTCCCAAGGTCCCAACCCCCGGGTCATGGCCTTTTAAAAAAAAAATTCTTTAGGAGGGGGGCTGCGCTGCCCCCCTCCTCAGGCCACTTATGGCCTCGGGACCCCATCCCCCGGGGCCGGCCTTTGTTTTTTATTATTTAAAAAATATATATATTTATAGAAACACCTAGGACATGCTGGACAAACCATATGTACCTATCACCATGACGATTTGCGTGATATTCATTAAAAGGCAACTATGCATACAATGAATCCACGTGGAATGTATTTACACCGCTAGTGAAACTCTGACGTGTCTGACGCCCTACCGTGCCTAATCCCGGCTTCCCCGCCGGTGGGTACTCTCCAAGTAGACACCCATGTCGTTTATTTATACAAACATGGGTAGCTATTGACGGGCACATTTAATACACACGCACACCAAGCCATTCAAAGGGGATTCGACAAAAATTCAACCAAACTATGCAAGAAACCCCCCTCACAGTTAATAAAACACACAACCACCGCCGGATGTGTAATACTTTTTATTTTACTCTCTGGAAAGGAGACGAACCTCACTTGAGAGTCACAGCGTGCTCCTGGCTGAGCCCAATGCTGTGTTACACCCACCAGTGCCCGCCGAGTGCCACACACCTCTGTCTTGTATTCCACCAGCTAGTGCGTATGCTATGACACTCTCTAGCCCATGTGCACTGTAACACCACCCCGTGAATATGTCATGCCACACTTGCCTTCGCACGGGTTAGATTGCCCCATCTAACATGCCTTCCTCGATGCCTATGTTATAACGCACAGCGCTATGCCATACATATTACAATCTGGGATCCATATCTTTGTCACAGTGCATATGCAACGTTACACTCCCCAGCACATATTTTATATTACAACTTTAGAGACTAGATAGGTTACACAACACTGCCCTGTGCATATTACACTCCAAGGCGCATATCGCATAGCAAGCGCTAGTGCCTGTGCTATCTCGTGCTCTCCAATGAATCTGTCATTGCGCACATTGTATTGCATATTATATTTCACGCCCCGGTTCATCTTATATCACACTTTTTGGTGCATAGTTCGTACCATATACTATATCTAGTTTTCATTTTCAATCGTGCCCTCAGGACTATGTTCACTGCGTCCACCTACCCTTTTCACGGGCATTACATTTTGCGATGGGGGGTGGAGGGTCAGGGGGTGTTTCTGCCAAGTGAGCCCGGATTCACAGTCACAAACGTCCTCTTTTTCCTGAATTAAAGTGAGCTTATGCTGCATACTTGTTCATATTTTAAGTAGTTCGCACAGACACACATTTTAAAAACAATAAAGTTCCTAATACCCACTTTCTCTGAACAGTTAGATTGGTGCCCCATCCACCTCCTCCCTATCCTCTGTTGTCTGAATCCGTGGACTAGCCTCCTCCCTCCTGCCATGTATGCTCTGATGTGCTGCCACTGCCCTCCATTTAGCATGATGTACCAGTCCTCTCCTCCTGCCCTCCATTGCCCAATTCTATGGCCCATCATTGAACTCCTGCTTAGCCTCTGTGCTTAGCTTGCTGCCCCTATTCTCCTTCCCCCTGCTCTCCGATGTCTTTGTGCCCCTGCTCCATCCTTTTTGCTCACCATGTTCCATGGACCTGCCACTCCTATCTACTCTGAGTGTTCTGTTGAGCTGCCACTCCCCTCCCACCTGCCTAGCATTGTCAGATGACTGTAACCTGTCCCTGCCACCCCCACCCTGCCTGTCCACATGCCATGCCCCTATCCCCTTCCTCCTGTCCTCCATGGTCCATTTTACTGCCACACCCTTCTGCCCTCCCTAGTCTGTTGTGCTGCAACTGCTCCTCCTGCCTGCCCCGCACGGTCTGTTGTGAGGCCCCTTCCCCTAAACTCTCTTGTCTGTGCCCAGGTCCTGACCCTCCCTTCTATCCTCCATGGTCCTTTGTGCATGCCCCTGCACCCTCCTTCTTGCCCATCATAGCCATTGTGCTGCCACTAACCCTCCCGCTTGCCATGCATGGTCTTCTGTGCTGCCATGGCCCCTCCCACCTTCCCTGTGTGGTCATCTAGCTGCCCCTGACCCCCTCCCACCTTCCCTCCATGATCTGTGTGTATGCCATCATAGTCTCACTGTTGCTCTCCATGGTGTGTCTTGTTTCTAGTGCCCATCCTGCCTGACCTCCATGGTCATCTTGCTGCTCCTGCCCTGCCTTCTTGCCCCCAGCCCTCTGTTTCCATGTGAAGACCCCTATTCCCTCCCTCCTGGCTTGTCTGTTCCATTGTAATGCACCTGATCAGTCCCTCCTGCCCATTATGGTCTGTTATGCTGCAGCTTTCTCTCCTGTCTGTCCATTATGGTCAGCTAGCTACTATTGCCTCTTTCCCCTCTGTTCTCTGTTGTCCATGTGCATGGTCCTGTCCCCTCCCTATTGCTTTCTATGGATTGTTGTGCTGCACTCCAGTCCCGCATGCCCTGTGTGGTGTATTGTGCTGCTGCAAACCCTGATGCCTGCCCTGTAGGGTCAGTTTGGTGCACCTCTCCATGTCCCTCCTGTCCTCTGTTATCCGAGTCCATGTCCCTACCCCAATTCCTCCTGCCTACCATGATCCAATGTACCATACTTGCGAACATTTTGAACTTGGTAAGAGGGAGATTTTGAAAAAAAACTGGGGTATTGATTTTCCCCTTTGAGATACATTGAAAAAGAGGAGATTGTAGACAGGAGACAGATCAAATAAAGCCCATTTGAGCTTAAAAACATTGGACGTTTCCTGGCTGAAACGGGTCTGTTGGCATGTATGATTGTACTACCCCTGTCTCTTTCTTCTGCCCACAATGGTCTATTATATTGCCACAGCCTCTCTTGCCAGTCCTGTATTGTTGGTTTGTTGCCCCTGCCCACCTTTCCACTGCCCTCCATAGTCTGTTGTGCTGCCACTGCCCTTCCTGCCTGCCCAGTGTGGTCAAATTGTTGCCTCTGCACTCTCCTACCTGCCTTCAATTTTCAGAGTCCGTGCCCCTAGCCTCTGCCTCTCAACAGTATCCCAATGAACAACTAGATTGCTAACATTCTATATTTATTACAAAAGTGTGGAACGCCTGACGTCATCTTGATGTAATCAAAACTGTAATACCTAGAGCATTTCCTTTCGAAATTACATACGTGAGAGGGTCTTATTTGCATCAAACATATGGTTAGTGCTCTAAAAAACTAAAATGAGGACATATTTTCTGAATATTCAAATAGCGACAAAGAACTTTTAAATTATTTGTAATCTTTATGTTTTTTTTATCCAGTTGACCACTTGATTAAATGTTGCACTTAGGGGAGAGGATGTGGTGTTACTTCCAGAGCTGCAGACTTTGCAACTGGGGAACCAGGTTGGAGTTTCTGCTTCAGCTCAACATTCTGTGAATCTGGTCAAATCACTTAATCTCCCCATGTCTACAGCCAAAATGAATTTGATCTTGTGTGATGTAACCAATGCTCATGTAAAGCACTCCAATACCTGACAAGTCTGCACTATATAAAATTGCAAATACACAAAAATAAGTGTTTTGCACACTTCTGTCATTGGGCTACATGTGGGCTACATGTGGGTGATATTTGTGCTGCATTTGGGCTCTTTTGTCTCTGGTGGCCATCTTGGGAGATTTATTTGTTATGAAGTTTCCTAATTTCCTCATTTACTGCAGTCTCCTCAGTAGGAAATGCTTTCAGTGTTTTACTTTGATTCCATCAAGAAGGTATTCAGATATGTCACACATTTGCCATAAATTCTGAATGTTAGCACTCTAGTCGCTCATTAGATCACTGTAGTAAAGCTACTGCTCACCACAGAAGTCTGCTGCTGGTATTAAAAGTGCATGTTTCAGTCTGCATTTCAGAATTGTTTAATGAATTAGAAGAGGATTTGAGAAGTCACTCAAAATGTGCCCTAATTTTTCTTTCTTCAGCACTAATCATAATTTCTGTGCCAAAATGAACACCCTCATTGTGTTCCTTTTTAAATTAAATGTTTTAAGTGTTACCAGTTTATTCCAATCAAGATGGCTTCAGGTGTGCCATACGTTTGTCATAAGTAAGACAGTAAGCGCTCTAGTTGTTCTTAAGAACACTCTGGGACATTCTGTCATTGGGCTATACTTGGGCTACATCTGGGTGATATTTGGGCTACATTTGGGCTCTTTTGTCTCTGGTGGCCATCTTGGGAGATTTATTTGTTATTAAGTTTCCTAATTTCCTTATTTACTGCAGTCTCCTCAGTAGGAAATACTTTCAGTTTTTTACTTTGGGTCCATCAAGAAGACATTCAGATGTGTCACACATTTGCCATAAATTCTGCATGTTAGCACTCTAGTTGCTCATTAGATCACTGTAGTAAAGTTACTGCTCACCAGGGAAGTCTGCTGCTGGTATTCAAAGTGCATGTTTCAGTCTGCATGTCAGAATTGTTTTATGAAATAGAAGAGGATTTGAGAACTCAAAATATGCCCTAATTTTTCTTTCTGCAGCACTAATCATAATTTCTATGGTAAAATGAACCCCCTCATTTTGTTCCTTTGTAAATTAAGGGCCTCATGTAGGTAAATAAATTTTACCGGTGCATAAATACCGAGCCGTACCGAATCGGTAAATTAGAACCGGTAAGTTATATGTAGGTAAAAATTCGGTAACAGTTACCGATTCGGTAACATTCGGTAAATACGAATCGGAAGTCACCGAATCGGTAAATACCGAGGTGGTATCCACCGAATCGGTAAATACCGAGGTGGTATTTAGCGAATCGGAAAATACCGAGGTGGTATCTAGCGAATCGGAAAATACCGAGGACACTACCACCTTCCCTTAACTAAGTAGCCAATATCACAATCATGTCATTATAGAAGGTCTCTCAGGCTTGAATAGGGGACCCCATACCTCAAAGATCAGCTTAGTGAAATCACATCACAGGAGCATCAGGAGTCTCCTCGCAGGAAGGCTCGTCTTCGGTCTGAATAATAAACATGACGTCTGAGATATGAAAAGCACCAACTGTCAGGTATGTGCAGCTGCGCGTGTGCCATGGCTAAATCGTGGGTCGAACAACCTAGAGTGGAAAACATGCATTGTGTAAAATTCCAGACTGTGTGTCACAGCATGTACAGACCAAGGTCGCTGCGCAGAGCTTGGGATGGGAACAACAGAATGCACTCGTCTGAAGGAAGTCTCGAGTCAGCAGTTTATTCAAGAAAGAACATGTAAACGCAGTGTCGTGTGCAAAGACACAAATATGGCTACAAAACATTCAACGTGGTAATGCCAACTGAACAATGCATGTACGTATTCAGGGAGAACTCACTACACGCCCCCTTGAGCGAAGCAATATGTAATAGGCAAGAAAAGAGAGAACGCAGAGTTCAGTTTCGTCAGAGCAGAACAGGGCGTAACCAATGCAGCGCCAAAGTCCTACAGTCCAATTAATTGCAGCATACAATTCCAAAAACACAATGCAAGTATAGTAAAAAACTCAAGCAGACCATCAGGAAGAGAAAAACGAGAACTAAAAGAAATAAATGTTGCGCCAGGGTGCTGTCCAGTAGCACAGGCGCAATGGACGACAATCCAGTTAATCCATGAATGTATAGGCGGCATATGTGGCCACGGCTTCCAACAAGCAATCGTTTTCAGGGCCACTAAAAGTCTCAGCCATCCAATTGAGTAAAGAAAAGGAACATACGTGTTCTCCAACCAACGGAGCCTCTAGCACAATCAGAGGGCACCCGGAATGTTCCTCCAAATAGCTCATGGACAAGAAGTCGTAGGCTGCCGCTGAGATGTCCCAATTACCCAGGATACCATGCGCCGCACCACACGCCATGATCCGGACACCAGAACAGGACAACTCGTGAGACACTAAGGGCCTCATCAGTCGATCGAAATCCGGCACCGGAGACACCATGTTGGTCAAGCACAAATCCAGAGGCCATTCAAAGGGACAATCCAGGCAGTGTAATACAGGTTGTACGCAGGTGAAGTAGGAATACCTGAAGGATAATCCATAAGCCAGGCTCAAAGTCGCCAATGGCAAAGTACCATAGAAGTCAAGCATCCTATCACGAAGAAGATGCAGACGGGACAGGTGCTCGTGTGGCACAGAAGGAGCAGCCATTCCGTAGTATGAAAAGTAAAAGCAGCACACCTGCCACCAGCGCCAGAAGCAGCGGAACACCTCCAAAGATGCTCGAGAACAGTGAATGAACAAATGCCGGAATTACACCACAAATTGTTTGGAAAGAGGTCACGAGACCCGAGCCCCACATGTTAGAAAAAATTGAGCCAGGCCCGTTGTGGACGAGGCATTGATAATACTTTGGATCAAAGAGCCGAAATGCAGGGGGAGGTCAGTATTCAGAGGCGCCTGTTCCTCAGTGCGCGTAGTAGCAACGTGAAGGACAAATATTTTAACGAGAGGAAGTCAAAGGCACCTCTTTGTGGGACAATGGCGCTCTATTCTGCTCAACTTGTTGGACTCTGCTTTCAAGGTTGGAATCGAAGGCCAGATGGAAACATCCCGCCGCCCATGCGGGGGTGGAAAAAGAACAGTATTGCAGCAGACAACTTCATGCGAGACAGTTATGTACGGGATTACCACTCACATCCCGCAGCAAACTTCATTAATCATTATTAAATGAATACCGTTTGCAAGCACAGTGAATGAAGGTGTAATCACAGGCACTGGGATACCTCGTAGGACGCACGCCAAAATCGGGGCTTGTACATTGCATGCGCCGTGTACTTGCATGTGCCTATTGTCTCATGTATGAATCCTAGAAGTGAGAGTGCTAGAGCTAATATCTATAACGGCTTAGGCCTTCTCCATGTTTGCTTGGTCAATAGCTCTCAGTCTGGAAGCCGCCTCACTGTGCGACAACTTGCAGACCTCGTTGTAAATGGCATACGCGCACCTTTTGGTTCTGCCACCCACGGGACCATTCACAATATCATTCCATTCGGTATGCACATTGATGGAGTGGGTGGACTTCCTGATCCTGTAGATGTGCTCTGTGTCAGCTGGTGGACAGAGTGGGATGTGTGTCCCATCAATGCAGCCAATATAATGGGGGAAGTAATTCCTGAAGGAACGGGACAGGCAACTCTGGGATACACCACCCACCGCAGCTGTCACCACCTGAGAAATGCCGGATGCCAGCAGATGTGGGCTGCAGAGCACCTGCACATGTGGGGGTATGGCGTGCGCCCTTCTCATTGGCTGGTCCAGGAGTGGGTGCGGGTCCCTGATTGAGTCCATGATGGTTTCGGGGTGTAGCCTGTAACTCTCATGTATCTCTGCATCAGTCAGCTGGAATAGTGTGATGCGCTGTCTGTGGATGCGTTCCTTCCGTCGCCAAACCCTCAGTCCTGCTGCCTCTAGACGTAGGCGCATTGCAATGACGTACATAGCTGCCAGGGTGTCCACGCTGTTGCATTTTGGGATTGCTTAGCTGCACTGTTGTTGGTTACCACCTGCTTTCACTCCGTGTTAATTACCGACTCTTATTTACCGATTTTCTTGGATTTCTTAATTACCGAGTGCTCCTACATGTCATTTTAACTTTTTACCACTTCATATTTACCACTTCATATTTACCGATTCGTTAATTATGTATTCGGTAAGTATGAATCGGTATTTACCGCCTCATATTTACCGAAAAGTGGTTTTTGGTCTCCTACATCTCACTTGTCTGAATACCGGTCGGTAACGGAATATTTACCGAAATTGGGCCGTTACCGACCGGTATTTCGCTACCTACATGAGGCCCTAAATGTCTTAAGTGTTACCACTTTATTCCAATCAAGATGGCTTTAGGTGTGCCATACTTTTGTCATAAGTAAGACTGTTAGTGCTCTAGTTGTTCGTTAGAACACTCTGGGACATTCTGTCATTGGGCTATACTTGGGCTACATCTGGGTGATATGTGTGCTACATTTGGGCTCTTTTGTCTCTGGTGGCCATTTAGGGAGACTTATTTGTTATGAAGTTTCCTAATTTCCTCATTTACTACAGTCTCCTCAGTAGGAAATACTTTCAGTTTTTTACTTTAATTCCATCAAGAAGGCATTCAGATGTGTCACACATTTGCCATAAATTCAGAATGTTAGCACTCTAGTTGCTTATTAGATAACTGTAGGAAAGCTACTGCTCGCCAGGGAAGTCTGCTGCTGGTATTGAAAGTGCATGTCAGAATGTTTTAATGAAATAGAAGAGGATTTGAAATGTCACTCAAAATGTGCCCTAATTTTTCTTTCTGCAGCACTAATCATACTTCCTATGGCAAAATGAACCCCCTCATTTTGTTCCTTTTTAAATTAAATGTTTTAAGAGTTACCGCTTTATTCCAATCAAGATGGCTTCAGGTGTGCAATACGTTTGTCATAAGTAGGACTGTTAGCGCTCTAGTTGTTCTTTAGAACACTCTGGGAAGCTGCAGTAGAACACAAAGGAATCAACTGACAGTCTCTGCCCTTGTTGGATGTACATGTTTTACTGAGAATGTCAGGCTTCATTCTCACATGACTGAGAAAGATAATGTGAATTTACAGAAAATATGCTCTCAGTTTAGCTTATAGATCACCTTCCAAACCTCTGTGGGAAAAGCATGAGAAAATAGTTCTCTCAAACATGATTCATGATATCACAGCAGAAGTCTTTTTTCACATGGTAAAATCACCTTAGAATACACCACAATTCCTAAAATGAGTATGGTACCATCAACAAATGATTTATAATGTAACTAAAGTCTTAAAACCTTCTATTAACTGCAATGCTTTATAATGAGGTGCTATCATGTATATTGGTCCCAAGATGGCTGCCAACACTTCTTGGATGAAGTATTGACAGCCAATCAGATCTCACGATGAGATGTGTGGTTAGGCTCCGCCCAGATATATCTATCTTTTTAACTCTAATTTTCTCAGGAACTACTGAACGGATTTACACCATTTAAGCAAAAGGCACGAGTCTGAACTGAGGACTACCTCTTTGCCAAATTTGGTGTAATTCCGTTCAGCAGTTCGGGCTGTAGCTGCGTCAACAGGTCCTATGGGAAAATGCATGGGGAAAACGTGTTTTGGCCCCCCCCTTTTTTCTCGGCCCCCGCTTGACGAATCACCGTGAAATTTTCAGGATAGGAGTGGACCAGAGCTGGCCAAAAGTTTGAAAAATTTCACGAAGATTCGTCAATCGGCGCCAACGTTATTCCAAATAGAATGTTGCGGATTTCCTATTGAAAATAGATCCTAACTATAACTACCTACTGGCGACAGTATATCCTCTACCTCAACTCTCTGACTCATCCCAAACCTCAATCTACTGCTCTCTCCAATGCACTACCCTATTTCTAACCCTATACCTCTCTCAATATATCCTCTACCTCCACTCTGTGACTACTATGATCTCTAAAATGACCCTTTCTATACTCTTCCAAACTCTTCCCTTACTATGATCCACAAAATAGCCCTTTTGAGACTCGTCCCTCCTCTATGTTATGTTATGTTATGTTATGTTAACTCATCTTCTAATGCGCACAGCTACTCCAAGGAGTGTCCTGGTGCGAGCATAGGGAACTGTAGACATAACTAAAAGCTCAGACAAACAGATGAGTTTTTAACAATTTTTTAAAAACAACCGGGTCTTGCACACTGAGAAGCGCCAGCCGGAAGGGCATTCCAAGCCCGGGCCGCCAGGACGGCAAGGGACGCACCACCTAGTCGGTGCCGGTGGAAGCACGGAACCTTTGCCAACCTAAGAACAGCGGAACGCAGTAGCCTCCCTGGCACGTAAAAGGAGAACCGTTTCTGCAGATAGAGTGGCCCCAGGCCGTGAAGAGCACGGTGGGCAATAGTAAGAGATTTAAACATCACCCGAGCCTTCATAGGAAGCCAGTGGAGAGAGCGTAGATAGCCTCGCACGTTATACCTTAAGGGAATCTCACCCAAACGGCGAGCAGCCGCATTCTGCACCACTTGGAGTTTGTTAAGGGAATATGCCGGGATCCCCACGTACAGCGCATTGGCATAATCCAAGCGGGAGAGAATGAGCGCACGTACCACTGACTCTTTCGCCACCTGAGGAAGGAGTGGTAGAAATATTCTCAGGACTCTAAGGAGGCCAAAACAGCATCCCGCGAGTCTCTTAACTTGAATTACGAAAGAGAGATTCTCTTCAAACCACACTCCAAGGTTCTAAGCCACACAGCTGTTTGACAATGGGGGCGGGAACTCAGATGGCCAAATCCTGTCTCTAAAGCCAGGGGAGACATTCCCAAACAACAGTATCTCTGACTTATCTTCATTGCATTTTAATTGGGCATTCGCGAGCCACTTGAATACCGAAGACAGACAGAACTGAACAGGGGCCACGGCTTCCTCATTTTTATTCCAAGTGAATAGTAACTGGGTATCATCCGCATATGCGATCACCTTAGCCCCCAAATCTTCCGCCAATATGACTAGAGGAGTAAGATAGATGTTAAACAAAAGGGGGCTAAGGGATGATCCCTGTGGTACCCCCGTGGAAACCAGCCGAGGTAAAGATGCAGCTGGAGGAAGCCAGACTTGCTGAACCCGGCCCTCCAAAAAGGACTTAATCCAACCCCAGGCTGCTCCAGAAACGGCAATCTCCGCAAGTCGGTCAAGCAATAAAGAATGGGGGACCGTATTAAATGCAGCCGACAGGTCAAGCAGCACTAAGGCTGCTCTCCTGCCGGCATCGAGGCAGTCACGAATCGCCTCAGTCACTTCTACCAACGCCCCTACCGTACTGTGAGAGGAGCGAAAACCCGACTGCGCCGGATGCAGGAGCCCCTCCCTCTCCACAAACTCAGACAATTGTCTGTTCACTATCTTCTCACACACCTTGGCAAGGCTGGGAAGAAGAGAAATGGTCCTATAATTCCCAGGAATCAAGGGATTGAGGGCAGGTTTCTTCAATAGGGGAAGCATTTTAGCCTGCTTCCAAGCACTAGGGACACAAGCCTCCAGCAAGGAACGATTAATAATAATATTCACCTCAAATTTCACCGCCTCCGCTACTGACGCCAATAGTCTAGCAGAGCAGGGGTCCACAGGTGAACCAGACTTCAGTCCCTTCAAAATCCTCAACGTACAAGACAAGTCAACCGGGGCAAAATTAGCCAGAGAGTGACTAGGAGAAATAGAACCGACAATAGAAGGAGAGATAGACTCGCCCTTGGATGGTGGGGGATTGGATAGAGACCGTGTGAAACTATCTTGAATCCCTCGAATTTTATCCAGAAAAAAGTTAGATAGCGTATCACACCAGGCATCCGTCGCTGGCCGGGCGCTAATCTGAGCTATAGGTGACATAAAGCTCTGGACAATCGCAAAGATCTCCTTTGAGTTGTTATGTGCCTGGTCGATACGGACTGCATAATAATCCTTTTTAGCTAGTGAGATAGCCTTATAATAAATTTTCTGGCTCTGCCTTAGCATACCCTTTGCCACCAAGCAGTATTTACTGAGGCGCCAAATACGTTCCAGTTTTTTTACAATCCTGCTTCAAAAGTTTCAGCTCTACCGTGAACCATGGTTTGGAGGGAGACTCCCTAGAGCGCCTCATCGAAGTGGGGATGGCGATAGATGTCATAGTATCCTGAATCCAATTCGAGAAAGCTAAAATGCTCCCATCCAAATCCTGAGGGAGAAGCGGCCTACCGGCCGATAAAGCCATAGCCAATTTGGCGGGTTCAACTTTTTTAAAAGGTGGTTTACGGCAGACTGAGGCCCTTGAGCTGGGAAAGGCCACCTCCCAAGAGAAAAAGGTCAGAAAATGATCCGACCAAGAGACTGGAAGGGGGTCATTAGCTTTGATGGAGAAGTTAGCAAAGATGGGATCAAGAATATGGGCCCCTTGATGGGTCGCCTGAGTGACCCATTGGGAAAAATGCGCTAGTTGAAAAATATCAAGGAGCTCTAATGAGTCTCTAGAGTCTCTCTGATCCAGATGAAACTTAAAATCGCCCAGTATCAGATAATGGGAAAAACGCAAAGCCCGGGCTGTCACTGCCTCATCGCAGGCCAGAAGAAAGGGTTTCGCCGGGCCTGGAGGACGATAAATCAGAGAGCCCCCCAACGTAAAATGAGCCGAGAAACGAATGCTAAAATCAAGGGCTTCGCATCCGCCCCAGGTACTATAATCACACTTGCAAAGCTCCCACTTTTCTTTAAAGATGATAGCCACCCCACCCCCCTCCCCTGCGGACGGTCCAACCTACATATTTTATACCCCCCAGGAATAGCCAGTGGGACGATTGGATCAGAGGAGCTATCCAACCAAGTCTCTGTGATAAACAGAAGATCAAGAGAATTATCAAACAAAAGCTCAAACACATCAGAATGATGTTTTTTCACTGAGCGAGCGTTTATCAGAGCCGCTGAAATAGTAGGCACCCTAGAAGCCCTACTAATAGAATACGAGTCAAAACATAGTTGAAACCCACAAACCGAACACACAAAATCTTGCTTCCACAACAAATTAGGACAGGCCTGATGGATGCAAATATTCTCCCTTAACAGTTTTAAGGACTCACCGGAGAAACACCGTCGAGTCGGCACACAGATAGACTGAGGGACAGCAAAACTGCCCCGGCCGCCATCAGGACGTTGACGGGCGCAGGCGGGCTTCCCTTGGCGCGCCTTCGGCGCGAACGTGCAGCATGCATTTTTGTATCTCCGGGGGCCAGAAAACTAGAGAGCGCCCGACCAAAACAAAATGGCGTCTCTCGCTGGCACACCGGGAAAAAAACAGGAAGTGAGGAACCCCCGATCAGCGGAGTACCGCGAGACAAGTAAATGTGGCAGCAAAATTCAGGAAATGTTCTACTAATGTGCAAACAGGCAATACGAATAAAAGCAGATTAAAAATACACACACACACCATAAAATAAATATCACATAGCAGCAAAGTTATAGCAGCACGAAGAGTGTGATTGTGCAGGCAAAGTTATGTCAGGCCCCTAAGCACCTGCGAACGCTCATTTTTGTATCTCCGGTGGCCGGAAAACTAGAGAGCGCTCGACCAAAACAAAATGGCGTCTCTCGCTGGCACACCGGGAAAAAAACAGGAAGTGAGGAACCCTCGATCAGCGGAGTACCGGGAGACAAGTAAATGTGGCAGCAAAATTCAGGAAATGTTCTACTAATGTGCAAACGGGCAATACGAATAAAAGCAGATTAAAAATACACACACACACCATAAAAGAAATATCACGTAGCAGCAAAGTTATAGCAGCACGAAGAGTGTGATTGTGCAGGCAAGGTTATGTCAAACAAACCTTTCAAACCACTTCCCTCTGACTCTTCCCACCTCTTCTACATATCCAATACCTGCTCCTGCTGCTAGGATTTCCAAATAAACTCTTTCTAGACCCTTCCCACTTCTATCCCTCCACTTTCCTTTTCAATCCAACTAACAGACTCGCATGTCCATCGCTCAAATCAATTTCATATTTCCCCATACTAATTCACCACTAATCGTATGTTGGTCTCGTAGTAGCATGTTACTCCTCAAAAAGCAATTTGATGCCTCCTCAACGGTACCAACCACTATATAGATGCAACGCCCTCCCTATTCTATCCCTCCACTATCCTTTACCACCCAAATAACAGACTCACATATCCTTCGCTCAAATTAATTCAATATTTCCCTATACAAATTCACCACTAAACCTTTTTGGGTTCCAGAGTAGCGTGCTACTCGCTGAAAAGTGCCTCAACGCTTCGTCAGGGGTAGTAAGTGCTATATAATTGCAATTACAATAATACGCTCTGATGATAAGGGAGGTATCCTTGCACTTCTCACCAGGGAAAAGTACACAAATGAGGCCAAACATCAACTTAGTGGCAGTAAGTTTTACACCATCATCAGTAGGGAGACATACACCAACAGCGTAATTGAAATTTGGGGCAAGTATACCGACTGGAAGGACAGGGGGATATTGGAGTGGGAGCAAAAGTGCTTTCTGAAAAAGGATTTCCCCACATTACCAGTATTGTATCTCCTCCCCAAAGTACATAAGGACCGCACCAATCCCCCTGGAAAACCCATTGTATCCTCCAGGGGTTGCCCCCTGGAGAATATCTCCAAATATGTAGATAGTTTCTTGTGGGATTTTGTTTCCAACCTCCGGTTCCATGTAAGGGACATGAAAGATTTTTTAGGGAAACTTGAAGCCATGCATTAGGAAAAAAAGACTTTTTATTGGTGACACTTGATGTCAATTCCTTGTACACTATTATTGACCCTCGACAAGGAATCAAAGCATGCCAACATTTCCTACGTACTAGACATGAGATACAAGGCACATACTGACATGATCCTTGAGATGATCGAACACTGCAACAACATTGTTCTCTTTGATGGGTCCCTATTCAAACAAATGCTTGGGATCACGATGGATACATGTCTTGCCCCCAGTTTTGCCAACCTGTTCCTGGGACTGTGGGAGGAGGAGCTCTTCAAGGACAATGAGGGCTTTCCAGAGATTGAACAGGTCGTACTTTGGTTCAGATATATCGATGAACTGCTCATCATCTGGAAAGGGACAGAAGATGAAGCCAAGTGTTTTATTGACAAATTCAACAACAACACACACAACCTCTACCTTTTTCACACCATAAACAGGAGCTCGGTTGACTATTTAGATGTCAGGATTGATATTAAGAAGGACACCATTCAGACCAAATGTTTTCATAAGACCGCCACTGTCAATGCCCTACTGCATGCCCTCAGCAGCCACCCTGATACTCTGAAATGAAATATTCCTTGTGGGGAGCTGCTGAGGGCAAAGCGCAATTGCAACACAGAAGAGGCATTCCTGAGGGAACAGACCACTATGATTGAGAGATTCGGAGAAAGAGAATATCCTCAATGGTTCCACAACAGAGCGATTGATAAAGCCAGTAAGGTCACGAGAGCCCAGACCCTTTTTGACCCTACTACTAGTAGGGACAATGGCAATGAAGAGGGGACAAGAATTATTCTCACATATAACAACTCCAGGGACATCCAGAAAATCCTGTCTATAAACTGGGATATACTCTCTAGTGATCCCACCATAGGCCACATAATACAGGAAAGACCCAGGATCACTTATAGGAGGGGACGTAGCCTAAGAGATCTTCTAGTCCACAGTGATATTACCATGACTAGACAAGTGAGGTGATACAACTTACAAGGTTTCTTCCCCTGTGGTCACTATAAGGCCTGCAGGAATAGTTACATGTATAGAGAATTTACTATGTCCAGGCAGAACAACACCAGAAAAATTCTCCAGTTCTCTACATGTAGCTCTTCCTTCGTTATCTACAGCTTGGAATCTCCTTGCAAGCTTGTGTATGTAGGTAGCACCACTCAGATGGTGAAGAAGAGGATCCTCGAGCACATGGGGCCATCAAAAACAAGGATCCTCACTATCAGGTAGCGAGGCATTTTCAGGATAGACATTTTTCTGATAGCTCCCTTCTTTCATAATATACAATTAAACAGATACCAAGCATGGTCCGGGGTGGAGACAGAGTTGTGATACTTAGGAAGAGATATACATCTTGGACTTACACACCAAGAGCCCAGGTGGGCTCAACCTTAATGAGGAATTGGGGATCCTTCTGCATGAAGAATAGAGCGGCTGTGACCCCCTTCTCCTCTTGTTTTACTCTTCTTCATTTCTCCGTACTCTACCCAACTCGTTATCATTCATTAAACTATAGCTCTTCACCCATGTGCCTTTTACTAGGTATTGTTTTGTTTGTGAGTCAATGCAACTGTGATTTAACAATTTGGTTTTATGGTTTTCTTGGTTACCGGAGGAAAGGAAGGGACCCACCTTGTTATGTTGGTGACACCACCACAGGTTCCCTACCCTTTTCTTCGAGGGCACTACTTGGTGACGCACCTTCAGATAAGACTTTAGCACGTTTTGTATAAATTTTTATTTAGGCTGTTACCATCACTCAATTGACATTTATGTATGAGACACAAAATCCCTAAGAATGGATTCACACTGTGATCAGTATCAGTTCACAATGACAGGGGGTGCTTACACGGCAGAGGCAGATAATCCATGAACAGGTGCGATATTTGTAGGCACTTGCCGTTCTAGTTTTGGCCCTCCTTCAATGGGCTACGCCTGCACATGATGACACGGGGCCCTTACACAGCAGAGCCAGATGGGACTTTCATTGGGGCAGAACATTCAGGCACTAGGCCATGATCAGTACAACACTGCTTCCTTGGGTCCCCCCATTTGGGATAACCTTTTGCTGCAGTCGATTATTTCAAGTTCAGTGTTGTGACTTCCCTTGTGTGGACAGTCATCTTTCCACATTTGAATTCATAAATCCATGAACAGCTATAATATTTTTAGGCACTTGCGGTACTAGGTTTGGGGTTGTGACTTAATTGCCCCTCCTTCTGTGGTCTATGCCCGCAGAAGCTGACGGTCTGATGTATTTTGGGGTCATTTTTGGGGTCATTATTACAAATACTACTGGGACTAAACATTGTCCCACTTATAGATCATTGAAGTTATATGCATATATTGAATGATTGTCATGTATGCCGAAATACATTGTGTAACAATTAAAATATGGCTGCCGTATATAGCGGTTTCATGTATAGAATGTCCCTTGTTGATGTTTACTATAACAGCTACTTATAGGCACTGCATTGGTGGAAAATCTCATGTGATCAAGACTGTTTGGCGGTCGGAATCAACACAAACTGCAACGTTTACGTGTCCTGTTGGTTGTTTGCGAGTGGATTTGAATACCGGCGTGACCTGCCAGCGAACGCAGCAATATATAAAAAGAAGTTGCCCTCAATGAGAAGGCACTCTCCAAAACAGGTTTATTTTCTCCTTATTCCACAGAAAAGCCAGCCAGGTACATCAGAATTAAATGTCAGGCCTTACGCGTTTTGAACTTTCAAAGCTATTGTTCAGAGGCCAATGTCGAATGAGGCAACGAAAAACAAAACTGATACCTGTATGCCACTAAATACATCCGCCCCCAGTGAGCCGCAAGGTGAGTTTGTCAAATGCATTATGCGACCGGTAGTTCTGCTGCACATATTCATCCCAAATGGGATTTCATCAAGTTTGACATTTAATAAAACTCATAGTGTACAAACTCCAGTGGGTGAATCCAAAGTAGATTACTGGTCTCTCTGGGTGATCCTAAGGGGTTATCGTCCCAAAAGTGGCTGTAAATTGAACCCACTCAATGCGCACTGATTCTCGCAGTGGTGCACTCTCAGGCTGGACAGGCCTTTTTAGGTCTCGGCTCGAAGGCTGCGCTTGCGCAGTCTCGATCCGAGATTTAATGACTTGGAGAAGAGGGGCTTGAACACGCCCCTCTTCTCCCCTGTTCTCCATTGGCTGGCCTCTTGAATGCTGGCCAGCCATTGGAGAAGAGGTCCGTCATTCCGATTAGGCCGGATTCGGGGGCGTGTTTTTTTCAAGAAGTCTAATTATCTCCTCAAGCCAATGGCAAGAGGAGAACACGCCCCCGAATCTGAAATGGCCGCTGCCTTTCTCCGAGGCATTTCTGTTTCGCCTCGGAGAAAGGCGGTGGTGTGCTCGTTTCCTATTGGGCTTTTTTACGTTAGCTGTTAAATGCACTGAAGCCAAGTTCCATCAGTGACATGAAACTCTTGAACGTATTTTACCTGGCTACGTATGTTTTTGGGGGTAATCTGCAAATGTAGTGATTCCGTCCCACACTCTCGTCTACAAACAACTTTTCGTCGCTCTATCAAATCCTCTGCTAGCTGCATCTTCCACGCAGTGAGAACAGGAAGGAGATTTGTCTCCTCTCGGCATCCTTATGCCCCGCGGCCGTAATGTAACTCTATCCTAGCATTCATACCCCGTTCACCCTGCTACCAGGGTCTTAGGCGTAGCTTTCGATGGTGCAGCGGGTGCAGTGACACAGCAGCCCCAGGCTGCGAGGGGCTTGTTTAACCCCAATTCGAGACAATGTGTGTTTTTTACTACGAAATCAGGTGACAAGTACATATGTCAGGTCCTACGATTCTACTGCTTACTTCAGGCCTTTAACCTTGCACGCGCAGCTGCGCAGTGAACCGATGAATATCCTGCGCGTGGGAAAGATCCCGTGGAAGTGCAGACAGGCGCTCTCCGAGCACAGATCTCTCTTTCGC